>NW_027185340.1:10095352-10820352 GCF_022577435.1 Embiotoca jacksoni
GATCTCCGGCTCATCAGGTTCCGTCTGACGTTTTCACTCCTCAGCTGCTTCGGTAAAGATTCACAGATTCTGAAACTTCGCACGAACGTCTGTTCTTCATGTCGTTCGAAAGGCTGTCTTACCGTTAGCTGCAGTGCTAGCCACCGCTCATGCTAACGAATGAAGTTGCTGTGATTCAGGTTCCAGGGCGGCGATGCTAACACAGTTAGCCGCTAACAGTGTTAAAGTGGTGGTTTGTTCCCGCATTGTTCTTCTTAAACGTCGGATAACGTCGTCTGAAAACCTTCAAGGGATTATTTTGTAATCGTCAGAGCATTTTTTCATAATTCTGAAAATGTTTTCAGTAAAGTTTTTTTTAAATGTTCTTATTTTAATATTTAATATTTTTATGCTTTAAAAAAATATTACGCAAAATGTTTTGTGGTAACATCTTATAAATATTTCTAGAATGTTTTTAGAGAAAATTTTTCAACTTTTAAGAAAAACATGGGAACAAAAAAATATAAATAACGTACGCAGAACATCGCATCGTTTCTGGCTCGTTAGCCGTCATCTGTCGTGCATTATTTCAAAATCTCGAAATTTAATCGCTCACAGGAACGAAACGCCGCTGAAGTGTAAAAGCTAATTCAAACTTTATTTCAGACTCACAAGAGAGAAAAGAAAAGAAGAACTTAATAAAACACAAAATATAAAACCAGTATTTGTCTTTAAATGTTATTTTAATAACAGCTCATCTGTACGTTGCGTCTGCGTGTTTTCTAACTGTGATGCGTGTTTAACGTATTATTTTATCTTGCTGACGCTCCGTTCGCCTGAATAGATGCATTTTCTCTTTTATTACATTTTATTGATCGAAGTCAGATGACAGACTGAACCTGATAGGTCAAAGGTCACAAATGTTTCATACGAAGTTTGACAACGGCATGAACTTTTATATTAGTCCTAATAGTGGGGTGGGATGGGGGTGGGGGGGGGGTAGAGTCCACAGGAAGTCTGAATAACACTGGGGATGTATTATTATGAATTATTATTAGATGTATTATTATTAGCGGTGGTGTTAATATGTTAAACGTCCTATGCAGCCCTCAGCAGAGATGCAACACGTCCCCGTCATGAAGCTGGTGGGATTGTTTCAAATCCACATTATGCAAAAAATAAATAAATGAATAAAATAAAATAAAAGAAGAAGTAATAATCATTCTCATTATGATGAAGTGGAGTTGTTTTTATGTACAGTATTATAAAGGCCTGAACGCTGTGTGGTGCTATAATGTTCTTAACTTCCTGTGTCTCGTTGTGTTCGAAACCTCCCGTCAGGAAACTGCACTCGACTCCCTGAATCACTACGAAACAAAAAAAAAAGGAATAAAAAAAATAAAATAGGGAATAAAGCCTCGAACACTCGGTCACTTCCTGTCAGTGTTATTGTCGTGTTTTGTCTCTTTTTACTGTGATGTTTTTTTTATTTGTATCCTACTCTATTATTTTGCCAACCGACCACACGACTTTGGGCCTCCTGATTCTTTTTATTTGTTTATGTGAAGGAACATTTAAACCTGTGTGATTTTCAAAATAAAATGTCGACGTGAGTCTTAAAGAGGAGCGCGTGGTGTGAAAGGGCTCCGAGACGAAGACAGTAAAAGAGGGCAGAGCCTTTAGTGTGGTGATTATTTCTCCAGAGAAAGCCTTATATGCAAACCTTCACCTGTGCGTTTCTATAAAGTGCCATCCCTGTACAGTGTCCTCCCCATTCTCACCCGTCCTCCACCCGTGCACACCCGTCCTCCCCCATCTCCCCCATCCTCACCCGTCCTCCACCCGTCCTCAACCTGTCCTCACCCGTGCCCACCCATCCTCCCCCATCCTCACCCGTCCCCACCCGTCCTCCCCCGTCCTCACCCGTCCCCTGCCGGCTTCAGTGTTACAGTGAAACTCTCCTCCTGTTTCCATTCGTCAGTATTAGTGTAGATAGTTTGGTAGTTTACATATGTTTGTGCAATTTTTATGTATTTTTGTTCCATGACAGTATTTTTTTTCCCATCAGTATTACTTTTTTTTTTTTGTTGCTTTTATTGAATTTTCCAACACAATTTTTTTTTTTTTTTTTTTGGAGAATTTACCATTTTATTTATGTGACTCATTTTATATTTCCTAATTTTATTTATTTCATACTGTAGTGTACAGTATTAGAGTTCCTCACACATAGATATATTTTAGTAAAATGATCCTGTCGTCGATCGGAGCAGAAATCTGACTCGAGAGCGTCTCTGATATTTGGAACATTTCTGTTTCTGTTTTCTTTCATTTCCTGTCAAACTACTGGAAATTATGAATTGGAGAACTTTTGATACAATGATTATTGTGAAAACACTGTATTTTTGAGAGTGAAAAATCCATTTTATTCATGCCACTGAAGAGGTGACGAAGGACTGATGATGATGATGATGATGAATTCCTGAACTGTCTGAAGTATTACTATTTTTAATTTCTTTTGGAAATGACCATGCTCGAATAAATGTAGCCAAATTAAATTTTAATAAAGCTGTGTTATTCTTCTTGTACGTCGCCTCGGCACCTCTTTGACTCATTGACACGACGATGAGGATGAAGGCTGTTTTTAGCCTCCTCGTGTTCCCATTACATTTCTGCTCGCTCACGTCAGCGCCCCGTTCGAGCTGCGACACCCGCCGGCTCTGGAAACCTTCCAGCTGTGCACTCACTTTACTTTGAAAGGGGACTACTTCCTGTCGCATGACACAAAAACATTTGATGAGCTCGCCAATAATGTTTCCATGGAAACCTGAAACGGTCAGAAACATTTAAAAAGACGTTGTGACTCGAAACTGAAGAAGAAATATTTCCGGTGATCGATCAAACCGATCAGCGGTATTGATCAAGGGTTTGTGTTCAGATTATTGATCGACTCATCAGAGGCTCCATCGGGTTCATCAACCTGCAGGTATTGTTCGGCCGTTATCATTAAAACTGATTTTAAAACCGGTCAAACATTCAAACTATAGACTATATAATACCTGTATATAATATTTGTAGTATATATGTTATATAATATATATATAAATATGTTATATAATATATATAAATATATATAATAAATATGTATATTATATATATATATATATATACATACATACATATATATACATATATATAATATACATATTATATTCAGTTAATCAGAGCCATTCAGACAGACGACTCCACAGCACTGATATTAATGTACAAACATCATTTCAGTGCAGAGGAAGAGGCAGGAGAAGGCCGTCCCGCGCGCGGCTCTAACAGCTACGTGATGACGTAGAGGGTGTGCGTGAGCCGGCGTCGGTCAGATGCAGTCGGAGGTGAGTGTCCCGCTGCCTCAGTACGAACCGTCCATGTGGGTGAACCCGGGCCGGTGCTTGGTCCTCTGGCGGTGACTCAGGTCACCGTGTTCCCGCTGGAAACAGCCCGGCCGGTACCTCCTGCTTCGGCTGTTACCGGCGTTGAACGGGGAGGCGGGAGTGTCGTTTCATTGGGAGGAGGAGGAGGAGCGCTGGTTAGCCATTAGCTGCTAGTTGTTAGCCGTTAGCCGCTCGCGGAGTTCTTCAGTGTGTTTGGCTAACAGCTAACGGAGCTAACAGTGAGTTTGTGACGTTTTAAAACGTGTCCAGGAAGTAGACGCAGCCCGGCCCATTGGTTTGAATCTGTTCAGTTAAAGGACACCGAGCTGAACATGAAGAACCTCAGAGTTCTGGACTTTTCATTCACTGCAGTTTTGGAGGACATTGATAATAAAACAGTTGATAACTGCTCTTTGATTGATTGATTGATTGATTGATTGATTGATTGACGTGAACATCTCCCAGCTGTTCAGTTCACCAGACTGTAGGCGGTGTCACACTCACAAACATAAATGATCAGACAGATTAATCGGTTGCTTGACAACCCTTTTGATGATCAATCATTAGTTTTAGGGTCTTTTTTTATTTTTATATATACAGTATATATATATATATATATTTTTTTTTTAATGAAGCCTGAACTCACTTTCTGATGATTGTTTTGAATTCTGATGACTGAAGTTTGTTTTTTTAATCAAAATAAATTGAAGGTTGTTTGCACACATTGGACACAAAATTATCAGAAAACAAAAAAATGTGCATCGTGATTTAATGACTGAAATCAGAGAAGGTTTATTCAACAGACGAGCCTGCCACCAGACTGCAGGTAAATATTATGAACTGGTTGTTCATTGAGTAAAATGTAAAGTCAAGATATTTCAGTTTAAAGTAGCTGAAACAGGGAAATACTGAAGGACCGCAAATATATGAAAAACACATGTGAAACTGAAGAACAGAAGAGGAAAACTGAAGCTGAACACCCAACAGCCGAATGATTCCAGTGAATCGACCTCAGACGACCTCTCTGCTATTAATGTCAAACTTTTGTGACGCAGCATTGATCCGTTTTCTACGATTTCGTTCTCCGGGTTTCGTTTCTGTGTTTCATCTCCTATCCGGTCTTTTGAGTTCACGTTCGATAAACGAAGTGTCGACGGGTTATTGATCAGCAGCTGCCTTTACTGTGTAGCCGCTGTTTCCGTGAAGACGGGAGCAGATCTATATCGAGCAGATATGTACGAGTGTGTTTATGTACGATCAGAGAGTGTATGTGTGTGTACTATGAGTGTGTCTATTATGAGTGTATATTGTGTGTGTGTGTGTATTATGAGTGTATATTGTGTGTGTGTCTATTATGAGTGTATATTGTGTGTGTGTCTATTATGAGTGTATATTGTGTGTGTACAGTGTGTAACGTGTGTATTATGAGTGTGTATGATGTGTGTATCCTGAGGCAGCGGTATAGCAGGGACCTCTGATCCCCAGGCGGTGTCAGGCCCGCAGAGGAGCGTTTGTTTTGCGTGTAGGTGACTCATGAGGTGGGGGTTCCCCCCGGCGGGACACGTTAACCCTTTGTTTCCTGTTTCCTGTGTGTCCCTGCTGGAGGCGGGAGGACGCTGCAGTGCTGGAATCCCCCAGCGTGGTCGATCACATTCACCGACACACTTCCTGTCAGAGCTGTCGATGTTCCGTCGTCCTTCGCGTCCACGCTCCTCTTCGTCATTCCTGTTCCAGTTACATCACAGCTGCTCACTGAGTGACACGTCATCTTCATCTTCATCATAAATTCACACAAAACATCAGTTCGATCGCTGCAGGAACATCTTTATCATCATTGTCTGAGGTGTGTGTGTGTGTGTGTGTGTGTGTATGTGTGTGTGTGTGTGTGTGAGAGAGAGAGAGAGAGAGACACCAGTGCTTTAAAAGTTTGACTGCAGCTTTTATTTCCATTATAATTGTAGATAATTATTGAAACTGGTTGATCAGAAATATTTTATTATTGATTTTATTTTGATACTTCCTCTTTGAGGCAGTGTAGTGTTTCCCAGCCTGTGGCTCGGGGCCCCCAGGAGGTCCCCAGGTGAATGTGAAGGGTCTCAGATGTAGGTCGTGAAGGTTAGAGAGCTCAGAGGTAATGACTCCGTCCCTGTTGAACACTTTCACACTTCTTATATTTTGACACATTCGGGAAACAGATTGGACCGTTCTGAGCACAATGGCTGACATTCTGTTTCTGTTTCCAATCAGATTTTTATTCTCGACATTTGCGTTTAACCTCTGCTGAGCCAGCGCCATCGTATCTCGCCTGCAGACGCAGAAGACGAACAGATTGCACAGCTCATTTCCTCCTCCTGATATGAGTGGCGGGAGCAGATATTGCCTGATTGAGCCGCCTGCGGGCGAACGCTGAGTGCTGCTGCAGCTACTTTAGCTCCCATTGTGGGCAGCTAAATGGAGGGCGGACTGGAAATCACTGGGAGGGGATTCAGAGGAAGCTTGGGGACCGTAAGCCGTCCACTTCCTGCCGCTCGCCATGCAAACCTCCAGTTCGTAATGGGCTCCATCAGGACACATTGTGCTGCAGATAGAAGAATATTACTGCGTTATTGTGGTTGTGTTGTTGCAGCAAAGTTAACTTCTGCTGCCGCTCCTCAACAATAGGTTTTTCATTTGGCGAAGCTTCGTGCTGCCGCCATCAGGCCGCTTCTTATTGGCTGACTCGGCTGTTTTGATCCTCAGTACATGGTGTAAACAGTTGTTCTGCAGTAACGTGGGGCTCCTGTCTCTGTGGAAATTATTAGAGAACAAGTAGATACCCAGTGCGTGTCTGAGGGAACCGGCGCTGCTGTGGAAATCCTGTGGGCTGCCAGGCCGAGGGAGTCTTTGTCACACCGTGCCTTCATCCTCTGAGACGGCTTTAATCACCCTAATAAAGGCTTTTAACTGTGATGACTCAGAAATCCGAAAATATTACATCCTCGAGTGAACCAGTGAAAAACAAGCTTGTTTTACTGAATAGCCCACTTTCTGGTTTACAGTTAATATTTAGTTAATATCTTTTTAATAAATATCTGTCCTTCAGTTTTTTAGTAAATATCTGTCCTTTAGTTGTTAGAAAATACATATATATATATATATATATTATATATATATATGTATTTTTATATATATATTTTATATATATATGATGAGTAATCGATCTCCTCTCCGTCAGGTGGCTCATTCGCCCAGCGTCCTGCTGGTGGAGGCGTTTTACGGCGGCTCTCACAAACAGCTGATCGACCTGCTGAAGGAAAATGTTGACGGCTGCTCCGTCTTCACGCTGCCCGCCAAGAAATGGCACTGGAGGGCGAGAACGGCGGCGCTGTACTTCAGCCAGACCATCCCCGCCTGTCCGTCATACAGGTGAGACTCACAGCGCCGACGTCACGTAGGTAACATTTGTAAAGGTTAACGTTCAGCGCTGACTGTACATCCCACTTTCACTACACGTCTGTCGCGGACAAAAGAATTCCCGATAATGATATTAACGTGATATTTGTCAAATGTCAAATATAATTATAATTAATGATATAGAATCTAATTTAATTTACGATGTAAAATATTCAAAATAAGTTCTTATTTCTCATTTGTCGCTGATCAGTTGTCAAAACTTTCAGAGCTGCGTTTGTTCGACTCGGTTTCAGTTCATCGGTGACTTGTTTCCATGGAAACAGACCGTAGACACCGGCGTCCACACAGTTCCTTTCTCCTCCGGTAACGTGGTATTCCTCCTGCAGAGTCCTGTTCAGCAGCTCCGTCCTCAACCTGTGTGAGCTGGTGGCGCTCAGACCGGACCTGGCCCGCCTCAAGAAGGTCCTGTACTTCCACGAGAACCAGCTGGTTTATCCGGTCCGCAAAGACCAGGACCGGGACTTCCAGTACGGATACAACCAGGTGCTCTCATGGTAACCCCCCCCCCCCCCCTCAGATGTGTAAACAGGAAGTAGACCCCCCTCAGATATGTAAACAGGAAGTAGACCACCCTCAGATGTGTAAACAGGAAGTAGACCCCCCTCAGTTATGTAAACAGGAAGTAGACCCCCCCTCAGCTGTGTAAACAAGAAATAGACCCCCCCCCCCCCCCTCTGTATCTGTGTCGGCAGCCTGGTGTCGGACGTGGTCGTGTTCAACTCGCTCTTCAACATGGACTCCTTCCTGTCCTCCATCCCCTCCTTCTTGAAGAAGATCCCGGACCACCGGCCCACAGACCTGGACCACCTGATCCGTCCGAAGTGTTTGGTCCTGAGCTACCCGGTCCACTTCCCTGACGTCAGCAGGTCAGTTCAACCTCAGTGACTCTCTGATGGGTGACCGCTAAACCCTGTGCGGGAGTCTGTGGTGGTCTGTTCAACAGCCTCTTTCAAAATAAGAGCTGGAATCTCACAGCTTCCTGTGACTGATTTTCTGCTTCTTGTTGTTGTTGTTGTTTCTTCAGGTTGCTGCCCAAACACAAATTGCTCCGCCGGCCTGCAGTGCCGTTTCATGTTGATGACATCACCACCGCGGCGCCGGGTGAGCACCAGCAGATCAGCGGAGATGAAGTGATGCGGCGGTAATAAACACTTCACGGTCTCTGCAGCAACGCTCAGTTCAGACGGAGACCTGACGGGTGCTCACCTGCAGGTCTGAGGAGGATCCACGGCAGCCCACATCTGGACCGGCAGACCAGAACCCGCACGGGGAGGGGGACCCTGCTGACCAGAACCCGGGGGACCCTGCAGATCAGCAGAGGCCCCTGCACATCGTGTGGCCCCACAGGTGGTGAGTTCTCAGATGATTAACAGGCAGGAATCGTCACATTAGACAGCAGCTGAACAAATGAAGCGCTCCCTCTGAGGTAACAACAGCTGATCACACAATAATCACACATAACGATCAATATTATCAATAATAACGACTTCCTTTAGCAGTAACTCCTCTTACACTCTCACACACTCAAACACACTACCCCCCTCCCCCTCCACCCCTCCTTGTATGTTGTAGGGAGCATGATAAGAATCCTGAGCTGTTCTTCAACACGCTGCTGAAACTGAAGGAGAAACAACTCGACTTCCATCTGTCGGTGCTCGGAGAGACGTTCACTGATGTACCAGGTACACGCACACACACTCTCTCTCTCTCACACACACGCACACACACTCTCTCTCTCACACACGCACGCACACACACTCACACACATGCACACACACACTCTCTCTCACACGCACACACACTCTCTCTCACACACACGCACACACACTCTCTCTCTCACATGCACACACTCTCTCACACGCACACACTTTCTCTCTCTCACACACACACACACACACACACACACACGCAAACACACTCTCTCTCACACACATGCACACACACACACTCTCTCTCACACACACTTTCTTGCACACGTTTTCTCACACACACACACACACACACACACACTCTCTCACACATACACACACACACTCTCTCTCACCCTCCTGGACCAGAGTTGGACCTGGTTTTGGACCCGGTTCTGGAACCAGCCTTCGTAGCAGTCTGAGGTCTGTGTGCATTTCTGTTGACTTTAAAAGTCGTTTTAGAGATTGATGGTGTGGAGGTCAAAGGTCAGGCTGCCTCCCAGAGGACAGGCTGTAATTGATGACATCATCAGCTGATGATGCGATAATGAGTGTTCTGCTGTGATGATGCGACACTCTGAGATATTAGAGCATCAACTTTTACAGCCGGCTGTAAAACAGCTGCAGACGCAGGAAGTAATCACGTTAATGAGGGCGGAGCCTTGACCGGACTGCTCTTCATCAATACATCACTCCTCTTCATCAATAGATCAATCCTCTTCAACAATAAATCACTCCCCTTCTCCTCCTCATCCTCCTCTTCCTCCTCTTCCTCCTCCTCCTCCACCTCTCCCTCCTCCTTCTCCTCCTCCAGAGATCTTCTCCAAGGTGAGGTGTTTGCTGGACTCTAACATCCTGTCCTGGGGTTACCTGTCCAGTAAGGAGGAGTACCTGCAGGTGTTGTGTCAGGCCGACGTCGTGGTCTCCACCGCCAACCACGAGTTCTTCGGCGTCGCCATGTGAGTCTTCCTCAGATGAATAACCTGGTTCAGCTGACCGACCAAGAGGCTAACAGACAGGGTTGACGATGTCACAGACGAGGTTGACGATGTCACTCCAGCTGCAGCTCATACTTCACTGTCAGCTCTTATTTTTTTACTTGAGTCCAAACAGAAATCTTTGATGTTGTTCATGAAACGAGGTGACGGACACGTGCTCGGTCCACAGGAGGGCTTGGTCCTCAGAGCCTCCTCCTCCTCCCCCCTCCTCCTCGGTCAGCTGGTCTGGTCTCATTAGAAGGACTCTTTGAAGAAGGAGACCTGACAGAAACTTGGAGAGTCCAGCAGAGTCCTGCAGGTGTGGACGGAGACTTCAGTCACCTGAACTCTGCAGCTCTGTCTCTGATCTGCTTCAGTCAGGTGGATCTGAGCAGCAGCCAATCAGGCCACTCCGTCTCATCTCCACCTGATTCATGTCTGAGCTCGGTTTGTAGCCGCAGGTTTTTATTGATCTCCGAGGAGTCGAGTTTACATCACTGAAACAAACACACCAGACTCAGACCAGAAAGAAACAGAGTTAGTGAGGGTGATCCTGTTTCCATCCTCTATCTGCCCACATGTAGTGGAACTGTCCCTTTAACAGCTGCAGAACTGTGTGAGCAGCTCCTGTCTGCAGTGCATCATGGGAGTTCAGACAAACATCACTGATCACTGTGACACTGACGCAAACTTAAAAACAGACAGATTCTCAGGGGACTTCTGAACTGTCTGTTTCTCTGCTTTCTCAGTGGTTTATGCTGAAAGACATTAGTGCCTGAGTTCAGCTCAACAAAATAAGAGCCTGAGTTCAACTCAACAAAATAAGAGCCTGAGTTCAGCTCAACAAAATGAGAGCCTGAGTTCAGCTCAACAAAATAAGAGCCTGAGTTCAGCTCAACAAAATAAGAGCCTGAGTTCAGCTCAACAAAATAAAGAGTTCAGCTCAAAAAATGAACCAGAACCAGGACTTGGGTTGGAGGTGTGTTAATGTGCTGGTTGTGTTGCAGGTTGGAAGCGGTCCACTGCGGCTGTTTTCCTCTGTGTCCCAAGGCGCTGGTGTATCCTGAGATATTTCCAGGTAAACACACCTGTGACTCCACACCTGACCTTCTTCTTCTTCTTCTGTTTCTACTGCAGCTCAGCACCTGTACTCCACACCTGACCTTCTTCTTCTTCTTCTGTTTCTACTGCAGCTCAGCACCTGTACTCCACACCTGACATTCTTCTTCTTCTTCTGTTTCTACTGCAGCTCAGTACCTGTACTCCACACCTGAGCAGCTCTGTAAGCGGCTGCAGGGACTCTGCCGGAGGCCCGACGTCGCCCGCAGACACGTCGTCGCGGTAACGACACACGTTCCTGGGTCCTGCTAGTTTATCATTAGCTTTATGATCCAGTAATCTCAGGGTTAGGGTCTAGCTTGTGGCTAACTGAACCCAGTTTATTGCCGGTAGTTAGCATGTTAGCTAACGAGATAGAAGGCGTAAATCCGACGTCGGGATGTTGAACGTCTTTATGCTAAGATATTCTAAATGCAGAGTCGTTTATAGGGGGATGTTCTCTGGTGAACTGGGCCTTTAATCTGGTTCTGGTTCTGGTTCTGCAGGTCGACACCGCCTCCTTCTCCTGGGCCTCCCTGAAGCCGCACTTCCAGGCTCTGCTAGTGAACGAGCGGCCCTGAACGCACCACAAACCTGAACGCACCGTGCCCCTGAAAGCACCATGCCCCTGAAAGCGTCGCGGCCCTGAACGCACCGCGGCCCTGAATGCTCCGCCCTGTTTCACCACAGGGTGGAGCAGCAGCCCAGATCTAGTCTTGGTCCTGGTCCTGATGCTGATCCTGTTCTTGGTGCTGGTCTTGGTCCTAGTCCTGGTCTTTGTCTTGGTCTTGGTTTTAATAAAATAATCTCACTAAAGAGATTTATTGATTCTATTTTGTGTATTCAACTGTAATCAATAATCCGTAGGCTGTCCCTAAACGCCCCACGCTGACTGTGCAGTGAACCCCGGCGGCGGTGTTGGAGGCGGGGTTGGTTGCCGTGGTGAACTGAAGCGTTGGAGCATGCTCAGTGGTGGTGTCGCTGTGGATCTGTGCTGCGATGCGTTCGCTGAGCGCGGGTCTTCTCAGAGTTCCGTGGCATGGCCGGAGGTCCGATGTGAAGTCACGCGCTCCGTTTGATCGTGTGAACAGAGTTGAGTCAGTGAACGCAGCCTGCAGCCGCGAGCTGCTCGTTGGACTCAGCTTCAAACGCTTTCCTCCACAAACAGCTTCTCAACATGTTCGACTTCATTCAGCAGCCCCACGCGGTTCTGACCCGCTTTACCAGAACACGCTAGTCCTCCAACTCTCCAGAAGAAATCAGCTGCAAACTTTGTTTTAAGAATCAGGAATCTGGACACTAACAGAACCAGAAACCTCCGACACTGGTGTTCGGTCCTGTGTGGGCGGGGCTTAATACTGTTGATCTGAAATCCTTTATATCAGCAGAATAATAAAAGTCCAGAGAGACTGTAGGACATTTGATTTGATAGTAAAACATTTATTATGTGTTTATATATTTAATATCGATGAGGACAGACTCGAAGTCAAAATAAAAGTAAAGAACAGGCGCTTTCATTCAGGAAATTATTTCACAAACAAATAATATTTGATACCAGAGACGAGACGAAGCGTTGGAAACGTGGGTTTTCTTCTCCGTGAGTGTTTGGGCTCCCCTGAGTTTAAGGGGCGGGGCTACGAGCCGGATGAATGTTTGGGCTTCGCTGAGTTTAAGGGGCGGGGCTACGAGCTGGATTTACTCCGTGACGTTTGCTCTGTTCGAGTGCTGTTAGCGTTGCTAAGAGCATGAGGAGTTTGTCTTCATGAGCCCACCCACATCGCTGCTCCACCTCACCTTCCCCCACCTCCCCTTTAATAAAAGATGGGGGATGAGGAAGCGTCTCCGTGTTTGATGTGGAAATGTCGTTGAGGCCGTTTTGTCGAGCAGAAATAAAAGCCGACTTTTAACAGGAGCATCAAAGCAGCGTCGGATCGTTTAAACATGCAGCATGAAAGAGGAACGTTTAGACGAAGACTTCACAGGAAAATGTCCCAGGAGACCTAAAGGTGCTGCAATCATCAGAGACGCCTACCACATGTTTGACGGAGGACGCAGCAGAGACAGCTGTCCTCGAGTGACTCCGTCATCTGCTGTCAACATGCTGCCATGTTTTAACGGCCTCTGGTTGGAACTTGAATCAGGAATTTCTATTTACCGCGTGGCAGCAGGCAGCCGCAGACTCCACCCACAATCATTATCTGGAGGCCCGGCTCAGAGGCCCGGCAAAACAGAACCATTCAGAAACCGAGAGGATCAGCACAGGACCCTGGACTACCTTCAGGTCTGAAATATGAGGCCAATGCAGAAGTGTCTTAAGCTGCAATACCACCGAGTGCTACTAGAGGTCGGCTCCAAAAAGCCTCCGGCTCCATAGACTCCCATTCAATTTCTCTCATCAAATACAAAGTCAATAAAATGTCTCCAGCAGTTTTCTCGGTGTTGTTAGCTAAAGTCACTCCTCCTTATTAGTTTTCTGGAGGTCCATCTGAAAATAATCCCTCATTCTTTTGAAAATAAGCTTAAAAAAAAGGGTGTCTGATTGACAGGCCTGTGGTGCAGTCAGGTTACAGCTATCGGTGGGCGGGACGTAGTATCGTCAGGTTTCCAATCAGATCAGTCAGATCCACCGCTGGCTCCTCCCCCAAGCTCATCCAAATATGGTCACTTCCTGCTCCAAACCTCTCCGAAATAGCAAAATGGTGACGGACAGAATCTGAACTGGAGGCTTCATAACGTTCACAAACCAACGATGACATCACTGATGGTTGATGATTGGTCCCGTGAAACATCTGAGAAATCATTGATGTCATTATCAAACTTCAGTTGCGGCCATGACGTCCTGATGGTTTTCTGTGTATGTAATCTGATTACATATGAATCCAGTTACAGTTTCATGTCATCAGTTTGTGATCTAACAAACATCTTCATCATCAGACAGAAATCAAACGCTGCTGAGAGCTTCGTGGCCTCGTCTGGTGTTTCTAAAGCGTCTGCCAGGAGGGAGGTCACAGCGCCTCCCCCACCCCCCCATCCTCTGCAGAGATTTAGTGAAACACTCTACCACAAAAGCCTGTTTAATCTGTCCCTTTCCCATCCTTCCCAGTCGCTGCCAGGCCGAGACATCTGATTCAGAGAATAATAAAACACAGAGAAATGGTTTTCCCATAATTACAGACTCCATTATCTCGGCACGAGAGACGAGAGGAGAAAAGAGACGAGTCCACAGCGAGACTCTTCACATGGAGAGAGAGAGAGTCTCCGAGTGGTTCTGGCTGATTGGACCCTGATGTGTTGGAGCGAACCTCAGACTGATCACATGACCAGTGACATCACACCTCATGTTTGATAAAAGTCCGTGTGAATGTTTTCACTCAAAACTCCGACTGCAAATTTATTCTCAATATTTATTTGACTGTACGTAAAACTGTGACTTCGTATCTAACTGTGACTTTGAATGTAATTCTGGACCTGACTCGTACGTTATTTGGTGTCACGTGTTTAACGTCCGTTAAACCTCTGAAGTGGGTCCACGTTCCAGCGGTGTTCTGGGAATCTGGCTTCAGGGACTCTGGGATCCAGGTTGGTCTCCCCCCCCCCTCCACCGCAGCAGAGAGCGTTCACAGACTTCTAAAAGCGGGTTGGGTCTGGCAGGGATCAGAACCCAGAGAGAGTCTGGCAGCAGAGACCAGGATCCAGAGTCCTGGAGGACGGCTGTGGTGTGGAGTCAGTTCTGAAGGTGGATCCAAACCCGGCATTTATCTCCGTTTGAAACAATGTGGGCGAGAGGCGTCCTTCCTCGAAGAGGCCTCCGCAGGAAGGTGTTGTATCTGGTTCTGGAGGCGGAGCCGGCTGAGGCCTGGCAGGGCGACAGGCGGCGGCCCGGAGGGGGTTTCTGGGCTGCTGTGGATCCAGTTCTGGAACAGGATGGAAGGAGTGTGGTTCAGGGCGGCACTCCAAGCTGTCAGCGGGTTGCTGACTGAGGTGGACCGGGCCCTTGCCGGGCCTCTCGGAACACAGCTGTATCCAAAAGGTGCTGGCAGCGCGCCGGGCGGTCATAAAACACACAGCTGGAAATGATCCGGAACAACTCGACTGGATCTGAGACCCAACTGGACCCGAGATTCGACTGGCCCGAGACTCGACTGGACCTGAGACTCAACTGGACCTGAGACCGAATTGAATCTGAGACCGAACTGGACCTGAGACTCGACAGGACCTGAGACCCGACTGGACCTGAGATCCAACTGGACCAGAGACCCGACTGGACCAGAGACCCGACTGGACCTGAGACCCGCTGCCATCCCGTCCTGTTTCTTCCCAAATCTGATTCTGTCCAAACCACAGCTTCCTGTTTTCATCTGTTCGAGGTGTCCTGTCCGTTTCAGTACTGAAACGATGAACCGTGGCTCTGGTGGTCCTGAGAGGAAGTAGGACCGGTTCTTCTTCTGTGGTGTAAATCATATGTGTGAGATCAGCTGATGAAGACGAAGAAGAGAGATGAGGATGATGAAGAGGAAGGTCTGTGATGTGTAGCTGTACTTCCTGTGTGCAGACGGCGGCCTCGGGGTCCGTTTGGACCCTAAATGGTTTTGTGAAGGAGGTCACGGATCCGTCACCTTCGAGGACTCTGCCGCTGAGCGGGTAATGGCATGTGATGCCGTGTGATGGCTGACATCTTGTCCTGCCATATGTCATCAGAGCTCCGGGGACGAGGAGAGCGTTCCATGAATATTCCTGCAGCTCATTACGGAGCGCCGGTCCTGACGCTCATCCGCTCTGACACCATCAGCACCAATGACGATCACCGTCTGCAGCGGGGACGCCGCATGCCGAGCTGTGTTTAAAGGAAACAGGAAACGTTTTCTCAAAACTTTTCACCAGCAATCTGAAACAGACGAGGAACTGACGAGGACCCGCGGATCAGGATCAGGACTGAGCGTGCTCGGTGCCCGGCAGCAGGACTGATGTGATCTGGATCACTGTCGTCCCTCCTGACGAAAAGATGAAGATGAAGATGATGATGCCAATGTTCATTAATTAGCAGCTGATTTTCCTGAGTGGTGGTGGTGGTGGTGGTGGGGGGGGGGGGGGCTGGACCATGATGCCCCCCCCCTCCCCGACTGGAGGGCTCCCACTAATTGGGTCAGGATCATTGAGTCCTTCAGGGCTGCTGAGTGTTGAAGGATCAGGGGACAGATAATAGATGGAGGGGTGTGTGTGTGTGTGTGTGTGTGGGGGGGGGGGGGGGGTGTTCAGGCTGAATCTCGACTCAGCTTCCCGTCAGTTTGATCCGGATCAGCCTCCATAGATCTGATCCCCGACAGCCACCAGTTAAAGACCTGAACGGACCTGAGGTCAGAGGTCAGAGCAGCAGAGGAGCCAGGAAAAATCCCGGTCCAACACTGACTTCATGTGGGTCAGAAACTGTGAGACTCTGACAGCTGCAACGCCTAGCTTAGCATAAAGACTGGGAGCAGAGGGAAATGTTAGCCTAGCTTAGCACAAAGACTGGATGTTAGCCTAGCTTAGCATAAAGACTGGAACTAGAGAGAAATGTTAGCCTTGCTTAACGTAAAGTCCATAAGCAGGGGGAAATGTTAGCCTAGCTTAGCATAAAGAATGGCGGCAGAGGGAAATGTTAGCCTAGCTTAGGATAAAC
Source organism: Embiotoca jacksoni (assembly GCF_022577435.1). Lineage (NCBI taxonomy): Eukaryota > Metazoa > Chordata > Actinopteri > Embiotocidae > Embiotoca > Embiotoca jacksoni. Next base: position 10,111,629 of record NW_027185340.1, read on the forward strand.
ACTGGAAACATAGGGAAATGTTAGCCTAGCTTAGCATAAAGAATGGCGGCAGAGGGAAATGTTAGCCCAGCGTAAAAGGAACCGGCCGTTCTCCAGCAGCTGCCGTCTCTGACCTTCACGTTGACGTGTATTTTGCGATTTGTTTTTACGACCGTGTTTATTTTGGATTCTTGTTAGCAGCCGTTTTAGCCACATGCTACCACGTTAGCTCGACGCTCACTGAAAGATCCTTCCACGACATTTCAGCAGAATGAAACGAAGACTGGACCAGAACAAAGTTCATTTTCAGCTCGTGTGTCGTCTCTTTAAAGTTGTCTATTATTCGTTAAACAGATTAAAACATTAATTTCTCTGCTTCTGTCTGACGTTCTGTCTGAGAGCTCGAGGAAACCACAGCGAGAAATTAATCCTCTCTGCTGAAATTATTTTGTTTTATAGTTTTGCTCCACACGAGTTGACATGCTTACGTAACCTTAATTTCTTTTCCTTCATCGTCTGAAAGTTTGCTGAGGCCACCGTTAACAGGCCGTTAATATCTAAATGGGTCGGCGCTGCCTTTTACGTTGATTAGTTCTACTATTTTTCAAAATAAATCACATTTCCCCCAGCAGACTGTTTCAGTTGAGGAGACAGATACTGAGCAGAATGAAAATCAGCTGCACGAAGACAACAAGGAGAAATAAATGACTTTCTGTTGCATCATGTTGTTCAGTTTGAACTTTTCCTCAGGATGCAGAAACAAGGAAGAAGCAAAACACAAGAACCGAGAAGTAGCGACATGCTCAGATACTTTTATCGTGACACGTCGATATTTGTAAATATGGTAAATCAAATTATTTTCATTTGAATGTTGGTTTGTTTGTTGTTTTTCTCTGTGAAACACTGAGGTGCAAAGTGAACGTGCAGCATGCGAGGGTCCGCATATTCCCGCTTGCAGTTTTAATTTTTTTCTCGATCTCGTTCCTTATTCTTACTCTATACTCTATACTCTATACTCTATAGGTCTCGCCCTCCGTAAACCATGAACCATGTGTGATACCTGAGCGGGTCGTTTCCAGCTGGGGGTCGGCGTCGTAGACCGCTGGACTATCTTCGCCGCCGGACAATGAGTCGTGGCAGGAGAAAGTGTTTCACGGAGTTCACTCAGAGCCAACAAGTAAAAGATTCTTCTTCACCAAGGTTGCTATTAATGGTTCAAATTCCACCTCGGCCTGTTGATGGTGATTCAACTTTTAGTGAAGTTGAAACGTTTGGAGAAATTGAAAGTTTTGCATACACTACACATTACAGGAAGATATTTAATATCACTGCAGACCCCCTTGAAAACACGTATATCTACTATCCAAAGAATGTCTGCGGCAATTTTGGTCGCATTTGAATGAATATTTGTGGACGGTCGAGTTATAGGTTGCAGTGAGCCAAAGATTTGTCACAATGCAGCCCATCACCTGGGAAGATTGGTGGTGCAGTGGTTAGCACTGTTGCCTTTCAGTAGGAAGGTTGGGGGTTTTACTTGTTATGACTTTTAAAAAAAAATGATTCATCATGTCATCCAAATTCTGAAAAAAAAAAAAAAAGTCATAATACAGCAAAAAGTTACCTAAAGGTCATTTTTGGGTCACTTTTTGGACAGTGTGCTATAGCATGACTTTTGGGTCACTTTTTGGCCGCCACGCCATGGACACACTGATCGCCGAAAACGAATTCTTATGATAACTTTTAATCCCAAACATGTTAAGAGTCAACTGACTCAATTTCAAGTCGGTCTGACAAAATCTCTAGGAGGAGTTTGTTAAAGTACAACATGTGCGAATTGCCAAAAATGGCGACTAAATTCAAAATGGTGGACTTCTTGTTGAGTTGACATAATGGTGCAATATAACTTTTTCGTACATCGACGTGTGATACACATGTCCACCAAATTTCATGCACGTAGGTAAATGTAGCCGCCGGGGCATCTCTTTAGGGGGCGATAGCGAGCCATTTGGCCACGCCCACTCGCGACTCCACTAGAATACATTTTTAAGAGATGAAACAACAGGATTAAAAGGTCAAGATCGAGAATTATTTACTCAAAATTATAGATAAGTCAAATTTTATTGAAACGTTTTTTGATTTAAAAAAACAATTCCGAGCATGAGATAAAAGTTTATATTTTTCTTTTGATGATAGAAAAGTAAAAAATTTTAGACACTTAAAAAAAAAAAATCCTTATTTAGAATCACATATCGACTCAAATTTGTTGGTGAACAAACGGTGAATAATCGGTGAACAGGCACACGGAGGAAGATCAGCTGGTCGCCGTGTTCGGACCGCTCCATCGACATGGCCGACAGACGTGCGAGCGCCGCGATGCTACCAACGTCTCACCAACGTCTCGGAGCGACGAGTCTCGGCCGATAATCTCCTGATAAAAGAAAGTTTGTAATGAGAGCGGCGCGGCGATGATCAGCGAGGATTTCACTTCTCATCAGATGATTTCCACACTTCATCGCAGAGTGCGACTCTGCAATCTTCAAGCAGGAGATTAAAAGGAATTACAACATAATCTTAAATAATCCAAACAGCACGGACACTCAAGTGCAGAGTTATTCTGAGGTCTGACAACACTGTCAATCAACACCCGGATTTACTGGGAAAATTAGCACGAAAACTTGCTGTTAATTTGTGGCCGGCGGAGTTGATTAATCTGCCAGAAGATCAAACTGATTAAACACATGAAGGATGAAATATTTCTACAGACGCTGGTTCACTTCTTGTTTGCTCCGAAGCTCAAAATGAAGTCTTTAATTCACATCCAGCAACTTTATGTGTACGTCGAACACACACCAGTCCAGATCCCCTTCAGACCAGAACAGGACGTATAGATGAGGACTGTTTACGTCCTCTTTCTGTCCACATTTAGACCAACTGTCCCTGCTGTGTGAGCAGCTCCTTCCTGCAGTGCATCATGGGTAATCAGACAGCCATCACTGATCGCTGTGATACTGCAGGAAACTTAAAATCAGACAACTTCCCAAGCAGCTTCTGAATTGTGTGTTTCTCTGCTTTCTTGGTGGAGTTTTATCCTGAAGGATAGCGGAGATAGGCAGGGACACCACTTCCTGTCGCGACTGGACTTCATCTTATTTCCATAATATTCGGAGCTGAAACACGAAAACACTTCAAACCATTTAAAACCACGAACCAAACAAACACGCTAACATCGTCAGACAGTAAAAACGAGTGACGTCACTCTGACTTCCTGTTTTCTGTCCCCCGAGTCCGAAACGGGATCGAACGTCTCGAGTGAAGAGTTGAACGTCTGAAAGGATTCGTGGAGTTGTCGGTCGTCAGCAGGAAACCGACGAGGATTCAAACTCAAGACTTCTTCATTTACAGCCAACGACAACGTTTCTCCATCAAACCAACGAAGAAGAAGATGACCGTCGTCTCATTTTCACTCTGATTTTCTCTTTAGTGGAAACGTGACATCACCGTTAAAAAAAATCATTTATTTCGATCCGAAGCTCGCTAAAGTTAAACTCCAACGTCGTGGTGGTTAAAAAATGTTCGTTAAACCAAGAAGGAAACCTGCCTGTCAGCTCACAGCGCCAAGTTAACTTGCACTGTTGCACCTCCTACTTTTTATCACTATATTAAAAATGTTAACTTCACTATTTATTCTAACATTCTAATGTTATAAATGATTATACTTTTCATATTAATGTAGAATTATATGCTAACCTGTGTTTCCATGCCAACTTAAGTTTCTATGACAACTTACGTTTCTATGATAATTTAAGTTTTTATGCTAGTTTGCGTTTCTCTGTTAACTTGGCTGTTTGTCCTCTTCACTAAATCGAAGTGTCGTGTACAGAAGATGAACCCGACACCATGTTTTTAAGTGAGTTTATCTAACGAGGCAGCTGCTCCGTGTTTTGCTCCGTCGGATCCGTTTCAGACGTTTCAGATCGTAACTGATGTCACAGCTGATCAGGTTTAATCGGAGCGGCCGGAGAGGTGGCTGATGGGAAGTGGAGGAGGAGACGGTGTTTACTCAGCTGCTGTCCTTCCTCCTATCCTCCTCCTTCTTCCTGAAACAACGTTGGTCTGATATCATCTCTGTGACACGTGAGGGCCTCCCCCTCCCTCCCTCCTCCTCCCCCTCCCCCCCTCCTCCTCTTCCTCTCTCTTCCTTCTCCTCCTCCTCCTCCTCTTCCTTCTTCTCCTCCTTCTCCTCGTCTCCCCCATCTCCCTCCTCCTCCCTCTCCACCAACACAAACAGAAACAGGAGCTGCTGACCCGGATCAAGTCCTGGTTCTGTTGGACTCTCGGGTTCAGTGGAAATCGTTCCAGTGGAAATGCCGACGTCAGCAGATACGATGTTTCCAGAGTTCATCGGAGAGTCTGCAGGAGGTGTAAATGTCAACGGGAGCTCCGGAGCTTTTGGTCGCTCAACATGAGCCTCCTCGGCGGCTACATACATGTTGGCTTTGTTTCTGTGAACACGAAAGACTGGTCTGAGTTTAAACAGCAGAATGAAGACCATGAGATATGACAGAAAGCTCCAGGAGAGCAGCTGGTTTAACTGAGAGGCTGAAGCTTAAATCAGAGATATTTCCAATGCAGCTCTGAATGGAGGGAGTTCATCGTTTCCTCTGCGGTCCGAGCGAACTCGACGCTCCGTCTGGAAAACGATGCGACAAACAGGCTTCATGAGTCTCTGTTAGAGACGAGCTCCCCGCAGGCTCGTTGTTCAAATGATGAAGAGAAGTTTGAATAAGCGCTGATGAATATTTGATGCTCGTCTGAATATGCGAGCGAGCGTCTGGTGTGACGGAGTCAAAAGCAAACAGCTGAGACGTCCGGCCTGGAGTCGTAGGCCTCGGCGCCGCTCGCTCTCATCTTTAATTATCGGTGGGAGCGACTCGCTGCTTTCCGACAAACAATCTGCAGAAACAGACTCAACAACAACCAAACAACAACCAAACAACAACCAAACAACTGCAGGATGATGAAACGCAGCCCGAGGCCTCAAAATAATGATCCACCGCAGTGATGTGACGAAAACCTGTAGCGCCGCTCCGAAACCACATCACATCTGTCGGGAGGTCACATCAGTAAGTTGAAGTGTTAATGTGGTGAGCTGAAGTGTTACCGAGGTGAGTTGAAGTGTTAATGTGGTGAGTTGAAGTGTTAACGAGGTGAGTTGAAGTGTTAACGAGGTGAGTTGAAGTGTTAATGAGGTGAGTTGAAGCGTTAATGTGGTGAGTTGAAGTGTGAACGAGGTGAGTTGAAGCGTTAATGTGGTGAGTTGAAGTGTTAACGAGGTGAGTTGAAGCGTTAATGTGGTGAGTTGAAGCGTTAATGAGGTGATTTGAAGTGTTAATGTGGTGAGTTGAAGTGTTAATGAGGTGAGTTGAAGTGTTAATGTGGTGATTTGAAGTGTTAATGTGGTGAGTTGAAGTGTTAAACTACAGAACTGGTTTGATGTAAATGATACATCATGATGTTCATGTTACAACATGAAGGCTTCCCTGTGATTCTCCACAGATCAGCTGCTGATGGATAAAGTCGTCGTCCTGTCGTCACCTTAGTAACATCCAGATGAGATGAAATCCTCCGAGGCTCCAACAGGAAGTTAATCTCTTGGCTTTAGCGGCTGATGGCGTCCACAGCTGAGAAAAGGTATTTTGTATTTGACTCTTCAAAGCTGCTTACAGACTGAAGTGACTTTAATTTGGTTCTTGAGAGGAACAGAAAGAGCTCAACGGTGGAGGATTACAAGTCTTTTATTCTGAAAAGCCTGCAGCCATTTAACACTACATCTGACTGTGTTTTCAATCACTCTTTAATTTTATGACTGTCAGCTGTAGCTCATGGTCTTCTTCAAACAGTAAGTTTAAATGGTCGTCAATCAACATTAATAGCCACGTTCACACTGCAGTTAACAAACGTGAAGATTTCATAGACACATGTGTTGTTCTCCACACATGATAAAAATACAACTAAAATCTGCTGTATTGTTACGGTTTATTTCAGCTGCCGATTCCCAGTTGTGTGTGTGTGTGTGTGCGTGTGTGTGTGTGTGTGTGTGTGTGTGTGTGTGTGTGTGTGTGTGTGTGTGTGTGTGTGTCCACCTGGACGTGTGTGTGACGTGTGATAAACCCCTTGTGTTGTCGTTGCCATGACGACCGTAACGTCCACACCGCACTCGGTGAACTTCCTGTGAGGCCGACGTGATGAAACTGTGAAGTCTCGTTCAGTTCGACACGTTCACACACGTTTTGTTGCAAATTGAAAATAATGAAGTTGTTGCGCGCCGACTGCTTCGGCGCCGTATTGTTCTTCTATGAAGAAATGTAATTAATGTTTAATTTACGAGGCGATGCAGATGTATAAAAGGCACAAATGGCAGCGAGCGCTCTACAGCTCGTTAAATATTCATGACTTCAGTCCAAATAAGACACTCGAACGCCTCTTTATGAAGAAAACTCGTTTATTTCATATTCTTTTTATTGTGGAAACGAGCGGCGGCTCAGACTCACTTCTTTTTGTCTGAAACGGAGAAGCTGAGAGTACTTTGACGTCTGTTTCTGTCTGTGTGGAGACGGCGAGTCCAACCGTGAACGGATCGTCAGTCCATCGCAGGACAGACTCAGAGACGTCAGCAATAAACTGTTTTTATTTCTGGCTTCAGAAAAGTCAAAGGTTTGAAGTAGAAAAGTTCAAAATGCTTTTGATGCAGCAGAAGTTTGGTTCTCAGTTTCCTGTTTTCAGATGAGTCACTGAACACCTCACAAGCAGCAGGTCGAGAGGAAGGAGAACTTCTCCCGGACCACCAGGACCACCAGGACCACCAGAACCACCAGGACCACCAGGACCACCAGGACCACCAGGACCACCAGGACCACCAGGACCACCAGGACCACCAGGAGCCCAACGCATCACGGTTTTCTACATGAACATGTCACGTCGTAACAATTTGTTTGCCGTGTTGCAGGTGTGTGTTTTCCGTGTTGTAGGCGTGTGTTTGCCGTGTTGTAGGCGCGTGTTTTCCGTGTTGTTGGCGTGTGTTTGCCGTGTTGTTAGCGTGCTGAACTGCACCTTTGTCCTGATGAGATGAGGTCATGTGGAGCTTATCTGTGGTTTTCATTAGAGCTGAATAAAGAGCTCCTAATCTTTAATAATGTTGGAGTCAAGACGTGCGACGTGTTGCCGTGGCGATTAGAGCGCGGTGGCGGCGTTGGAGTGGCGGCGGCAGGAAAGAAACAGCGCTGCGGTTTAATCATCTGTTGCATGAATCTGCAGCTGCTGCTTTCTTTAAGATTTAAGAGGATTTAAAAATGAATCCGAAGTGAACATCGCTGCTCAACTGATCTCTGGTGGTCACGTGACGTCCTGGTCCGGTTCTGACCCACACTCACCTGCTGCATGGTTCTACTTCCTGCTCTCCAGAGTTCACTGATGATCAGTTTAACCTCTGACCTTTGATCGGTTGGTGTCCTTATTGATCCTGCAGCAGCAGGTTGCCGTGGAAACAGCAGCATCATGGCTGACAGGAAGGAGAACAAGTTGAATGTAAACTACGGTTTTCAGTGTGACCAATAATGTCCAAAAGGGGGCGGGGTTCCAGAGCTCCACCCCCTCCTCCATCTCTGGCATGTTCTTCATGAACGTATCAACACATTTGACCTTTGACCTCTTCATGAACGTTGATCACGAACGTTGAACCTTGTGGTCCTCAGGATGTGGCGTTCGAGGCCCGTCGTTGTGTTGGACGTCAGAACGTTTCTCCCAGGAAACACGAGCTCACACGGAATCCAGTCCGCTGCCGCTCCCATGATGCACTGCTGCGCTCCTGAGTGATCCTGGAGACGCTCATTGTTTCCTGCAGTCAGTAACAGCAGCGCTCTAACCCTGAACACCACACAAGGCGTTCAGGGTCACGTGCTGAAGAGATGCGCTGTGACGGCTGCTCTTGATGTTTTTGGGCACTTCTTGTGTTTCTGTGTTAAAAGGCCAAAAACTGTTGACTTCAATTATTCATGCAGACACGAGATCACGTTCATTAGCATCATGTCAGCGTATGTCAGCCAGCAATTATGGAAATGAGGCGCCGAACGTCGCGCCACCTTCAGCCGACAGACGAGCGCTCACATTAACGTCCTCATTACGGAGACACCGAGGGACACGAAGCCGCCGCCGCCGCACACAACCAACGATCACGGCCGTCAGCCAATCAGAGGCCTCGTATAGTTTAATGGGAAATAAAGTAAAACAACAACAACAACAACAGCATTTCCTTTGTTTACCACTCCTCCTGTTGTTTATTTGTTTGTTTCATTTTGTCTGAACAGGTGAGCCTGGGTGGGACGCCGCAGAGCTCATGCCCGCCAACACCACTGATCACAGATCATTTGGATCGGTACAGATGCGCTGGTTCTGCTCGGTTCATCGGACCGGTTTCTTCCTGTGTCACATTAAAGCAGAACAACAGACAGCCAGATCGTCAGCAGCCAATCAGAGCCGGCGCTGTGCTCACAGGGGGAACGAATGCTCTGATCTGGTTGGAGGAAACACACCATTAAAGGGCATATTTAAGCACATTTGCAATCCTTAGAAGAAGGTAACGCTTTCTGAATTTGCCCCCGCTTGAAGGAGAGTCTTTAATGTTGTGTCCACGGGACAAACGCACATCAAAGGCAGAGGACGCTCCTGATGAAGTGCTGGTGGATTAAAGACGGGGCAGGTGGCCCCCAGACTGTCCTCTCTGGCAGAGCTGCCGGGCCTCACTGAGCGCGCTCCAACCTCCGCCTCGCGCCGCGATATCGTTCCCCCGAATGCAAATTAAATCCAGGCGACGGGAGCTGCTTTGAATTCCTGCAGGAGGGAGATTCTCCTCCTCTCCCGCTCCCTCTTCCTCACCCCACCCCACTCCCTCTGCTCCTCTTATCAGCCCAGCGCTGGGGGGAGGGGGAAGGGGATGTTTGTATGAATAGGTGCCCTGCTCCCAGTCATTTATATATCTGCTAAACACCCACCCCCCCTCTCAACCCCTTCCCCCGCCCCCCTGTTCAATGTTCCAGCTGACCTCAGATCAGCCTGACAGACGCAGCGCAGGGAAATACTTCCCCTGTGTTCACGGTCTGAAACACAAACCAGCAACTCCACAGACTGACAGCAGGGTATCAGTTCCTGGTCCTCTGGTCCTCTGGTCCTGGTCCCCTGGTCCTGGTCCTCTGGTTCTGGTCCTCTGGTCCTCTGGTCCTGGTCCTCTGGTCCTGGTCTGATAAACAAACGTCTGTTGAGGGTCAAAACTTTCTTTTCTTCCTCAGAGTGAGACCTCGCCTCGTTTCATATTGTCTGATTCTCATCAAACTGAAGAACACCGTTTACTTTTACTATTATTATTATTATTATTATCATTATTATTATTATCATTAGTATCATTACATCAGCTGGTCAGCTGTACAGAAACACGAATAACGTTAGAATGAAACACAACAATATGAAAACACAAACTCATCAGAAATAATAAAATAATAATAATAATAATCTGAGAGGCAGGAAATATTCAGAAATCAGCAAGTAAGACAAGAAGACAAAGAGAGTGAAGGATACTGCTGCGAACTTTGTGTGTGTGTGTGTGTGTGTGTGTGTGTGTGTGTGTGTGTGTGTGTGTGTGTGTGTGTGCAGCTGCTGTTACCGTGACGTCAGCCACATTTTCATCATTTTGTGTCGGTGATGTCAGTGGGCTTCCTCCTCCTGCTCCTCCTCCTCCTCCTCTTCCTCCTCTTCCTCTTCATCCTCTTCCTCCTCCTCCTCTTCATCCTCCTCCTCCTCCTCCTCCTTGCTCTCACACAGGAAGCACATTGTCCGTCTGCAGATCAGATCACAGCAGCGACTCGTTAACATGCAGCAGGTCACAGATCTGCTTCGTGACCCGACAACCAACATGGTAACACAACACGTCAGAATGAACCCATGAAGGGAGACGTCGGATTTATTCACGGTGGGGTTACACGTGAAGTTTTACATGTGAAGTTTTACATGTGAAGTTTTACATATTTACAGTTTTGCATATTTACAGTTTCACACGTAAACAGTGATTTGAGACTGTTAGATTCGCTGGTTTCAGGTCATGGTTACCGCGGTCTGGTGCAGGCGTGCAGAATAAACCACTGAATATGTCAATAAAGCGATCGATCAGCGGATCATCAGAAACAGATCGTGTCAGTATTTGCGTCTCCTTCGTGATTTCTGACTTCTTGTCTCACTCCTCTGGTGCAGCTGGACGAGTTTCAGGGTTGACTCTCAGTGTGTGAATATTTCCCATGATGCTCTCTGTTTCAGCTCGGTCAGCCGGTGGAGGATGCTTGTCTCCAGCTGGATGTTTAGTTTCTGCCGGTCGGGGGTCTCGGGTCTATTAATCCAGATCGTTCTGAGCCGCTTCATCTCAAACACCCGGCGCTCCGGGCGGCCCGGGGGTCCAGGCGGCCCGGGGGTCCAGCCCCCCCCCCCTCCCCCCAAACACACACACACACACACACACCAGGTAAACATTAGCATAGTAATTAGCCTCTGTTAATTCAGCCAATTAGAGGCGTGTTGTTGCTTCCTGTGTGGCCCTCGTAGGAGCAGCTGATCTTGGACCGGAGCCAGCAGCTGATGTTCTGCTGCGTTCTATTGTTCGTCTGAACAGAGGTGAACTCGTCGTAATCCTGTTTCCACCGGCTGCTTCACTGCCGGCGCCGAGACTCGAAGGATCAGTCGCATCGGATCGGACCTGAAATTAGAAATATTAAAGAGTCACTGCGGGATGCAGCTCTGTGTTCAGAGAACGTCAGACAGTCGAGGATGTTTGAACGTAAGAACGTATGAACGTTTTAACGCGTGAACGTTTGAACATCTGCTCTGGCTCTGGTTCTGCTTTTGGTTCTGGTTCTAGTTCTACTTCTAGTTCTGGTTCTGGTTCTGGCTCTGGCGCTGATTCTGGTTCTGGAGGACAGAAGTGCTGCAGCCTCGTCAGGACTCCTCAGCTGGTTTTACAGCTGCTGCAGAATAAAGTGGCGTTTAGAAGGAGCCGTTAGCGGCGGCAGATTAACGGTCCCGAGGTGGCGGCTGTAATTGGATGATGAATATTTACGGCAGGAGACGGAGGTGAACAGCCAGCAGGTGATCACATGATCACATTCTCCACAACATCACTTAGATAATTAGAGCGGCCGAATCTCCGCAGGACCGTAATTAGAGCGACCTGCTGCTGCTCACATGAAACAGGAGGAGGAGACTTCATACTCAGTCTGAGGGAGGTTAACGGGCGGCAATAAAATACACACACACACACACACACGCACGCACGCACGCACGCACGCACACACACGCACACACAACAGATACACAACTCACACATGGGAGCCGATAACACACACAAACACACAACTCATAGGCAGCTAATACAACAAATACACAACAGATACACAAATAATACAGCAAATACACAACTGACACGTTTTTTTTATTTTGTTTTATTATTTTGTTTTGGTTCATTGCTTTGTTTTATTGTTTCCTTTATTGTTTTGTTTATGGTTTTATTTATTGGTTTGTTTTTTGTTGATGTTTTTTTATTTTATTTTTGTTTATTGTTTTCCTGGTTCCACTTCAGGGACCTCGATTCTTCGTCTTCTCTTCAGTTCCGTTGGATTTCGGCTTCACTTACGATTCACGACTCGATGACCTCCGTTCAGTTTTTCTACCACAAACTGAAATCTGTTTCTCCGTGAACTCAAATATTCTAATTATGTGTATTTTCCCTCGTTGTTTGGTGTCCCCGGTAACCATGGAGACGGAGTCATGTGAGTTTGTAAGTGGGCCACGAGGCGGGAATAGAGAGAGAGCGGGACGTTCTGCCTCTTCATCAGGTCATGTGACACCACAGAACAACGTCTTCCTCTTTCATGTTTCTACAGACGGACAGAGAGCTTGGTCCGTGGTGCGTTCAGGGACATCCAGTACAATCTGTTTGATCTGAAGGAGACTGATGCACAACCGATATGGTGGGACATGGTGGGACATGATGGGACATGATGTGACATGTGGGGACATGGTGGGACATGATGTGACATGTGGGGACATGTGGGGACATTTGCTTTTAAGACAAAGATGATTTCTTTGACGGAGACAATGCTAACACTGTTACATGCTAATGAATAAGCACACCAACAGTAATTTAAACTAATGATGTATGAACGCATTTTTCTGTTAGTTTGGCCTTAGTAATAAAAGACGCTTCATGTTTTTACATGCGATGGAGGGTTCGTGTTGGCCAGGACATCCTGGACATGAATAACCACCTAACTGTCTCTGTTAGCTCACAGTTAGCTTCCTCACAGTTGGCCTGTGGGTGTCATTAGCTCGTGTTTTCACGCTCACCATCAGTCGGACTGTTTGTGTGTCGCCTCTGATGAGTTTAATTGTTTGTGAGGATGAAACCTTCACATGTTCTCATAAATAAATTCCCTTCGTTGTCTCCTGCTGTTCGAAGGTTCTAATTCGACTCTCTGACACCTTTTTTCTGTCAAACTGGGGAATTCAGTTCCCCGTTTCTTTTTATAACTCTTTGAAACTCCGTCCTCATTAGCATGCGAGTGAGCTGCCCATGCAAATCGTTTGAAATGCAAAAACAAATCCAGTTTCTATATTTCATCAAGGAGCTTTTCATGTTTAATAAATTACAGGCGCCATCCTCCAAGACTTTGTTATTCATTAACCAAAAAGCACACAATTGGGATCCATTTAAAATCTTAATCACAACCTGCAGGATTATTTGCTTTCTGCTAATATTTGCCTTGACGAAGGGGGGGAGGGGAGGGGAGCTGCAGCCTGCAGAGCTGTTTGTAATGTTTGTAATGTTTGTAATGGGATTAGATGTTCAGTCAGTGTGTCACTGAAACTGTTCTCAGAGAAAAAACGGCACCAACATTCATCAGCACGAACACGCTGCAACATGGGACAGGACGTCAGGACTCAATGCAACATGGGACAGGACGTCAGGACTCGGACTCAGGAGGCTGAAACTTGTTTTGGACTCGGTGGTATTTTGACTCGGGAACTGAGGAAGCTTCTTTTTTTTTTTTTTTGTCACTGGTGGATGTTTAAATCAGACGAGGGATGTTTCCCTGACCTGTGGATGAAAGAAAACCTGGAGACAAAACTCAGGGCTGAAAAAGTTTGACCTCAGTAAAGACCTCTGCAGTATTTTCTAATAAATAAATAAAAATAAATATTCTTCGTTTCTGGAGAATTTCCCTGAAAAGACGCTGAATTAAAAGCGAGACAGGATTGCGTAATCGTCATGATGGAGTCCTGCGTGAGTTTTCTGTGTTGCTGCTGAGAGGTGTGTTGGCCATGTTTCCGGGCGTCTTGTCCATCAGTTTGTTTGTTTGTGTTGATTGTGAACGCAGCTCGGTGTTCGGGGACTTTTAATGGCCTGTTGTCATCACAGAGCATAAATCACTGCTGTCAGCAACGCTGCAGCTCGACATGACTAATGTTCGCCGAGTCCTCGGAGGATCGGAGTCACGCTTCCTGAAAACTGCCCCAGAGCAGCTGAGTGATCTCTGATTGGTTGGTAATGATGCTGCTTTCATAGCACTTCACGGTTTTAAAAGACTTCCACAGGACGACGACTCAGGCCTGCAGTCTCGCCTCATTTCCCCCAAACTCGTCTTTCAGAACATCGGCCGACGCTTTAACACCTTTCAGAACATTTGACTACAGTTTTTCGTCTCATGGTCTGATGCTTCCTTTGCCTTCAGCTGCTTTTTGTTTACAGTTTTGCTTCAACTGCTTTCACTGCTTCCACACAAACAGCCCTTCTCTAAGAAACTTTGTTGTTTTCAGCCGTTTTAAAGCAGATTTCTGAGCCTCGGTGAAACTGGAAGTCTGAACGCTGAGTCGTGTTTCCATCAGTGACTCAGCAGATTTCAACGCAGACTCTTCTGCTGTTTTAAATTAATGACAGCGTCCTCACCATCTGTCTGCCGCCGGGGGCCGAGGGGCATCGACAATATGTTCGCCACCAAAGGCAACGCTAATGAATGAATGATGGCCTCTCTGCCAGAGACATAGAGCAGATTAAATATTTCAAAAATAAAAGTCAGACAGGAAACGCTTTGCAGTCTGTTGGTGCCAGCCCCTATTGGCCATCGGTGGTAATACACTTTGAGGCTTCACTCTTCAGACCACCAACAGTTTTTTATTGACAGTCTGTGGTGCAGGTGCATCGTGGGAAATGTAAGATCCAGAGTTGGTGAGAATATTTGGAGATTTAAACATCGTGATCAGAATGTCAGGAACTCTTTTCCTCCTGTTTGTGATGTCACACTTTGAGAGGGGCTTAATCAGCTGGTTTAAACGTGCAGGACGACACAGAACAGATGCAGCGATCCAGAACGTGTTGAGGCCGAGTGGGCGGGGCTTATCTGAAGTCAGTCTGTGTACACCTGCAGCAGTGAGGCGTTCAGGGCCCTCTGTTCTTCTGAGCGCCCCTACAGCACGGCCGCAGCAGATGTCTGCATGTTCGGCTGGCAGCCGGCGCAGGTGGCAGATGGAGGGAGGGGCGGAGCCAACCTGCTGCTGGAGGTGAGGCCCTGAGGAATGTGGCTAACAAGGGAGGAGGAGGACAGATCTTCCATCAACCCTGAGAAACAAGGAAGATTTACGTCTTCTTATTTCTAAGAATAAACAACCATCCCTTATTTCTATTATAGATATAATTCATCACGTGAAAGACTGTTTACACAACAAACAAACGAAGAGGACGAAGACGTGAGACAGCAGAACGAAGACGTCGGAGGTGGACGGCGGTGCAGATGTGGACGTGTCCTCTCAGCGTCTGTAAGTGTGTCTGTGTGTCGTATTAACTTTGATCAACAACAACATCTGTTCAACTCAGATTAAAACACTCTTACTGGAAAATTTGGGTTCCTGCGAGGACGAATTAAAATGTTCTTCGGTGGATTAACAGCTGAGCTGCAGGTTGATTATCCGCCCGTCGAGGAAAAAAAAAAAAAAAACCTTCATGACAGCGAGCGAACACCTCTTCAACACAGCAAGGCCCGAAACACACGGCACCAACGAAGAAGAGCTCAGCTGTTTGACTTGAGACAAAAAACACAGAGAATCAGGACGCAGTACGCGAAGCTTCACATCAAACACACCTGTTAACGTCGAGAGCTGATCACTGATCAATACATCAGACTGATCAATACATCAGACCTTTAGTTGTTGAATAAATAACTCCAATCAGACTTCCTGTGTGTCTCTTCAGTAAATGACCTTTGACCCCTGTCGGTCCACGTTGTTGTTTTGCTCCGCTCCCGTTTGCCCTGTTAAAGTTACGACAACACTTCCTGTGTCCGTCGTTGACGTGACGACACAGCAAACACCGCAAACTACACGTTTCCAGGGTGTGCTAAGAGGTCACGGACAGGCTTCTTGTTACCATGGTGATGCACGAAGTGAATGTAAACGAACAGGTTAGCTCCAACACTGACGGACGGTCGACCTTCACGAGTCTCCATGGCAACAAGAGTAAACGACCGGTTCTGTCTGATAGAGGACAGATGGTTCTGTCTGGTAGAGGACGGTCGATTCTGTCGGGTCCAACAGAACCCAGTCTCTGTCGTCTGGTTCCAGTTGCAGGATGATAACGAGGTGGCAGCAGGGCGAGTTCTGCCGGCAGCCTTGCTCCGAGGCCGCGGCACCATGAGGGATCTTTGGGCGGATGGCGGATTCTGGCGCGGTGCGGCGGGTTGGGCTGCAGCAGGTCGGGCTGCGGCCGGAGGGGATGTTCCATAAATGTGAGATGAGCCACAGCCTGGTGAATCTGGAGGAGAGCTGACGGACGGGGATGGAACCGGACTCTGGGGACCGAGGTTTAGCCATATGGCCCTCCGGCCCGGCTCGGACGGCGGAGCGGTGCCGAGGTCACTTCCTGTGGCCTCATGTGGGACCTGCAGACCGCTGATGTCAGGACACGGTGTGACCCCGTCAATCTGCCGGACAGCTGACTAAGGGATTAGAATGAAACATCCTGCAGCAGAGCGACGACACGTTCACAACAAGACCTCCTTGTTTATTTCACTGTTTGTTTCTTCACACAAACAAACAAACAAACAAACAAACAAACAAGCAAACAAACTAACTGCATCTCATGAGGTCACTGACTCTTTTTTAACATGAAACATGTTGACAGACAAACGTTCATGTGACCTGCTGCTCCATCATGGAGTTATTATTTATTAAACCTGTTTACTATTTATTGTTTTGATATGAAACTCAGTCATCAGTTTTCAATCCGACCTTCCATGTTTTCACTTTGATATTCCATCATGTGTCCATCATGCGTCCATCATGTGTCCCATCATGTGTCCATTATTTGTCCATCATGTGTCCATCATGTGTTCATCATGTGTTCATTGTGTTCATCATGTGTCCATCATGTGTTCATCATGTGTTCATCATGTGTCCATCATGTGTCCATTGTGTTCATCATGTGTCCATCATGTGTCCATCATGTGTTCATCATGTGTTCATCATGTGTTCATCATGTGTCATCATGTGTCCATCATGTGTTCATCATGTGTTCATTATGTGTTCATCATGTGTCCATCATGTGTCCATTGTGTTCATCATGTGTCCATCATGTGTCCATCATGTGTCCATCATGTGTTCATCATGTGTCCATCATGTGTCCATTGTGTTCATCATGTGTCCATCATGTGTTCATCATGTGTTCATCATGTGTCCATCATGTGTCCATCATGTGTCCATCATGTGTTCATCATGTGTCCATCATGTGTCCATTGTGTTCATCATGTGTCCATCATGTGTTCATCATGTGTTCATCATGTGTCCATCATGTGTCCATCATGTTCTCTCTCTTATGTTCTTCAACAGAATGAGAGTGTGTTCTGAGGTTTCAGATCTGTGTTCCTCACTAACTGACGTCTTCATGTTTTTATGTGTTTGGTTAATAACCGTCTGATCTTTTGGTAAAATGACACTTCGACTGCTTTCATCTCGTCAGCTCTGACACATGCTATATATATTTATTCATTGATATTTGTATATTTATTTTTATTTATTTATTTATCTATATTCAGTTAACTTTATTTATTTATCTTTATCCATTTATATTTATTTATCTACATATATTTGTTTATCTATATTTATTTATCTATATTTATTTATATTTGTTTATCTATATTTATTTATCTATATCTATTTATATTTGTTCACATGTCAGACGTTAAACTGCACCTCTGTTTCCCCTCCAACAGAATCGCTGCTGCAGCAGAACAACAGGTGAGAGCAGACACCTGAGACTCAGTGTTGGAATGATGAAGATGCCCTTCGTCTTCTCCCAGAATGCCTTGCAGTGAGTGGAAGTGCGACCCAGCCTCAAACTGTCGCTCTGCAGTAATGAAGTGTTGGACAGTCTGACACTCAGGGGCTCAGAGAGGGCTTTGATTAAGTCCTCCGAGCTTCATTAAAAACCATGAAAGCTCATTTTAGAGACAGACCTCCCCCCTCCTCCTTCCTACAACCCCCCCCCCCCCCAAACCACTCATCACTTTCTGTTTGTCTCTTTAGGAACACATCAGACAATTCAACCGACGCAGGTTGAATTAATAATAAAAATAATAATAATAATAAATGCAAGAATAAAAATCATAATAAAACATGATAAAACAAATAATCAAAAATCTATAAATTAAAATCAATGAAAAAGAATAAAAACCAGAAATAAAACTAAAATCTCCAAATTAAAAGCACCTTTTATTTAAGAAGCGTTTTCATCTCGACATCGACTCTGATTCACGACAACAATCAGACTGAAACAGGTGTTCAGTGATGACGGATCACACACACACACACACACACACACACACACACACACACACACACACACACACACACACACACAGAGATACACACACACAGATACAAGCACACACAGGAACACACACATACACACATATGCACACACACGCACACACACACACACACACACACACACACACACACACACACACACACACACACACACACACACACACACACACACACACACACACACACACAGATACACAAACACACACACGCACACACAGAAACACACACATACACACAAAAAGATATACACACACACACAGATACACAAACAAACACACGCACACACACAGAAACACACACATACACACAAAAAGATATACACACACACACACACACACAGATACATGCACACACAGAAACACACACACACACAGATACACGCAAACACAAAAATACACACATACACACACACAAAGATACACACACACACACACACACACACACACACACACACACACACACACACACACACACACACACACACACACACACACATACTCAGCCTGCTGTTCAATAAACAGTTTCCCTTCATCTCTCTGAAGATGAGGAATGAGGAGGGTGGAGGGAGGAGGGGGGGGGGGTCTGATCTTCGTCCTCGTCGGGATCAAAGCTGAACTTAATTTCCAGTTTGGAGAAAAAGTGAAAATGAAAAAAAAAACGTTGAAATTAAAAAGTGAGACCAGTGTGTCTGTTAATGCTGACGGACAGCTGACATCATCATGCTGGTGACATCATCACTGACATCACTGACCTTTACAGCAGTTACTGTGTGTGTGTGCGTGTAACACAAACATAAAAAACAAACTGTAAAAAAAATTGAAATACAAACAAAAATTATTGAGAAATTTAAAATGAAAACAAAAAATGATTTGAATAAATGTAAAATAAAAAACAAAAATGATTTTAAGAGACGTAAAATGAAAAAGTCGTCACATCATAAATCTGCAGGGATCAACCATGACACACACACACCTGCCCCTGATCGAACAGCTGATCAGTTTATTGATTGACAGTTTCTCTCTGAGGTTTAAAAAAAAAGGCCGTCAGTGTTTCGTGGTGTGGCTCCGCCCCCTGCTGGACACTCAGAGTCACTGCTGCAGGGTTGTTTCTCATCAGTTCTGTCTGTAAGGTGTTTGATAAACAAACAAACAAACAAGCATGTGAGTCAGCAGAGTTGAGGAGCAGCAGCTGTTTAAACAGATTGGAGGATTTTTATGAAGTCGTGTTTTAAAATCACGGTGATAATTAAAATACTTCAGTTCATCCTTCAGTTTTATGTCCAATAAACAAGAAACATTTCACTACGTCCGTTTGGAGAATCATTGATTTCCTGATTTAAAAACAAAGTTAGAGTTTTTCTGTTTTTTTCTTCTTAGATGGAAAATGAGCTTCAGTGTTCTTTTATTAAAGTAAACGCATGTTTTTGTGTTCAGCAGCTGTTTTTCTGAAATTTTGAAATCCAAATTATCAAAAATTAAATCAATAGAATAATCTGCAGATGACAGGACGTTCCTCTGAGAACAATAATCACCAGCTGTTTCTGAGTCACCCGTTGATGTCGAACTGGATCTGATTGGACCGCCTTCAGCAGGCCAACATCTTTCTCATCTTTTGGACAACATGCTATGATATCACATTTTTATGAATTTTATGAAGACAAACTATAGTTTGACATTTTTTTTTTTTTACATTTTAGATGACATACTATAGTAAGACTTTTCATTACCTTTTGGAGAACATACTATACTTTGATATTTGTTTGGACCTTTTGGTCGATCCTGCTGGGTTTCCTCCTGTCTCCTTTCCTCCCCGTGTTTCTTTCCATGTGTCCTGTGAGTTTTGTTTTTGGTCTGTGGGTGTGGCCTCTCCTCTTCCCTCCTCCAGGCTCCTCCCTCTTCCACTCCTCTGGGGCTGCCACAGCTGCACTCCACCGCTCACCTCCTGAAAGGATTTCAACGCTGGTTCTGCACTTCACCTTCATCAGATGGTTCTGTTAGATCACCTGGTACCACGCTGGCTCGCTGTAAGTTTGGAATCTCATTGTTCCTCCTCTGGTTATTTTTTTTTTTCATATTTGGGATGACATGCTGTAATATGACTTTATTTTCATATCTTTGACGACATGCTATAGTATGACTCTTTTGTCAAATTTCGGATGACCTGCTAAGGTAAACTTTGACTGGATTCCCGTTCAGGAGGACCTCGACTATGACCCTGAGAAATATCAAGGAATTTAAAGGCAATTTTTTTTTGTGTCAAAGTGTTTTGTCTGTCATTTGAACATGAATAAAACAAAATCCTGAATAGGTGGCGTTAAACATTGAGTGGATTCCTGTTAAAGTCCCTCCTGACTATGACCCTACTTTATATCAAGAGTTTATACCTTACAGTTACTGAGAAAAATCGAAGGCAAAGTTCACTTTTTTCGCATTTTGACATCGAAATTTCATAATTTAAAATATTCATTAAAAATAATCTGTAATAGCTGGCGAACAACTTTGACTGGATTCCCGTTCAGGAGGATCTCGACTATGACCCTGAGAAATATCAAGGAATTTAAAGACAATTCTTTTTTGTCAAAGTGTTTTGCCTGTCATTTGAACATGAATAAAACAACATCCTGAATAGGTGGCGTTAAACATTGAGTGGATTCCTGTTAAAGTCCCTCCTGACTATGACCCCACTTTATATCAAGAGTTTATACCTTACAGTTACTGAGAAAATCGAAGGCAAAGTTCACTTTTTTCACATTTTGACATCGAAATTTCCTAATTTAAAATATTCATTAAAAATAACCCGTAACAGCTGGCGAAAAACTTTGACTGGATTCCCGTTCAGGAGGATCTCGACTATGACCCTGAGAAATATCAAGGAATTTAAAGGCAATTTTGTTTTTGTCAAAAAGTGTTTTGTCCGTCATTTGAACATGAATAAAACAAAATCCTGAATAGGTGGCTTCATAGGTTGTCAAATTTCGGATGACCTGCTTTGGCATGACTTTTTTTAATATTTCAGACGACATGCTATAGTATGATTTTTTTGCATAATTTGGACGAAATGCTATAGTACAACTTCTTCACATTTAGGACACGCTATAGTATGACTTTTTTTCACATTTCGTTTCAACATTTCCAAAAAAGGGAAAATTTGCCTTTCAAAATTTCCTAAATAGGGAAAATTTCCCTTTAAAAATTTCCAAAAAAGGGGAAAATTTCCTTTATCCAAAGCAACTTACAATAAGTGCATTTCAGCCAATAGGGTACAAACCCAGAACAACAAGAATCAAGAAAGTACAAATCTCCTCAAGAAAGCCAAACTACAAAGTGCTATGAGTAAGTGTCATTTTAAGCGCTACTATCTTTCTTTTTTTTCTATTCAAGGTAAAGTCGGAAGAGGTGTGTTTTTTATTTGCGGCGGAAGATGTATAGACTTTCTGCTGTCCTGATGTCATTGGGGAGTTCATTCCACCATTTAGGAGCCAGGACAGCAAACAGTTGTGATTTTGTTGAGTGTTTAGCTCGCAGTGAGGGAGCAACAAGCCGATTGGCAGAGCGAAGTGAACGGGCTGGGGTGTAAGGTTGGACCATGTCCTGGATGTAGACTGGACCCGATCTGTTCACAGCACGGTACGCAAGTACCAATGTTTTGAAACGGATGCAAGCAGCTACTGGTAACCAGTGAAGGGAGCGGAGGAGCGGAGTAATGTGAGTGAATTTCGGGAAAGTCGAGCTGCAGCATTCTGGATGAGCTGCAAAGGTCGGATGGCACTAACAGGTAGACCTGCCAGGAGGGAAGTTACAGTAGTCTAGGCGTGAGATGACCAGAACCTGGACCAGAACCTGGACCAGAACCTGCGCCGCCTTCTGAGTGAGAAGAGGACGTATTCTCCTGATGTTGTGCAGCATGTATCTACAGGAACGTGTCGTTGCAGTGATGTTAGCAGTAAGGGAGAGTTGACTGTCGAGTGTCACACCGAGGTTCCTAGCAGTCAGGGTCAGGTCTAACATGGAGTTGTGAAAGGTAATAGTCAGGTCGTGGGTGGGAGAGTCTTTCCCTGGAAGAAAGAGCAGTTCAGTCTTGTTGAGGTTGATTTTCAGGTGGTGTGCGGACGTCCACTGAGAGGTGTCAGTCAGACAGGCAGAGATTTGTGCTGCTACCTGTGTTTCAGATCGGGGAAAAGAGAGGATTAGTTGGGTATCATCAGCATAGCTATGGTAGGAAAAGCCATGCGAGTGAATGACAGAGCCGAGAGAGTTGGTGTACAGAAGAGGAGGGGACCCAGGACGGAGCCTTGAGGGACACCAGTAGTGAGAGGACAAGGTTCAGACACAGATCCTCTCCAAGTTACCCGGTAGGTGCGGTCGTTGAGGTAGGATGAGAACAGGGAGAGAGCAGAGCCTGAGACACCGAGGTCCTGAAGGGAGGAAATAAGGATCTGGTGGTTCACTGTGTCAAATGCAGCAGAAAGGTCAAGAAGGATCAGGACAGAGGAGAGAGAGGCTGCTCTGGCAGTGTGAAGTTGCTCAGAGACAGCAAGGAGGGCCGTCTCTGTTGAGTGGCCTGTTGAAACCAGACTGGTGAGGGTCAAAAAGGTTTTTATGGTGGAGATAGGAGGAGAGTTGATTAAAGATAGCTCGCTCCAGAGATGTGGAAAGAAAGGGAAGAAGAGAGACAGGTCAGGTCAGGACAGGTAGTTTACTTCAGACGGGTTGAGGGTGGGTTTCTTCATACTATAGTATGACTTCTTTTTCATATTTCTGACGACATGCTATATAGTATGACTTTTTTCACATTTCAGACATGTTATAGCATGACTTTTTTTTCCTATATTGGACGACATGCTTTAATATGAAATTTTTTTTTTAGTTTTTTTTTTTTTACATATTTTGGACGACAAAATATAGAATGACTTTTTTTTCATATTTCAGACGACATGTTATATAGTATGACTTTTTTAGAATATTTTGGACGACATGCTATATGAATTTTTTTCATATTTTGGACGACATTCTATAGTGTGACCTTTTTCATATTTCTGATGACATGCTATATAGTATGACTTTTTTCATATTTCAGACATGTTATAGCATGACTTTTTTTTCCTATATTGGACGACATGCTACAGTATGATTTTTTTTCATATTTCAGACGACGTATAGAATTACTTTTTTTTTTCGTATTTTGGAGATGTTTTAGTATGACTTTTATTTCATATTTCGGACGACGTGACTTTTTTTTTCCTTATTTTGGACGACATGCTTTAATATGACTTTTTTTTTTTTTTTTTTTACATATTTTGGACGACAAAATATAGTATGACTTTTTTTCATATTTCAGACGACATGTTATATAGTATTGTCATATTTGAGATTAAAGGCCTTAGTAATTCGTCAAAAAATGCACAAAAAAAAAAAAAATCACCGTATATCATGACACAAATAGCACAGAAACCATCCTGAGACCCCCAAACATTTAACATTTATGAACCTTGTGACATTTTAACAGTCAAGTCAGGTCGGTTCATTACATTAAACAAAGAACAACACCTGACAGAATTAATTTATGTAATTGACTGTTGCAGTACCAGCAATGTCCTGTGGGGGGGACTGGTGGTCCTTCCGGTTTGAAGGAAAGTGACTGAGCAGATTTAATGTCCTGCAGCTGTTGCAAAACCCCCGAAACAGAAATGGACTCACAGAAATGGACTCACAGATCAGCCTCCAACAATACCACCAGGAACACCACCTGGAACACCACCTCTCTGCTGGAACTCCATCTTTGTGTTCTCATCCCCATACTACCATACTATTTTAGTAAGGCAGAAAAAGATTTACTGTATTGTTCCAATACATCCAACTTTGTTTCCAAAAAGTTAGGACGCGGGATAAAATGTAATAAAAAAAGAGAATGCAGTGATTTACAAATCATGTAAATCCATATTTAATTAAAATTAGACCAAAACCACACATCAAATGTTGACATTTTATTGTTTTATGAAAAATATTGAATTTCATGTCAGCAATAGGTTTAAAAAAATGTGGGACAGAGTAAACAAAAGACTGGAAAAGTTTTGTAACGCTAAAAGAAACACCTGGTGGAACATCTCAACTAATTAGGTTACGATGGTAGCAGATCAGTAATCAGATCAGCAAAATGACAAATAATTAGTGGATTTCATCATCTACGGTTCACAATATCATTAAAAGATTCAGAGAATCTGGAGAAGGTACAAGGTTGAAAAACAATATTGGATGGTGGTGATCTTCAGGCCCTCAGACAGTACTGCATTGAAAACAGACACTATTCTGGAGTGGAAATCACTGCATGGGCTCAGGAACACTTGTGAAAACCATCGTCTGTGAACACAGTTCATCGCTGCATCCACAAATGCAGGTTAA
The DNA here is from genome assembly GCF_022577435.1 of Embiotoca jacksoni. Lineage (NCBI taxonomy): Eukaryota > Metazoa > Chordata > Actinopteri > Embiotocidae > Embiotoca > Embiotoca jacksoni. The sequence continues at coordinate 10,135,973 of NW_027185340.1, forward strand.
AACTCTCCAAAGAAGAAACCAGGTCGAAACATGATCCAGAAACACCGCCGCCTTCTCTGGACCCGAGATCATTGAATATGGACTGAGGTGAAGTGGAAAACTGTCCTGTGGTCTGATGGATCACAATCTGAGATTCTGTTTGGAAGTCATGGACGCTGCATCCTCCAGGTTAAAGAAGAGAGGGACCATCTAGCTTGTTATCAGCGCTCAGTTCAACAGCCAGCCTCCATGACAGTATAAGGGTGAATTAGTGCACATGGCTGAACTTCTGTTTTGGATATCCAGCTCCTGGTTTTGAAGTATTTGTGTTCCCGTGTTGTGTTCTTCTTTGTATGAACTCGTATCACATCCACAGTTCAGCTGGCCAACAGCTAAAAATATCTCGGCCCAACTTGTCACTGCTATCTATAAACCCTCCACGTTATAACTTGGAGCACTTCCTGTTGCACTGCAGAGGTTTCATCCATGTTCACCGTCTCCAACACAAACTCATCAGAACCCCACAAACCACACGGTAGAACACGGACCTCCGCTGGATCCGCACAGCGCTGCAGAACCGGAGCAGGAACACAGAAATCCTCACTGTGGAACAACTTTCCGATCCACGCAGATTCCATTACGTTGCCTGAACAAAAGAGCAGCAGCTTCGTCCTGCACACAGTCACGTATGACTGATCCTATATGTCAGAGAGGGCGTGATGTTTTCGTCACACCTTGACCACAACAATCAACCAACCAGCAGCTCCCACTGGATAAAAGATTTCCACCAGCTGTATTTTACTGAGCAGTGATGAGGCTTCCACTCCTCCAACATGTCTGTGATGAGCAGCTGAGTGGAAGAATCCATCTCTTAGTTCTGATTCATGTCTTCATCACGCTGCTCCTGTTAGTTCAGAGAACCGTCTCCATCTTCATGCACTGAAGTAGGATTCATTCCTACTTATTCATCCTTCGGAAGGCGACGACACGTTAAGATTCAACGTCCCGCGGCGACTACTGCACCTACTGAATCTAATAACACATCATATTAAATAAGTCTGTCACAAGTCAGTTCTGTTAAATTCATCTTCAGTGACATATTTTTGGAGAACCTCTAGCTGAAGTGAGGAGAGAGCAGAGAGAGAAAAGAGGAGGTGGGATTAGAAGAACAGCCTGATTCAGCAGTTTCATGGTTCGTGTGGAGGCCTGATGACGGATGATTGACAGCCGAGTTACCAAAATGTGTTACCAAACCATTGACGCTGTGGGACGTTCGGGCGCTGCACTGTTCGCTCGTGTTAACACTCATGTTGCGGCGGATGAATGAGGCTGTGGAGGTTCAACAGACCAGAGACACAAACACAGGGTTTGTTGGTGTGTTGTAACGGCCGGTGGGTGGTGGAGGGAGGGGATGAAGGAGGGGGGTGGGGGCGGAGGGGAGGTTGACTGACAGGGACAGCTTCGGCCCCGTTTTGGTCAGGAGTTCTTTAATGACTGCGGCTTGTTGTCACTTTAACTCTGATCAGCTGCTATTCAACTCTTTTCTCTCTTAGACGCCGACTGTTTGTTTTTATCGAGCTGCGTCCGGCCGATCGATCCGATCTAAGCCGATCGACATGCCGACTGACAGCCAGGTTGCATAAATGGCTGCCGCGTCCCATCGCGCCCACCCTGAGCGTCTCAGCAGCCAATGGGGGCGGGCCGGTGCGGTGATGATGCAGGTCGTCCCCCCGGTATAAAACCCTCTCCTGCCGTGTGGGCCCTCCTGAGCAGTTGGAGCATTCCCAGCCTCGCCTCGCTGGAGGGACGGAGGAGCGACAGAACTGCACCGGCTGTGTGGTTTTGTTGTTTTGGGATATTCGGAGGCTCCACCGTTCTCACCTGGGATTTTTCTGGAACAACCTTTCTGGATAAGGGGACTGCAGCAGTCAGCCAGCCGGGCTTCGTCCCAACAGTCCACGGCACTCTTGTGAATACAAGTGAGTAGTCGTGCCCGTGTCCCCGTGGGTACATATGACTGGTGGTTTATGGTCGGGACTGTGGTTTTTGGTGACCCGTGTGCTGGTTCTGGTGCGTTTGTGCTGGTTCTGGTGTGTTTGTGCTGGTTGTGTGTGTGTTCAGGGCCGCGTGCCGGTCGGACCTGTGAAGGCCAAGAATAGCTGCTGAGAGCACGGGAGACAGTCAGCTGGCGGCCGATGGCTTTTTAAGGGAATCAGCAGCAGGGCTATCACTTCACCTCCAGCTATGTGCCACATGGAGCTGTCAATCAAAGTGCCCGGGGTCAGGGCCGGGGGGAGTGGGGGATATTTTTGGCCAACGCCATATCTGTCGCTCAGATGCCGATCTGTAAATATCAGCTGAGTTTATTCCTCCGATCGTCGCTTTGAGCTGAAGTCCTGTCTGATTGGTCGCTTGATTGATCGCTTTGATTAGTTACTTTGATTGATCGCTTTGATTGGTCGCTTTGATTGGTCGCTTTGTGATCAGCTCAGCTTCACCTCAGATTAGCTGACAGCTTTTAAAGAGCAGCAGGTGTCCTGACGAGGCGTTCACTGTCACATCCAGAGCGCAGGAACAAACCAATCAGCACCGATTCTGATTATTGATTATCAGCGTGTGAACATCATGTTGAAGTGAGCGTCATGTTGTCGGAGGTGCGTTCACTGACCGACCGACAGAACGGTTTTCTGCTGTTTAAAGATTTCAGTCGTGTGGGATCGAAGATGTTTCAGACCTGAAATCATCTGATTTATTTATTTAATTTTGTCTTCAGACAGAGACAAAGTTATTTTTTGCTGTTAAAGTTACAAACGTGTCATTTCTCAACTTTATTATTTAAACATCTTTCTGGTTGTCGCTGCATTTGTTGTCATAAATGAAAACAGAGAACCATTTTGTTTGATTGGCGGAGAGAACAAATCAATAAACTTTCATGAAGAAGAAGCTGCTTTACATAAACTGTCAGTTCATTTTAATACTTTGACTCCTCTTGGCTATGAATTATGGGAAATGATGTTCCTGATTTCTACTGATGACAGTTTAACAAGTGAATACGTGGAAATGTTTCTGTCGGAGGGAAACCTCGTATCTCCACTCAGTCACAATAACTTTAATCATTTCAGCACAAACTAATTTATTTATTGTTGTTTATCTATTATTTCCCTTCTTTTCTAACGTCTTCATCACAGAGAATAAATGAAGCCAAAAACTCAATATAGTATAATTATGATATAATAAGAAAATGAGAATCATCAGTAAGATTTTCTTTCTTTTTCCCCAACAGGTAAAAAAAAGTGATGTTTTTAGTTTTTCTGTTGAATAACATGAATTTAATTCTAAATATAAAATATATTAGATGCATTTAAAGTATCCTCGTCTCAGAAACACGATTTTCTCCTCAGTGAATGTTTCAAACCAGAAAACCGTTTTCATCTGCTGCAGGAGGAAAGTTTCTCTAAATTCAGAGATGATGAGATTTTATGGGGCGGGCCTAAGAGCAGGATTTGTGACATCACAAACTGTTTTGAAGTTGATTCTGGTTTAATGTTTTGATGTGGAAACAGGGATGAAGTTTACAGGAGACATGTGAGTTCAACATAAATAAATCATTTGAATATGTTAATGAAGATGTGGTTTTAACTCATTAAAAAAGAAAACACCTGAATTTGTATCTGCTTTTTTATATTTCCTTAATTGAGTTAAAAAAAAACATTTTTGCTAAACTGTAATGTTTCTTTGTATAACTGCTATTGATGATATATTTTCCTCTTTATTGTTTTCAAATTTCATTTTTCACTTTATTAAATTTTCTCAGGGTTCAAAGTTCAAATAAAGTTTCATTCAGACGTTAAACTTTATGTTTGTGTCTCTGCAGATATTAATATCTATAACGTGATCAAAGATCCAATCAGTCAAATCAATCCAACTTTATGAACACAGGAAGTAAATCCGGACTGAAAGACCGAAACATATAAAATACCAACATTAAATCAACGATTTAAAAAAAAAAAGATTTTAGAATTAAATCAACAATGTAACAGCTCAAGAAAATAGAAGCAAAAAAGTGATGCCAAAAATTAAGCAATTAGATACTGAAACTGAGTTGAACTAAAAGCTATAGGAACCATCAAATTATGAATGATTAAATATTACAGATACTGAAGAACATTTAAATAAATAAAAAGGGGCGAAAAATTTGAACGAATTAACATTTTCAAATCACAAATTTCACGTTTGAATCGCATGTTTGTGAAAACAAAGTTTCATTTTCACTATATTGAAATTATTATTAGATATAATCTTTGATAATTTTATTTTAGACCAAATTAAAAAAAAAATTTCATCATCAGCAGCTCAAATTCAGGATGTTTGTTGGTGAAAAACAAATGTTTGATAAAATACGTAGATTTTACAGATTTATATCAATTTTAATATTTATACTGAATGTTAAATTATTTTAAAATGTTTCACTGATAAAAACTGGTGAATTAAAGTTCGAATCTTTTCTGTGTTTGTATAAAAGTTTAAAGTTTTCAATCTGGAAGGAAACCAGATTTATGGATGATTTCAATTTATGAGAGTTTAAAAAAAAAGAAGTAAATATTTGTTCTCAACTCTTTTGTTGATCCCGAATCACGAACTTCAGTCAGAAAAGATTTTTCATCCAACAAACGTCAATATGAAAAATGAATTTTTAAAATGTGCTTACTGAGGAGAGGTGATGAAGGCAGGCCCCGCCTCCTGAAGGTCCCGCCTCCTGAAGACGAAGAATCTGCAGCTGAAAAACAAAAACACAGAAAACGGTCAAATTTACATCAAATAAACGTTAAAACTGAAGTTTGACGAAGAGGTTTAAATGAAATAATGTTCAGATTTATTTTTGATGCATCCTGTAAATCTGCAGAAAATAAACCTCAGCTGAAAACATCTTAAAACTCTGAAACAGGATTTATTATTATTATTTATGTATTTTATTTTACTCCTGAAATAATCAAATAAATTTAAAGTCAACATTAAGATCACGAAATGAATGACGTCTGTTCACTTTTTTTTTTATACACAAATTAAAACTTTAAACGATCAAAACTTAAATTTAATAAATTTCATTTACAAACTTTAAACTGTAAAATATTTTAACAAATTATACATAACACAAAGATAAATAATGATTTTATTTCAGTCTAATAAAAAACAACAGGAAAATCTTTAAAATCAAACAAAGTCACGCTTCCAGATGAACACTGAAAATATAATAAATATTGATTATTGATTTCAGATAGATGATATATTAAACCATTGATTATTGATTAATACATCATATTCTGGTTCCACTTTGTGTTTGAATCTGTGACAATAAAATAAACCAGTTGAGTTAAATTTAAATCAGAAGGTCAAATTCATACACATCAAATGATCAGTTATTAATCAGTTTATTGATCAGTTATTATTTAGTTATTGAGCAGTTATTGTTTAGTTATTGATCAGTTATTATTTAGTTATTGATCAGTTGTTGTTTAGTTATTGATCAGTTATTGATCATCTGCTGGCTTTAAAACTTCAACACTTTAAAATTTACATTAAATATGACTGATAAAATATAAATGATAACATTTTGTTGATATTTCTCATCTTTTCTGTATTTATTTATTTATTATTATAATTTATTTTCTTATTTTCTTAAAAGTTTTCTTCGTCTCCGACGATGACATAATTTTCGTCTCTTCAAGAGTTTGTTTGGTTGTTTACGTTAACTTCTAACTTCTCCTCTTCTTCCTTCTCCTCCTCTTCCTCTTCCTCCCCCTCCCTCTCCTCCTCTCCCCCCTCCTCCTCTCCCCTTTGTCAGCTGTCTCCGTCTGTCGGACATATTTAGCCTCCATTCGTCTCATCTGTCTCTGTATCTGAAACTGAAGCTGCCTCCAATGAATCAGCACATTTCCAGTACCTGAATAGAAATAATTTATAAAACAGAAACCTTCTTCTTCTGTGGTTTTGTTTGCAGCAGCTCGGCGTCTCAGATTCTTCTGTTTCCATTTATTTCTTATGTTTATTTATTTAATGTTTATTTGTAAACAGCAGGTTTTGTTTATCTCCATCTCTGATTGATGACTAGACAGTTTTCCAAAGTATAAACACTTTTCTTCTCTTGTTTTTTTTCTTGGGGAGAATTCTTCAACAGATGTTTACGTGTTGCAGACGTTTGATTCGTCCTCTGGTTAAACACAGACTCTGTGTTGTTGTTTGGCGCCGCCTGGTGGTCGACGGCAGTAAAACAGGAAGTCAGGTGATGTCGTTGAAGAGGAGGTCAGGGTGGAGGAATGGCCCTGTTTGTTGTTTTAACCATGGCGACAACCGTCCTCTGACTTTAAAAATGCATCATGAGTTCTGATTGGCCGGTTCACCTGCGTGGTCACTGAGGGCGGAGCAACGGCTATATTTGATTGGTTGTTCGTTTGCAGCTGGTTTTATGATGTGAATGCGACCTGATACGAACACGTGTGCTGACAGCTCATTGGACCATAACACGTCACATGTCAGGAACTATTTTCAGCTATTGGTTGATTTTAAAGGGACAGTACACGTTATTAAAACACATTGTCTCTGACAGGTTTCATAAAGTCACCTGAAAAATATATATATTTTTTAATAATTTCAAAGCATAAAAACAACTAAGAATTCATTTTAAAGTTAAAATATTTTTTTTTTGAAGACTTGTTAGTTTAAAAAAATTAAAAAGAGTAAAATGAGAGATATTAATAGAAACATGGATGAAACATTAAACTGCAGTCAGACACCAAACAAACAGAAATAAGAAACCCCCACAGTTAATAATACATGACCGATGCAGCTGTTTGATGATGAAGATGATGATGGTGATGATGATCTCTTGAAATGTTTTTTCTGTTTTAGTGCTGATTTATCATCATGTTTATTCATGTCTTGTGTTTAATTTCTTTTATTTGTTTTTCTTATTTTTAAATCACATTTCAACATGTGATATTTTAGCATTTACTGTATGAAAGGTGCAGCACAATATTATTATTAATAACAATAATTTCCTGCTTGACATAAAATTTCCCTTTTTCTATTTTTCCAGGGTTTAGTTCATGTTTTCTATTTTTAAAGTTAAAGTTTAAAAGCTCTTTAATCTTCGATTTCTGCTGCTGTTTGAATAATAATACATTTTGAGTTTATTAAGATCTTCACATGATGTGAATCTGATTTTCACTGAAACTCTGCTGCTGTTCATCTCTGCAGTTTGTTTTTCTTGTTTTTTTTCTGCAGTTAAAACCAGTTTGATATGATATTTTCCAGCAGATTGTTTGATCCTGTTTGATTTGAAGTTAAAGTTTGGATGCTGCAGTGTGCAGTGCAGTCGTCTGCTCTCCTGAAAGCGTCACTGTGTTTCCTCCTCTGACGTGTGTTTGTGTGTGTGTGTGTGCGTGTGTGTGTGTGTGTGTGTGTCTCCGCAGGGTGCCAACCATCATGTCAACACAGGCGCCGACGTTCACGCAGCCTCTGCAGAGCGTGGTGGCACTAGAGGGTAGTGCCGCCACGTTCGAGGCTCAAGTTAATGGTAAGCGACGTTCTGATTGGGCCGAAGGTTGACGGGATATTTCTGAAAAATAACGTTTTGTACCTCTGGAAAGTTTTACTCCCGGACGTCTCTGGGTTCTCTGACAACGGTCCGGTCCGGTTCTGCTCTCCTCTGCAGGTTCTCCAGTTCCTGAGGTGAGCTGGTTCCGTGATGGCCAGGTTCTTTCCGCCGCCGCTCTGCCCGGCGTTCAGATCTCGTTCAGCGATGGCCGCGCTGTTCTGAGGATCCCCGCTGTGACCGCCGCACACAGCGGAAGGTTTTCTGTCAGAGCCACCAATGGCGCCGGACAAGCTACGAGCACCGCTGAACTCCTCGTTACAGGTGAGACTTTATCACAGGTGAGACAGTAACACAGGTGAGACTTTATCACAGGTGAGACTGTAGCACAGGTGACACTTTAACTTCAAATTTGCTGAAATTAAAATGCAGTTTGGTTTTGGATGAACCTTAAAATCTGTCCTCCCTTCGTCCTCCAGCGGAGACGGCGCCCCCAAACTTCCTTCAGAGACTGCAGACTCAGACGGTGAGGCAGGGCAGCCAGGTGAGGCTGGACGTCCGGGTCAGCGGGATCCCCACACCTGTGGTGAAGTTTTACCGAGAGGGAGCCGAGATCCAGAGCTCCGCCGACTTCAGGATCCTCCAGGACGGAGACCTGTACGGTCTACTGATCGCCGAGGCCTTCCCAGAGGATTCTGGGACATATTCTGTGACCGCCACCAACAGCAGCGGCCGGGCCACCTCCACTGCCGAGCTGCTGGTTCAGGGTAAGCCCCGCCCCCTTTCACATCGACTGGATGGTGGAATCATTAAGAATCAGACACTAATGTCAGCGTGTGTTCAGGTGAAGAAGCCGTTCCTGCAAAGAAAACCAAGACACAGATCCGAGTGAGCAGACAAGAGAAGGTACGAAGACACCATTTAGTTTACATTTAAAACGTTTCACTTTTTTTTTTATCCATTTTTAATTTTCATAATTTTTTGGCCCAAAACCGACATTTTCTCTGTAAAATATTGTTTTTAGATGTTAGCTTCATTTTTGTTCTTCAGTGAATTAACTTTTGTTGTTGATGAAATAAACAACTTTCTCATCTCATGCAGTCTCATCTAACCTCATTTCATCTCTAGTTTCATCTCATTATGACGTAAATCTCATTTCACTCCTTTTCTTTCATTTAATCTCCCTGAATTATTTTTTTAAGTCGTTTTTTTATAGAAATCATATCATCTCATTTTATCTCAATTGTGAAATCTTTAATTTATTCTCATCTCGTTCTTTTGAACTTTTTTCTAATTCAGTCTCGTTTTATCTGAACTAATCCATCTCATGTCATCTCGTTTGTTACTTCTTACTTTGTGATTTCTTCTTCTTTTTTTTTATCTCATTCTAAAGAATCCAGTTTAATTGCGTCTTCATCTCGTTTCATATTTTATTTTCTTATTTAGTCATTTCATTTGATCTCATCTTTGATTGCATCTCTGCTAGCTCTCTTCTTATCTCCTGGTTCTGTCCACAGGGGACAGAGCACCCGTCCCTGATGGAGGTGGAGCTGACTCAGCCGCTGGCTCGTAAGACTCCGCCCAGAGTTCCTCCCAAACCCACGTCCAAGTCTCCAACTCAGTCCACGCTGGTTGTCAAGGTGGCCGGCGGACGGCAGCAGTCGCCGTCACCTGTCAGACACGTCAAGGCCCCGACGCCCACACCTGTCAGGTGGGCAGAGCCTCCAAGAGTCAACAGTTAACAGTAGAGATCCACTGATCATTTTCTCCAGAGTAGTGGATCAATAAATCTTATTAAAGCGTTGTTTGTCCATCAGGTCCGTCAAGTCCCCCGCCACCGCACGCAAGCAGCTGGCCGTCGGCGCCGACGTCCTTCCGCCCTGGAAACAGGGAGAGACCGGCGCCACCCTGCTGGTCCACGAGCTGCAGGTCCTCGGGGTCAAAGAGGTAAGGGGTGGGGGGGGTCCATATCGCCATCTGGTGGTCAAAAAGTCCAGACAGCACTTTGACAAACACGAGGATGGATGGTGTCAAATTAAATATTTAAACCTTTTAGAGATGCTCCAACAGCTACGGAGACAACTTCAGTTTCAGTCCTGAACTCACTGAGACTCAGAACTACCTCCTTCCTCTCTGACCTGCATCCTCTCTGACCTCTGTCCTCTCTGACCTCCGTCCTCTTGTCCCGAGCAGCAGGGTAGCGCCTCCCTGTTGTTGATTCCAGAGGAGCCTTTAATTTTCGTCTTGAATCTTCGGTCCATCTCATTTCTTTCCGGATGTGTTTGCGTCTCTCTTTCTTCAGCAAACTCAACACGTTTGATTTGTTTACCAGCTCCAAACGCAGTCAGAATCATCTGAAGCACCAGACGGCTCCAGATTTATCCCGAACATCAAAGGACGTGACGACTTTAACTTCCTTCGTACCAACTCGTGTGGTGACGTAGAGGTGGGTCGTAATCCTGCTGAGAACGATCCAGAGGTGGTTCTGAAGGATGCGAGGAGACTCAGACCTCCGACACAGAGGACGTTTGTCTTAAAGCATCGTACACCTGTGAAGATGAGTCTTCTGTCTTTAACCACGCAGACACTTTCAACATCTCGCCTGATGAGTGTGAAGAGGCCGTGCCCTCAGAGGACGGGTGTTACCATCATCTTTCTGTCCGCCCGGCAATGCAGGTGCCTGAACGCCTCACAGCTGCTCCGCCATCTTTTTTCAGCACTTTCACCGCCTCTTTTTTTTAACCTTGTTGCCCCGAAGTCTTTGTTGTCACTTCAGGTTCTGATGATTTCACTGCATGACCGACGGACGAGCATGTGATGTCCTCGGATTGGTGTGACCGTTACGTCAACGTTTCCGTACATAAGTGGAAACCGGTGTTGTGTCAAAGTCTGTTCCTGTGTCGAATAGCGCCCCCTCTAGTGGTTAGTTTGAGGTTCAGCCAGCTTGAGGAAGATGTGTAGAACTGTGACTCCTCCATTAGAACACATTCATTTACCATCTATAGACCTTTTAAAGTGGCCTGTAAATATAAATATACATATAAATAAACGGTCCAGGGTAAATGCTGGTTGAACCTCAGATTAAAAACCAAACGGGGCGACAAACCTCGACTGTCACGGCGTCCTGGTGTTCATCCACATGTACTCAACTGTTGGTGTTTTTAACAGAAGCAGGTTGGTGTGGATGTTTAAATTTGACCCTTTGCTGTTTCCAGTGGACACCTGGAGTCGGGACATGGTTAGCCTAGCTTAGCATGAAGGCTGGAAACCACTGGTTTGTCTCTGTCCGAACCACAGACTGTTTATAAAAGTGTTTGTAGCTTCCATGTCTGAAAAATGGTTAGAATGCAGAAGTGCCTCAAATTACAATACCACCGAGTGCCACTAGAGGTCAGCTCAAAAAAAAAAAGAGTCTCCAGCTCCATAGACTCCCATTCAACTTCTCTCATCAAATACAAAGTAAATAAAATGTCTCCAGCGGTTGTCTCGGTGTTGTTAGCTAAAGTCACTCCTTCTTATTATTTTTCTGGAGGTCCATCTGAAAATAATCCCTCATTCATTAGAAAATAAGATTAAAAAAAGACCTGTTTTTGGGGGCGTGTCTGCTTGATTGACAGGCCTGTGGTGCAGTCAGGTTACAGCAATCGGTGGGCGGGACGTAGTATTGTCAGGTTTCCAATCAGATCGGTCAGATTCACCACTGGCTCCTCCCCCAAGCTCATCCAAATATGGTCACTTCCTGCTCCAAACCGCTCCGAACTAGCAAAGATGGTGACGGACAGAATCTGAACTGGAGAATTCATAACGTTCACAAACCAACGATGACATCACTGCTGGTTGATGACATCACTGCTGGTTTTACCTTCCTGTTCATGACATATTAAACAAAGCAGATACAGCATGTTACTTATGAGCTTTAGAAGTGTTGTGAGGTTTACTTTGGTTACTCTCTGGTTCCAGTCTTTATGCTATGCTAGGCTATCCTGCCTCCAGCTCCGTGTTCAACACAAACCTCTGACTAAAAGTCGAATCGACTGAATATTGGCATTGAAAGGATGTCCCCGCCCCCCCGCCTGCCTCTGTGCCTCGTCCTGCCATGGATGTCCTGATATCTATGTGCTGCTGGTTGTGTCTCCAGGCCGGGGGAGGGAAAAGAGCCGGGGCGGTGGCCACGGTGGTGGCCGCCGTTGACCTCGCTCGGGTCCGTCAGCCCGTGCATGCGGAGGGCGGCCAAGCCGAAGAGGACGAGGCGGAGTCTGTAGAGGTGGGGGTGATGCAGTATGGAGCCGGCTGGACGTCGATGACAGCGCAGGCCGGCCAAATGTTCACAACTGCTCAGGAGTTGACGGCCGACCCGGCCGGGCTGCAGCCTCACGGCGGAGAGGTCAGAGGTCACAGGAAGATCTGCTTCATTAGGATCCTTCTGACTGCACTGGCAAAAAATTTCTTAGAGTCCAGGAGAAGCGTTCACATCAGTGCTGACAGTTCAGACGTCTCTCATGACGTTTTATTCTCCAAGTTATTATCTGGCTGCAGACGTTGAATCCCAGTCAGAAGAAGATTAACGGAGAACTCGCTCACACAACGCAACAATCGTGGAAATGAGACAAATTATTTGCCAGTGCTGTCAGATAACTTCTCTTGAACGATAAGTAAGATCTCCGGGTGCAGCTGTGTTAACGCTCCTGTCGCCTCTGTTGGTTGCTTCAGATTCAGAGAGTCGACTCCGGTCTCAGCTTGTCTCCACTTCCACATTTCACCGTTTCTAAAGTTTCTGTCCCGAAATCCGAGACTAGCCGTGAGGTAAGAGAGGCAAAATAACCCGAAACCCACCAGTCTAACCTCTAACCGGCAACTCACAGTTCACAGTGATCACATCACACTCATCCGCCAGGTTCACCGTTCAGACAGACGACAGGTGACACGTTTGAAACGCGTGAAGACATCAGAGGTTACGAGTCTGATGACATTTTCAGAAGTAGTGGACGTCGAGGAAGTACATTTTTCGATGGATTATGAGTAAATATATTAAGATGTTAGTCGTATATTTACTTCATAGTTTAATAACACGTCGTAGTAATTCTTTAAATACGTTCTCCGCCTGCTAGTCTGACGAACATGTCTGTGATTTTATCTGTCGGACATAGATTTTAATTTGTTTTTATTGGACTGAAAACAGCTGAGAAGTCAAGTTTGTGTAAACCTGCTTTTAAATGTTTTAAACTCGCTTTTCGATTTGTTTTTTTTCTTTAATCAATCATTCGATTACTTTTTTTACAGTTAGTGATCGGTTGTTTTGATCTTAACACGTCGCTCAGTTTGGTTTTAGCAGGCGGCTTTGCTAGTCGGTTTTGTGCCGTATTAAGCGTCCCTGAAACTCCGCCGCCCGCCCACAGTCCTCCAATACGTGATTCCAGTTCAGTTTAGTGCAAACAGACCGATGCAAACAGGCTGAAAGTAAAAAGCTAAAATCCCCAACAGAAGATGATATGTAGAAGACAAAATAAATAAACACTAATATTCTTGTACTGCAGTATAGAGCTAATGTGCTCCTAACTAAAAATGAGTCAAAACTTCATCTCAAACGTGCCGGTGGTTTCTGGAATAATCGTCCTGTAGCAGCGGACAACGTTAGCCGAAAATCCGTTAGCAGCCGGGACGGACGACCTTGCGTTCCGGTTCTGAACCTTTTCCTACCGTAACTGTAAAAAAACGTCAGCTCATCATTATGCTCACGTATATATTAGCCTCAGCAGTAGCGCTAAATTATTAACGTAGGTTATAAACTAATTAGCTGCTCAAGATGACGTTCGCAGCCTAGCTTCGACCACAGCTCACTGCAACACGTAGAGAATGTTCCTGAGCTGTGATTGGACGGCTGCTGTGAGCTCATCACTCCTGTTGTTATCACTGCTTGCCTGTAGTGCAAACTGGTTGTGAAATGTAGTCTAGTGATAAAATCATGCCTATAAAACAACTAAATGAATCCTTCTTTAACCCAACAAACCCATTTAATCCAGTTCATCCAGTTTCCTCTAAAATTCCCGCTGTAGCTTTAATCCACTAATGTCCTGCAGTTCCTCGCTGTGGTTTAACTGAGAACAAACAGAATATGTCCTTGATGATCGTGTGGTTCCTCCTCTGTGGGTCGCTCAGGTTTCCATCGCCGGCTCGGCTATCGCCACGCTACACAAAGAGTTTTCCTCCTCGTCCTCCGCCACCACCAGACAGATCATCCGGCCCGTCAAGTCTCCCGGTCCGGGTCGTAGTGCAGCGGAGACCCGAGAGATGCCGGAGACCATCCCGCCGCCTTTCAAAGACTTCGCTGAGAAATATCAGAGTGGCTTTGGCACCCAGTTACAGATGGGGGTGGTGTACTCGGGGGGCGTGCGGACCATGTTGGAGGACTGGGATCAGGTTTGTAATCGAGCTCAGCGAGCTGGATCTAAACAGGGCAAGAAAACCTGATGTGTTCGTCCAATATTCAGAACCAAATATCTCAACAACCACCAGACTATCATTGAATCAGCTGAGTTTATTCTCTGATGGAGCTCCTCACTGGCTAAAATATCAATAAGGGGCAGAATTTCCTTTTGCCCAAAAGGTCGAACCCTTTAGATTTGGATTCTGATTTTCATCACACTCACAACGAGTTAAACAACATTTGTTCTCATATTGTGAAGCGATGACGAACCACCTCTCTTCAAAGTCCGGTTTTTTTGATTTCTGTGAAAATCCAGGATTAAATATCCCTCTAATAACAACTTTAACATGCTTTTAAACACTATTGACAACCTCCTTCTCACCTCTTGAGCCAGCCGGCCTCCCCTCCTGTCACCTCTGCATCACGTGTTAGATGTTGTGTGTTCGTCGTGTTGTGTCCGTGTCGTCGACTTTAGAAAAGAGAGGTATTATTATTTGATTTGCTAACAGATGTGTGATTGTACAACAGGTGGTGGAGGCAGCAGCCGTACCTGCAGGTGGCGCTGTGGTCCCGCCCACACTGGTGTCTGTAAGTGTTCTCTTCAGATCATTAAATATGTAAATGCAGCTTTGTGAAAGTGATATTTCTTGACGGCGGTGTGTTTACGTCGCAGGGCTTGAAGAACACGAATGTGACGGAGGGTGAGTCGGTGGTCCTGGAGTGTCAGATCAGCGGTCAGCCGACTCCCGTCATCATGTGGTTCAGAGAGGACTACAAGATCGAGAGCTCCATCGACTTCCAGATCAGCTACGAGAGTGGATTTGCCCGGCTGGTGATCCGCGAGGCATTCGCTGAAGACAGCGGACGCTTCACCTGCACCGCCACCAGCGAGGCGGGAACCGTCAGCACCTCCTGCTACCTGCTCGTCCAGGGTACGAACTAAAAACACATCAAGTGCTTCGCTTTACATCACCCTCAAAGGGAGGTTTTAATAAGAGTGGAGTTCCTCAGGGCTTAATTGTAGGGCCTCTTTTGGTTCACCGTCATTAACTTTTCAGTATGATTTAAAGTTCTGGTATTGATTTCATCAACTCACTGCAGGCAGAATAACTAAGTAATGATGCTGTCTAGTTGGGACTAACTCTGTTTTTCCTCCAGTGTCTGAAGACATTGAGAGCAGAGAAGAGATCTCGGTTATCCATGAACAAGTTGAAACTGCTCAGGAGAAACGGTGAGTCGGTCAAAGCTCCTCCTTAAATTGATCGAGTTTGATGAACATCACACTTCTTTATTTTTACAAGACTGAACCAGAAGGTAACAAGCTCGGTCCTGGAAATCCTAAAAACTGATTTGTGTTTCCAGAGTAACTGAAGAAGCCAAAGATGAGACCTTGTCTCAGGTTAGCGTGGCTGAGTCGGACACCGTTGCTGCTGCTCCCTTCTTCATCAGGAATCCCACCCTCCAGAAGCTGGTGGAAGGAGGAAGTGTCGTGTTCGAATGTCAGGTCGGAGGAAGCCCCAAACCGCACATCATCTGGAAGAAGAGCGGTGTGCCGCTCACCACCGGATACAGGTATGTATCATCTTCAAACGATCGTATTCCTACTCTCCACTGTCAGGACAAACTCTACATGTTTGACTCTACAGCTGGTAAAACATCCGGGTGTCGTTTGTTCACACTGTGGCTGTAATGCACACTGCAGTCTGTAAGGGGCTCTCATCACCAGTAAATAGACAAACTCTTCCCCTCCACTGTCCTTCAGATACAAAGTCGCCTACAAGAAGGAGACTGGGGAGTGTAAGTTGGAGATCTCCATGACCTTCGCCGATGACGCCGGAGAATACTCCGTGTTTGCCAAGAACCAGCTAGGAGAAGTCTCAGCCGCCGCCAGTCTGCTGGACGAAGGTACGTCGGCCCGGTGGACGCACGGGAGAACACGGAGAGATGGAAGGAGAAGGAACCAAACATCACAGTTAATTATTCATTTGTTGTTCCTACAGAGGACTACGAAGCCTACATGAAGAAACAAGAAGAAACCTTTAAGACTGAAATGACAGTTGTGGTGCAGGAGCCCAAAGTGGGCGACATTCCCCCCATCACCGTGACGCCAGTGGAGCCGATGGCCACCGCCTTCATCTCTGGACAGGTAGGAGCATCCTCACCACAGTCGCAGGCCGTCCTGCACACAGTGTACCGGTGGAACCCAATTCTGTACACGTCAATCAATTGATTGACGGTCTTGTAATGTCATGCCATGTGTGCAGGAGTTCCATCTGTCCACCATCGAGCTGAGGATCATTCAGGAGGTCGAGCTCAACATCATGAAGATCACCTACAGAGAGATTGTGACAGAGGACGGAGAGTTGATGGTGACCGCCACCGCCACCGAGGCAGTGCAGCCGGCCTTCGACACCCCCGTCAAGAACTACAGGATCATTGAGGGGATGAGCGTCACATTCCACTGCAAGATGGCTGGAGTGCCGCTGCCCAAGGTGCTTTAATCAACAGGGGTCTCTTCAGTAAACTAATCTAAAATGAAAAGCTCAGAACAACACGGAGGAAACCAAATTGGTTTTACAATGACATTTTATCTCCTGGCAGATTGCTTGGTACAAAGATGGCCAGCGCATCAGGGCTGGAGGTCGTTACCAGATAGAGATTCTGCAGGATGGACGAGCCAGCCTCCGTCTGCCCGTGGTGCTGCCAGAGGATGAAGGCGTGTACACGGCCTTCGCTGCCAACATGAAGGGAAACGCTGTCAGCTCTGGAAAGCTCTACGTGGAGCCGGCTGGAGCTGCGACACCTCAGAGATACACACCACAGCCAGCAGTGCAGAGGATCAGGTGAAGGTTTCACTTGACTCAGAAATACTCATAAACTTTTAGAATCGTGATAAGAGTTTTGACAATGATTGATAATTTCTCAGGTCCACGTCTCCTCGTTCTCTGAGCCGCTCGCCCGGTCGTTCTGCCAGCCAATCTCCTGGACGTTCTCCGGCCCGCCGCCTGGACGAGACCGACGAGGCTCAGCTGGAAAGACTCTACAAACCTGTGTTTGTCATGAAGCCTTCTTCCTGTAAATGCTCTGAGGGGCAAACTGCCCGATTTGACCTGAAGGTCGTCGGCCGACCGATGCCCGACACGTACTGGTTCCACAACGGTGAGCAAAATCTTCATAAAGCGTGTTCATGAAGGAAGAACACTTCTTGGTCTCATGATAATCCAAACCTCTTCATCTGTTCCCCAGGACAACAAGTGGTCAGCGACTACACCCACAAGATAGTAGTGAAAGAGGACGGGACTCAGTCCCTGATCATCGTCCCAGCCATGCCACAGGACTCCGGAGAGTGGACCGTCATCGCTCAGAACCGAGCCGGGCGGTCATCCATCTCCGTCACTCTCACTGTTGATGGTAAGAATAAAACTCACCTTTACATATTAGACGACCTCTGTTGAAGAAGCAGGAACATGTGATGACTCTTCTTCCATCTTTTTCAGCAAAAGAAACCTTGGTACGTCCACAGTTCATCGAGAAGCTGAAGAACATCAGTGTGAAGCAGGGAACTCTGGTTGAACTGGCCGTCAAAGCCATTGGAAACCCCCTGCCTGACATCGTCTGGCTGAAGAACAGCGACATCATCTCCCCACACAAACACCCGAACATCAAGTATGTTTAATGTTGGCTGTAATAAGAGATTTTATAGAATAGCTCTGGTACCCAAACTAAGGATTACACAACAACAATTTACCTGATGCCAACCAATGGCAGAAAAAAGCTTGTAGCACCTGGCACTCATCGCTCCAACTCAGTTTTATTCATTCCGATCTGAAAATGTCGGAATTTAAACTTTATTTTTAGGAAAAATAATTTTTAGTTTTTTATGACCTAAAGTCCAAAATTACCATGGAAACAAGCATCTGTATTTGTGAACTAAATACTACACACTTGAAATCATCAAATATCAGAGGAATAAAAGTACTCCTTAAAACAACTGCAGTTTTTCATTGAATTAAAAAACAAGCTTAAAAAGTAAAATCTATACTGAAGTGAGAATTTCTTGTTCCAGGATTGAAGGAACCAGAGGAGAGGCCAAATTCCAGATTCCCTCTTCTGCTGGCACCGACAGCGCCTGGTACACTGCCACCGCCATCAACAAGGCCGGCAGAGACACCACCCGCTGCAGGGTCAATGTGGAGGTGGACTTTGCTGAGCCGGAACCAGAGAGGAAGCTCATCATCACCAAAGGAACCTACAAAGCTAAAGAGATCGCCCCTCCAGAGTTGGAGCCACTTCATCTACGATACGGTCAAGAGCAGTGGGAAGAGGGCGACCTTTACGACAAAGAGAAGCAGCAGAAACCTCAGTTCAAGAAGAAGCTGACCTCCGTCCGCATGAAGCGCTTTGGTCCGGCTCATTTCGAGTGCAGACTGACCCCTATTGGTGACCCCACTATGGCAGTGGAGTGGCTGCACGACGGCAAACCTCTGGCTGCGGCTAACAGGCTGCGCATGGTCAACGAGTTCGGCTACTGCAGCCTCGACTATGAGGTCGCTTATGCTAGAGACAGCGGCGTCATCACCTGCAGAGCCACCAACAAGTTCGGAGTCGACCAGACGTCGGCCACCCTGATCGTGAAGGACGAGAAGGGCCTGGTTGAGGAGACGCAGCTCCCCGAAGGCAGGAAGGGAGTGTACAGGATGGATGAGATGGAGCGCATCGCTCACGAGGGAGGACCCTTTGGAGTCACTGCTGAAGAGGAAACGGACAAAATGAAGCCGGACATCGTCCTTCTTCCCGAACCAGCCAGAGTGCTGGAAGGCGAAATCGCCCGATTCCGCTGCAGAGTGACCGGTTATCCGGCACCGAAGGTTAACTGGTACCTCAACGGTCAACTTATCCGTAAAAGCAAGAGGTACCGACTCCGTTACGATGGTATTTACTACCTGGAGATAACTGATGTCAAATCCTATGATTCAGGAGAGGTCAGGCTGGTGGCAGACAACAACCTAGGCTCAGCTGAGCATACTGTGAAGCTGGAGATTCAGCAGAAAGAGGACTTCAGAACTCATCTGCGCCGCGCCCCTGAGGCCAAGGCAGCCGAGCCCGCACCCGAACCTGGAAAGACGCACTTTGAGGTGGTGAAAGTTGAGCAGACGACAGAAGAAACTCAGCTGAAAGAGGTCGTCAAGCTCAAGAAGGCCCAAAGAGTCGTCCATGAGAAAGCCACGGAGGAGACGGCGGAGCTGAGGAGCAAGTTCAAACGCAGGACAGAGGAAGGCTATTATGAGTCCATCACAGCGGTGGAGCTCAAGTCTCGTAAAAGGGACGATTCCTATGAGGATCTGCTGAAGAAGACGAAGGAGGACCTACTCCACCATGCCAAGATGAAGGAGGAGGCTGAGAGGAAGAAGGAGGAGGAGCGCAAGCTTACCGCCAAACCTCTCAAACCAGAAAGGGTCAAGCTCTCGGCCAGCATGGAAGCCCCGAAGATCCAGGAGCGCATCACCAGCCAGACTGTCGCGCAGGGCGATGAGGTGAAGTTCAGAGTCCGAGTCGTCGGCAGACCAGAACCCGAGTGTCAGTGGTTCAAGAACGGTGTCCAGCTGGAGAAGTCGGACCGTGTTAACTGGTACTGGCCCGAGGACCACGTGTGTGAGCTGGTGATCAGGAACGTCACGGCGGAGGATTCTGCTAGTGTCATGGTCAAAGCGTCCAGCACTGCCGGAGAGACTTCAAGCCATGCCTTCCTGCTGGTGCAAGGTAATGTAACTTTGGGTTTTCCAAAAAATTACACAGAGTTTGAATTCTGTATTTTTTTGACGTCAGTTTTGTTGTGATTCCTGCAGCAAAACAAGTCATCACCTTCACACAGAAACTGGAGGACATCGACTCGAAGGAGAAGGACACCACGGCTACCTTTGAGTGTGAAACCAACGAACCTTTCGTCAAGGTCAAATGGATGAAGAACAACATGGAGATCTTCTCTGGGGACAAATACAGGATGCATGCCGACAGAAAGGTCCACTTCCTGTCTGTGCTGATGATTGAAATGAGGGATGACGCAGAATATTCCTGCGTGGTTATCGACGATGCTGACATCAGGACGACCGCCAAGCTTAATGTTGAAGGTGTGTTTGCTGACAACTGGCTGTGTTTGAAAGAGAGAATATTTCAGCATTACTTTTGGTGATGATGTTTTTGTTAGCTGGTAGTTCAGTTTCTAGAAGTTAGCTGATATTTATCTGTAAATTACAAGGATATTTCCAAGTAAGGAAAAAGGAAAACCTTTTCACCAGAAAGGCTCATGTACCATTTGTGTTCTGTGATCAACAGGAGCTCCTTTGGAGATCCTGAAGCAGCTGGAGAGCACCGAGGTGCCGGAGACATATTCTGGAGAGTTTGAATGCGTCGTGTCTCGTGAGGATGCCGAAGGCAGCTGGTTCTTTGGAGAAAAGCCGCTCTCTCCCAGCGGTAAATACGTCATGACCTCTCGCCGTGGAAGACACGCCCTCTCTGTGAAGGACGTCAAGAAGGAAGACCAGGGAAAATATACCTTCAAAGTGGCCGACTTCAAGACAAGCGCCTCTCTGAAGATGAAAGGTGAGTCTGGAAGTTGTACTGACATCATCAACAGTTCATACATTTTCTCATTGCACCAAAAGGCATCTAATACGCTAAAAACTCCAGGAGTGGCTGAACTGTCACAATGTTGTTGGTTCCATCCATTAGTTTTGTAAATTGGAGTCTAAAGAAGACAGAAACAGCCTGTAGGGGGCGCTCCTCTGACTGCATGCAGTGCTCAACCTGCTCGTCTTCATGTTGCAGTGCGCCCAGTGACCCTGATGCAGCCTTTGACCGACATGACCGTCTGCGAGGGCGACATCGCTCAGCTGGAGGTCAAGTTTTCTCAGGAGAACGTTGAAGGATCCTGGATGAAGAACGGCCAGCCCATCACGGCCTCGAACCGTGTGCACATAGTTATCGACAAACAAATCCACAAACTCCTGATCGAAGATACGAGCAAGGCCGACTTTGGGATGTACTCCTTCGTGGTTCCCGCTCAGGAGATCTCCACCTCTGCAAAGCTGAACATTCAGAGTAGGTCGCCTGGGAGGCTTTTTCAAAGTAACGTAATGTTCCTAAATAAAATGTCACACACCAAACATTTTATCTCGTGTTGCAGCGATCGGCATCCTGATTCCACTCAAGGACATGAATGCTGTTGAGGGCACCAAGGCCGTCTTGGAGGCCAAGATCTCCGCTCAGGACGTCAGCTCCGTCAAATGGTACCACAACGACAACCTGCTGACACCCAGTGACCGAGTCCAGGCAGTGGCAAAGGGAGCCAAGCAGCGCCTGGTTTTCACCAGGACCTACGCCTCCGATGAAGGACGCTACAAACTGGTGGTCGGCCGGGCTGACACCAGCTGCAAATTCACCATTCAGAGTAAGTTACACATGAAATATTTAAGTCTAAACATGAAGACCATTATTTGTTTGCAGGATTCTTACTCTTGTAGTTTTAAGGGAACATTTTGGTTTTATGGTACACCAATAAAAATGATAGTAAACCAAGAATCAGTTATTAAACGGAGCGAAATGTTCACAGAAGCCTCAAATATGAGAGGTCTGATTTTCAGTAAAGAACCAACCAATCACTGTGCAGTATTTACACAGAATATGAATCAAAACTGACTCAACTGCTTCGTCCAATCTGAACAGGACTGAGGATACAGCTCCATCTGCGGGATACTTTGATTATTATATGTTCTATGAAGTAGAGTGATATTCATACGTGACCCAAAATATAAATCTTTTTCATCGTTAATGTGGAGCGATGTAAATATGAAAGGAAGCCAGTCGATCAGTGGTTACTGAGCATCGGGTTTATAATCAACCTTTGTCCCATCTCCACAGCGGTCCAGATTGTGAAGCCGATGAAGGACAAAGAGTGCTCCGAGTCCGAGAACGTCACCTTCGAAGTGGAGGTGTCTCATCCGGGCATTGACGCCTTCTGGACCTTCAAGAGGCAGCCGCTCAAAGCTGGTGCCAAGCACAAGATGGAATCCAAAAACAAGCACCACACCCTGACGGTCATGAATGCTATGAAGGATGAAGAGGGCGAGTACATGTTCGCCGCCGGTGAGAAGATGTGCAGTGCTTCACTCACCGTAACAGGTACGCCGCACTCATTGTTTGAATTCAATTCGAACAAGCTCAGCCGTCCCAAAGCAGGTTTCTATCGCCCAACGTTGACTGGCTGTCTTCTCCCACCAGGCGGTGCCATCAAGAGGCCTCTGCGCGACCTGGTTGTAGCCGACTCCCAGACCGCGGTGCTGGAGTGCGAAGTAGCCAATCCTTCCGCAGAGGGAAAGTGGCTGAAAGACGGCCAGACCATCGACTTCAGTGAGAACGTGCTGAGCGAGGTGAACGCTGCTGTGAGACGCCTCGTCATCGTCATCACCAAAGCGACTGACATTGGAGAGTACACCTACCAGGTCGCCACCTCGAAGACCTCCGCCACGCTGAAAGTGGAGGGTAGGTCCTCACAAATGCTCTACACAGCCTTTTGGTGTTAGAAGGAATATTATGTCCTTAATAATACAGAATTATTTGTCCAGTTCTTAAGTTCTCATCCATTGTTCCCACTAAGTAACGCAAATCAACGAACCATGATAACATTTGTCTCCTCAGCCGTGAAGATCAAGAAGACCCTGAAGAACCTGAACGTGGTCCAGACTCAGGAAGCTCTGTTCGGCCTCGAGCTGACCCACGAAAACGTCAGGGGAGCACAGTGGATCAAGAACGGCATCGAGATCCAGCCCAGTGATAAATACGAAATCAGTATTGAGGGCACAGTCCACACGTTGAAGATCAATAACTGCACCACTCATGATGAGTCTGTTTACTCCTTCAAACTAGGAAAACTGTCTGCAAATGCCAGGCTGAATGTGGAAAGTAAGTCACCAAATAAAACAACACACCTTTTCAGTTTTAGACCTGGTGAGTCCGAAAAACATTTTCAGACTGCCATTATTTTCCCACAGCCATCAAGATCCTAAAGAAGCCAAAGGACGTGACGTCACTGTTGGGAGCAACGGCTGTATTTGAAGTTGGCATCTCAGAGGACGACATTCCAGTCAAATGGATGTTCAAAAACAAGGAGCTGAAGCCCAACGAGCACTACAGGATGCTCTCTGAGATGAAGAACCACAAGCTGATTGTCCAGGATGTGGAACCCAGCAAAGAGGGCGAGTACACGGCGGTGGTGGGTCAGCTGCAGTGCAGCGCTCGCCTCACTGTGGAGTGTAAGTGTCATCCCGGTGCAGGTCGTTAGCAGGTGTTCAACATGTCCAATGTGCAACAAAAGAAGACGTTTTCTCTTTCCACTTTGCCCTCAGCTCTGCGTGTCACCAAACCCATGAAGAGCGTGGTGGTGCCGGAGACTCAGGTGGCCACGCTGGAGTGCGAAGTGTCGCACTTCAATGTGCCGTCCGTGTGGCTGAAGAACGGTGTGGAGATCGAGATGAGCGAGAAGTTCAGGATCGTGGTTAAGGGGAAACTCCACCAGCTGAAGATCATGAACACCAGCAAGGACGACTCTGCAGAGTACACCTTTGTCTGCGGGAACGACCGCGTCTCTGCTACGCTCACCATTAGCCGTAAGTCACTGCAACGCTAACCGTTATCCATAAGTCACTGCAGCGCTAACCGTTAACCGTAAGTCACTGCAACGCTAATCGTAAGTCACTGCAGCGCTAACCGTTAGCCGTAAGTCACTGCAACGCTAACCGTTCGCCGTAAGTCACTGCAGTGCTAACCATTAGCCGTAAGTCACTGTAACGCTAACCGTTAAAGATCATCATTTAAAAAATTGTGCATCTTCATCTCTACTTTGTGTTCTTCCCGGAGTGTGAAAGATTCGGGAACTTACTATGATTTTTATTGTTTTTGTTTTATAGCTATCCTCATCACCACGATGCTGCAGAACCTGAATGCTCAGGAGAAAGACACGGTCACGTTTGAGGTGAACGTAAACTACGAAGGAATCATGTACAAATGGCTGAAGAACAGTGTGGAAATCCGGTCCACGGATCGATGCCAAGCTCGCTGCAAACAGCTCACTCACACTCTGAGCATCAGGAATGTTCACTTTGGAGACAGCGCCGAGTACACCTTCATGGCCGGCTCTGCAGTTACCACCAGCAAACTCTACGTCGAGGGTAAGAAGCCTTTTAATTGTATTTGACTCCTCAACCTAGCTCTCTTCATCAAATAATACAAATATTACTACATGGTGCTGACAACCATCTGAAGGAACTCGAGAACCTTGTTTACCACATGAACCATAAAGAAACCAACCTAACCTACTAAAGGTCACAAGGTACCTCCTGGGTGAGCACTAGATACACTTACAGCATTCCCGAAAACATGAACCTCCTCGATAAACACTAAAATCAGAACGTAAGCATTGCACTATCGAACCTCTTTAAGGAAAACTAGAACTTGTTTATCTCCCCCAATGACCAGTTGAATCTCTTCAAGGACTTGTCCTGTATGGAAGCAGTTTTTCATGTTTTTAAATATGTACTTTCATGATGTGGAACTTGGGCTGATGACACTACTTTGCTGCTTTGTTGAGATCGGACTCACTGGCCGACGCAGGTTTGATGAAGTTGGTTTGTGTCCCTGGTTGTTTGTGCTGCAGCCCGTGTGGTCGATTTCACCAAACACCTGAAGGACCTGAAGATCACGGAGAAGAAGAGGGCTACCTTTGAGTGTGAAGTCTCTGAAGCGAATGTTCAGGTGATGTGGATGAAGGACGGTCAGGAGCTGGAGATGTCCGACAGGTAGGTGCAGGTGCATTCAGGTGCAGAAACACTTGAAACATTTTACCAACATTGCGATCAACTTCTACGTTACCTTCTGCGGTTCCTGTAGGTATAAGATGAGCTCGGATAAATTCGTGCACCGTCTGGTTCTGCCGTCGGTCCGCCTGTCTGATGTCGGAGAATACACCGCTGTGGCTGGGTCAAGCATGTCCAAGGGCCACCTGGGAGTGGAGGGACGAGACATCAAAATCTCAGATCCGGCCAGCAGGGACATCACGGTGAGACCACGGAGATTCAAAGACACAATGTCTGTTCAAAGTTCACAACCTGTAACAGACTCACTGCTCATCGTTTGATCTACTGAAAGCAAAACATCCAAACAGGTTCCCTCTACTGGAACCTCTGTTTTCTCGTATTGAACTTGACTAATCACCTGGTTCTGCAGGTTGTTGAGAAACACCGAGCGACCTTCGAGTTCGAGGTGAATGAGGATGACGTGGAGGGTCGTTGGATGAGGAACGGTGTGGAGATCCAGTTCTCGGTGGAGGAGAGGTTCAACTACGCCACCATCAGGAAGCTGCACCGCCTCACCATCTCTGAGACCTACCGGAGTGACGCCGGCGAGTACACGTTCGCCGCCGGCAAGAACCGCAGCACCATGACCCTCAACGTCAAATGTAAGGGTTCCGATCTGACATCATTCCTTTTCTTCTCCAGTTCAACAACAAAAAATTAATCGCAGTTCAATGATAATCTCTGAAATCTTTGGACGTGATACATAAAAACTGAAAGATTCACTTATTCACATATTCTGATGAACCTTCCTGTCGTCTGTTCAGTGCCTGAGCCTCCTCAGATCGTCCGCCACATGCAGCCCCAAACGGCAATGTCGGGCAGGTCGGTCCGCTTCTCGGCGCAGGTGAGCGGCATCCCTCCACCTCAGGTGTTCTGGTACAAGGACTCCCAGGTTCTGTCCGCCAGCTACAAGTGCAAGTTCCTTCACGATGGAGAGGAGCACACGCTGCTGCTGCTCGAATGCTTCCCCGAGGATGCCGCCGTCTACAGCTGCGAGGCCAAGAACAACTACGGAGAGGCGACAAGCTCCGCCCCTCTCACTGTGGAAGGTGGGTTTAGAGATCTCTCCCAAATCTGAGGCTGTATCTCGGACCACCAACACTGCAGCAAAGATCTGTTTACAAACAGCTGGTTCGAGTCGCAGTGGAGGAGCTGATCATGACTGACTGTGTTTTTGTTTTCCTTCCAGTTCCTGAGGTGGCTGAAACCGTGGCCCGGGTCTCTGCTCCGGTCCTCGTCACTCCCTTGCTGGACCTCCTGGTCTCAGAGGGAAAGGCTGCCCGGTTCCAGTGCAGCGTCTCTGGGGAAGGTAGTGACCTCTGCTCCTCTCCTGCTGGTTGTTGGACAGAAATATAACTACTGTCACATTTTACTGTTCAGTACTTTCTGACTTCAAACTCTGCAGCCGTTACAATCAGTACTGTTTCCTGTAACATGGTTCACGTCGTTCTGACCGTGACGAACACTGTGTCTCCAGACCTGCAGGTTTCCTGGTTCTGTAATGACAGAGAGCTCAGGCAGTCAGACATCTTCAGGATATCACATGATGGTGAAACCTGCACGCTGGAGATCTCTAGAGTCCTCCCCAACCACGAGGGAGAGTACTCATGTGTTGCCACTAACTCAGCAGGAATGGCCACATGTGCTGCCACTTTAAATATCGACGGTAAGTTCACGTGTCGATCGGATAAACCTATCTCTGTCGGGCCCTGCATGTTCCTCAGCAGTCCGACCGCAGGTTAGCATGTTCCTCAGCAGTCCTACTGCAGGTCAGCATGTTCCTCAGCAGTCCAACCAAAGGTTAGCATGTTCTTCAGCAGTCAGACTAAAGGTTTGCATGTTCTTCAGCAGTCAGACTAAAGGTTTGCATGTTCCTCAGCAGTTAAACTGCAGGTTAGCATCTGACTGGTTTCTGTGAGTATGCAGGACAGATGTTGTTGTTTTTTATAGCAGACCTGGACTCTCTTATCCTCCCTGTTAGCATCATCTTGCAGGTCTCTCTTCAGTCATGCATGATGTCTTCTCTTCCTCCACGAACAGCTCTTAACAGACTTCATAGTGAAACGTGAGTCTTTGTTTCAGAGGAATGCAGTTTGTTCAGAGCAGAGCTGAACTCTGAACTCTGAAACAGAGCTTTCCAGGTTCCTCACACTCGAGCACAGACTGTTTTCTATTTGAAATCATGGTTCTGGTCGAACCTGCATGATGGAAACCAGCCGCTGTCCTCTCGCTGATCCTAGACACTCCGCCCCAACGACACAAGTGACCTGGAGAAGTCACCAGAATGATGTGTTGACCTAATTCTTCTACTCTTTCTTACTGCCCAGATGAAGAGGCCTTAGGTAGTGTGTCCATGGCCGGGCCAGAAGCTCACGTAATTCAGAGCCTGGAGGCTCAGACCGAGAGTTTCATCTCTCGGTCGGCGGGGCAGTCGACCCGCGGCGTCGAATTTACGGAGACGCTCTCTGAGAGCTCTTCTGTGTCGTGGCGGACGGTTGAGATTCAGATGGAGAGCGTGAGCTCTGAGAGCAGCTTTGATTTCAAACTCTCAGCCGGCCCCGAGCTGCTGATGGAAATGAGCGACGTCCGAGTGAGAACCGGTGAGATGGCCGAGTTCAGCTGCTCGTTCGCCGGGCGGCCATTCAGCGCAGTGGTCTGGGATCATAACGGCCAGAACCTGGCGGACACGGAGCGGGTGAGGAGCTCTCAGAGCGGGGCCATGTTGTCCCTGCTCATCCAGGGTGTTGGCGTGGCGGACCAAGGCGAGTACCGCTGCACCGCCACCAACCAACACGGCCACAACAGCTCCTCCGCCCAGCTCACTGTTGAAGGTGGTTAATCTTTCTCTTTTTATCCGTCTGTCTCCATCTGGTTCATCACACCCCCGCTCCTGCTCCTCCCGCTTCCTCCCCCTGACTTAACTCCTCCTTCAGGCTGTAACCTATCAGACTGTAATAGAATAACCAGCTCTGTAGTCGACTTCCTCCTCCTCCTGCAGCTTCCCCTCGCTAACCTCATCCTCCATTTCTACTAACCCTGTTTAGAGTCTCAGCCATTTACTCTCTGACCCCTAATTACTCTCCCTAACTTTATTCTCACCCAGCGAAAGAAGCAAATCTCAAAGCAGAAACCCCCATCCCTACCGATTCTGTACGTAAAGTGTCTCAGGCAGACAGGGAGACCCCTAGAGACCCCCCCGACCAAGACAAGCAGGAGGCGGTGGAGAGGCCGGGATCCTCCCAGACACCGTACAGCCTCATCAGCCAGCTGTATTTCCCAGACGTCTTGGCTCATGACGAGCGAGGTCAACGCCTCTCCGGCTGCCCCGACTTCCTGATCCAACTCCCCCCCGAGCTGCTGGTCAGAAGCAGAGATAGCAGCTCCCTGTTTTGCGTTATGAAGGGGCTTCCCACTCCGTTTGTCATTTGGCTTTACAAGCGGTTGAACGTTGAGGACTGTGTGTCGTACTCTCTGAAACATGACGGCCCCCTGTGCTGTAGAAATGTTAACAGTGGGGGAGTCGGACACGGGGGCTCTTACACTTGCAAAACTGTGAGCTCAGCCGGCGATGCTGAGTGCGGCACAGTGACGAAAGGTTGGCATCTGCATGCTTTTGGTTCTTCTGCTCGCTCGGCCTCTGTTTGGGCCACCACTCATGCACACCGCTTCCCACCTACACAGCCAGCAGCGGCACACGTGTTCACAGGGCGACATCACGTGTTCACAGGGCGACATCACGTGTTCACAGGGCGACATCACGTGTTCACAGAGCGACACCACGTCTTCACAGGGCGACAGCACGTGTTCACAGGGTGACAGCACGTGTTCACAGGGCGACATCACGTCTTCACAGGGTGACACCACGTCTTCACAGGGTGACAGCACGTCTTCACAGGGCGACACCGCGTCTTGCAGCTGGTCCTAACACTGTGTTTAGGAGAGGTCGCTGACTCAAACATGGGCAGAGAAAAAGGGACACTCACACCACTGAGGAGCTAAACACTAAAAGGCCGAAGGACGCATGCACAGAGACACAACAAAGGAGATGACATGGATGCACGACCTGGCACTGATTCTAACAGTCTTGCATCATGTGTGCAGTTTCGAGGAGAGTTTTTAACTTGTGGACGTCTGTGTCTTTACAGCAACTACGGTGGAGAAGGAACCGGCGGTTCACATGCAGCAGGAAGTGAAAGGTAAATATGTCCCAGCAGGTCTCTGTGATAGAGAACTGAACGTCCTAATTCACGTATTAACGAAGCTGATTTTAATATTTTCTACAGGTGATGCTGATAAGAAATTCATCAGCATTTCTAACATTGTTCAGAAGGTCTGACTGGTATTTTACACTGAATGAGCCATTTTCCAAAATAATTTAAAAAAAAAACTGAAGGTGGACTTTGGATTTTTAAAGCTCTTCCTGTAAACCGTAGCCGTTCAATGATGATTTATTATTTAAGCCTCGGTCCTGATGACATCACTGCCGATCCAACAACAATGTTAAAGCTCCCTCCAGTGTGATATTATATCACATATATATACCAACTAAATAAAATATGAAATTTAAATATATTCATATTGTGGAAGCAACTCACTCTCAAAATATAAAACTTTTTGTTTGTGTGATGTACATTTCCATGGCAACACATGGCAATAAAAACAATCAGTCGCATCAGTAGACTCTTATGTAATGTATGTAATGTTTACTACTCCAGGAAGTAGTCCGACCCTTAGCTGTATGCGCTGCCTCCCGTTCTGTTTGACTGTGTCTCACTTTAAACTGTCATTATTCCACTCAGCCTTCTCTAGCTCTGTCGTCACGGTGGAAGAGGAAACCCGGGACTCGTACCACACTGGCCTCAAGTTACCAGACAGAACCGGAACACTTGAACTCAAGCCAGAGTCCAAACGCTTCTCCAGCACTTTGGAGAAGAAAAAAGAAAAACCAGTTTTCCTCAGCCAACTTTCTCCAGCAGCTGCGACTGTCGGAGAAATGGCCACGTTCACCGTCAAAGTGTCCAGTTTCCCTAAACCGACTGTTGAGTGGTTCCACAACGGGCAGAGTGTCGCCAGTTCGTCTGTCTATTCGTTCGTTCACGAACGCGACGAGTACAGTTTGGTCATTAATAGAGTTCGAAGGGAGTTTGAGGGCGAGTACTCCTGCACGGTCAGCAACAGGTTCGGCCAGGCAACCTGCACTTCTTACCTGCATGTTCAGGTGAAGGAGCCTGAGAGGGAAGAAAGGCATGATGGGAGAACATTTGTCGCATCAGGAAAACCCCCAGAGTTCACGGAAACCATCGAGTCTGCCCAGGTGTCGGAGGGAGGTCAGGGTTTCTTCAGGTACACCGTGACCGGAGATCCCCTCCCTGAGGTGCAGTGGCTCAAAGGAAACCTTCACCTACAGCCCGGCGGGTTCTGCTTCATCGTGAACAACCCCGATGGGTCAGGCTTCATTAACATTAAGAGTGTGAAACAGGAGGACAGCGGCGTCTACGCCTGCAAGGCCTCCAACCAATACGGAGAAGCCTCTTGTGTTGCGGAGCTGCTGGTGTTCAGGGAGGAAAGTCAGGAGGTGCACACGCTAGTTCAGAAAAGTAAAAGTTTGAAGATATCAATGACCGAACAGCGATTAGTCCAGGAGAGAACCCGGTCTGATCAGATGATTTATACCATCAGCACTGGAGACCGGCAGGTTATTCCCAGTGAAGAGGTGGAGACCCTCCGAGAGCTCGATATCTCCGCGGCCACCCTCCACCGAGAGCAGCTCACCCAGCAGGCGGCCGTGCTGCAGTCTCACCACGTACAGGAGAGGGTTTCCGTGGCTCTGAGCCGTCCCCCTCAGGTCTCAGCCGTCCCTGTAAAACAGCTCCACATGGCCACTTTCCTATCGTCGGTCCAGGAGAGACAGAAGATCACAGAGCAGCACTCCGAGCGAATCCTCAGCCCCGAGGTAGTCGAACTGCAGTCAGCCAAAGAGCAGCCGTCCAGGCTCATGTCGGCTACATCTCAGGAGGTCGTGCCGCTCACCACGGTGAGAGCCGAGGCGCTGACGGACCGGGATCCAGAGCGTCTACAGACTTCCAAGGAGCCCAGGCAGCCTGTTAGCGGTCACCTGGTAGAATCCGCTCTGCCCATCTTAGAGGAAAGCTCCAGCGTCATGCACCGACCGGAGGAGGAGAGGAGCTTCCGGGTCACCGAGGGGGTGAAGATCTTGTATTCGGCTCAGTCTGCAGAGCAGCTGCAGCTCACTGAAGGACACTCGCAGCTTCTGCCAGCTTTGGATGCAGCCACCGCACCTCTGATTGAAACAGAGCAGCCCAAAGCAGTGGTCGCACCGGTGAGTGAAACGAGAGTGGCTTTATCCAAAGAGCAGAAACTAGAAATACAAAGTCCAGAGCAGCAGAGCATCGCCCCACGTAAAGACAGGGTGTCCCGGTCGGCTATAACCACTGAGGAGAGGTACCAGATGCAGGCGGAGCGGACAGGACACGTGCCGTCTATCGCATCTCCTGTGTGTCTGCAACCTCAGCGAGAAGGAGAACGACTCCTGAACCTGCAGGTCGTCAGCGATCAGGACATCCTTCAGTCCGAGGGGAGGTTCAGCAGGGAAACGCCCTCTACGGAGCAGGCTGACGCCAGGGAGAGTCCAACCTTGTTGCACTCGGTGACTCAAGAGGAGCAGAGGACGGTCGTTTGTGAGGTGACTTCAGAGTTGGCAGCAAAGACTGACACCACCTCCATCCAGCCAAAGAAAGAGTTACCGCAAGCAAAACACCTCCAGACGATCCATTCTCCATCGGTTTTACCCAAGGAAGGCATACTGACCATCACCAAACCTGACCAGCAGGTGGCAGTGCAGAAGCAGGAGAGGGCTAAAAGACATGCAGCGACCTCAGAGGAGAGAAGACAGATCACTGCAGATTGCCACAAACATCTCGATATGTCTGTGACTGGCGTTGAGTCGCAGCTTCGAACCGAGTCCAGGCCTCCAAGCATCCTCCCGGTGTCGTCCTGGCCCCTGCAGCTGCCGAAGGAAACCCCCTTTGTCTCTGACATCAAGCAGCAGCGAGCGCTGGTCCAGAGAGAGGACTACTGGAACATCATGCAGTCTCTGAACATCACAGACACTCAGACTCTGGAGGAAGGTCACACCACCGGTCTGGAAACTGATGAGAAGTTCAAGCTTGACATGAAACTTGAACCCAAGATCCCCAAAAGACCAGTTTTCATCGAAGAGAAGGCAGTGGCCACGGAAAACTGTGCTATCTTAGAGGCTGCTGAGCAGGACTTTGCAGTCCAGATCCAGGAGGGCCAGTCGGTCCGACAGTCGGTGTTGTTGGAAGAGAAGTGGGTGATGATGGGGGAGCAGTCGCGTCAGATATTTAAATCCGAGGGCTCGACTGTCAGCGTTCAGACGCAGCCCAAAGGAGTTGTGTTTGTACACGAGTCTCAGGACGCTCAGACTTTACCCAAAGAACTCACCTTTGTGATTCAGATCCCCAAACTGTCGAGTCTGAACGTCCGGCGTCAGCTCAGAGACGCTCTCCAGTCGGCTGTGGCCAGCGAGCAGCCAGTGTTACTGGCCGATGTCGTGGGAAGATTAGAGGAGGCGGAGGTTCAAGAGGTGAAGGTTCAGAGGGAGCCCAGACAGACCAGGTACACATACCTGATCACATCACCAGGTGCCCCTCTGGAGATCACTCTGTCCTTAGAAGGGGAGTACCCTCAGACGGCAGACCTCAGGTCTGAGCTCCGGGTTGCTCTGCATGCTCTGGTTCTCCAGGATCAGCACAGTCTGACGTCCGAGCAGCCCGGCACCGGGCAGGTCGACCGGCTTCAGAAAGTGCAGCTGAGCTCAGCTCCCTCCAAAGAGGTGTTGTCGTCTGTGGTGGAGACTGTGACGGTGGCAGAAAGCGCAGCTGGGCTTCCTCCTGCTGCCGCTCATTCTGCAGCCGTCAAGACTGAAGCCGGGGCATCCTTTCAGAGCGCCACGGTTCAGAGTCGGACTGAGATCCACGAGTCCCGGCAGCTGAGGGACGAAGTGGTCGCCACAGCGCCTGTAGGCCAGGCTGTGAGACAACATGTGGACATTGTTGTCCAGAGAGAAACCAGAGAGGAGTACCTCTCGGAGGCGATCCTGATCAGTGAGTCCTCTGACAGTCTGGTGGATTATCCCATAGTCGTCGAATCTCTGGAGGATGTTTGCGCTGAGGAAAACGGCAGAGCAGTTTTTACCGCCACGATAAAGTACAGCACCAAGGTAAACTGGTTTTTCAACGGCCAATCGGTGAAATCTGGCAAAGAGTTCAAGTGTTCCAGAGAGCACGACACATACACACTGGTTATCCACAAGGTTGTCAAGGAGACGCACCAAGGAGAGTATGTTTGTGAGGCTGAGAATGAAGCCGGCAGGACAACGACGTCTTCCAGACTCACTGTGATCTCAAGAGGTTTGATGATGGACGACTCTTTGATATCATCATCAACTAACTCACACTTTGGTGAATTTCAAATTCTGTTGTCTGGAAACCTCAAACTGTAATGAAGTTTAAAAAAAACTAACAGTCTCTTAAAGTCTCTGGATATTTTCCGAGCATATTTAAATTTGTGTGTTTGAGGTTTTCACTCGACAGCAAAGCGACATCCTCACTTTCACTCCATATCGTTCCTCTGTCCATCCCAGAAATCACCTCCAACTCCCAATCTCTAAACACGCATCATTCACTCTGCTACATTCCTCTTTGCATCTTTTCTCCCTTTTTCATCACAGAGTCTCTGTTCATCTCAAACCTAATCCATCTTCCTCCTCCACAGTCACCTCAGGATAACTCTCACTTTCCATCCCAGGGTCACTGCATCTCTTCCACCTCCAGTAGAAACAGTTTTCCTCCATTTCCACCTCTTCTGATCACTAACTCTGACCTTTGTCTTTCTTTCCCTCCGTGAACGCAGTGAAGCCTGTGTTCAGGCACAGAATCGTCCCCATGGAGATCAACATTGGCCACTCGGCCAGGTTTGAATGTGAGACGGAGGACGCTCCAAACGTGAACTTCAAGTGGTTCAAAGACGGACACCCCCTCAAGGAGGGCGACAAGTACCGCATCATCAGCCGCTTCAGTACCTCCTTTCTGGACCTGCTGAGTCCAAACAGGGACGACAGCGGCGAATACACCTGCAAGGCGTCCAACCAGCACGGCAGTGATGAATGCTCCGCCTCCCTCAGAGTGACGGGTAAGAGCGACGCACGTTTCCTTCCTCCTAGCTGGTTGTGTTCGGAGCTGTCCTTGGTAATGAACGATGTGTAGCTGTTGCTGGTCGGCTTTCAGTTCTTCAGACTTTGAAGACTTTTTAAACTTTTTCTTTCGCTGCTGGTTTGATGTTTTGTCCAACTGCCGAGTTTCAGTAACGTTTGACCACTAATGTGTTTCTCTTGTTCTTAATCCTTGTAGAGAAATGCCCTCCTGGGTTTATAAGTAAGCCTGAGCCTCAGACTGTGTTTGTTGGAAAGAGGGCAGTGATGCAGTGTGTAATAACAGGATCTGCCCCTCTGAACGTTGTCTGGTTCAAAGACAACCAGGCTCTGCCCGCAGTGCCGACACGCTACCAAACCTCTTGTGAACAGAATAAACACACTCTTGAGATCGGCCGGTTGGAGGCGGCCGACCGCGGGCTGTATGTGTGCCGGGCGGCTAACGATGTCGGCACAGCCGAGTGCAGCGCAGAGCTGCGTGTTGTTGATAAGCCCAGCTTTGTGAAGCCCCTGGGCGCAGTCGCTGCCGTGGTCGGCACTCCTCTGCACCTGGACTGTCAGGTGGACGAGGACACCGGAGTGACCGTCACCTGGACCAGAGACGGTAGAAAGGTCCACCAGTCTCCGGACTGTAAGCTGTCTTTTGAGGAGAAGATAGTAGCTCTTGATATCCTGAAGACCACACTGAAAGATTGTGGAAAATATGTATGCACGGTGGCTAACGAAGCCGGGAGCGCATCCTGCTCCACCTCGGTGAAGGTCCAAGGTAAGAGCTGTCTAGTTAACGTTCATGGATGCTGCAGCATTTGGAGCTCATTACAAATCTGCAGTACTGAAGGTTAACATGATTTTATCCTGTGGTTTTAATGCAGCTGCTCTTTTCCAAGACTTAAACCTCTTCTCTTTATATGCTGGCTTTGTTGTTTTTAAATGACTTCTTTGACTTCATCGTGGCTCTTTTCAACCACACGCCCTTCCAGAGCCGCCAGTGTTTGTAAAGAGGCTGGAAGCCGCGAGCGTCTGGAAGCAGGGCGGCTCTGCGCGGCTGCAGTGCTCCGTCAAAGGATCCCCCGAACTTCACACCGCCTGGTTCTTCAACAACACGGAGCTGTCTGCCTCCAGCAGACACGCTCTCAGTCTGAAGGATGGCGTCGCCACTCTTGAGATCCAAGACGTAATTTTGAGTGATGGTGGAAACTACACCTGTGAGGTGCTCAATGAGTCAGGCTGTGAAAGCTGCAGCACTAAAGTAACAGTGAAAGGTGTGCAGATTTAGGCTGTTTCATCCAAAACCACATTTTCAGTCAGTGTAAGAACGAGTTTAACCGAACTCCATGTTGTTCTGTAGAACCTCCATCTTTCAGGAAGGAGTTAAAGCCCATAGAGGCGATCAGGGGAGCCGTCACTGTGCTGCAGTGTGAGATTTCAGGCTCTGCACCATTCGATGTGGCATGGAGAAAGAATAATAAATGCCTGTCTGCAGACAGGAAGTACAGAGTGGTGTCTCAGGGATGCCTGAGCTCTCTGGAGATCCAGTCGTTTGAGAGCGCTGACGCCGGCGAATACGAATGTGTTGTGTCGAATGAGGTCGGGTCAGAAACCTCAAAGTCAGTGGTCAAACAGAAAGGTTAGTGACATGAAAAAACACCAGGACCAGTCTTCATTATTAGAACCATCTGTAGTCCTGTTACTGATGTCATCATCACTGATGCTGTTATTTCAGAACCACCTATGTTCTCTAAGAGGATTCAGAGTGCCACAGCGGTACTGGGAAACACAGTGAAGCTGCAGGGAGCCCTGAAAGGCTCTGCCCCCATCACTGTCAAATGGATGAAAGACTCTGAGCTACTCAGAGATGACGATCCAAACGTCAAAATGACTTTTGAGAACAACGTGGCTGCCATGTCCTTCTCGTCCGTTGAGTTAAAACACGGCGGCAAGTACACCTGTCTGGCTGAGAACGAGGCGGGGCAGCAGAAATGTGAAGCCACCTTAACAGTTCAAGGTTAGAGCACCTTCCCGTTTACCAGAGAAGTTTTCAGAGTCCAGAGCTGTTTGTGAAGTTTAAACCTGCTGTTGTATTTTAGAGCCGGCTAGGATCTTAGAGAAAGCAGCGTCCATCAGTGTGACCGCAGGACATTCGGCCACGCTGGAGTGCACCATCTGTGGAAGCCCGGAGCTCAAAGTGAAGTGGTTTAAAGACGGGAAGGAGATGGTCAGTGGGCGTAAATATAAGATGACGGTGAAGGGGAACGCCGCCGTGTTAAAGATCCTCAGTGCCGATAAAGGAGACACGTCAGAGTACAAGATGGAGGTGTCCAATAAAGTGGGGAAGGACCAGTGCTCCTGCTCCGTCTCCATCATCGGTCAGTGTTAGCCAAGAATTTATCAGCGGTAGACTGTGAGGAGCGGCCCAAGATGACAGGTGTCTGTTTGGTGTATTTCCTGCGCAGATCGTGTGGTTCCACCATCCTTCACCAAACCTCTAAAGACGACTGATGGGAGCATTGGTACTAATGTCTCCCTGGAGTGCAGAGTTGCCGGATCTCAGCCGATGGTTGTTTCTTGGTACAAAGACGATAAAGAAATCCAGAGCGGTCACAAATATCACCTTGATTTCAATGAGAGTACGGCCGCTGTGATGATAACAGGCCTGAATCAGAGTGATGAAGGCGTTTATACATGTCGGGCCTCGAACGGCGCCGGCGAAACAGAAACCAGCGGCACTCTGTCCGTCAAAGGTCAGACGAGTTAAATTAGATCAAACAGTACTTTGGCTGACTTTGCCGATGATCAGCAGGGTTTCATAGTGTTTGAAAATATCTGCTGTGTTTCCTTCCTCTTAACTCCAGAACCGCCGGTGTTCACGGTGAAACCTGAGTCCCAGGATGCTTCACCGGGATCTAACGTTGTGATAAAATCAGCCTTTACCGGATCGGCGCCGCTAGTCATTAAATGGTTCAGAGAGGAGAAGGAGATTTTCACAGGTGGAAAGTGTTTCATAAAGAAAGAGGCCTCTTCCAGCTCTTTGGAACTTCACGCTGTGAAACCCAGCGACTCCGCTAAGTACACGTGCCAAGTGTCCAACAATGCTGGGAAGGTGGACGGCACCGCGGTCCTCTTCGTGAAAGGTGCCATTTCATTCTCTCCTCAACTAAACTGTTGTCTTCCTTCTCTTAACCTCTTGTTTTTACCTTAATTGTTACTGTTAATTTACAGAAGCACCAACATTTACGATGATGCTCGAGCCGTCACTGCTGCTGAAAACTGGACAAGCTTTGAAGTTGTCCTGTAAAGTGCAGGGCACTCCCGTGATCAGCATCATGTGGTTTAAAAGCGGCTCAGAAGTCGTGTCGGACCGCAGACACAGGATGCTCTTCGACAGTTCGATGGCAACTCTGGAGGTAGAGAACTGCTCTGTGCAGGATAGCGGAGATTATGTGTGTGTGGCGTCCAGTGAGGCCGGCACAGACCGGAGCAGCTGCTCGGTGACTGTGAAAGGTTGGTCCAGTTTCCGGTTCTTCGGAGAATTCAGCCTCTTCCTGTTTTAGCATAAAGTCTGGTCCACATTGTTCTGTAATGTGTTCAGTGCTGCATGTCCAACCAGACCGCCTTCCTGGTCCTTCTTCCATTCATCACACTTTATTATTAAGTTCCTTAAACTGCAATACCACCGAGTGCCACTAGAGGTCGGCTCCAAAAAGCTTCCGGCTCCATAGACTCCCATTCAACTTCTCTCATCAAATACAAAGTGAATAAAATGTCTCCAGCAGTTATCTCGGTGTTGTTAGCTAAAGTCACTCCTTCTTATTAGTTTTCTGGAGGTCAATCTGAAAATAATCCCTCATTCATTAGAAAATAAGCTTCAAAAAGACCTGTTTTTGGGGGCGTGTCTGTTTGATTGACAGGCCTGTGGTGCAGTCAGGTTACAGCTATCGGTGAGCGGGACGTAGTATTGTCAGGTTTCCAATCAGATCGGTCAGATCCACCGATGGCTCCTCCCCCAGCTATTCCCCCAGCTAGTCCAAATATGGTCACTTCCTGCTCCAGACCGCTCCGAACTAGCAAGATGGTGACGGACAGAATCTGAACTGGAGGTTTCATAACGTTCACAAACCAATGATGACATCACTGCTGGCTAATGGTTGTGTTGGATGGATGGATTAACTGCAGTGTGAAGCCTCAATAAAACTACAGTATGAATTTCTGTTTCTGCTGGTGAAAACCAAGAAAAGAGTTTAAAGAGCGAAATGAACTCTGTGGACCAGACTTTCCTCGTCAGACCAGAACTTTCCCTTCAGGCCTCGACTGCCTCAATTTGTAACATCTACTATCTTCCTTTGTAGAGCCTCCAATGTTTGTGAGGCCTTTTGAATCAGCTGAACTTGTGAAGGGATCCGACATGATCCTGGAAGGAACCGTTTCAGGTTCATCTCCATTTGAAATAAGTTGTTTCCTTGATGACAAGCTGATCAGAAACGACAAAAGACATCAAGTGAGCGTTGAAAACGACACGGTCACTCTTCAGATCTCTCACTGTGAGAGCGCCGACGCCGGCACATACCGATGCGCCATTGCAAACGATGTCGGCGAGACTTCTTGTTCTTGCCAGATTTCCCTGAAAGGTTAGTCACAGGTTACCTCGCTGCATGCTTTAAGCCAATATGTTTGGAAAGTCTGCCAGTAATAATAACTTGTATTCTTCTAGTCCTAAGGTGATGCATACTACTGATGTTTTTATTGATAGTCAGATCAGATCAGGCAGATAAAGATGTGCATTGTGGATTACTGTGTTGGACAAACGCTACAGTCTGATTTGTGGTCTTCTCTCACTAGAACCACCATCGTTTGTTTCGAGACTAGCGGACATGTCCTGCATGGTGGGCTCTGAGATCTCTATGAAGTGCATGTTGTCTGGATCTCTTCCCATGACTCTCTCCTGGATCAAAGACGATCACGAGCTCGCTGAAGACGAGCATGTTCAGATGTCCTATGAAACCAAAAGTGCCGTGTTGAACTTGAAAAACGCTCAGTTGTCACACGGCGGGAAGTATGTCTGTGAGGCCCAGAACAAAGCCGGGACGCAGCGCTGCTCCGCAGTGCTTGTAGTTACAGGTTTGTAGGACGTTCGTGCGTCTGATTGTCTTAACTGCTTTTGCTTCCATGTCCAGCTTCAATCTGTCGCATTAACATGTTCTACGAAGCTGATTCGGTCTGAATCGTTTTGTCCTCTCAGAGCCAGCAAGTATTTCAGAACACACAAAGTCCCTGAGTGTAACCCGGGGTGACCCGGCCAGGCTCGAATGCAGGTTCTCAGGCACCAAACCGCTCAAGTCCAGATGGATGAAGGCGGGAAAAGAGCTGACCTCAGGTCGGAGATACAGAGTCCAGACTAGCGACAACGGCTCTGTGCTCCAGATTATTCAGACAGAGGAGAGTGATAGCGGTGAATACATCTTCGAGGTCTCGAACGGTGCTGCCTGCAGCTCCTGTGAAGCTTCAGTTACCGTCTTCGGTCAGTCGATCAGAAGGTTTCATGAGATGTGGTTTCCCGTTTCTGTCCTGCAGCAACCCTAACATTGTTCTGAACTGTGTTGTGTGCAACAGATCAGATTATTAAACCGTCTTTCACGAGAAAACTGAAGCAGACTCAAGGTATCAAAGGGTCGTTTGCTCATCTGGAGGGTCTGGTGTTGGGATCCCTGCCCATAACCACTCAGTGGTACAAAGATGAGAAACAGATCCACACCGATGACAAACACAAATGCACTTTCTTTGAGAATGTAGCTTTCCTGGAAATCTCTGATCTGGACAGTAAAGACGGCGGCAGCTACACCTGCATCGCTACCAACCAGGCAGGAACCGTCCAGTGCTGCGGGGTTTTAGTTGTTAAAGGTCAGTGCTTTGCTTTCGGCACCCACACATTGTACAAGTGGGGGCAGAGTTATAACAGCAGTGTTGGGTCTTGTCCACCAACAGAACCACCTCTGATTCTTGAAAAGCCAGAGTCCATGAATGTGTTGCCTGGATTGAAAGTCCAGTTTAATGTTCTGGTCTGTGGGACGCCACCACTGACCATCAGGTGGTTTAAAGACAAGCGAGAGGTTTTCTCCAGCGCTGACTGCTCTGTGCTCAAAGACAACACCTCTAGCTCACTGCAGCTCTCCTTTGCCAAAACCTCTGACTGTGGAGAGTATGTCTGTGAGATACACAACGATGTGGGCGTCACTTCCTGCCAGGCAAAGCTCTTTGTCAAAGGTCCATATCAGTCTCTCACGTTTATCGGTCGTTGTACTTTGCAGTAATCGCCTCACTTAAGCAACTCCTTCGTGTATTTCTTTCAGAGGCCCCATTTTTCACTGAAAAACCCGAAGACGTGTCGTTAGTAAAACTAGGGGACAGGAAGGTGTTTGATTGCGTGGTGGCCGGCACTCCGGAGATCTCCGTGCATTGGTTCAAAGACGCAGCTGAAATTCACCACGGCGTCAAACACAAGCTGCTGTTCTATAACTCTGTGGCCACCTTAGAGATTTGTCCGGTCAGCGAAGACGACGGCGGGAAGTACTTCTGCGAGGCTCGCAACGAGGCCGGCTCAGAGAGCTGCACCTTTCAGCTCCAAGTGAAAGGTTTGTTCTTCCGTCCGCGTGTCAGTTGAGTTAAAGATGATGTCACCGGTACCAATCAGAGGTGATGTGCTGTGTTATTTCAGAGCCACCTTCGTTTGTGGAGGAGCCGTTGTCTCTTGAAGTAGTTAAAGGTTCCACAGCAGCGTTTGCTTTCAGAGTGGCAGGAAGTTCTCCCTTCCAGGTCACATGGTCCAAAGACAAAAAAACTATCAAATCCAGCCAGAAGGTCATTGTTGACATTGAGAAAGTGGGTTTGAAAATCCTGGACTGTGCCGAAACAGATGTTGGTACTTATAAGTGTATGGTAGCCAATGAGGTTGGACGTTGTGCCGGCTCTGCGGCCTTGTCCCTGAAAGGTTGGTTTGCCTGATGACTTACATTAAACACACAGCACCGCACACTTCCTGCTTTTACAAAAATCTGTTCTTCCTATTAGTCCCTCCAACATTTTTGAAGAAGATAGAAAACGTCTCCGCTGTGCGGGGAGATGTCGCAGTGTTTCGCTGCTTCGTGGAAGGCTCTCCGCTGATCTCTGTAGAGTGGCAGAAAGACGAGAACCGGATCCACGAGGATCTGGAGGTGGAGAGAATGTTTGAGAACCGAGAGGCCACTCTCAGGATTCCTGCCTGTGAGG
The DNA here is from genome assembly GCF_022577435.1 of Embiotoca jacksoni. Lineage (NCBI taxonomy): Eukaryota > Metazoa > Chordata > Actinopteri > Embiotocidae > Embiotoca > Embiotoca jacksoni. The sequence continues at coordinate 10,177,387 of NW_027185340.1, forward strand.
CAACTCACGGCGGAAAATACACCTGCCGGGCGGTAAACGAGGCCGGACAGGACAAATGCGTTGCCACCCTGGTTGTTCAAGGTATTGCTACTTCTAGGTCAGATCTTCTTCCAGAAGTTGTAGCTGTAACAATAAGAAGTGCTCTCACCTCTTTCCTCGGTGCTGCAGAACCACCTACGATCCCAGAGAGGCCAGAGGTGGTCCGAGCGACCTGTGGGGATCCGGTTAGTCTTGAGTGCAGGGTAGCAGGAACTCCTCGGATGAATGTCAGATGGTTTAAAGATGGTAAAGAGCTCCAGTCCGACAGAAGGCATCGTGTCTGCTGTGAAAACGATGTGAGCCGTCTGAGCATCCCGTCGTGCCGGCTGGAGGACGGCGGAGAGTACCTGTTTAAAGTGAACAACTCTCTTGGGACTTGCAGCTGTAAAGTCATTCTGGTTGTTTTAGGTTTGTAAAATACAAACACATATTTTAACATGTAGAAATGGATGTTTGTTTGACTCTGATTATCTTTTGATATTCTTTTAAACAGAGGAGGTGATTCCTCCCTCGTTCACGAGGACATTAACAAACATTCAAGCAGTTATGGGTTCAGTGGTTACCATGGAGTGCAAAGTAGCCGGCTCTCTTCCTCTGTCGGTTGAATGGAGGAAAGGGAAACAAAACCTCCCAGAGAGCTCTAGATATAAGCTGGTGCACACTGAAAACAGGTTCTCTCTGGAGTTCGAGCTGACTGAAAGCACTCATACGGGAGAGTACTCCTGCAGAGCTACCAACCGCGCAGGCAGCTGTGTGTGCAGCGGGGTTGTCACAGCTAAAGGTCAGCATTCAGACTTTGTTAAAGTTTGGACCGCCGGCCGGTCGGTCATGCACCGTAATCATTTCTCTGTGTGGGTTTTAGTGCCACCAACATTCGTAGCCGAGCTCGAGGCTCAGGCCGTTACTCCAAAGTCCGCCGTACTCTTCAGAAGTGGCTTCGAAGGGACTCCTCCGTTAACTGTGAAATGGCTCAAGGATGACATCGAACTCGTCTCTGGGCCGTCGTGCACAATTAGACTGGAGAAATATTCCTCCTCTGTCGAGCTGCTCTCAGTGGAGACTCTGCATGGTGGGATTTATTCTTGCCGAGTTAGCAACGACGCCGGCGCAGCGATCAGTGCAGCAGAGCTGTCGGTGAAAGGTTGGACGCTTCTCTTTTTTGTCCACCACCATCACCTCTCCATTAACTCCATCTTTTTTTTACCTCCCTTGTCACAGCTCCTCTTTCATCATCTCCATTTTCCTCGTCTGACCACCTCACCACTTATTTTCTTTCCAGGAATATCTGTGTTGTCTTTAGACACCTACCATGACATCCAGTCACCCGTCCGCATCCTCCATCCGTCACAGTGGTGCTCCAGTGTTTCCTCATGCTGGTGATAGTAACCTGATCTTTTTTTGACTTTGCAGAGCCTCCTCAGTTTGTCGTGAAACTGCCTCCCTCCACTTTTGTGAAGCAGTGCAAGGGACACCGTTTTGAATGCAAGGCCACCAGCGCTGGCTCCCTGAACATGTGCTGGTACAAAAACGAGCAAAAGATAAGCGACGAAGACAACTATAAAACAATGTTCGTTGACTCGACTGCATACCTCCAGCTGCGCACCACAAGGTTTGAGGATAACGGCGTCTACACGTGTGAGGTTCACAACGATGCTGGCAGTGCGAGCTGCAGCACCATTCTCACAGTTCAAGGTCAGCTATCGGACGGACATTGTGGCTACACGGAGCTGTTTTGTGGATTGTGTCCCCTCTGAATTTGTACAGCATGAAAGAGAAGGAATGGAACCTACATCCTGTCTAAGGCTGTGTTCAGACTGCAGGCAAATTGGATTTTATTCTCCAATCAGACCTTTAGGACAGACAGCACTGCTATTTGCAAGCAAATAGATCGGAATTGGTCCACCCACAAATCACCAACTTATCTGCATGGGTTGCCGTGGTAACGATGTACGTGCAGCTACGCTAGTGACACGACATCCTAATGGAAGTGGCAGCGGACAGTTTATTTCGGTTTCTTTCCGTTGACTGTTGTCGTCGTCTTCCTCCACAGCGCCAAAATCGACACTTCCTGTTAGCACTCTGCTGGTGGTAGCATCGATTCTGTCACTCTGTCGCTCTGAAAATGACATCGTCACTGCATGAGCTGGCGAAGCGTCCAGACTTAGACCCACCGGAAGAAATCTGTTCAGAATCGCATTTAAAATCTCCAAATGTGGTTTGGATCTGGATTGTTGTCCAGACCTAGAAAAATCAATCTGGAAATGACAGAAATCAAATTTTGGGCTGGCAGCCTGAACACAGCCTAAAAACTTCAGCATGGAATCCACTTCCTGTTTCAGCCCCCCAATCAGACGTCTGTCCTCCAGCGTGTCAGATAGCATAAGTGGTTCCTCTTTTTTCCAACATGTTTTTCCCACTTTTGATGGAATGAGCTGCAGTCTCCCCCCTCTCCTCCCTTTCCTTGTTGAACGACGTTCCTATCATAGCATTAACAGAATAATGTAATGATCGGCGTCTGGATGGACACCCCGAGCATGGACTGAACCTCAGCATGACCCCCAACAAGATCTCCCGTCCAGTGGGATTACTGCCTGCCCTGGAGACTTGCTTGTCCAAAAATGTTTCTTCTGTTAATACATCTCAATATATTTTCCAGAGTCCCCGTCCTTTACTAAAACTCCCAGCCCAGTGGAGGGCATTAAAGGGAAAGAGGCCAGTCTGCACTGTGAGATGTATGGCACGCCACCTTTCCAGATTAACTGGTACAAAGATAAAAGGCCACTGAAGGAGAGCAGGAAGTACAAGATGGTCAGTCAGGGCAGCTCTGCGACGCTCCACGTCATGAGACTGGATCAGGATGACACAGGTCTCTATGAGTGCAGGGTGTCCAACAATGTAGGGACCGAATTCTGCTGCACGACCATGACCCTCAAAGGTTAGTACACAATCAGTGGCCGTTTCCTCAAAGCTTAGTGCACACCGTTGCTCACCTGTGACCTTTCCATCACTGTTCAGAACCACCAGCTTTCGTAAAGAAACTGGTGGACCAGTCGGTGAGGGGCGGCGAGCGGCTGACCCTCACAGCAACAGTGAGGGGCTCCGAGCCTTTGACCGTGTCCTGGATCCAGGACAAAGACCACGTCCTCAGGGATGGCGACAACAGGAAGATCACCTTTGAAAACAATGTGGTCACTCTTGTCGTGCCCAAAGCAGACTCGACCGCAGCCGGTAGATACGCCTGTCAGCTCAGAGGCGACTCGGGAGTCGTCGAGTCCGTCTCCCAAGTGACTGTTTTAGGTTTGTAGAACTCCCAGACTTGTATTATTATCACTGCCGGTGAGGATTCGTTTAGCTTAATATCTCCCTTCCTGATTTCTAGAACCGGCTGCTATCGTGGACAGCCCAGAGTCCTTGAACGTGAAGTCAGGAGAAAACTTAGCTCTGGAAGTTACAGTCTCTGGCTCACCAGAGCTGAAAACTAAGTGGTTCAAGGACAACAAAGAGCTCTCTGCTGGGGCCAAGTATCAGATGACCTTCACGAAGAAGGTCGCCGTCCTGAAGATTCAGTCTGCTGACAAAGCAGATGCTGGAGAGTACAAACTAGAGGTTACCAACCACGTTGGCGCCGCCTCTTGCAAAACTAAGCTCTCGGTCTCAGGTTGGTGTTCATCACACCAATGCCCTTTCCTCAACTTTCTTATCCTCTCGTGAAATTGTTATCCTTTTAATTAGTAGTTGGCTCAGAGACTCCTCATAACGTGCTTTCTTTTTTACACTAGATAAGTTGATTCCACCGAGTTTCATAAGGAAGCTGAGAGACACCCACCTTGTCGTGGGTAAGCCTGGAGAAATGGAGTGTAAGGTAACTGGCTCTGCCCCTTTAATGACCTCCTGGTTCCACAATGGCCAGGAGATCAAGAGCGGGCCGGACTACGACATCAGCTGCACCGATAGCAACTGCAGACTGAGAGTTCCCAGTATCAGGATGTCAGGTTCTGGCAAATACACGTGTAAAGCCGTGAACGTTGCAGGCGCCTGCGAAACGAGCGCTTCCATGAGTGTGACAGGTCAGTCAGTGTGAAGCAAGTCAAGATCAGAACATTAGCCGTGACGTAACGGGTCGTTACAGAGAGTTAAAGTTTATCTTCCAACACGTCTTCTTTTATTTAAACCTAGAACCTCCGTCGTTCGTAGAAGCCCCCGAAGCCAAAGAAACGCTGCCCGGCAAAAACGTGTCCTTCACGGCTAAAGTGAAAGGCAGCGCCCCCCTGAAAGTGAAATGGTTCAGGGGGCCCAAAGAGATGCTGCACGGACGAGGCTGCGACATCTCTCTGAAGGGCGACGTCGCCATTTTGGTGCTGAGCCGAGTGGAAAAGTCTCACGCAGGAGAGTACACCTGCCAGATCATTAACGAGGCAGGGAAGGAAAGCTGCCCAGTTTATCTGTCTGTAAAAGGTTTGTTAGCGTCACAGATATCTTTTTTTTAACCGTCCTCTGAAAGTGAGTTTTCCCTAACTGACGATGGAATTGCTTCTCTCAGAACCGGTCCACTTTGTGAAGAAGCTGAGGGACGTTTCCTCTGAGAAGGGGAAGCCTCTGAAGCTCGAGGTCACGTTCGCCGGGACGCCCAGCGTCAACGTGACCTGGAAGAAGGACGGTAAACTCATCTGGGCCTCGTATCAGTACAACGTGATCACCACGGACACCTCCAGCATTCTGGAGGTTCTTAACTCGGACAGGATGGAGGCGGCCGGTAGATACTCTTGCGAAGTAGACAATGGAGTTGGAAGTGACAGATGCGAAGCTCAAGTGTCAATGCTAGGTAAAGCTATCAACGTGTGCATGCAAGTGTGCTCAGTTCAATCCATCATCATTCATTCATTCCTTCATAAGTTCATCCACAACTCAACATCTACATTCATACTAAACCCTCATCATCTTTCGCTTTAGAGCGACCGTACTTTGTCGACCAGATGGAGCCGGTGGCGGTAATGCTGGGTGAGGCGGTTACCCTGAAATGCTATGTAGCAGGAACTCCCAATATCTCTGTAGCTTGGTTTAAAGCTGACGGGAATTTGCGCAAGTCCAACACTTGTTCAATGGATTTCGCAAACGGTGTAGCCACGTTGAAACTGACCAAAACCACAAAGTTCGATCAGTCCGAATACGTCTGCAAGGCCGAGAACCGGGTTGGTTCGGCCACCGCCTGCTGTAACGTGATGGTGAAAGGTGATGTTCGATTTCGATACTTCCTCTCTACGTCAGTGAAGCCTGCTGTGATTGTGAATCCAGTTTTTAAGATGAGAATGTAGAGGAGGTCCTAAAGGTTCCCTCCCATCATAGCTTTCTCTTCATAGTTCTCCTTGTTTTTCATCCGTTTCATCTATAGTAACAGAATTCACATTGACGTATTGCATGGCAACATAACAATGAACACATCTCTAAACGTCAAAACCACCGACTCCACCTGCGTCTTGGACGTCCTCAACAGCGACAGGCCCGAGGCAGCTGGAATGTACACTTGTGAAATCGCCAATGCTGAAGGAACAGACAGCTGTCACGCTCATGTTAAAATAGGTAACACACTAACCGACACATGTCCATCCACTGGTCTAATCCCAGCATGTGGTTCCAGTGACTGACGATATCGTCCAAAGCAGTCGACTTCATTGGTTCTGCGGTTGTCGGTAACAAGGAGAAAGTTAATGGTGTAAACAGTCCTGGATTATATTGTGGATGTGTTAAAGATTGGCTGGTCCTCTGGTTGGAGGCTCATAAGGTACTCGAGGTGTCTGAGATCACGTCCTCTATGTTGGTGAGGGTCAGATAAACAGAACTGAACGAGAAGCAGGAAGTGTTTGTTCTCAGGGTGAATATTCTGTATTTGTTTGCTTCTGTGTTGCAGGTTGTTTTTATGTTTGCTCATGTTGCCGCTGCTCCATTACCGCTGTGGTGAAGGCCCAGTGGCCTGCTGAAGGACACTTGCATTTCCAATAATTTCTGGTGTCACAACAAGGTCTGATTTGGGTTTTTTTCTGCCCCACTAACAGAAAGCAAAGTGCCTCCAAACTTCACCAAGAGGCCCTCGGAGTCCATGACGGACTCGGTAGGTAAGACGGTGAAGATGGAGGGCCGGGTGTCAGGCTCCCAGCCTCTGACCATCACCTGGTACAAGGACAACAACGAGATCTACGCCTCTGGCAAATATGACGTCAGCTTCCAGAACAACATGGTTGCGCTGTGCGTCAGAGACTCCACCCCCTCTGACAGCGGTGTGTACACCTGCGAGGCCTCCAACGAAGCTGGCAAAGCTTCATGTCGGGTTTCTCTCACCGTCTCAGGTAGGAGTGCGTCCGTTCATCTGCAGTATTTCACCGACTAAACAGCTTCACAGCAAGATGTGCAGAATCAGCCAATCAAACGCTCAGCAACACCTTCTCACCAACAGGTGGTGCTAGAAGCTTGGTGATGTAGTTATTACCTGTGTAGTCAGCTGGAGAGTTACTGTGGCAGACAAGCTAAATGCTACCTTTCTAGCTAGCTGATAACAGGTGATCGGGAGGATGAGTGCAGCAAAGATCAACTTGGAAAAACTAGTCGACAAACCGGATGAAATTTACTGACTTTTCTTCCAAATTGTTAAATAGTTTTTTCACAACAAGCTGCCAATAACCAGCAACAGTAGTCTGCCAAGATAGCTGCCATTTAGCTAACTACGTTAGGACGTTAGTTAGCTTGGTCGTTGTATGTATATCTGTATCACAGAGAAGGACGTTTGGAAGAAACCATTTAAGACTGTGCTGGTTTTAGAGGTTTCCCAGCAGTCGAGGGCTCCTGTAGACAGATGAGGGGCTTTAACTGCTGTCAAACTAACTGAAGGTAAAACAGAAGCAAACTTTGAGTCTGAGAAGAGAAACTGTACATATAGGAATCTGTGTTTTTTCTGTTTTTAATGGTTTGGTCCATCTCCAGTTCAGGTGATCAGATACAAAGACTCGTTAATCCTGTTTTTTCCTTTAAAAAATTAGGATAAATTCTGCGGAAGAGGCTCCAACGTCCTGTTCACCGTGTTGCTGTTTGAAAAGCGAGTATCTAAAGTTGTTACCTCTTCACTGCTTCTTCCTCAGATACCGGGCAGGCTCCTAAATTTGACGTCATGCTGGAGCCGGCAACGGTGAGCGAGGGCGAGAAGCTGAGCCTTAAATGCCACATCAAGGGCTCTACTCCTCTGACTGTCCAGTGGATGAAGGACAGGAGGGAGCTGAAGTCCAGCGGAAACACCAGAATTACGTTTGTTGGCGGGACGGCCTGCCTGGAGGTCAGCCAGACGTCGAAGAGCGACGCTGGGGATTACCTCTGCAAGGCCAGCAACGCTACCGGCAGCGACTTCTGCAAGTCCAGAGTCACAGTGAAAGGTAATCCGTCAGTTTGCGGGACTTTTTATCTCCTATTTTCGAGTAGTGATCAAACAGTTCAGAGACTGTTCCTCTTACGTACGAACGAAGCGCATCTCAGCGATGCACATAGAGCAGCAGGAGGACTTTCATGAGGAAGTGTTTAGAGTGTCGTCTCTTCATCAACATCATCACTGAGTTCCACACGTTAACATGACTGCTGCTACGTGAACATTAGTGACATAACCTGAAACTGGAGCAGAGAAGCAGCAGATTTTGAGTTAAACTGTGTAAACGGTCAACAGAGACCCTTGAAATGTTCAGAAAGTCTACGGCAATGAAGCGATGAGCTGGGTGATGTGTTCTGATGACATCACGTTTCAAGAGGGGCAGAGCTTCACTGTCCAAGACCGGAGAAGTCAGACTGTCACCACCGAGTTCTACTGGGACCTTCTGAGGGGAACATTCACTGTGAACCACCTGAACTGTGTCGCCATGGCAACAGGCTTCTCCAACAGGTCAACACAAGCGACATGTTGAAGATTTTGTTCACCAAAACTTGAAAGGAACAAGGCTGAAAACCAATGTTGGATGGTCGTGATCTTCAGGCCTTCAACAGTCATGATTCTGTGGTGGAAATCACTGTGTGGGCTCAGGAACGCTTGGCTGTAAGTGGCTATGTTGAAGATTTTATTTCCCCAAAATCTGATGTTTCTCTGCTCCAGTTTCAGGTTTCCATGATGACATCACCAATGTTCACGTAGCAGCAATCACGTTAACGTGTGGAACTCAGTGATGATGTTGATCAATAACTCTGAATACTTACTCATGAAGGTGTGCTGCGTTCAACAGGAACTCAGCACAGTGATGAAGCCTTTTTTATGTGGCTGTAATATTCGACTGTACCTCCTGGTTGAGGAATAATCTCACAGAGGAAACAGAGGACCAGAAGCAGGTTTGAAGCACCAAAAAACTCACCTCCATGATATCTTTGCAGACAAAGGAGCGAAGGCCGCCCCCACCGAGGCCGCCGCCCCGGCTGCAGCTGTCCCGGTCAAAAGGCTCGACAACCTGTTCTTCATTGACGAACCCCAAAGCGTTTCTGTCACAGAGAGTGAGTAGACCTCAGGACACCCGGCTGCTCCTCCTCTGGACATTAATAGGTTTCATGTGGAGATATGTGTTTGCTTTATTTTATTTCTTTCTGCAGAGGGAACCGCCACCTTCATCGCTAAGATCGGCGGCGACCCCATCCCCAGCGTGAAGTGGATGAAGGGGAAGTGGAGGCAGATCACGCCCGGCGGCCGAATCTCTGTCGAGCACAAGGGCCAGGACACCAAACTGGAGATCAGAGAGGTGACCAAGTCGGACTCGGGCCAATACAGGTGCGTCGCCACCAGCAAGCACGGAGAGATCGAGTGTAGCGCCGACATGGAGGTCACCAAAAAGGAGGAAAAAGAAGGACTTGAAGACATAAGGACGAGGCTGAAGAAGTAAGGACATCTGAATGTCTTTTATTTGTCGAAGGTCCAAAGGAAACAATCTCTGCATGTTGACAAGATGTCTGATTATGATTCTGTATTTGTCAGGACGCCTTCTAAGCAGAAGAGTCCAAAGAAAGAGGGAGACTTTAATATCGTGGAGTTGCTCAGAGGTCACGACCCCAAAGACTACGAGAGGATCCTAACTGAACATGGAATCCACGACTACCGGGCCATCCTCCAGGCCATCGAGTTCTTGAAGAAGGAGAAGGAGATGGAGACCGGCAGACCGGTAAGAGGGCCGTCTGTGGAGGTTTGTAGATACGAGAGGACACTTACTGTCCGGGTTTCTGATGTAGTTTATGAGCCGTATGAGGTAAACGTGATCCCACCACCTGGTGGACCAACGCAGCTTCAGACTGAGAGGCATCTAACATCCGTCTGTCCTGTTGCAGGAGGTGGAGCACGGCGGTCAGGTCGAAGAGGAGGACATGGCCCGATTCATGCAGCAGCTGGAGGGCCGTGCCGGCACCGAGGTAAACGCCCACCTTCTTTACAGAACCAAGCTCCCCCTGGTGGCCCGATTCATCATGAAACGTTAAAACGGAGCTTTGGTTCCTTAGCCCGTCTCGGTGGTAGAGGACATCAGCGACCAGACAACCCCCGAGAACCAGAGCGCCACCTTCGAGTGCCAGATCCGCATCAACTACCCGGAGATCAGCCTCACCTGGTACAAGGGCACCCAGAAACTAGACAACGGCGACAAGTACGACATCGGCAGCGTGGGCGACCGCCACCATCTGAAGATCAAGAGCTGCCAGAGCCAAGATCAGGGCAACTACCGTGTGGTGTGCGGCCCCCACATCTCCAATGCCAAACTCACCGTCTCAGGTAAGAGAGCGTTCGAACTTCCTGTCCATCAGCCGGACCGCTGTGTGTGTGACAGGTGAGCGGTACGACTCCAACTCACCTCCGACTGACCTCTTGGAACCGGCTGGTTCTCGTCATGCTTTTATTTTGGTGTTTTGTGGATGTCTGTTTCCTGTTTTTGTTCTGTGTTTCTTTTATATAGTCAGAGCTGCAAAAAGCTCCTCAGAGGTTTTAACACATGGTTATTAACGTCAGCAGTTATAAACTGATGTTGTGAGATCAGACGTTAACTCTGACTGTCTGGTTTTAGACCAGATTCAGTTCACTAAACGTATCCGAAGCATCGAGGTCAGCGAACGCAACGCCGCCACCTTCGAGTGCGAGTTGTCCTTCGACGACGCCACCGTCACGTGGTACAAAGACTCATGGGAGCTTAGAGAAAGCCCAAAGTATGACTTCAGGACGGAGGGCCGCCGGCACTTTATGACGATCCGCAACGTAACTGCAGAGGACGAAGGTTTGTTCAACAATGAACTGAACTTCTGACTCATTTAGACACAAAAACAACAGCGAAATAGTGAAGCGAAAAGAGGACGAACCTGTTGATCTGATTAAATTTCAGTTGTGTTGCCTTGAAAGAAAAAACATCAACTCTGAGTAAAGACGCGGTCACAGCAGAAGGTTGAATAGGTTCAGGAACATTTCTCACATTCAAATGAACTCGAGACGTCAACCAACGACAGAACTTCTTGTTACTTCTTGTTACTTCCTGTTACTTCCTGTCATCTTCCTGTTACTATCTGAGCAAACAAGCTTCTTCCATCTTAATTCCTTCTTTATTAAATTAAAAACAAAACATTGCAGCAGCTAATGAACACATTAGCTAACAGCGAGGCCAGATTCGTCACCGCGTCGCCAAACCTCCAGACTGGTGCGCGTCCCTCTGCGGTGTGACCGAGCCTTTACCGTCACGTATTCTAGCAAACTGAACTAAACAACATGACGATGTGTCGCCCCGTCAGGCGTTTACTCCGTGATCGCTCGCCTGGATCCGATGGGAGAAGCTCGAAGCACGGCCGAGCTTCACCTCTCCGGCAAAGGTCGGTACGACTCCTGTACAATGTGTCAGACCGAGTTCATGGCTGCCATCACCGTTGTAACACTTAAACTTGTCCTTTCACAGAGGTTGGGTTAGCAGGGGTTCCTCAGGGTGAGTACTTCAGTCAAAGTCACCAGATTCAGTCAAACATTCACAAATAAAACTGCAAGTTATTATAATTTCAGTGAGGAAATGTGAAGTTTTACTGTCAGAACACATTTTAAGAAGTTGATTTCACCGTGAGCTGAAGTGTTTGTGGTGAAACCTTTAGACGTCCCAGACTCGGCGGTCCACATTCCTGAAGCAGCATCGATGCTCGTGTGCACAGGTGAGTCTGGGACCGAATATCACCTCAATAATCTTCGTCGCTCCGCTCGGCTGCCGTCGCTCACCGTCTGTTTTCCACCCAAAGATTCGACCGAGTTTTATCACTACGACGAGCGAACAGAAGTAAAAGGTACAATGACGATTCAACTCTCAAACAACTAACCGACGTTCTGCGTTTCAACCATTAAAATTCAAACCATTTTTATTTTGAAATGTAACGTCATCATTTTTTAACTCTCATCCTCCATAACTGTGTGACTTCAGTGGAAATTAATTCAATCATCATCTCACCAAATAACTTCAAATCCCACCTCAACGTGTTAAATCTGAAATATTTAAACATATTTAAAGCAGTTAAACAGGAGTAGCTGCACAGAAGAGGATTATCACAATCAACTCAAAGTTTGAGATGAATCCCAATTTAACAGGATAAAAATCAGCCTCATAATTAAATTCAACTTCAGGATCAAATTCTGACTTTCATCTGATAATTCACAGAAACTATCTAGAATTGTAAACATTTTACAGAATATTCCTGCATTAAAATCTAATTATGATATCAAAGTTTTTATTGAAAAGTTATATTTTTCAAGATTGAAATTATAAATTTGTCTTTTAAAGTTAGAAATTTGATCACTTCATTCCCAAATTTAACTTTTTTTTAATCTCTATTTTTACCTAATTTGTTAAATTTTGTTATTGTTTTTTTTTATTTTTTTATTTAATTTTCGACGTCAAACTCTGAGATTAAAGTCTGAATTCAGGTTTGTGGGGTCAGAAACACATTTATAGTTTTAAATGACAGATTGGGTTTGAATTTCACCGATTGTTTGTCGCGATCCTCATCTGCTCAGCTGGAAACTCTTCGGTTTCTGATGTCTAACAGCTGATTATTCTTTTAATAATCTTCCGTAGCTTTTCAAAGAGTGACTGTTCAAGAAGAAATGCTCTCAGTTCGGTCCTCGTCCGTCTCAGGTATCAACAACTTATGGATTCATTAATTCTTTTAATAATAATCGTCTGTCTGAGTGTGAAACCTGTTTTTGTCCTTTGTGTCTCTTCCTGCGCTTGTCTCCATCGTCTTCGTGTGTCTTCACGTCTGTAATTCTTCAGTAACAAACTTTGGACGCATGCAGACGAGCTGCAGTCCTTCACATCGCACTCAGGGCTTCTTTCTAAGTTCCCTTTTCTCCTCCAGCAGAAGAGAGAAAGCGCGTCGAGGAGGTTGTTGAGCGGTCGCAGGTGGAGGTGCGCGGAGACGTCCCAGCAGGTACGCCTGCTGCTCATTCAGCTCCTGGCTGCTCACACAGCTTGTTGCTAAAACTTAACGATGTCGGCCTCAATGTCCGACGCTTCCACTGCTGCTTCTAGAAACTGCTTCCTCTCCCTGCATGTTGTTGTGGTAGATCTTCTCTGTGTCTCGCCCGTCTTTCATATCTCTTGTGTCTCGTCCTCTGCTCTGATTAACTCACTGCAGCCGTCTGTAGAGTAGAGAGTCCAGTTTGGCCGACGTGGTTTTAACGTTGAACTTTCTTGATCTTTCAAGTTGCTGAGGTTTACAGGAGAGCAGAGGAGAAACCCTCCGAGCCGCCGGCTCCGCCTCCAGCCACAGGTATCTGCGCATACCTGCTCTTACTGCTGCTCACTCACGTTCCTGCCGTCTGCTTATTGCTGCTTTTTAGTCCTTTTCTTCACATTATTTTATCCGATCTTTCTTTGTGTCTGTTTCTCTTAAACATCTAATGATAAACTGAACTTCATGATGATATTTTAAAGTATCTGAAGCCAAGAAGCCGCAGCCTGAAGTCTCCGTCGCCGCTCCGGCTCGGCAGGAACAACCTCCAGCTCCAGAAGGTAAAGTATTTATTTCAAAATGTCTTGTTTTACATGTTTGTGAGTCTTTTATCGGCTCACGTTCTCCGTTCTTTCAGATGAAAATCATCACTTCAATCTTCTCCAAAGAGCCTTTCAGTGAAAATAATTTTTAGATTTGTTTATTTACCATCTGAGATTCTTAATTCTTTACATATAAAATGCAGAAACAATGCAACTTATATTATTATTATATGATTATATAGAAACTAAACATCGGTCCAGAACTGGAGACGTTCAAATAAAATCCATTTACATTTAAAGCTTCAGAATTAAATTTAATCTTGTTATAATTTTTTGGGATCCAAACCTTAATATCTGCACAGATTTAAAATCTATTGCAATAATAATGTCAATATTTACACATACTGAACATGTTATTTAAAATGCAACTAATTCTTCAACATTACACGGAAAATTCACAAATTCCAGCAGGATGGTCACGACATCCCATAATGTAAATATCAAACCAAACAGTCTCTTCAGTGTCTCAGTGTTCTTACAATGCGTGAGGAGCATTGTGTTCTTCTGTCCGTCCATCTGTGTCGTGTCTTTTAAACTCTTAAAGCGGTGTGTTCTCTGTGTTCTCCGTGTTCTCCATGTTCTTCGTGTGAAGTGACCTTAATATTCTCTGTTGACCTTGAAGAACCGTTGGTTCACACCAAACCTGAAGCAGAACCAGAGATAGTTCCCCGAAAGGTCTCTCCTGAAGCTTTTCAAGTTGAGCCAACAACCGAACCGAGAGTGGTTCGTCCAGAGCCCAAGGAGTCGCCTCAGAGACCGGCGGTACCAGAGCCCAAAGCGGCCACACTTAAGCCTGAACCTGAAGCACCAACAGTCGAACCGCCAAAGAAAACGGTGGGAGCTCCTAAAGCGAGAGGTAAAGTAGTGACTCGAAGGTCCAGTGTTCCCGTCCATCCTGCTGTTCTGACTGTCTTGTGTAACTCTTTAACACGTTAACCTACATTTAACAGCGTCAAACGTCTCACATGGGTCACTGAGTTTTATATAATCTCTTTACAAACTAAGAAACTAATTTCATAGATTTAGTCTATGAAGATTTTGTTCTAGAAAAACTTTACGATAGATCCATTAAAGTAAAAATGATCGTCCCCCATCTTTAAACTCTTCACTGTGTGTTGTCATGTGATTAGCTGTCTGTGTTTCATGTTCTCTGATTACGTCTGTACGTCCTGAGCACTCGATAGAGTGGACTGTAACGTTGAAGCCTTTAACGCTGCCAATCGGTGACTGAACACATGCTCTGTGTAAAATGTTCTTTAAAGCACCAGAATTGCCAAAGACAGACGATCCTGTAGTTCAACCGGCTGCAGCCATGGTTACTTCATCAGCACCCGAACGCCCTCCAGTTAAAGGTACTGCTTGTTGACCTCTGAACCTGCAGTCGTGCTGCTTCTTTAAATTCACTCGTTAAGAGTGTGATCTTTGATTTCATGTTAGCCTTGCTTGTTCTCTGTGGGTTAAACAATACTTCATGTTGTCTTAAGTGCAAGATGCACCGATATCAGAGACGCCTGCGGTCCAGCCGCCTGCACCTAAAGTTCCTCCACCCAAAGCTGCAGCTGGTCCAACTGAAGGTACTGGAAAGGTCACCTTAAAGGTCGCAATGTTCTGCTTTAAGTTTGTGTTGTTTCATGTTTGAAATGTCTTAAATTTTTATCATCGTTTGCCTTTGAACTGCTCTTAGCTTTCACATAGAAAGTAGTCTTCTATGAACATCTTTGCACATGTTCAGCACTCGCTAGAGTGTGACCAGCAGTTTTTAAGATAATGATCTTTTAAATTAATGTTCTTCTAAGTTGTCTCAGAACCAAAGACGCCTGAACCACCAAGAAAACCGCATCCGTTGGCTGGTAAACATGAACCAGAAGCACCTAGGTCCGTCCCTGCAAAAGAACCAGAAGAACCAAAGCTTCCAGAAAAACCGAAGAAGGTTCTTCAAGAAACAAAAAGGACTGCTGAGGTGCCGAAGAACATTCCAGAGGTGGTGGAAGAACCAAAGAAGGTTCCACAAGTACCAACAAAGGTGGTGGAAGAATCGAAGAAGATTCCACAAGTACCAACAAAGGTGGTGGAAGAACTGAAGACGGTTCCACAAGTACCAACAAAAGTGGTGGAAGAACCGAAAAAGGTTCCACAAGTACCAACAAAGATGGTGGAAGAACCGAAAAAGGTCCCACAAGTACCAACAAAAGCGGTGGAAGAACCGAAAAAGGTTCCACAAGTACCAACAAAAGTGGTGGAAGAACCGAAAAAGGTTCCACAAGTACCAACAAAGGTGGTGGAAGAACCAAAGAAGGTTCCACAAGTACCATCAAAGGTGGTGGAAGAACCAAAGAAGGTTCCACAAGTACCAAGAAAGGTGGTGGAAGAACCAAAGAAGGTTCCAGTAGTTCCAGAACCAGAGAAACGTCCAGAAGCTCCAAAATTCGTAACAGAGGACGCAGCGCCACACCGCAGCGAACCAACAGCACCACAAGATGTAGAACCACCAAAAGAACTTCTTCAGGCTAAACAAACACAGCAACAAGGTAGATATGTCTACATGACCAGCTTAGAGGTCTAGTTTACTTATTTTTACCCATCTTCATCTTTTATCTCTTTATATTTTGAAAACCTAATTCTTCAAAGGTTTTGTCCTGATTTCTGTCTTGTCGTGTGTGTTGATTGTTTGTCACTTCACATGAAATATGACTACAGTAAAACAGAGGGAATCACCACAGGAAACAGCAGCAGTAGCTCAGACAAAGCCGGAGGCAATCACATCCACCAAAGGTATGCCTGAACTTCAAATGTTTCTGGGATTCGATCGGGAAGTCAGCACATTCATCAGTTTCTTGAAGTGTGACAGATAAGGTTGTTCCTAGTAAAAGTCCAAAGAAACTCTACAGCAGAGGCAATGATTCATAATATTCACAGTGTAGTTAGAGAATGAGGCTTCAGTCGAGTATTTACCACACTTAAAACTGTGTTTTTGTGTTTTGACCTTTGTCTGTGTGTTGTTGTCCTCTTGGCCACCGCTCCATGGTGCATATCTTCAATCTTGGGTCCCATCTTAAAACCTACCTCAGTCCTTCAGCAGACAACAGCTGAAGACAGAGCAGAGTCTCCTGTGAAGAAGATGACTCCTCCTCCAGATGTTGGACACAGGCAAGAGGAAGCACCGACATGTGGAAGGGGAGTGAAGTCCGGGGAGTCTACTGCAATAGAAGAAAACAGGAAGATGAGGCTACAAATGGAGGAGTCACCGGAGGACTGTGAAGACCATCAGGTAGAAGATACTGAACCACGAGAGGACGTTAAACCTCACGACGAAGAGGACAAAGATTTTAGAACGAAGGAAGAAAAAACGTCTCTGAGCTCCCCACCTCTAAAGGAAGCTCACGTTCCACCTCTTCCTTCGAAGAAAGAAGTTCCCTCCTCCGACACTGGTGTCACATCCCAAAGAGAGATCTACAAGAAAACCCGTAAACTCCATGAGGCTGATACGGAGCAGAGAGAAGTTACTGAACCATCTGTATCAGTTCAAGAAACGAAGGAAGAAACCGTCTCTGTCCCAACGAGGCCCAGAGCTCCAGAGGAAGTCGCTCTTCTGAAGCCAGCCTGCTCCGTTGAAGTGGAAGAAGTTCCGTCGGTCAGATCCATGTATGCACCCTTCAGGAGAGCTGCTTCACATCCACCTGAACAGGAAGGACACAGAATTGTTCCAGCAGCAGTTCCTCCTAAGAAAGAATTAACACCGCCAGAAACAAAGGCACCACAAACTCCTGCATCAGAAGAAGTGTTACCTCCAGTCCCGGCTCGAATTTCTTCACCTGAGGACTCCGAAGTTTCACCATCAAAGGGAACCATTCTGCCTACGAAACAGAGCCCTCACGAAGCAGCTGCTGCTCCGGCAGAGGAAGTGACCTTCCCTCAGAAACCTCCTTCTAAAGACAAGGTTGCTCCAACTAGAAAGCCTCAAGTTTCACTTCAGAAAAAACCTCAACTCCCCGATCAGGAAGTTCGTTCCTCTAAGAAAGCTGCTTCTCCTGAAGTCACCACCTTCGAGGCCGAAGAAGCAACTAAACATCCAACAGGTGAAGACGACCGGGGAACACAGAAGGCATCACCGGAGGTCGAAGAACAAACTCTGGAGAAAGGTATTCTTCTGTGTTTGAGCCGCGCAGGCTCTTGATCGCCATAAGATCAACCTCTTACAATTAATTTCCTGTACTCGCACATCTTAAAAACTGAGCTGTGTGTCGATTGTTTGTGAAACATGTCTGTTATGTGTGGCTCTTCTTCTGCTGTTTGGTGTATTTCATGCCAGAAATCTTCTGTGGTTTGTAAGTCTTGACTGACCATGTTGTCGTCTTGGTTCATGATCTTGGCATCTTGTGTTCCCAAAGTGTCTCCTCCGGTGGAGAAGAAAGCACCTGCACCAGCACCACAGCCTTCAGCTCCTCCTCCTGCACAGAGGGTTGATCCTCCTGCAGGTAGTCTGTTTCCTCTTCACGAGTCAGCCGTGTTTTCTTCTTCACGTCATTTTGTGTTTGTGTCCTTATTGTCCACCTTGTCTTCAGATTTCTTGTAGTTTTCTGTGTTACCCACCGTGTGTCAGTGTGTGTTGACCGAGCTTGTTGTTTTCTTGGTCATCTTCCCAAAGTGTCTCCTCCGGAGGAGAAGAAACCATCTGCTCCTTCACCTCCTTCACCTCCTGCTCCTGCGCAGAAGGTCGCTCCTCCTGCAGGTAGTTTCTTCACTTGGTTTTGTGTTCTTCTTTATCTTTGGCAATAAACAACCAGCCTCCTGGTTTTCTTACTGCGTCCGTCTTCTCCTGCATCGTCTCCTTGTCTCATGTTTTTGTCTCGGTCGTAATCTTGGCATCCTGTCTTTTAAAGTGTCTCCTCCAGAGGAGAAGAAGCCATCTGCACCAACACCAAAGCCTTTGGCACCTCCTGCAGGTACTTCTTTCACTTTCATGTTCTGTTTTTGAACATCTGTTTCATTCTTGACATCTTTATTGTGTCCTCTATCTGTTTTCATGTGTCCTTTATTATCTTCTGTCTTGTGCTCCCAAGTGTCTCCTCCAGTGGAAAATAAACTGTCTCCACCAACAACAAAGCTGCCAGCAGAGAAAGTTGTACCTCCTGCAGGTACTCTCTTCTGTTTGTAACTCATGTTGTTCACCTGTTTGTCCCGCCTCCAAGAAACCTGTTGGGTCAAAACAACAGTGACTTCTTTAGGACTGTCTGTCTGTTTGTTGTTGACCTGATCTTTAATGACGTTGGCGTTCTTGTAGCTCAAGTTGCTCCAGTGGAGAAGAAACCGTCTGCAGCGGCCGTAAAGGCTGGACCTTCTCCGGTTTCAGAGGACATCTCTGCACCTGAAGGTAACATCCCTTCTTCACCTCTAGTTCTCTTTTTCTTTATTTTGTCTTCTGCTTTCAAGCATATCTTCCATCTTCATTCAAAGCAACCTGAGCTTTGGTTTAAAACTGTTTTTGTTGTCTGAATCTGACTGTCTGATGTTTGTCTAAATTAAAATACATATTCTCTCTCTAATATTAATGTTAACTCTTAGAACTTCTTCTTTAAACATCTCTTGGTGCATCAAACCTGCAGTGACTAAACACCATGTTGAAGTCACCTTTAACACAAATTCTTTCTGGAAACAGAAAATGAAAAAACAATGCATGAACACTTCCTTAACTCAAGTCTCACAGAGTAAACCAACCTTCTTTGGTGCTGATTGAACCTTTTGTCTAACACGGTGTGTGTTGTATATGTATATATATATATATACACATATTGATCTTATTCAAATTCTTGCAGACAAAGAACCAGTTTCAGCTCCTGGACCAACTAAAGGTATATCAAATATTAGCTTCTTTATTTCAACAAATTCAGTACAAATGGCTGTGTTGGTTATTTTCCCTATGACCTATCTCTCTTGTGTTTCGTTTACATGTGTAAGCGGTGAGTTTCCTCTGTGTCTGTGTGTGAATGTTATAAAAGTGTATTTGTTTCAACCACAGCGCCGCCTCTTAAGCAAAAGGGTAAGATTCCTGCTCAGGAAGCAAAAACAACAGAATCACCGAAGCTGAAGGGTAAATTTACCCGAATACCCAAAGAGAAGGAACCGGAGCCGGAAGTCATTCAGCTGAAGAAGGTTCCAGTGAAACCTCCGGAGCCCGAGAAACAAGTCAAAACTCACAAAGCAGAAGTGACGAGACATCAAGATCCTGAACTCTCAGTTCACGCACTTCGTGTCAGAGAAGATCGAGAGATTGTCATGCTTGGCAGAACCGAACGAGTCTTTACCGCAGAGGAGGAGACAATTCAACTCGGATATTTTGAGGAAGCTGAACAAGCTGCAATGGTACAAAAATCAGAGAAAGAAGGATGGACAAGAACCCCAAAACCACAGAAAGACGAGGAACCCGAAGCACCGACCATAGATAAGAAGAGAATAACGAAACTTCCAAAAGCTGATGAGCAGATAGAATCAGTCAAACTAAAACCATTTGAAAAACCAGGCAAACCAGAAGAAGAGCCACAAAAGATCAAACTGAAGAAGGTGCCAACGACACCCAAAGAGCCTGAGAAGGAAGTCCTAACTCATAAAGTTGAAGTAATGAGGCACTATGATAACGAACTGACAGTTCAGAGGCTACGAGACAGAGAAGATCAAGAGGTAATAACACTTGGGAGAACTGAACGAGTCTTCACAGCACCTGAGGAGGAATCTGATCTCAGACATTCTGAGGAACTGGAAATGACAGAAGTAGAAGAGGAGAAATCAAGATGGATAAGAACCCCGAAAGTATCAAAAGAAGATGAGCCTGAGCCAGACTTTACAAAAAAGAAAATACAGAAACTGCCAAAGAAAGACCAAGCGCAAGAAGTTGTGACGCTGAAGCCATTCGACAAACCTCAGAAACAAGAAGCGCCTGAACCTCCAAAACCGAAGAAAGAAGGTGAAGCAAAGATGGATACCGAGCACACTCCTTTCGCAAGAGGTGAGATGCCACAGAGAGATCAACCCACCGCTGCTATAAAACACAGAAAAGGTGAGGACACTCCCCTGGCGAGTCCACACACAAGTCCAGATGTCAGCAAAGACCAAAAGGAAGTCCCGCAGAAGAAAAAGGTAGATTCAGCACCCAGAGATGAGGAGCCGACCTCCACCGACAAGTTTTGTGGAAAACCTAAAACTCGCTCCACGCCAGATAAAGAGAAAGAGCAGGTTGTGTTGAATCCTTTCGCCAAAGTCACCGAGCCTGAAGAAAAGCCAGAGGAAGCATCGGAGGAGGAGGAGAAGAAGCCCGTGGACACAAAGGTACATGGACGAAGAGATGAACCCACCAAAATGGGGAAGGAGCAGCAGCCGAGGAGGGTTGAAAAGACAGCAATGCCTAAAAGAGAGGACGAGAAACGTCAGACCAAAGAGGAGACAGATGTTCCCGCCAAGAAGCCCGGTCTTCCGGGACAGAAAGAATCAGAGAAAGAGCTCCCACAACAACAAACAGATGCCTCAAAGACAGGCATCAAACTCAAAAAGACTCCATCGCCCAGAGTCAGTCAGGAAAAAGAGGAAAAGCGCCTCAAACCTGTCGAGCAGCTCAAGAAGGTTGAGCTTAAAAAGACTCCGTCACCTCAGGTGCCCATCGAGAAGAAGCCTAGTGCTGAAAAAGTGCAAAGGGTTCCCAAAACCGTGTCACCTAAAGACTCTACTGAAGCTGTCACACTCAAAAAGATTCCCGCGAAGCCTTCACCAGAGGAGCAGCGCCACAAACCCGGTTCAGACCGGATCCCGCTGGCGAAGGAGGTCTCTCCTGGAGCCGTGCAGATGAAGAGGGTGACCACCCAGCCGGAGGAGGAGGTGTTCGAAGAGGAGGCCGAAGAAGGGGAAGGCGAGGAGGAAGAGGAGGCCTGGGGCTGGGAGCTGGTTCCCTCGGATGACTGGGAGGGTGAAGTGGTGGACAGGGCAATCGAGACTCCCGGCGCGCCGGGTGCCAAACGAGGTGAGGTGACGGCCGGGGAACTCTCCTAACGGGTGATTCCGGAGCTCCTCATCCCATCTCAGACGACTCATTTCATCCTCCCCGCATCTTTTTTCATCTTTCGATCTATTTGTCCACCTGTCCGTCCATCCGCTGTGATGTCCTCATGTTGTCTGTCCTCTGACGTCTGTCCTCCAATGTCTCATCCATCATTCAGTGTCGGTCTCCACCAGTGCTCATGTCATTCAGTTTTCTGAACCAGTACGTCCCTTTGATCATACCGTCCCATTGTTCTGTTCATCTTCATCTTCATCAACCTTTTGTGTGTAATTCAGTGTTCTGATCTTTGGTTTTTATCCTGTTTGCTGTTGTTTAAAGCTTTGTCTTGGTTTCTGCTGGAGTTTTTTACTTCCACAGAGAACTCTTTCTCGGTGGTTTAAAACCCATCTTGTTGTTTCCTGTCCAGATGGAAAACCAACTGAGGAGCCACCGAAAGGCAGAGGCCGAGGATTTGGGGGTGAGAGTTCATTGACATTAGACCTAACCTCTGCAAACACTTCTGGTCTTTGCTCTAGATGATGTTTGAGCCACTTTAACACTCTCTGTTCACATTTGTTGTTGATTACGAGTTTGTAGTCCGATCCAACCAAATCCACATAGAAAGGTTTGTGAAGATAAGCAGCAGGACTGGATGTTAAACTTCTAGCCTTCTGCTACCAACCACAACATCAAAAGTACCAAAAGATGTATAACGTGGTTGGCTCATGCTTTAATTAGATATTAACAAACTCTTCCTCATTTTATTCAGGCGATGTTCTTGTACGAGAAGGTTTGAGAACTTTACAGTTGTAGGAAACAGAAAATGGCAACAGTAAAGATACTATTTTGGTACTGAAACCGTAAACTGACATCAGTGCATCTGGATTAGTAGTAAATAGGACATTTGGAGTCGTCACTTTTCTTTAATCTTTAATCTTCATTATGGACACAGTAAACAGTTATGGTCAGGTTTTATCTTTGTGTTTGTGTGATCTGTTGTTTGTGGTGTCTCTTTGAGCTTCCTGCTCATGATGAGTGAGTCTTAGTCTCAACGGAATCTTATTTCTGTGCTTCCTCAACTTTTAGTTTTGAACTGAATGATGTTAAATTCGTGGTAGGCTCGAGGTCTTAAAACAACCTGACTTCTCACTCACCCTCATATCTGAAACTGACAACATGAAGTGTTTGTTTCTAATGTTGCAGCGAGACAAACTCCATCTCCTGGCGAGGGTGGCCGGGGGCGGGGCCTGAGACCCGGAGGAAAAGGCCCGTCGCCACCAGAGGAGCCCTTCGGAGGATTCAAGCTCAAAGCTGTTCCCCTGAAGTTCGTCAAGAAGCTCAAGGACATCGTGCTGCAGGAGGCCGAGTCCATCGGATCGGCCGCCGTGTTCGAGTGCGAGGTCTCGCCCTCCACCGCCATCACCTCGTGGATGAAGGACGGCACCAACTTGCGCGAGGGCCCCAAACACAAGTTCACCTCTGATGGCAAAGATCGCAAGTTGAACATTATTGATGTGCAGCTGTCTGACACCGGTGAATACACCTGTGTGGCCAAGAACGCCGGAAAGGAGATAACGTGCATGGCCAAGCTCATCGTTGAAGGTAAACTGAACACGAATTATCACATTAAAAGAAATGTCAGGTTTTCGTTGGCATCAAAGCGTGCTGAAGGCCTGATATGGTATATTAAGAGTCTCCAGATGATCCCCAACCCTCCATAGTCTTGTTTTAAGTCACTGTTTCTCCACACAGAGCTGCCGGTGAAGTGGCTGAAGGAACTGGAACCGGAGACGTCGTGTATGAAGGGTCAGCCCATGTACCTGACCTGTGAGCTGAATAAGGAGAGAGATGTAGTCTGGAAGCGTAACGGCGCCGTAATCAAGAAAAAGGCAGGAAAAGTGGCCATTAACATCATCGGCATGCAGCACGCCATCACCATCCAGAACTCCACCGATGAGGATGACGGCACCTACACCTGCGAGGTGGATGGACAGGAGGATGTCAAGACCACCACCAATGTTAAAGTGATTGGTGAGAAGCCAGATCAGTTCTCTGAAGTCACAAACTGATTATTCTTTAACCAGCCCTCAGAGTTTTAAATAATGTGACTCTCCCTTCAACAGAAATTATCAAAGACTGGCTGGTGAAGCCTCTGAGGGACCAGCATGTGAAGCCGAAGACCAAGGCCACGTTCAAGTGTGAGCTGTTCAAGGACACTCCCAACTGGAAGTGGCTCAAAGGAGAGAACGAGCTCGCTCCGTCCGACAAGGTGGAGATCAACAAAGATGGAAAGGACATGACGCTCACCATCAAGAACTGCCAGCCAGACGATGTGTCTGACTACACCATCGAAGTGGAGGACCGCAGATACACGGCCAAACTGACGCTCGGAGGTTGGTGCATACAAATGCACGTTGGAAAGTCACGACGTCCACCAAGGGTTCTTTAATTTGAATGTCTGTGTGGTTTTCCAGAGCGCGAGGCCGAGATCCTGAAGCCGCTCTCCAGTGTGGAGGTGGTGGAGAAGGAGGAAGCCAGCTTTGACGCTGAAATATCTGAGGATGATATAGCCGGTGAATGGAAACTGAGAGGACAGGTGTTGGCAAGGTCTCCGGTAAGGCTTTTAAAAACAGCCGATCTCAAAGTAAACTGGTTTCATTGGCAGGTGAGAACGTGGACATGGTACAGGACTGAGGACCGATTATGGAGGATCAGGGAAAGATACATCTCGGTTATTTAGTGGATCAGGGAAAGGTACATCTTTGCTTTTATACGTGAAGTTACTGGTACTTTGGGGAAAGAAAACAGCAGCCGTGCGTTGAAGAGAAGAGAAGTCTCAGCCACAGCTACAAAGATTTATCTTTTCGATGTTGGAGTTTTAAACCAACAGCTGCTGATCTTTGTGCTCTTTGTTTTTCAGAGCTGCGACATTAAGACAGAGGGCAGGAAGCGCTTCCTGACGTTGAAGAACGTGCAGCTGGATCAGGCTGGGGAGGTGTCGTACCAGGCCCTGAACGCCGTCACCAGCGCCATGCTCACCGTCAAAGGTACGAACCCGTCTCAGACACAAACCTCCTTCGGTTCTCTGTTGTCTTTTGCCGCTGCGGCCTGTGTTGGTTTCTGAAAGTCGAGGTATTGCAGCATGAAAACGGTAAGAAAAAAAAGTCAGCTTTGCTTTTGCTTTTGCGAATAACTGCCGAATTATTCACACCTCCCAGAAATCGAAATGGGCTTTGTTGACGCGCTGAAGGACGTTTCTGTGCCTGAAAAGAAACAGGCTAAGTTTGAATGCACCGTCACCAAGGATGTGCCAAAGGTCATGTGGTTCAGGGGGGCGGAAATCGTCACCCCGAGCCCCAAATATGAAATAATTGACGATGGAAAGAAACACATGCTGATTATAAACAGCTGTGAGTTTGATGATGAGGCTCGGTACACGATCGAAGTGTTGGGCCAGCAGTCGGTGGCTCAGCTGTCGGTGGAAGGTAAGTGGCAGGCGGACAGCCGCACTTCACGTTTCCTCTCTGTTGTCATTCGATGTTTGTGGCTGTGAGGCGGTCGACCAACTGTGTGCACTGACCTGATGTATTCCAGGCATGAGGCTCAGATTTGTCCAGTCCCTTCAGGACCAAACTGTCAAAGAAGGTAACATGGTGCGCTTCCACCTGGAGCTGAGTCACGAGAACGTGCCGGTGGTTTGGTACCGGAACGAAGTGAAGCTCCATGTAAGCCGAACTGTGCTCACACACGTGGAAGGAAAGAGACACACGCTAGAAATGAGCAAGTTGTGTCTAGATGATACCTGCCAGATTAAGGCAGAGGCCAAAGGAATGTTCTCCATGGCCAAACTGACAGTCATAGGTAACAGCACGCCTTCCTTTCCTCTCCATCTCTGTCTGTGGATTATAGTGATGTTTGGTTTTTATTTCCATGTACAGGTGCTTTGTTTGTATTCACGAACGCCATCACAAAACCATAACGATCAAACAACTAAATAACTTGTGATAAAACATTATTGATATCTGACCAACTGCTCTGGTTTTCCGCGGTACGGCATAAATCGCCTGTATGTCTGCGTTGGCGTGACACTAACCGTCCGTCTGGTCCCGCCTCCCATCTAGAGGGCGACGCCATCTTCGTGGTGAAGATGCAAGACTTCACGGCCACCGAGAAAGATGAGGTGACACTGGACTGCGAACTGAGCAAAGATGTCCCCGTGGTCTGGTACCACAGTGAGAAGGAGGTCACCGCCTCCAAGATGGTGGTCATGAAGTCAGAGGGCACGCGCAGGTCTCTGGTCTTGAAGAAGGTGGAGAATAGCGATCAAGGAAAATACGTGTGTGACTGTGGGACGGACAAAACCTCGGCCAACATCAACATTGAAGGTGACGAAACAATCGGCCTCCGAAACACCGAACATCCAACTGTTCGCACGCGGACGGAGCTTCATATGCCGTCGTTTTCATCTTGTGATCTTTCTGTGTCTAATTCAAGTTTTTTCTTCCATTTTTTTAAACCCTCCAGCTCGTGATGTCAAGGTTGTCCGTCCAATTTACGGCGTGGAGCTGTTCGATGGCGAGACGGCTCGTTTCGAGGTGGAGATCTCGGAAGACGACGTCCACGGCCAGTGGAAGCTGAACGGAGACGTCCTCAGTCCTTCCTCTGTGAGCATGTTTATCCATCTCATCAAGTCAGTACGATCGTCCCACATGCTTCAACGTCCTCATGACTACTCATGTGACTGTTTCACAGGATGTTGACATCATCGAGGAGGGAGGCAAGCACACGCTGATCCTCTACAACTGCAGAGTGTCCATGACTGGCGAGGTGGCATACGCTGCTGCTAACGCCAAGTGCTCCGCTAACCTGAAGGTCAAAGGTAAACAGTATTATTAGTTATTATTAGTTGATTATTAGAGTATCAGTGTGTAACAACCAGGTAGATTCTAGCTGAGGACGAATTAAGACCTTTTTTATGCTTTTCTAACTTTGAACTGATCTGAGAGACTTCCTCTTGTCGCCGTTTTCCCTCAGAGCTTCCGCTGAACTTCCTCACGGCGCTGAGCGACGTCCAGGTGTACGAGAAAGACGAGGCGAGGTTCGAGGTCGAGGTGTCGAGAGAGCCAAAGAGCTTCCGCTGGCTGAAAGGCTCGCAGGAGCTGCAGAGCGACAACAAGTATGAGATGACTCAGGAGGGAAAAGTGTATGTTCTGGTGATCCGAGGGGCTGCTTACGACGACGAGGCCAAATACATGTTTGAGGCCGAGGACAAGAGGACGACCGGCAAACTCGTCATTCAAGGTGCCTCCGAGTTTCTGTAAAAGATCTGCTTGTAAATCAAAGCTAAAAACCCGTTAAACTCTTTGATCATGTTTTTTTTTTTTAAGATGGTGAAAAAGTTTTAAGTTTGCCAGATGATTACATTTTAAATTTATCTAGATTTTGTTTTCTGTTACAATTTACAGAGAAATATAAATCTGCTGTGTTTACAAATGCAGGAATCCGCCTGGAGTTTGTCAAACCCATCAAGGACGTGACGGTGAAGGAGCGCGAAACAGCCGAATTCAGCGTTGAACTCTCCCATGACAAGATCTCCGTGGTCTGGTACCGGAACGACGTCCGGCTGCACCCAAGCAAGGTGGTGCACATGTCGGATCATGGGAAGATCCACACGCTGGCCTTCAAGGAGGTCACCATCGACGACACGTCCATGATCAAAGTGGAGGCCATGGACAAGACGATGACTGCCATGCTCACCGTCATCGGTCAGTGTCGCCTCTTTCACACATGAAAACGTGTCGATCTCGTGTTGCCTTTGGTTGTTTTAACCGACGTTGAATCGATGGAAAGGTTCAGCAAGAAGTTCAACGCTAACGGAGACGCGTTCATCTGTCGCTCTCCAGAAGGAATCGTCTCTTCAGTGCCGAGCAGCTCTTGTCGCAGCGGCTGCCACAGATTTATTAAGGACCTCGTGACTCCTGCGTTTTAACGCGTCTTCTTTCTCTGCAGAGGGCGACCTGTACTTCACCACCAAGCTGCAGAACTACACGGCGGTGGAGAAAGACGAGGTGAAGCTGGTCTGTGAGCTCAGCAAGTCCGTCGCCGACGTCAAGTGGTTCAAGGACGGGAAGGAGATCACTCCCTCCAAGACCATCACCATCAGCACCGACGGCAAGAAGCGCATCCTGATGGTCAGGAAGGCAGAGAAGGCCAACATCGGAGAGTACACCTGTGACTGCGGCTCTGATAAAACCACGGCCAACCTCAACATCGAAGGTGCGGAAAGTTTATCAGATAGTTCATCTGTATTTGGATGATTTGTTTATGTTGATGTCTGAGATGATGAGGAGCTGTTGGGCCGAAGATTTAAACTCATGTTCAAAGTTTATTTATAATGTTCCTCGTCACCATTTTTATCAGTTCATAGATTAGAAAAAGCCAAGCAGCCACATCTGTTTTAGTTTTAGTTTGATTTCTGCTGTAGGATTTTGAATCGTTTGAAGAAACTTTTTGTGGAGATAAAAGAGAATTTCATTCCTCTGTGATTTCTCCAAAGAGACGCTACATTCAGGAATAACACCAGAGACACTGAATCTACAAGCACCCTCTGATTTCTGAATATTGATCCAATAGGTGGATGGATAGACATATGGAGCTTCATTTCATCCTCTATGACACCATTAAAACACTAATGTGTTTGTTTGAAGATTCTGTCTTTAGTTTTCTGCTCTTAAGCAGAGATCAAAAGCGGGATCAAAAGTTCCAAAAAGTTTTTTTCCTTGTGTAATTTTCACTAAAACTGATGTTTGTTTTTGATCTTGTCTTCGTCCTCTGCAGAGCGCGACATCAAGATTGTTCGTCCGCTCTACAGCGTTGAGGTCACGGAGGCAGAGACAGCCAAGTTTGAGACGGAGATTTCAGAGGAGGACGTCCACGGGAACTGGAAACTGAAGGAAGAAGCTCTGCACCAGTCTGCTGTGAGTCCGCTGGAAACTCTGAACCGCTGCCGAGCACGTTTCTTTGAAGGCAAATAAAACTGATTTAAATGTGCCTGGTTTCCTTCAGGATGTTGAGATTAAGGAGGAAGGAACCAGACACATGCTGATCCTCTATAACGTCCGAATGGACATGGCAGGAGGCGTCGACTTCTCAGCGGCCAATGCCAAATCCAACGCTCAGCTCAGAGTCAAAGGTGAGAGACCTTTTCACTGTTTATCTTTAGATTATAACATTAGATTAGATTATACTGTTAAAATTCATATTATAAATTAAAATATGAATTTAAAATTCAGTGTCAAACACATCATCGCGATTATTTATTCATCCAAAATAAAGTCGTATTACTGTCGGTAAAAAGTTTCTTTCTTTCTGACGTCTGGTCAGATCCAGTTTGTTGAAATATCACTTTGATTGGAACAGAATAAGTCTATTTATTGATCATTGTGACCCAGTTTATTGATTTATCATGGAAAGTGGTACAGATATTTTTAAATTTAAAAAAAGACATCTGAAACTCCTTTTCTGTGTTGCATGTAAATAATAAAAATGTTCTGTTTTTGATCATTTAAGAACTAGATAATCCAACAGTGGGTTTTTAGTTTTTGTCATGTTGGGCAGATTTTAATGTGGCGTCTGTTGACAGCACTTCACTGTATTTATTAATTGAATTCTACATTTCATGAATCAGATCGGAGCTCCTCTGGATCTCTACGTGTAAATTGAAGGCAGAAGCATGTTTCCTGTCACATACCTCGGTGTCGTGTGTCTCTTTCAGCCACTCAGCTCTTCTGGTTATCTTCAACCCGTCACACTTTATCTGAGGCGGAGTTCTCTGGTTGGAGCAGCAGTGGTTTCTTGGACTGCAGGCCGGTCCGTCTGTCCAAAGTTAACCATGTCGTCCTCTTCCTCCTCAGCTCGGTCCATCGGGCTGACGCATCCTCTGAAGGACGTGACGGTGACGGCCGGAGAGACGGCGACCTTCGAGTGTGAGCTGTCGTACGAAGGCATCGCGGTGGAGTGGTTCCTGGGAGGACAGAAGATGGAGCCGAGCGACCGGGTGAGTCGGATCCCATCAGGGCCAACGGTTCTCCAGAACACCGAAACTAGAAAAAACTAAAAAAGATTTTCTGTAAAAACGTTCACAGAATGATTTAAAGTTACTGAACTTCACATGAAGAAATTGAAAGAAAAATAAACAATAAGTGGGAGATTTAAGTGTTATTTCTATTTTTAACAGAAAAATATCTGCAGGCAAACTTTTCCAATAAATGTCCAAAGATGTCGTTATTTATTTATTCAGAATATAATTCAGGACATAAAAATATATTTTTTTTCCAGTGTGTTTTTTTTCATTTATTGTATGAATGAACTATGTCTCCATTAGTCAGTCTTAAAGTGTATAAATAAGAAAAATAATTACATTCACTACTCTGGTTTCTACAAAACAATACATGGTCAAAATGGTAAATCTATATTTTATGAAGTCGCTTTTTCAAACAAAGTGAAAATATGGAAAAATTACTTTTAAAAGAAGTCGACTGTTTCCAGTTCAAACGTGTGTAAAGTAATTTTCCAACTTAATTCTTTTATTTTTACAATGATTTGTCTTTTTTGTTTACTGATGTTAATTTATAGAAAAACAAGTTAAAACAGTACAAAGAGGTTAATTTGATTTGTTTCCCTTTAAAAAAAAAAAAAAAACTAGAAAATGAATCAGTGTCTTTAAACAATAAAAATCACCATCAGAGACAGATTCAGAGTCAGTTTAATCTCAAAATAAGTTTTTCATATTTCTTCTTTTAAAAAATGTTTTTCTTCATTCTAAAAATTCTGCACTCGGCTGTTATTGATCACGACATGAAGACACTTGTTTTAAAAACAAACAAACATTTAAAAACAAACTAAATCTGCACTTTAAAAAAAACAGAGTGACTGTTGGTGTTTTTTCAAAGTAAAAGCAGCTGTTGAGGTTGAATCTGTGTCTCATGTTAAGTTGTGTTTTGCAGCGTTGAGCCGTCAGACTTTCTGCTGCCACTAAAAATAATGCAGCGATAGCAGCTGCTGTTATCTGTGACTCAGCCGACCGCCACACCAGCCTTATATGTACGAAACACTGCAAACTAAAGTCTCTCCGAGGTTTCAAAGGCTTCAAACTTCATCAGAAGTTTATAAAAATAAGAGTCAGTGTATTGAAACCTGAAGAGTAAATGAGAAACTGGTTATAAACAGAAAAGAAGTTTAAATCTTTTCCTAAAGTGTCTGAATCTTTGAATGAATAATGCAAAAAATTAACTTGAACACTTGAAATGGACAGCTTTAAGTTGAGTTAAGTTTGTTTTAAAGAAAATATAATATTTACTGTATAAAAAAACACTTTACAGATGAAAATATTAAACACACATCGGTTTTACAGGTTTGTTCACCAACAAGCCTGTTGAGAGATTTTTATTCTGTACATAAGGAATCAACCAAATTTTCAATAAAAGTTTATAATTAGAGTTTAAATAAAGTTTAAAACTTCAGTTTGTGTTTCGTGGCACATTTTGTCTCTTTTAACAAAATAAATGATGAATTTAAACAATTCAACAGAAAGTTGGTTCAGGAACTTTTTTTTTATGATCAGCTGATCCTTTACGACATTTAAAAAACAACAACTATTAAACATTTATTAGTTATATGAAACATTTTAAACTAAGTTTCTATGTATTTTAATTTGAAAACGACACCAAACTGTGACTGACATTTTGTAACCTCAATGCATTCATCAATCCTGGAAATTTGTTCTGGGACTTACAATTATTAATTTTTTTACAATTATAATTTTATTTTTAAAGCACTTCCAAAGACAACAGTTTCAAAGTTCTTCACAAACAATAAAACTGGAAAACAGTCAAACAATACAATTATAACTCAACAGTAAAGACGATTTAATGGATAAAAGAACCAATAAAACAGGGAACAGGTCCAACATGTGAAACGTACGAGACGATCCGCCACAGATGGAAATGTGTTCAACTAATAAATTAAGATTTGTGTTTTTGCGTGTCGACAGGTGAAGACTCGGGTGACGGGTCGATCTCACGCTCTGACCATCAGAGACGTGAAGCTGTCTGAGGCCGGCGAGGTCAAACTGGTCGCCAAAGACTTCCAGACGCAGGCGCAGCTCATCATCAGAGGTGAGGCACTCGAACGCACCGGGGGTCAGTGAACGCATCTGAACGGGACATACAGGTGCGTGTTCGGTTATTAGCGGCTCAAAGTGTGTCTGTGTGCTTCAGAGCCGCCGGTGGAGTTCACAAAGCCTCTGGAGGACCAGACAGTGGAAGAAGAAGCCACCGCCACGCTGGAATGTGAAGTTTCCCGAGAGAATGGCGAGGTACGATGGTTCAGGGAGGGACAGGAAGTCAGAAAGACCAAGAAGTACGACACGCTCGCCGACGGACGCAAGAGAGCGCTGCTCATCCACGACTGCTCTCCCGACGACGCTAAGATGTACACGTGCGACGCCAAAGAGTTCAAGACTTCCTGTTTCCTGGAGGTCACACGTAAGAATACAAACTTTTATTTAATGTTAAAAACGTAAAAATAGTTCCTGTAAATTCAAAAGAAAAAACAGGGTCCGAATTTTTTAAGGAGAAAACTGTTCAAAACAAGATGGAGGCCAGCGGCTGCCTGAGTGAACATCACAGTGAATATTTCTGTTTCTCTAAAACATCAGAAAATACTTGTTTTTCTTTATTGTAGATTTACATTCATTAAAATGAACCTAAACTTTTCTTTAAATCAAAATAGACTTTTACTACTTAGAAAACTCCATTAAAACTGTGATTTAAAAACTCATTGTTATAATTAACTGTAAAGTCGAAATTGTTTTTACTTTGATTCTACAAGAGATTTTAGTTTTGGGGGCATTAATTGGCCTCCATACATTCAAACTGTTCCTGACGTGTTGTTTTGTCCCTTTCATACTTATTTACTTGTTTTATATTTGACCTCTATGTACGACTGAAATAGTGATGAATTTTAAAAATAAATCTTCAGTAAGTGTCTCATGATTTTGACTTGAGATTTAAGTGCAGTAAATTATAAATTGTTATGTATTTTAGCCATCACTATTGCATTCTTTCTTTTCATATATCTATCTGTATGTTTTAGACCTGCGTGTCCTCCCTCTTCATTCCTGCCTGAAACATGCGAACAGAAACAGTTATTAAATTAAAGTCTGGTTTGGTTCTCTTTGGCGCCCTCTGTGGTGATAAGATGTAACTGCAGCTAGGCTTCACTTCCACATGAAAAGTTGGATTAGACTGTGTTTTGTGACAGCGGCGTCTTTGTGTCCACAGCGCCTCACGTGGAGATTACGAAGCCGCTGCAGGACGTGGAGATCGGAGAGAAGGAATCTGCCAAGTTTGAATGTGAAGTGTCCCGTGAGTCTGCCAAGGTAAGAGACCGCCGACTGTCCAAGATCTGATGGTCGTGTGAAACGATGCGACCCGTCTCCAGACTGACTCTCACGTTGTCCTGGCTCAAGGTTCGCTGGTTCAAGGACGGCAGCGAGATCAGGAAAGGAAAGAAGTACGAGATCATTGCTAAGGGAGTCCAGAGGATCCTTATCGTCCACAAATCGGTGTTTGACGATGAGGCGGAGTACGAGTGCGATGCCAGAACCTCCAAGACCTCCGCGTTGCTCACCGTCATCGGTGAGAGACATTATTCATTGTTCACACGTGGAGAAATAAAGAATATTCCTGTGAAAAGTGAAGCATGACTCTGAACAGGAAGCGACGGTCCGTGGTTCTTGTTCCACCGGGTCAGAAACAGCACCGGTGATGTTTTGCTGTTTTATTCCCTCAGAGGAGGCAGCCAGGTTCACCAAGAACCTGTCCAACGTGGAGGGCACGGAGACGGACAGCGTGAAGATGATCTGCGAGGTGTCAAAGGCCGGCGCCGAGGTCACCTGGTACCGAGGAGACGAGGAGCTGCCGGAGGGCGGCCGCTACGAGCACATCGTGGACGGACGCAAGAGAATCCTGATCATCCAGGACCTGAGGATGGAAGACGCTTGCGATTACAACTGCCGCCTGAGTCCCAGCGTCAGGACATCGGCTACGCTCAAACTCAACGGTAACAACACAAAAAGTCATTGGATGGTTCTTCATTTTGTGCCTCTCTGGGCCGATTCTGTCAGCACAAGCTAGCCTGGACCTGACCTGAATCAGGTCCACTTTAACTCTTCCTCTTGACCCGTCTTTGCTCCTCCTCCTCTCTCCAGAGTTGGCGGCCGAGTTCATCGCACGTCCTCAGAAGCAGGAGGTCGTGGAGGGCGAGAAAGCCGAGTTCACCTGCTCCGTCTCCAAGGAGACGTACGAGGTGAAGTGGTTCAGAGGGGACAAGGAGGTGGAAGCCGGAGACAAGTACACCATCATCAGCGAAGGAAAGAGAAGGGCTCTTATTGTGAAAAACTGCGAGCTGAAGGACGAGGGAGGCTACGTTGCCCACATCGGCAGCGTCAGAGCCTCGGCCGATCTGTGTGTGATAGGTAAGACATTTTCTTTCCTCTCCACATCTTATTTTGGTTGTTTCGGAGGTGCAGGTTTGGTTTCAACGCGTTTTCATTTGTTCCAGAAAAACTGAGGATCATCACGCCGATTAAAGACACGGAGGTGAAAGAGGGAAGCGAGATTGTGTTCAACTGCGAGACGAACGTCGAGGGAGCGAAGGCCAAGTGGCTGAAGAACGAGGAGACCATTTTCGAGAGCAGCAAGTACATGATGGCTCAGAGGGACAACGTCTTCTCCCTGAGGATCCGAGACGCCACAAAGGCCGACGAGGCCGGCTACACCATCAACCTGACTAATCACAGGGGAGAGACAGCCAAGTGCTCCGCCAGCGCTAAAGTCGCAGGTAAGTGATCGGTACCGAATTTTAGTGGAGTTACAGGTTGTCTCCTTAGAACCTTTAGATGAAGCGGTTTGACCTCCAACAGTTCCTGAACCTTCAGGGAGTCGGACGCTCTGACGGTTTAGGAACTGTCGGGGCGGGACTCACCACGCTGAGGAAATCATGTGATGGCCGATGACCACATCCAGAACGAGCTCCACCGCGAGAAGAACCAGCTGAAAGCTGTCGTTGTGTTTTGGTTGCTGCACCGAAACAAATGCCGCTTTTCGACGCGTCGGCTGTTGAAACAGCGGTTTGGTTGTTTGTCCCCCCGTGTTGACTCTGTGATCTTCTGTCACCCCGCAGAGGAGAAGCTGAAGTTCCTGCAGCCCATTGAGGACGTGGAGACTCAGGAGAAGAAGACCATCAGCTTTGTGTGTAAGGTGAACCGGCCCGAGGTGACGGTGAGGTGGATGAAGGCCGGCCACGAGGTGACGCTCAGCAAGCGCGTCGTCTACAGAGTCGACAGCCTCAAGCACATGCTGACTATCAAGGACTGTGTCATGGATGACGAGGGCGAGTACAACGCCATGGTTGGAGACGACAAATGCGCGGCCGAGCTGATCATCAGCGAGGCGCCGACGGACTTCACAGCGCAGCTGAAGGACCAGACCATCACCGAGTTCGAGGACGCGGAGTTCACCTGCAAGCTGAGCAAAGAGAAAGCTGCTGTGAAGTGGTACCGGAACGGACGGGAGATCAGAGAGGGACCCAGGTATCAAATCCATGGAGGCTTCTAGTCAGTTCTTTATTTTACACAAGACTTTGTGGTTTCACGATTTAAACCTTCATGCACCGTACGAGTTGATAAAATCTAAATTAGAGTTGTTGCCAGAAGAGATGATGTCGAGCGTCGATGGCCCCTCCGACCAACTTCAGTGACGTCATGGTCATCATACGTTTGTCTTGTGTTTCTGCAGATATCACATGGAAAAAGAAGGAAAGACGTGCCGGCTGATCATCAAGGTGTGCCGACCTGATGATGAATGTGAATATGCGTGCGGTGTGGATGAGAGGAGGACCAGAGCGAGACTCTTCGTCGAAGGTGAACTCCTCATTTTAAAAATGACAACGGAGATTTGTATTTTCTGTTTGGAGTCGTCAGGCGTGACGCTCCTTCCTGTCCCTCAGAGACCCCGGTGGAGATCGTCCGTCCTCCCCAGGACGTGTTCGAGCCTCCAGGCTCGGACATCGTGTTCGAGGTGGAGCTCAATAAGGACCGGGTGGAGGTGAAGTGGATGAGGAACAACATGATCATCGTCCAGGGAGACAAGTACCAGATGATCAGCGAGGGTAAGATCCACAGACTCCAGGTCTGCGAGATCCGACCCAGAGACCAGGGAGAGTATCGGATCGTGGCCAAAGACAAGGACGCCCGGGCCAAGCTGGAGCTGGCAGGTGAGTCAAAACACAGAAGAGACATTAGACGGGACAGAAGCTGAACACAAAAACAGCGACATAGATTCGAAGTAGAGCGCAACACTTCAGGTTGAAGTATAAAAACACTTCTCACAGTTTAAATGAAATCCTCCTGAGTTGGTTCATCTCCTCTGCAGCTGTTCCGAAGATCAAAACCACTGACCAGAAACTGGTGACGGATGCTGGCAAGCCCTTCATCATGAACGTGCCCTACGATGCCTACCCTCGCGCAGACGCCGAGTGGTTCTTCAAGAGCACTAGCCTGCCGGTCCAGAACATCGACACGTCCGCCGACAAGACGGAGTTCCGCCTGAAGAGCCCCAGCAAGGAGGACCAGGGCCAGTACAAGGTGGTCGTGAAAAACAAGCATGGCATGGGCGAGGCCTTCATCCACCTGGACGTGATCGGTGAGTTGAATCGATGTCATGTGATCCGATAAGTCTGTGGATACCGGAAGACTTTCTAAGTGTCACGTTGGTGGTTTTTCAGACGTCCCCGGACCTGTCAAGAACCTGAGAGTGGTCGACACCGCCGACGGCGAGGTCAGCTTGGCCTGGGAGGAGCCCGAGAGTGACGGCGGTAGCAAGATTGTCGCCTACGTGGTGGAGAGACGAGATGTGAAGCGTAAGACCTGGAGCCTGGCCACGGACCGGGCCGATACTCCAGAGTACTGCGTCAGCGGCCTCCAGAAGGACTCCATGTACCTGTTCAGAGTCTGTGCACGAAACAGGGTTGGCAGCGGACCCATCGTCGCCACCGAAGACGCCGTTCAGGCCAAGAACAAGTTTGGTAAGCAGAGACACCTGGAGACACCTGGAGACACATTGAGACACATTGAGACACATTGAGACACCTACAGACACATGGAGACACCCAGAGACACATGGAGACACATGGAGAAACCCAGAGACACATGGAGACAGCCAGAGACACATGGGACACATGGAGACACCTAAAGACACCCAGAGACACAAGGAGACACACAGAGACACACGGAGACACATGGAGACACCCAGAGACAGTCACATACCGTCTCCACATTGTAAACATATTGAATCCTTCATGACAACATTTTCTACCATCAGATGTTCCAGATGCTCCAGAAAACGTTGCATTAGGCGTTGTGAATAAGTTTGGCGCCACCGTCAACTGGGAGCCCCCCAAGTTTGACGGCGGCTCTGAGATCAGCGCCTACGTGATCGAGCTCCGCGACAGGACGTCAGTGAAGTGGGAGGCGGCCATGGTCTGTGGGGCCAGCGACCGCTCTGCCACGTTGAACGACGTGGTGGAAAACAAGGAGTACATCTTCAGGGTCCGAGCCGAGAACAAGGCCGGCATTGGCAGGCCCAGCGCCGCCACCAAGCCCGTCAAGATCATGGATCCTATCGGTGAGTGAAAGCTCGCTGTTGAAAGGTTCATATCGTAACTCCATTAAGACGCAGTCTGATGACGCATCTTGTCCCTGCAGAGAGGCCGAGTCCACCTCTGAACCTGAACTTCAGTGACCAGATCAAGACCACGGTCACGTTGACCTGGGAGACGCCGGTGAGCAATGGTGGCAGCATGATCACCGGCTACATCATCGAGAAATGCGACGACGGCTCCAACAAGTGGCTGCGCTGCAATGCCAGACTGTGTCCCGACCTCTCCTACCGGGTACGGAGCTCACCGAGGACTTTCACCTTATTCTGACTGAAGTTTACCACTGTTGTTATTTTCTGTTTTTTAGCAGATTTTTTTCCATCATAATCTCGTCCCGATGGATTCCTCTCCCGGTTTGCATCTTTATGACTCACCAGTTCTGATGGTTTTGTTGTTATCTCCAGGTGTCCAGTCTGAAGCCTGGCCAGAAGTACCTCTACAGAGTTTATGCTGAGAATGCTGCCGGCGTCTCCGACCCAACTGAGCAGCTCGGACCACTGCTCGCAGACGACCCGCACGGTACGAGTCAATAGTACATCATTATTTTAATATGACTCTGCTGTTGTTTATTTCATTATTGTAATTATTTCTTTGTTCCTCAGTTTGTCAGGTTAAATATTTTGTGTCCACTAGATGGCAGCATAACTTCTGAACGTTCTAAATGTCAGTAACATAGAAACCATTTCTGTCTTTGCAGTTGGGCCGACCTTTGACCTCAGTGGCTTCAGGAACGGCCTCGAGGTGATCGCCCCGCAGCCCCTCACCATCAGAGTGCCCATCACCGGGTACCCAACCCCCGTCGCCAAGTGGACCTTTGGGGAGAAGGAGCTGACCACTGCGGACGAGCGTGTCTCCATGGTGACGAAGCCCACGTACACCGAGCTGACGATCTCGCCGAGCGTGCGTCCCGATAAAGGCACCTACATTCTGCAGCTGGAGAACGACATCACGTCCGTCTCCGGGGAGATCGAAGTCAACGTCATCGGTAACGGAAACTTCTCCGACTCGTAGTGGCAGCAGATGTGACCCATTCTAGAACAGATGTTTAGTTTGTTGGAAAGTTGGTTTACTTATGGTTCAAAACCTTTCTAAGACACGTCTCTGTTTCTCAATTCATGAATGTTTTTACTTTTATTTTCCCAGCATGCCCCAGTGCTCCCAAGGACTTCAAGGTGGCCGAGGTGACCCGACAGCATGTCCACCTGATGTGGGAGGCTCCGGAGCACGATGGAGGAAGTGCAGTCACCCACTACCAGATCGAGAAGAAAGAAGTG
This sequence comes from Embiotoca jacksoni, assembly GCF_022577435.1. Classification (NCBI taxonomy): domain Eukaryota; kingdom Metazoa; phylum Chordata; class Actinopteri; family Embiotocidae; genus Embiotoca; species Embiotoca jacksoni. Next base: position 10,215,570 of record NW_027185340.1, read on the forward strand.
TCTCGCAAGACCTGGGCCAAGGTACATCTGAAATACATTCACAGGATCTGCAATGATCCACAATAACTGATAAGTTCCTCTGGTCGTAGCTGATGTTGGAGATAAATCTTACTGTTGTCATCTTTTTGGAGAAGTTAGCTCTTGCGATCGCAATAATTAACGCGAATTCAAGCAAACTCCACGATATTTGCGGGAGCTTGCAATTTTTTTTTATTCCTGCAATTTTTTCGCAAAAAACGTCATCATCACAATCTGTGCTGAAAGTATTAAAACATAAAGTAAATATTTTCAAACAAAACTCTCTTTATTAACAACAATAACTCCTCATTTCCAATCAGAAAGTCTGTGCTCCTGTTTTCATCACCAAATAAAACTGTTCACTGGAGGAAACCGGAACAAGAGGAAAAACAGGAAGTGGCGGGGTTTATGGGAAATGTGGCCTTCAGAATAAAATTGTCTAATTAAATATTTATGATCAAAGGAAGTGATTCCATATTACTGTATGTTAAATTAGTTTTATCCACACGTCCAGTTGTCAGAGACGTCTCTTTGTTTGTGTGCATCCAGCAGGTCTATGTGTTGAATGAACATGAATTAAACAGCATCTAAAGCTCTTACTTTGACTGTAGTCATTGTTTCTATATTACAGTCACAGACTGTCTGTTCTGGATACATACACAGCTTTTAGGAGCTTTTAGGAACTTTGATCTCCACGGTTCTCTAAGTTCAATAAATGCATAAACAAAGATTATAACTGACATATTTCTGTGATGTGCAGCATGATTATCACAGGAAGTGATTACAGATTTATTCCTTTATCAGGTAGTGCTTTAAAAAAATAAATCACTTTTTTTTCTGAACTTGCAACTTTTTCTAATTCCCACGATTTTATTCAAAAAAAACTCCACAAATTTCATCGACATTTTTCAGAAAGTCCACCACAAAATTAAAACATTTTGATCCCAACAATCACAAAAAAACTCTGGAGGGACTGATTTCTACAACACGTCTATTAAAAAAAAAAACACCCAAAAGAAATTGCTAGAATCTGGGACCAGGCGGAGCGACAGTGAAGTGTGACAGAAGGTTTAGTTGAAGCCAGAGCGTGTGACGATGAACCAGGACCATCAGTCGTCCTTTGTGCTAACTGCTCAGCTTTGCGCTGCCATGTTTTGCAGGTGGCAACGGGCGTCCTGGACCTGGAGCACACAGTGACAGACGTGGCCGAAGGGAAGGAGTATCTCTTCAGTGTCACCGCCTGCAACAAGTGTGGACCTGGAGAGCCGGCGTACATCGACGAGCCCGTCAACGTCTCATCTCCTGCCAGTGAGCGTCTATTTACTCTGAATTCAATCAAGAGTCGACTTTGTTTAAATCTCTGTGTACAACTATCCAAAATCTCATCTTTGTTCATATTTTACTTCGCAGCTGTACCTGATCCTCCCGAGAATCTTAAGTGGCGCGATAAGAGCGCTAAGAGCATCTTTCTGTCCTGGGAGCCTCCGAAGTACGACGGTGGCGCCAACATCCAAGGCTACGTGGTGGACAAGTGTCAGCGTGGCACGGACAAATGGGAACCCTGCGGTGACCCCATCCCTGAACCCAAGTAAGACCCCACAGTCGAGGACTGATTCCTGGGTCCGTACTTTGGGACAGCTGTCTATAATATGTGTTGTGTGCTCACAGGTTCCAGGTGACCGGCCTGATCGAGGGCCAGTGGTATGCCTACAGAGTCAGAGCCATCAACAAGTTGGGATCCAGCCGACCCTGCAGGGCCACCGACGAGATCCAGGCCGTGGACGCTAAAGGTAGGCTGGTCTGCACTGGTCCGGATGGGAGCTCAAGTAAAATAGGATAACGTGTCGTGTTGGCAGGATGAACCACAACGTGGGAGTAACATAATGTAGAGATTAAACATCTGAAGAAAACTAGTAGTCTTCAACAAACTGAATATTTTATATACAGCTGCTTCAAAGTCAGAGCACCTTACCGACACCTTTTAGAAGTAAGATCCATCAGGTTGGGACTACAAGTATTAAAATCACTATATCGAGGTTGGAGTTTAACCGATGTCTTTACACATCCTACAGATCCTCCAGAGATCCAGCTGGACGTGAAGCTGCTGGCTGGTTTGACCGCCAGAGCCGGAACCAAGATTGAGCTCCCTGCAGACATCAAAGGAAAACCGGATCCCCGGGTAAAGTGGACCAAGGCCGACCTGGTCCTGCGGGCCGAAGACCGCATCGCAATCGACACCCAGCCGGGACACTCCAAACTCTCCATCAGCAAAACCACCCGAGGGGACACGGCCACCTACATCATCGAGGCAGTCAACACCTGTGGACGTGCCACCGCCACCATCGATGTCAACATCCTCGGTACAAATACCGATTTGATTTATCAAACCATCGTCAGTGGGAACTGCAGGCAGTTTATCAATCAACACGTCTCAATGAGCTTCAGAGTTTTAGTTAGTCAGTTAAAGAGTCGTACCAATGCAGAGGAAGTCCAGCTTGTATCCGACCAATGAAGCTCGTATGAGGCCGTTCCAATAAAAATGACCAACCTAATCCCTCTTGTCTGTTCTCTCCCACCCTCTACAGACAAACCGGGTCCTCCAGCTGCCTTCGATATCTCCGAGATCACCAACGAGTCCTGCTTCCTGGCCTGGAACCCTCCCAGGGACGACGGTGGCTCGGCCATCACCAACTACATCGTGGAGAGTCGTCAGACCGACAAAGAGGAGTGGGTCAAGCTGTCCGCCACGGTGAAACACACCACCTTCAAGGCCTGCAAGCTCACAGCTCTGAAGGAGTATGTCTTCAGGGTGAGCGCTGAGAACCAGTACGGCATCGGTGAACCCGCAGAGCACGTGCCAATCATTGCAAAGTATTCCTTCGGTAAGTTTTCCACTCCTTTCTCTCAAAACTGATGTCTGCAGGTCACGTACGAATATCCAATAATAAGTAATGATGGTTTTTACCTGCTTCAGATCCCCCTGGTCCTCCAACCAGAGTCACTCCCTCCGACATCGCCAAGGACGCTGTGACTCTGACTTGGTTCGAGCCGGACGAAGACGGCGGCAGCCCCATCACCGGATACTGGATCGAGAAGTTCGATCCAGAGAGCGACAAGTGGATCAGATGCAACAAGCTGCCCATTAAGGATACAACCTTCAGGTATGGAAGTCCTCTAATTACAGCTGTGAAGATGAAAGTGCATCAGACAACAGGGTGAATGTTTTTTCATTTTGACTGTGTGGCTTCAGGGTAAAAGGACTCCCCACCAAGAAGAAGTACCGCTTCCGTGTTCTGGCTGAGAATCTGGCCGGACCTGGAAAACCGAGTGCAGAGACTGATCCCCTCCTCATCAAAGATCCCATTGGTAAGACGTGTGTCAATCACTGTGATGAGTCTACGTGGGCTCGTGTGTATCATGAGCGTAGGAGTAACAACACCTCACTGTTCCTCAGATCCTCCATGGGCTCCTGGTAAACCTGTCGTAAGGGACGTTGCCAAGACCTCGGCCCTGCTGGCGTGGACCCGGCCGGAGCACGACGGCGGGGCGAAGATTGAAGGCTACGTCATTGAGTTCCAGAAGACTGGAAGCGAGGAGTGGATCCGGATCGCAGAGGACGTTCCTCAGACCGAGCACCAGCTGCAGGGTCTGATGGAGAAGCAGGAGTACTCGTTCAGGGTCAAGGCTGTCAATAAGGCCGGCGAGAGTGAGCCCAGCGAGCCCAGCGACCCTGTGGTCTGCAAGGAGAGACTCTGTAAGTTCAGCCACTGTTTCCGAAGAGTACGAGGAGAACTGTGTCCTTGAGTTTGAGCTATTTGAACTGATCGTCTTTGTTTTCCGTTCAACAGACCCTCCGACGGCTCCACAGTGGTTGGAGGTGACTAACATCACCAAGATCAACGCTGACCTGAAGTGGCAGGCTCCCAGCAGCGACGGCGGTTCGCCTATCACCAACTACGTGGTGGAGAAGCGGGATGTGAGGCGGAAGGCCTGGCAGGCCGTGGACACCACCGTCAAGGAGCTGAAGTACTCAGTGACTCCTCTCAACGAAGGATCTCTATATGTGTTCCGTGTCGCCGCTGAGAACGCCGTGGGGACAGGTGACTTCTGCGAGCTGGAGGATGCAGTGCTCGCCAAGGACACCTTCAGTGAGTTTCTCCTTTATGACCTCTGATCTTTAGTCTGCCCTGCAAAGAAAACGGAGCTGCATTGTCTGCAGACAAACCGAACTGGTTTGGACATTAACGTTTGTCACCTTACCTGCAGCCACTCCTGGACCTCCTTACGCCCTGACGGTGGTGGAGGTCACCAGGAGACACGTCGAGCTGAAGTGGGAACCTCCCAAGAGCAACGGTGGAAGACCCATCACCAAGTAAGGCCACCAACCTGTTATCTACAAACCTGTACATGGTAACTGAGAGGATGCTGACAGACATGTGAATGTGCTTATTAGTAATATCTGATGTGAAAAAGACAAGAACCAGCAGTTAAAGGTTCACCATCGTTGCACTAAGATCACTCTAAAAACATAAAACTTGTGGTTTTCCTTCATACTGTTCCAAATCGATTGAGCAACACAAACATTTTCCTCCGCAGGTACGTGATTGAGAAGAAAGAAAAGATGGGAACTCGCTGGCTGAAGTGCTGCAAGACTCCAGACAAACAGACGCAGTTCAAGGTGACGGACGTTGATGAAGGTTCTGAGGTGCAGTTCCAGGTCAGAGCTGAAAATGAGGCCGGAGTTGGAGACCCGAGTGAACCGACTGTGATCCTCACCATCGAGGATGCAACCAGTAAGAGAGCATCAAGTTTGCACTGCGAGCGCAGATGTGGGAATTTAACAGTTTTCAGGTGTTTTTCCACCTGATGGGGACGTCCTTCACTCACACGTTTCAATCGAACTTAATAAATAAAACAAAAAAATAGTTTTTGTTTGGGTAAATAAATAGCGTCATTTATCTCGTCTCTGTGCAGGCGTTCCATCTCCTCCTCTGGAAGTGGCCATCCCCGACGCCAGCAGGGAACACATCAACGTTACGTGGAAGCCTCCGGCCAAGGACGGCGGCTGCCCGATCACCGGCTACCACGTGGAAGTGGCCGAGGCCCGGACGGAGCTGAAGTGGCTCAGGGTGAACAACCGGCCCATCAAGGAGCTGAACTTCAAGATAGACGATGGAATCAAACCGGAGAAGAAGTACGTCATCAGAGTTCGCGCCATCAACTGCATCGGCGTCAGCGATCCCTCCGAGATCTCCGACAAAGTCTTCACCAAGGATCCCGACTGTAAGCATGGACAGAGTTAAGATTTAGGAATATAAACCACAACACTCAGAATCCACCTTGAATAATTATCCTGCCCTTTGGTATCAAGGTGCTCCAACCATGGATCTGGAGGCGCAGGATGTGGTCGTGGTTGAGGGCGAGAAGCTGCACCTGAACATCCCCTACAGGGCGATACCGACCCCCAAAATGGTTTGGCAGAGGGACACAGTGGAGTGCAAAGCCGGCGACCGCCTCTCCATGACAGTGGAGATGAACAGCGCTCACCTGGAGCTGCTCAAGTGCACTCGTGCCGATGCCGCCACCTACGCCATCACTCTGGAGAACAGCTTGGGAACTGCCACTGGGACCATCAACGTCAAAGTCATTGGTAGGAGGACTCGTAGATCAGTGATTTAGTTTCACACCATCAAGTCTTTGGTTTTGGTTGCCTGCATGCAGCTCTGCTGTTGGTACAATCTTCAACAAAGAGGAGTCGCCTTCTGACTTATTTTTGTTTCCTCTCTGAACCTCGCAGGACTCCCCGGTCAATGCAAAGACATCACCTCCAGCGATGTCACCAAAAACTCCTGCCAGATCACCTGGGAAGCCCCGGAGGATGACGGCGGCACGCCGATCGTTAGCTACACCCTGCAGCGCCGCGAGGCCTCCAAGAAGACCTACATGCCCGTGATGTCCGGGGAGAATGTCCTGACCTGCACTGTCAAAGACCTCTACGTCAACTGCGAGTACTACTTCAGGGTCAAGGCTGTCAACAAGGTCGGAGCGGGGGAACACCTGGACCTACGCAACCCGGTCCTCACCGAGGAAGTCAAACGTAAGTTCTGTTTTCAGCTCCAGAACATCAGACAATCAGAAGTTTTCAGATCAACTAACAACTGTCTGTTGTTAATATTGATTTCACAGAGAAACCAGACCCACCCATCCAGGTGGAAGCTCACGACCCCACATCCAATTCCATCACCGTCACCTGGAAGGCTCCGGACTGCGACGGCGGCTGCCCCATCCAAGGCTACATCGTGGAAGTGATCGAGAAGGACGGTGACCGCTTCGAGAGGGTCACGCCGAGCCTCGTCCCCGGTCTCTCCTACGTGGTGACGGGCCTGAAGGAGGACATGGAGTATCAGTTCAGGGTCCGAGCCGAGAACGCTGCCGGAGTCAGTGAGCCGTCTCGCAGCTCACAACCCATGAAGGCTGCAGACCCCGTTGGTGAGTGAAACGACAGATGATTTTAAAAGTGATTACTGTCCAAGCAAAATTAGATTAAAGCTTAAATTTCCAAACTGTTTTCTGCACTTCCAGATAAACCGAAGGTGAACCTGCATGCCCGTGTGCAGTCCGGTTTGTGCATTAAGAAGGGTGAGGAGATCCGTATCGACGCCTACATTTCCGGGTCGCCGTACCCCAAAGTTACCTGGCTGAGGAACGAGGAGGATGTCACCAAAGAGCCGATCAAGAAGGGCGTGCCTGTGGTCAAGAAGAAGAAGAGCAAGACCTCGGTTTGTGTCCTATCAGTTACATCTGGAAGTCCTGAATGTGTTCCTACATGTTCCTAAACTCTGACTTTGTGTCCTGTAGGTCCCAGAACCCGAGGAGGAGTTCCTGACTCCACTGCGTCAGCGTCTTGGTATGGACCAGACCCAGAAGGGCCAGACCGTGCTGATGATCCGTGAGGCCGTCAGACCCGACCATGGAAACTACACCATCAAGGTGGAGAACACTCACGGCGTCGCCACCGCCTCCTGCATTGTCAACGTGCTGGGTGAGAAACGAGTTCATCTATTTTAGTTTACTGATACTCCAAGCTGCTGGTCACATGATTATACTCGTATATACTGTTGTAATCCTGACTCCTTCGTCCCGCAGACAAACCCGGCTGTCCGATCAACTTCACCTTCGACGATATCAGGAACACCTCGGCCGTCTGTAACTGGGAGCCCCCGGAGGACGACGGCGGTAGTGAGATCCTGAACTACATCCTGGAGAAGAAGGACAACAAGAACGACGAGATCGGCTGGATCACCATCACATCCACCCTGAAGGGCGCCAGCTTCCCCGTCACTAAGCTCATCGAAGGCAAGGAGTACATCTTCAGAGTCACGGCCGAGAACAAGTACGGCGTCAGCCTCCCGTGCATCTCTGAGCCGCTCGTCGCCAAGAACCAGTTCAGTAAGTAACCACGGAAAAACAACGAAGGACACATGCAGTGTCACAGATAATAATATATAATATGACGAACACATCCGAATAAATCTGACCCTTTTCTTTGGATAGATTCCCTCATTCAGAGGTTTTAATACAATTTAATAGAGAAATGTACCAATCCATATTAAAGATTTAATTTCAAATGTCACATAATATGTAATCCATCGGTAAATAATGTTAATTAACTGTTTCTTTTAATTACCAAATATTTTACCAATGTATTAAATATATTATACTTGCAGTAATGTATACATTTTACATGTGTTCACTTAACATTTTTATGCACTAAAAGTTACATGTATCCTCTAAAATATGAATACATTTAAATATATTTGTAAATTCTGTTAACAATTTTTTTTAATTAAATATCACATTTAATTAAAGAAAACTATTTGTAATGCTACATAATAGCTCTATTGTTACTTAAATTTGTTTTTTTAAATGAACACTAAATAATTTAAAGTTGTTTTTTTTTAAATCCTTTTAATTAATAACATTTCTATGGAAGAAACATCCAAATAAATATGTATGATAATATGTTTATTAATGAATTATAAGTGAATTATTTTTTACATTATTTTTGTGGAACCAGCCACAGAAACATTTTAAAAACTGTGAAGGATCTTTTTCAACACTTTGACTCCACCCGGTGGTCGTATTGTGAATGACACCAATCAATAAATGCTGTTTCCCCCCTCAGATCCACCAGATGCTCCCAACACGCCCAGAGTCCACGAGGTGACGGCGAGCACCGCCCACATCTCCTGGCACGAGCCGAAGGACAACGGCAGCCCGATCCTGGGCTACTGGATCGAGAGGAAGGAGGTGAATAGCAAACACTGGACCCGAGTCAACCGAGTCCTCCTCAACTCTCTGGCGGTGAAGATCGCCGGTCTGATGGAGGGACTCACCTACATCTTCAGAGTGTGCGCAGAGAACCTGGCCGGCCCCGGGCCCTTCAGCGAGCCCACCGACCGCACCATCGCCATGGACGCCATCCGTGAGTTTTATTGAAAGGGTTCATGTAGGAGCCTCGAACATACTCATCAAATTCTGCAGGACAGAAGTCATGAAATCCAAAGTAACTCCGTACCGGGTTTTAATGACATTTCAGTACATTTAAAACAAACTGAATGTTTCCACTAAGTACCATCAGGTCTCATCATCTCAGATCATGTAAAATGCTGCGAGGCTGCAGATCGTAGACAAACAACATATTAATACAAAATATTTACATCCCAGCTCAGACATTTATTTTAAAATGATAATAAATAATGAAACCAAACGTCCAAAGATTCATGAAATAGAAACCTGTAAATATTTTTATCATGTACTGCAGACAAACCGTGTCCTGAAGAGAAATGTTAAATCTGCCCTTCACTTCCCCTCCCCAGTGCCTCCTGGCCCCCCCAGTCCGCGGATCGTCGACACTGGGAAGGACTCTGTGATCGTGGCCTGGAAGCCCCCTCTGTACAACGGAGGAGGAGACATCTTGGGATACCATGTTGAGAAGGTACAGACAGTTCATTCTCCTGGACTGCTGATTTAATTCTACCAACATCTGCCGAACCACCAACAGAAATCTTGGTCCTGGATGATGTTGAACTGTTTTTACTGGTCCCAGGTTTTGGTCGGAGAGAAGGACTGGACCCGCAGCACAGAGTTCAGGTGCAAAGAGCTGATGTACACCGTTACCGGCCTCACCGAGGGCGCAGATTACTACATCCGGGTCGTCGCCGTCAACGACGCCGGTCCTGGAGCTCCCGGCGTGACTGAACCCGTCACCGTCACAGAGCCTCAAGGTACCGACAGTTTTATGAGGACTGATCCGAGGGCGGCGCTTAATCTGTGATTGTTTCTAAGAAAATGTTCAAGGTTGCTGTTACATCTTAAAAATCAATCTTATTACCCCTCTGTGTCGGTCAGAACTTCCTGCTGTGGAATTTAATGACTCCGTGAAGCACGGCATCATGATCAAGGCCGGCGAGTCCCTGAGGCTCCCTGCCGTGGTGACGGGACGACCGCAGCCGGAGGTCAAATGGGCCAAAGACGAGGCTGAGGTCGACAAAGAGAGAGTGGTTTTGGAGACAGAGGGCAAGCACAGCGTGCTGTTCATTAAGAAGGTGGTGAGGGCGGATCACGGAAAGTACCAGATCACCGGCACCAACAGCAGTGGCACCAAAACCGCCGATACCAGAGTGGACATCATGGGTCAGTGTCACAAAAACAAACGCAGCATTAAAATCTCTGACAAGGTCGAGGAGACTCATGCGTTGCTATTCATTTGTGGTGCACTAAGGAAATGCGTTGAGATGTTTTTGTTGAGTTTTAACTTCAGTACATAAGAGAAACATGGAAACTCCAAGCTGACATAAAAAATTTTTACCTGGCTGGCATTTTACTGGTCTGTGTCTCTACAGATGTGCCCGGACCAGTGGTGGACCTGAAGACCATCCTCGTGACCAAGAAGAACATCGTCATCACCTGGTCCGACCCGGTGGACAACGGCGGCAGCGACATCATTGGCTACGAGGTGCTGAGGAAGGACGCCAAGATGAAGCTCTTCCGCCAGCCCGTCGAGATGGCGTCCTGCAAGTGCGACATCCAGGACCTGCTGGCCGGCGAGGAGTACGACTTGAGGGTTATCGCAAGGAACAAGTACGGCAATGGAGTTCCCACAGACCTGGGACCCATCCTGGCTGAGGATGCCAAAGGTAAACCCACTGAAAGATGAAATTAGCTCACATTTATTCTGTACCTGAAGAGAAACAGCTGCCCAGTCATGGCTAAACTCACACAATGTTCCAGGTACTCCATCCGCCCCCGAGAAACTGCACTACACCGACAGAAGCAAGACCTCCATCACTCTGGCCTGGCAGCCGCCTCGCACCGACGGCGGCAGCCCCATTCAAGGCTACTATGTGGAGAAGATGAGGTCCGACAGCAACGAGTTTGACGTGGCCAACCGCAAGGTCTTCACAGAGTGCTGTGGAACCATTGAGAACCTGTCGGAGAACCAGGAGTACCAGTTCCGCGTCAAAGCCGTGAACGAGGTCGGGGATGGAGAACCGTCCAAGCCGATCACTGTCAAGATCCAGGACGATGAAAGTACGTGAAAACCTTTTACGTTAAAATTATACTTTTGTGTGAAAGTGTGAAGGACTGACACCTGTTTTTTTGTGCGCAGTTGCTCCGGTCATTACGATCTTGAAGTTCTTCAAGCGCAACGCCATCATCGTGAAGAAAGGTGCAGCCGTCGACATCCCGGCCGAGGTGAGAGGACTTCCTCTGCCGACGCTGCAGTGGATGAAGGACGACGTGGTGATCGACAAGCCCGACGAGGAGAAGATGACGATGGAGACCGAGGAGGTGAGAAACGGATCGGAATCCACAAATCAAAGCCGCTCCACATCCTTCACGGCGTTCCCACAGATCATCAATCCGCTGATGGTACTCGTATTTACATTTCTTCTCTCCACTGAGTCTCTCCATCCTCTTGTTCCCATTTTCCTTCTATTTTACCTCTATGTTTTCATGGTATTGATCACTGACACTGTAGAGGTTGGTTGATTAACGGACTACATTTTGAGATTCGTCATTTTTGGACATCCATCATTTTTCTTGGATACTTCTTTTAAAGGAGTTTTGGTCATGGACTGAGGCAGCGAAACCTTAAAAAGAATAAGGCCTCTACTGAGCACATTCCTGCTCACCAGAGGATGAACCCTTCATTTACTGACGGCCTTTCATCAAGTGCCCGCTACAGAACAAATGTGATCTGTGATTCTCAGACTGAAGTCCTCCAGTTTGGTTCGACGAGCAGATGACAAGCTAAATTGTTTTTATCTTCAGGTGAACCGGACAACGATGAAGACAAAGATTGCCATCCCAGAAACCATCAGGCAGGACAAAGGCAACTACAAGCTGGTGGCTGAAAACTGCTACGGCAAATCTCAGCATGTGATCTGGGTCGAAATCCTCGGTAAGCTCCAGAGTCCCCCGTCTGGTTTACTGTTGATGTGTCACAGAGCTGTTGTTCAAAAATTGTTTTCATGTCCACACGTTGAGCGTTACGTTGACCCAACCTTGCGTCTTCAGACCGTCCTCTTCCTCCAAGGAACATAGTGGTCTCGGATATCAAGGGGGACTCGTGCTACCTGACCTGGGACGCCCCAGAGGACAACGGAGGCAGCGAGCTCACCAACTACATCGTGGAGCGCAGAGACGCCAGCAAGAAGAAGTCCGACTTTGACGTTCTGACCATCAACCTCATCGACAGGAGATACGGGGTCAGTAGAGTCTGGAACCGAAACCGGGACAGAAAGTCAAATAAAGCCTGTTATAAATTAAGCATGGAGGTTTTTCACCATTTAAAATGATTTCTTCAATTTAACCCAACAGAAACTTTATTTGTCCAAATATTCGGAATAATTTACCAAAAATTTCTTTGGAAGTAAAGATGCATGACGTTGTCAATAATGAAACAAGATTAAATATATATTAATGTGGATTTAAATGGGACCACATTAAAAGCTTAAAACAATTTTCTCAATATGAGAATCCCAGAACAGTGAAGTATATCTGAACAGAGTTTGATGCTGTCGTTAATGCTTTGCTGTCCCGGTTCTGCTCCGTCAGGTCTACAAACTGGACCTGAACGGTTCCTACCAGTTCAGGATCAAAGCTGAAAACAAGTACGGCATCAGCGACGGCTGCGACTCGGAGAAAGTGCAGCTGAGGGATCCGTTCGGCCTCCCCGGACCTCCACGCAACCCCAAAATCATCGCAGCCACGGGGACCACCATGACGCTGACCTGGGACCCGCCTCTGGAAAATGGCGGCTCCACCATCCAGGGCTACTGGTTGGAGAAGAGGGAGCGCGGTGCTGTGTACTGGGGTCGCGTCAACCGGTCTCCGGTCACCAAACCAGCCGTGAAGGGTCTACAGTACACCGTGCTGAGGCTCATCGAGGGCGCTGAGTACCAGTTCAGGATCGCTGCCTGCAATGCCGCAGGAGTCGGACCGCCCAGCGAGGCCAGCGAGTGCCGCTTCGCCATGGACCCATGCAGTGAGTGACCGTTTTTTTATGGTGTGACACTATTTTAAACTCAGACCTGATTTTCTGTCGAGCTGTCTCCCTGAAATTTAAATGGTTTTATTCAGTCTCATCACACCACAGCTGGTCATAAGATGCACTGACAGAGCGAGAGCTCGTTATCTGACAGGATAAAGACTAAGTTCTCCTTTCGTAGAAACGGCGAGCCCACCTGGAACCCCCGAGGTTAAAGACAAGACCAAGAGCAGCATCACGCTCACGTGGAGCCCCCCGGAGAAAGATGGAGGCAGCCCCATTAAGGGTTATATCGTGGAGGTCCACGAGGAGGGTTCTCCTGACTGGAGGGTGGTGAACCCCGCAGACAAGCTCCACCCAACCACTGAAATCACCGTCCCTGACCTGAAGGAGGGCAAGAAGTGCAAGTTCAGGATTTACGCTGTGAACGCCGCCGGAAACTCTGAACCCGCCAAGACGTCGGATATCCTGGTTCAGGACATCCTGCGTAAGAGACGTGTAGTGATGTCCTTCCTTCAGATAATTCTTCTGACAGCTGATAGAGATCTCTTAGTTAAAACTGTTGTTGCAGGTTTAAAATCAATGATGGCGTCCCATAAGGATCAATATCTCTGGTAGTTACTGTGGACATAAATATTTAGTTTCTGATTAGAAATTTGCAGCAGCCATTTCTACACTGATGAGGTCATTTTGCACAGTGGCAGAAATTTAAGGTGATTTCAAAGCAGATTTTATATCCAAATTGACTGGAAAAAAGACTGCAGTTTGATCTGAACTATAGTTTGCAGATATACAAACGTATTTTTAAAAAAAACAGAAGCTTCACAAACCCTTATTATCTACGATTGTTTTCCAGTCGAGCCGACTCTGAGTCTGGATGTGAGCGCTCACGACCTGCTGAACTGCAGAGCGGGAACCACTTTGAGAATCCCCGTCACCATCACCGGACGACCCGTTCCCAAAGTCACCTGGAACTTCGACGGAACCGCCGAGACCGAGAAGAAGAACGAAGTGCACACGCTGCCCGTTGACTCCGAGGTCTGACTTCATCCGGGACAGATTAGTTTGTGTTAAGGCTATGAACAACAACAACTTCTGTCAGAACAACATCATAATTATCATTTAAAAAAATGTCCAAAAACATCTATCTAAATCATCTTTAAAACCATTGAAGTGATAAAGTTAATTCAGCCTTAATAATGCTACAAGATCAGATTAAATTATAAATAAATCAGTTTCTGGTTCAGTTTGTCGAATTAGTGTAACATGCTGCTGTTTTCGTCTTAGATACACTCGACTGACACAACGTCGGTGGTCTCGATCCTGGAGAGCAAACTGAGCCACAGTGGACGATTCATCCTTAACGCAGAGAATCCTGCCGGACACAGAGTCCTCAAAGTCAGAGTCAACGTGCTCGGTACGTGGACGGTTAACCATCCAAAGAGAGTGTGTGTGGTGAAGAGCAGGCTGGCACAGCTGGAGTAACAATTAAAAAACAGGACTTGATTGAGATCCAGTCAGTCTACTGGTTTTTAAGTTATGTTTTTTGTGGATCCGCAGACCTTCCCGGACCGCCGAGAGACTTGAAGGTGAGCGACGTAACGAGGGGAACCTGCAGACTCACCTGGAAACCTCCCGAGAGTGACGGTGGAGAGAGGGTGAAGAGCTACTTCATTGAGAAGAAGACAGTGGAGGGCAAAGCCTGGACCAAAGTACGACCCTTGACACGCTGTGACAGAACGCTTACCGAAACATACCGTGCCATCTAACCCTGATCTCCTTCCCTCAGGTAAACCCGGCCTGTGCTGCTCAGTCTCTGGTGGTTCTAGACCTGATTGGCGGTGAGGAGTATCTGTTCCGCATCCGGGCTGAGAACCGCTTTGGGTTCGGTCCGTTGGTCGAGACCCCCGAGGGAGCCAAAGCCAAAGATCCCATCCGTATGTTTACTTTCTCTTTCATCATGTCCTCCACTGTTTCCTGCTGGTTTTACCTGCAGATTAATAAACTGTGCTGTTTCAGGTCTGTTTCCTGTTTTTACTTCACAGTGCTCCAGTATGCAGATGATGCTGTCATGTACACATCAAAACCTCATTTATAACAAATTCAAGAGGCTTTTTAAATCTGATCTCAACATTAGTACGAGACAGAAACTTCAGAGGACATCTGAACAAATATCTGCACTTTATAATAAAAGAAGTTGGTTTTATGGATTGACAGACTGAAGACTTTTTTCTCAGAGTTCGTGATCTTACACTGATCTGTTGTGTCGGTAGATCCTCCCGATCCTCCAACGAGGCTGAAGATCCAGAGTGTGAAGAAGGGCACGGTGACTTTGACCTGGAAGGCTCCGAGGAATGACGGTGGCGCCCCCGTCACCCACTACAGCGTTGATCTGCTCTGCTGGGAAGCCAGCAGCAGCCAGAAGGAGTCCTGGAGGAGGTACAGCTTCATTCGTGGTTCCACGTCTGGTTCTCAACATGGGAACCAGACGAATCCAGAGAAGACTGGGTCAGATCTGTTTATGGTCTAAACATCTACACAGAGCTGCAGATATTCCCAACTTAATCTGTTTTCTGACCACAAAACATGAATCAGTTCATGTAATCTGAAAGTCCGACTCACCGTTCACTTCTCAAACAGTTTGAGTCCTGATTTCCGTTTGTGTTGGTGGTTTGTTTTTTACCTACGGTTGAACTGTCTGTGCTGCGTCCGGCAGGTGTAACAGGAGAGATGTAGACATCACCACCTTCAAGGTGGAGGACCTGAACGAGGGAGACGAGTACGAGTTCAGGGTCGTGGCCTACAACATGGCTGGACCCAGCCGACCTTCAACCACTGCCGGACCCATCCAGATCCAAGACCAGACCTGTAAGTCTCTCTGACCAGTTTCATGAAACACACAGTAAAGTTGCATCATGGGAAATGTAGGATTCAGTAATACTCACTTTTCCTCATCATCGTTTGGCCTGCAGGTGCTCCGTCCATCGAGCTGAAGGAGTTCATGGAGGTTGAGCAAGGCTCCGACATCAGCATAGTGGCCAAGCTGTGCGGCTGTCCGTTCCCCACGCTCACCTGGTACAAGGCCCCGCCCCACAAGCCAGACGCCAAGGTGGAAGTTCAGTACGACGAGCACATCAACAAGATGGTGTCCGACGACAGCTGCACGCTGCTCATCCAGCAGGGCAAGCGTCACGACACCGGCCTGTACACGCTGGTGGCCTCCAACAGCCTCGGCAAGGCCTCCAAGGAGATGAGGCTCAACGTGCTCGGTACGAACAAACCGAACTGAACACAGTTCAGGTTTCAGAGAATAAAGCAGGAATATACTCCGGTTTATCCCTAAGCCTCAGTTTATTGATGAAATTTACAGAATCTGTTGTCTTAAAATAAAGTTTCATCTTTCATTTTATACTTAATTTTTTAAATAAAGAACCACACAGAGTCCTGATTTTCTAACTTTGTTCTTCGGTCCTCGCAGGCCTTCCCGGTCCTCCCTCCACTCCCATTAAGTTTGAGGAGATCGGAGCAGAGAAGATTACGCTCTCCTGGCTGCCGCCAATGGATGATGGCGGCTCCAAACTCACAAACTACGTCATTTGGAAGCGGGTGGCCAACAGGAAGACCTGGGTGCCCGTCACCAATGAGCCCAAAGACCGCATCTGGACAGTGGAGAACCTGATGAAGGGACACGAGTACGTGTTCCGCATCATGGCGCAGAACAAGTATGGAGTCGGAGAACCTCTGGACAGCGCGCCCGAGGTCGCTCGGGACATCTGCAGTGAGTTCAGCAGATTCTCATCGCAAAACAAAATCAGTTTAACAAAAGCCGTGAAGGAGGAGAGACGAGATCCAGACAGGAAATAACTGATGCTTCAGGTCCATCAGGTCTATCGTTTTAATCCTCTAACCATCGCCACTTCCTTCCTGTGCCCCCGCAGCCGCCCCCGGTCAGTGTGAGAAGCCGACGGTCACCGGCATCACCATGGACTCCGTGACTGTGAAGTGGGAGGAGCCCGAGGATGACGGCGGCACTCCGATCACTGGCTACTGGCTGGAACGCAAAGAGACAACAGGAAAACGCTGGACCCGTGTCACCCGTGACCCGATCCGGCCCATGGGCCTGCCCGAGACATTCGTGGTGAGCGGACTCATTGAGGGATCCCAGTACATGTTCAGAGTCTCCGCTATCAACGCCGCGGGCCCCGGACTCGCCAGTCCACCTACAGACCCCATCTTTGCCAGAGACCCCATCTGTAAGAGTCACACTCTAAAATAGCACCAGTTTCTGTTTTCAATACTCAGAGCAGGACGTTAACCACCTGTCTAACTCCTTCTGTAGCCCCGCCCTCTCCTCCGACCCCGAAGGTATCTGATTGGACGAAGTCCACAGTGGACCTGGGGTGGATACCTCCTCTGAAGGATGGAGGCTCCAGGATCCTCGGCTACTGGGTTGAGTACAAGGAGGAGGGCACCGAGGCCTGGGTCAAGGTGAGAGAAAACTAATCACCTGACGAGACCTTTAAAAAAAAAAATTCTGATAAAATGAACTGATTGTTTTAAAGATGGAAATGTGCGATCTTAGAAGTTCCGTGTTTGTTTTTTTCAGGCCAAGGATACAGAAATCCGAGGCACCCGGTTCGTGATCACTGGTCTGAAGACCGGTGGTCAGTACAGGTTCAGGGTGATCGCCTTCAACACTGCCGGTAATGGCGAGCCAGGCGAAGTCCCCGAGGTCCTGGAGGTCAATGACAGAACCAGTAAGTTGGTCTGAAAGCCTCCAACAGTTACATGAGGGACATGTTCATCGAGTCCTTTCGAAGCGAGCAGACTCTGACGTCGGGTTTCTTCCTTCCAGTTGCTCCTGGGGTCGATCTGGACGCCTCGGTGAAGGAGAGGATGGTGGTCCACGCTGGCGGCGTTATCCGCATCATCGCCTATGTGTCCGGCCAGCCACCCCCTGAGGTCGCCTGGAGCCGGGACGGTGCCGCGCTGCCCCCAGAGGCCAAAGTGGAGACGACGGCCATCAGCTCGTCTCTCGTCATCAAGCCCTGCGCCAGGAAACACCTTGGCGTCTACTCACTGACGGCCAAGAACACCGGAGGAGAGAAGAAGAAGGACATCACGGTGGAAGTTCTGGGTGAGAAAAACAAAATTGAATTAAAATGAGCACCGCATTAAAAGTATTATTTCATTTTATTAAACTTGGTTGTGTCCTTCCTCAGACGTCCCCGGGCCCGTTGGCATCCCCCTCGTCGCAGAGAACCTGAGCATCGACTCCTGCAAGCTAAACTGGTACTTCCCAGAGAACGATGGCGGCTCTCCCATCAGCAACTTCATCATCGAGAAGCGTGAGGCCGAGCGCAAGGCCTGGACCTCGCTGTCCTTCACCGCCAGCAGACAGAACGCTGTGGCTCACGGCCTCACCCTCGGAAAGTCCTACTTCTTCAGAGTGGCGGCTGAGAACGCCATCGGCATCGGACCTTTCATGGAAACTGCAGCCGAGATCACCATCAAAGAACCAATTAGTGAGTGTAATTAAACAAACGTTTAATGAGGATTTGAAGGGACCAAAGCAGTCTTCAGACATAAAGAACATCTGTGTGTTTGTTTACCTTCAGGTGTCCCGGACCGCCCAGAGGAGCTGGAGGTCACCAAAGTCACCAAGGATTTGATCAGCGTCACCTGGAAGGCACCCAAGTTTGACGGCGGCTCAGAGATCACCATGTACATCCTGGAGGCGCGTATGATCGGCAAGGACAAGTTCACCAGACTGACAAAGGAGAAGCTGATGGAGAGGAAGTACACCTACGATGGCCTGAGGGAGGGCGACAGTTACGAGTTCAGGGTCCTCGCCGCCAATGAGGTTGGACCCAGCAAACCATCCTTCTGCACCAAAGCAATCACCTGCAAGGACGAGCTGGGTGAGCTGTTTATTAATCAGTGGATTGATCAGTAGCCATTAAGTTTCAGTTAATGTCTCTAAACGAAGTAGAAAATCCCAGAGAGTCCTCAGTGTGTTACATCACTTGACTTTATCTCCACTTTCCATTCTCACAGAGCCGCCAACCATCGAACTCGACTTCCGTGATAAGATCATTGTCCGCGTGGGAGAGAGCTGCCTGCTGCAGGGCCGTTACACCGGAAAGCCATCTCCGTCCATCGTGTGGTACCGAGATGACGAGGAGCTGAAGGCCGACAAACACATCATGTTCAAGAACACGCTGACCACTATGTCACTGGGCCTGATAAAGGCGGAGCGCCGGCACAGCGGCAGATACGTGGTGATTGTGGAGAACAGCACCGGGTCCAGGAAGGGAGTCTGCAACATCACGGTTGTCGGTATGTAGTTGAAACTCGTGGAGGGAACCGGGGCTCGGTTGACAGATTTTCTCACCATTCCTTTCCTGCCGTTCTCTTCCTCCCTGCAGACCGTCCGACTCCTCCAGTTGGTCCAGTAGTGTTTGAAGAGGTGCACAGGGAGTACATGGTGATCTCCTGGAAGCCTCCTCTGGACAGCGGCGGCTTCGACGTCTCTAACTATATCGTTGAGAAGAGGGACGTTAACAGAGAAAACTGGACCTCAGTAACGTCCGCCACAACCAAGACCACATGCAAGGTAGGTGGAGCAGACTTGGGTCTGCTTTCTGCAAATCTCCAGGAGTCTAGTGGAAGAGAGGTTGTTTACATGTTGTTTCTTCTCCCAGATCCCCAAGCTGACAGAGGGCAGGGAGTACATCATGAGGATCTGTGCAGAGAACATGTACGGTATCAGCCACCCTCTGGAGTCTGAGGAGATGAGAGCCAAAGATCTCTTCAGTACGTTCTTGTCTCCATATTTAGACATATCCTGTGTGGTTCTTTTTTTTCATGGTCCAGCGCCCCTAAATTCATTACAAATAAACTTTGGATACTGTACAAATCTCCATTAGTAAAATCAATGTTTTTAATAAAATCTTCCAGTCGTTGAACCCTCTTCGTTTGTGAATAATCTGATGATTTATCAAAGAAAATTAATGAAAATTTGCCTTCAAGGTCACAGAATTATTATAGTCTGTTTTCATTAACTGTTGGATGGATCTTTTTGGATAAATTTACTCAAATTAGTACAGATAGAAAAGCTCAAAATTACTGGGCACATAGGAAAGACATCCTTCTGTCGACGTTCTAGAAATCCGACTCATGTTTGGCCCCTGCTTCCCCCCTTGCAGGAGTCCCTGAGGCCCCTGAGATGCCGACAGTCAGGGAGGTGTACGGCACCAACACACTGGTGCTGTGGAACCGACCTCGTGATGGCGGGAAACCCATCACCAACTACATCCTGGAGAAGAAGGAGCCAACAGCCAAGAGGTGGTCTAGAGCCACCAGAGAACCACTGTACCCGGCCACTCAGTTCAGAGTCCAGGACCTGGTGGAGGGCTGCGAGTATGAGTTCAGGGTGATGGCTGAGAATGAGCTGGGAACCGGAGATCCCAGTGTTCCCTCCAAACCCATCCTCGCTAAAGATCCCATCGGTCAGTGTGACACAGACTCATGGAAATATTATCCATATAGATAATATTTTATTCTATTTGCATTTGAGCATTTTGGATTTGCAAAATTTTTCTTGGTTCATAAAGTACAAGTAAGTTTAATATTTAATCGTTTTTTAGTTTACGTGTATTTCAAAAACATCAATTTTTTTTCCACAACCATTAAAACAAGGTTGTCAGACTTCATTTATTGTTCCACATAAAACTGGTTGTAAGTCCTCTCTGTTCTCCTCACAGTGCTCCCCAGCCCACCAGTGACCCCCGAGGCCTACGATAAGACCAAGGACTCTGTCAGCCTGAAGTGGCAGATGCCCCGCCACGACGGGAGGGGCCGTATCTTTGGCTACATCGTCGAGTACCAGAAGCCCGGAGCTGTGGAGTGGGTTCAGGCCAATGAGACCCCGGAGCAGTGCCCCAACCTCCACTATGTGGTGACGGGTCTTACCGACGGACAGGAGTACATCTTCAGGATCTTCACCGTCAATGCTGCGGGCCGATCTGATCCCGCCTACGTCAAACAGACCATCAAAGTCCACGACAGACTCGGTAAAAGGTTCAATTATATTATTAAGCACAAACAGCCTTTTTAAAGTTAGCTAACTTAAAAAAGATTTCCAATAAATACAAATACAATTATTTTTACTGATTGAACACGATGTTATCTAGTTAGCTAGCAGGTCGGGGCTTTATTCACAAAGAAAACTTAAAACTGATACATAATACTGTACAGAATTTATGTATCATAACATTTTACTAGTTTTACATCTAGAAAGCCACAGAGATTTTGTTCGTTAGCAATATTGTTGCTAACATTAACTGCTAGCATAATTAAAGTGACAACAAAACATATTTTCACAATAAATATAAAAAACTGTTTGTCCACGTTAAATAGATTTCACCTCAAACTGCATGACGTTATGTATGTTAACGTAGCTTCAGACTCTCCACACCATCTACTTTACTAAATACCATGAACATTTTCCCTCCACAGAGGAGCCAGAGTTGCTGCTGGATGCCAACATGTCACGTGACCACCTGGCCATGCTGGGCACAGACATCACCCTGAGCGCCATCGTTAAGGGTGTACCGACACCTACCCTCAGCTGGAAGAAGAACGACGGAGATGTTCCTACTCACATCACAGTCGCTGTCACCGCTACCGGCACCAAAGTCTTCATCCCCAAGTGTGTCCGTGCAGACTCTGGCAACTTCACCCTCACTGCGGAGAATGCTGCTGGAAAGAAATCAGCAACTGTCGCCGTGCTTGTGCTGAGTAAGTTAAATCACGACTGACACAAAAGATATTAATCAATAGTCTTCAGAAAAAATGTGGACTTCACTCTAACTCACTTTTGTTTCCACCAGACAAGCCTTCTCCTCCCAGAGACTTCGTGGTCTCCGAGGTGACCAGCGAGTCCGCCTACCTGACCTGGAAAGTTCCCGAGGACAACGGTGGCGCTGTCATCTCCCACTATGTTGTGCAGAAGAAGGACGTGGCTGGCGAGCAGTGGGTGCCCGTCGCTGCAGCCAATAAGAAGCTGAGTCTGATGGCCATGTACCTGATGGAGGGAATCCAGTACCTGTTCAGGGTGGCTGCTGAGAACCAGTTCGGCAGGAGCGACTTTGTTGTGACCAAAACACCGATCAAGGCCATCGATCCTCTCTGTGAGTAAAAATCATGATTCCATTCACTTCTGTAAATGTACTTACTATGTAGTCATAATGAATGTATCTCAAATTTCGGTGTAAACTGTGTCGATAGTTCTATAACATGTCTTGTCAACTGCTCAGTGATTTACACATTTGAAAAAGCCAGAAATTGAAATCCATCAATACTTGGAAATTAATTGTCCTTTCCTGGACATCCTTCAGATCCTCCTGGTCCACCCAAGAACATGCACCATACTGATGCAGACAAGACAGAGGTGTGGTTGGCGTGGGAGTGGCCCGATCGCACCGGTGGAAGTGAAATTACCGGCTTCATCGTGGAGCACCAGGAAGAGGGCCAGACTGACTGGGTCACCTTCAAGACCGTGAGCAACAACCACAGCCACGTCACGGATCTGGTGGAGGGCAAGACTTACCGCTTTAGGGTCAAGGCTCAGAACGCCATTGGTGTGAGCCGTCCTGACACCAGCGTCCCCGTCACCTGCCAGGAGAAGACATGTATGACACCTTATTCTTATTGGGTTGTTTGTCATGGTGAATGCTGCTCATGTTCTTATTTACAGGCCTGAAAACATCCCATAATTGTTGCCGTTTTGTTTCCTTTCAGTGGCGCCTACCATTGACGTTGATGTGAAGCTTATTGAAGGTCTCGTTCTCAAAGCCGGCAGCACAATTGTTCTTCCAGCCAAAATGACAGGCATCCCCATTCCCACCGCCAAATGGATGACCGACGGCAAGGAGATCACATCTGAGGGCCGCAACTCCATCGAGTCGGCTGGATCCTCGACCATCCTCACTATCCCTGAGTGCCAGAGAGGAGACACAGGAGAGTACATCCTCACCGTGTCCAACCCGACAGGCAGCAAGACCGTTGCTCTTCACGTTACCGTGCTGGACATTCCAGGACCACCCATTGGACCCATCAATATCTTGGAGGTCACCCCTGATTACATGATGATCCAATGGAGGGCGCCCAAAGACGACGGTGGCACGCCCATCAACAACTATGTGGTAGAGAAGAAAGATGTGAAGAAGCCATGGGAGCCCTGGTCTGTTGTGAGCTCCAGCGGCACCAGCACCAAGGCCAAAGTGTCCAGGCTGGAGAAGGGCCGTGAGTACATCGTCCGTGTCCGTGCAGAAAACAAGATCGGCATTGGTGCTGGGCTTGAGAGTCCTCCCACTATTGCCAAACACATGTTCAACCCTCCTGGACCACCAGGCCCCCCAGAGTGTTCTGACATCACAGAGAATGCTGTGACACTGGAATGGGCTCTTCCCGAGTACGATGGAGGAAGCCCCATCAGCGGCTACGTGATTGAACGCAGAGAAATGACAGGAAAGTGGATCCGTGTCAACAAAACTCCCGTTCTGGACCTCAGATACCGTGTCTCTGGCCTGTTTGAAGGCAACAGCTATGAGTTCAGAGTGTTTGCTGAAAACATTGCTGGTATCAGTGAGCCTTCTGCCACCTCCGATCCCGTCAAGGCCACTCGTGCTCTTACCAAACCTGGACCCCCTGGAAATCTTAAACTCAGGGACTGGAGTAAGTCCTATGCTGACATCTGCTGGACCAAGCCAACAAGAGACGGAGGCAGTCCCATTCTGGGATATGTGGTTGAGGCTCAGAAGTCAGGAAGTGCTCAGTGGGACAGAATCAACAAGGACCTCATCAAGATGTGTGCCTACAGAGTGCCAGGCCTCATTGAAGGAATGGAGTACCGACTACGCATCAGAGCCACCAACAAAGTTGGAGACAGTGAACCCAAGGAGCTCTCTGAGACCATCTTGGCAAAGGACATCCTGGTGCCCCCTGAAGTGGTTGTTGATGCGTCCTGCCGCGATTCTCTGACAGTCAGGGCAGGTCAGATCATCAGTTTGATTACAAGAGTAAAGGGCAGACCAGATCCAGAGATCACATGGACCAAGGATGCCAGAGCATTGCCCCGGGATAAGCGCACAGAGATGAACAACAACTACCCTATGTGTGAGCTGGTCATTAATGAGTCAGTCAGGTCTGACTATGGTAAATATTCCATTGTTGCCAAGAACAGCAGTGGACAGGCACAGGCTACAATTATTGTCAATGTCCTGGACACGCCAGGAGCTTGCCAGAATGTGAAAGTGGCCTACGTCACCAAAAACTCCTGCATGGTGTCCTGGGAGAACCCCGAGGACAATGGTGGCACCGAGATCAATCAGTACATTATTGAGTGTCGTCAGCCCAGCCAGAGAAAATGGACAGTCGTCTCCAGTGACTGCACGAAGCGCCTGATGAAGGTTACTCTTACTGAAGGTTGTGAGTACTTCTTCCGTGTCAGCGCAGAGAACAAGATTGGCGCTGGTCCATCCATTGAGACCAAGACACCTGTGCTGGCAGTTGATCCCATTGAGAAACCTGGTGAACCCATTGACTTCCAAATTTCTGAAATTGGCAAGACCTTCTGCTTCCTCAAGTGGAAGAAACCTGACTACGATGGTGGTAGCCGTAATCTGTCTTATCATGTTGAGAAGAAACCAAAGGACGCCGAGGAGTGGGAGAGGATTCACAAGGGCGCCATCAAAGAGACTTACTTCATGGCTGACAGGTGCATCGAGAACCAGATCTATCAGTTCAGAGTTCAGACTAAGAACGAGGGAGGTGAGAGCAACTGGGTGACTACAGCTGAAGTCCTGGTGAAGGAACAACTTGTGGAGCCTGAGATCAAGATTAAACTGGATGGAATCCTTGTAGTGAAGGCAGGAGACTCCATTCCTATCGAGGCAATAGTGAAGGGCAAACCTCATCCTGATGTCAAATGGACCAAGGATGAGAGCACAGAGGAGATTAGGAAGGGCCCCAGGCTTCAGATTGAAACCGGTGCAGATTTCTCAAAGCTGCTGTTTACTGGTGCCAGGCGCACCGACAGCGGTAAATACGTTGTCACGGCCTCCAACAGTGCAGGAACCTGCTCTGCTCATGGTAAGGTCAACGTCCTGGATAGACCCGGCCCCATTAGGGATCTCAAGGTGTCTGGTATGACCATCGACAGGTGCCATCTGGCCTGGGAAGTCCCGGAGGATGATGGTGGTTGTGAAATCTACAACTACATTATTGAGAAATGTGATACCAAGAGAGGAGTCTGGTCCGTCCACTCCAATGCGGTCATCACCAACAAAGCTAAGGTCACCCGTCTTATTGAGGGTAACGAGTATATCTTCAGAGTCCGAGCTGAGAATAAGATGGGTCCTGGACCCGCAGTGCAGAGCGAGGCCATTCTTGCTGGCACCCAGTTCAGTGTGCCCGACGCTCCCGAAACACCAGAGGTCACCAAAATCGGCAAGGAGGAGATGACTGTGCATTGGTCAGAGCCAGAGAAAGATGGCGGAAAGCCCATCATAGGATATCTGTTGGAGAAGAGAGAGGAGCATGCCGTCCGGTGGTCTCCGGTCAACAGGGATCCAGTTCCTGCAACTCGCTTCACAGTTACTGGACTGCTGCCCCTCCATGATTACCAGTACAGAGTGAAGGCTGTGAATGAAATTGGCATCGGCAGCCCAAGCAAGGCTTCACGGGCCATCACTGCCAAGGATGTCGTCGGTATGTAACAAACAATAATGTTTTCAAGTGTTTAAGATTGTTAATACTGACAAGATATGTGGCTTCACACACCCTTTATGTCTTCTTACAGAACCTCCTGCACCTCCTACTAACATGAAGGTCTTGGACAGCACAAAATCCACAGTCAGCCTGGGCTGGACCAAGCCCGTGTCGGATGGTGGAGTGCCCCTCATTGGCTATGTTGTGGAGATGAGGGCGCAGGGCCACACCAAGAAAGGAGATGACAGCTGGAAGAGGTGCAACGTGGCAGCGCAGCTGGTCGTGTGCGAGTTCACTGTCACAAGTCTGGATGAGAAACTTGTGTATGAATTCAGAGTGTCGGCTCAGAACCAAGTGGGCATGAGCCTGCCCTGCGACCTGGGGGCACCAGTGATTCCCAAGGAGATTCTAGGTGAGGACTTCATTATATTTGAGTTGTCTTTAAGGTAACCAGAGAACTAAAGATTCTTGACATCGGGGCAGGTACTATGGGTTACCATGAAGATGTGATCTGAACTGGTGATTCCAAGATAACACTTGCAGCGTTTCTTCCAACAGAGGCTCCAGAGATCGATTTGGATGCCGACCTGAAGCAGGGTCTGACGGTGAGAGCCGGTTGTCCGATCAGACTTTGTGCCACCATCAGAGGCAGACCACCCCCCAAGGTCAGTTGGAGAAAGATGGGCATTGATAACGTGGTCAGGAAGGGTAAAGTTGACATCATCGACACCATGACCTTCCTGGTCATTCCTGACAGCACTCGCGACGACTCTGGAAAATACTGCCTGACTCTGCATAGCATTGCTGGAGAGAAGGCTGTGTTTGTCAACGTCAAGGT
Organism: Embiotoca jacksoni; assembly: GCF_022577435.1. Taxonomy (NCBI): domain Eukaryota; kingdom Metazoa; phylum Chordata; class Actinopteri; family Embiotocidae; genus Embiotoca; species Embiotoca jacksoni. Next base: position 10,241,756 of record NW_027185340.1, read on the forward strand.
TCTGGGTAAGTCCTGGTGTTCCTTTCATAATTCATACAAGCTCAACTTAACTGCCGTCAACAATCGATCAAAATGCATTTTTTCAGTGAAATCACAAAATGGAAAACTAAATTCAAACGTCATTATTCATGTTGCCCCAAAGACACTCCCGGACCTGTGCTGAATCTGGAAGCTTCAGACATCAAACAGACGTCAGCCATACTATCCTGGGGTCCACCAGAGAATAACGGTGGCAGTGAGGTCGTCCACTACATCGTCGAGAAGCGCGAAATTGACCGCAAGACATGGGCGACCGTGAAGGGCGACCTTGCGCTGGATAAGATTCCTTTCAAAGTCAGCGGTCTGATGCCGGGCGCCGAATACTATTTCAGAGTGACAGCTGTCAATGAGTATGGTTCTGGAGTTCCCAAAGTGTCACCCACTTCCTACCTGGCTTCTGATCCTGTCAGTACGTATCATCTCCATCACAACATGTGTAGGAGTTCTAAGAGCTGCGCTCTCGTCTTTTACATCAGTCATCTGTCAACACTTCAACACACCCGTCTGATTTAATTTTTCAGGCAAGCCAGAACCTTGTCAGAAGATCAACGTTCTGGAGATCACTAAGAACAGCGCCATGATCGGCTGGGTGAAGCCCATGAGTGACGGTGGTGCCAAGATCGATGGTTATGTGATTGAATACATTGAGGTGAAACCTCCTCCAGAGCCACCAGCCCCTGTGGAGGTTCGTCATGTGACCAAACCGATTCTTCTCTCTGCTTCAATCGAGTGTGAATTTTATTTTACAGAGATCTAAAACCCTTTTTTGGTCTGTTGTTGCTAATTCAATTAATACACACAATTTGTGCTAAACTATTAATCGCATTTTACAATTATATTTACTCTTGCGATACTTTATTCAGTCCCTCCAGGAAATCGTGATTTTGCAATCGCAATAATTAACGCAAATTCAAGCAAACTCTGCAATATATGCGGGAGCTTACAAATTTTTTTATTCCCGCGATTTTTCCTGCAAAAAACATCGTTAGCAGAATCTGTGCTGAAAGTTTTGACATTATAAAGTAAATCTTTTCAGACAAAACTCACTTTATTAAGACAAATAACTCACGCATTTACAATCAGAAAGGCTCTGCTTCACTCATCTCACCAAAACAAACTACGGAACAAGAGGAGAAACAGGAAGTGGCGGTGTTTATGGGAAATGTGGGCTTCAGAATAAAATTATCTAATTCAATATTTATTATCAAAGGAAGTGATTCCATATTACTGTATATTAAATTAGTTTTACACACATGTCCAGTTGTCGAGATGTCTCTGTTTATGTGCATTCAGCAGGTCTGTGTTGAATGAACATGAATTAAACAGCATCTAAAGCTCTTATTTTGACAGCTGATGTAGTCGTTGTTTCTATATTACAGTCACAGACTGCCTGTTCTGAAAACATACACAGCTTTCATGATTTATTTTTGTAACTTTTAGCCCCATGGCTCTGTAAATTCAATAAATGAATAAAAAAAGATTAGAACAAAAATATTTCTGTGATATGCAGCCTGATTATTATCACAGGAAGTGATTACAGATGTATTCCTTTATCAGGAAGTGGTTAAAAAAAAAAAAAACTCTTTCCCAATTTGAAATGTTTTTTTCATTCCCGCAATTTTTTTGCTAAAAACTCCGCAAAGTACATCGCAATTTTTGAAAAAATTCACCACAATATCAGAAAAATGTTATCCCAACAATCACAAAAAAAACTGGAAGCGAAATCCTGGAGGGACTGACTAAGTCAATATATTTTCTTGTTATTGAGCAAATCTGCAAATATGAATCATTAATCCACAACCTCCCTTTTTGGCTTACCACAGGTTCCTGAAGGAGAAGAAGCTCCTCCGCCACCTCCACCGCCTCCTGTGTACGAGGAGGAAGATGAGGAACCTGAAAAGGAAGTGTGGAACTCCTACACCACTGTTAAAGGTTTGATGATCAGTATCAGCGGCTTGAAGGAGGGCAAGAGGTACAGGTTCAGAGTTGCTGCCAAGAACATCATGGGCCTGAGCTTGTTCACCGAGACCAGGGAGCCAATCGAGATCAAGGAACAGATATGTAAGTCAAGTCTGAGTAATAAGAGATGTTTAAATTGTAGTTTTATAAATGTTTCCATTGTAGGCATCATCTTCACTTATTTTCACAGGAACATGTGATACAGTTAGATCGAGGAATAACACTAAATACATAAAATCCAGGGATAACACTAAACAGCATCACCATTTACTATCTGAAAGCAGCTCTCAGCTCCTAGCAATTGTAATGAGTCCCATTCTGATGTCCTCACCTGTAGGGGAGCCGAAGATCATCATGCCAGAGACAGTGAGCGCTAGAGCCGGAGCCAAGCTCAGAGTCGAGGCGGTGGTCTCAGGAAAACCTGCCCCCATCTGCAAGTGGATGCGCGGTGAGAATGCAGTGGTCCCATCCAGCCGTCTGGCCGTGCACCAGTCCACCAACATGTGCGTCCTGATCATCAAAGACGTGTCGAGGACGGACAGCGGAGACTACAGCCTGGTGGCTGAGAACAGCTCGGCAAAGGTGGTCGAGTCCCTGAAGATCCTCATCAAAGGTCAGTGTCACCTACGATAAGACGACCCAAGACGAAACAGAGAATGAGCATGACAGGAAAAGCTAACTTTTCTGTGTATTCCAGACATCCCTGGTGCTCCCGAGGGCCCCGTGGAGATCAGTGACATCGACGCTGATGCTTGCTCCCTGTCCTGGAACAAACCTCTGGAGGACGGAGGCAGCAATATCACCAGCTACATAGTGGAGAAATGTGATGTGAGTAGAGGCGACTGGGTGACGGCCACCTCTTCCGGCTCCAAGACCAGTTGCAGGCTGGGAAAACTTATCCCTGGGAAGGAGTATGTTTTCCGCATCCGTGCTGAGAATCGCTACGGCGTGTCAGACCCGCTTCAGTCTGACAGGATGGTCGCCAAGTTCCCCTTCGGTAGGTTCAATTGAAATAGGTCTCAAGTGCAGGCTTTGTTTAGATGTACGTTTATTTCTAAGTTTATGTCTTTTTTGTCTGTAGATGTTCCTGGCGAGCCCACCAACTGCCGCATCAACAAGACTAACAAGGACTGTATGTTTGTGGCCTGGGATAAGCCAGAGAGTGACGGGGGCAGTCCTATCACCGGTTACTACATCGAGCGTAAGGAAAGAAACAGCCTGCTGTGGGTGAAGGCCAATGACACTATGGTCCGCACCACTGAGTACCCGTGTGCTGGCCTCATCGAGGGCCTGGAGTACACCTTCAGAGTGTCCGCCATCAACCGTGCTGGCCAGGGGAAACCAAGCAAGAAGACCGACTTTGTTACTGCCAGAACGCCCGTTGGTAAGTTTGTCACCAACAGCTGTGCAACAAGCTTATTTCAATCACTTAAATGAGATTCCTTACTTATACTTATTTGCCTTTTTTGTGTTACAGACACTCCAGGTAAACCTGAGATCCTGGATGTAACCAAGAACTCAGTCTCTCTGGTCTGGACTCGTCCCAAGAACGATGGCGGAAGCAAGATCATTGGCTACTATGTTGAGGTCATGCGGGTGCCAGGAGACACTTGGATCCGGTGCAACACCAGCAGCCAGAACGTCCCGAGGGAGGAGTATACAGTGACCGGGCTGGAGAGGGACCTGCAGTACCAGTTCAGAGTGACCGCCAAAACGGCTGTCAACATGAGCAAACCCTCAGAGCCAACTGACCCTGTCCTGGTCTGTGGAGAGAATGGTGAGAGATTTCAACGAAACACTCCTTTTATAAACCAGTCACTGACAAACAGTTTGTTTAAGGTCTGAGCTGTGTATTTATGTATCTCATCTTTTTAAACACAGTTCCTCCAAGACTGGAGCTCAATGCCAAGATGCAGAAGGGTATAAAGGTGCGAGCAGGAGCCACAGTCCTCCTGGAGGCCGAAGTGTTTGGGAAGCCCATGCCCAGAGTGACCTGGAAGAGAGGTGATGATAACCTGAAGTCAGGTGAGGACCAGGTCATCACCCAGCAGAGGCATCACTTCCAGCTGGAGATGACAGCTGTCACCAAGGATCACACAGGAACCTACACCATCGTGGCTGAGAACGCCAGCGGCTCCAAGACTGCCGAGATCCAGGTCAACGTTCTCGGTGAGAACCCTTTTTTCTGGTGAAACTCAACCAACTTGGATGTTCTCCACAGTCTGTAGATTATATGCACTTTAAATTCTACAAGATGTGCACACAGCTTCAGCCTTCTGCATTCCATACTAACTGACTTGTGTTTCTGCAGATGTGCCCGGACCTCCTGCCAATCCCAAATACCTTGAGGCGTTCGCCACCCGTGTTAAACTGTCCTGGGAGTCGCCTCTGAACGATGGCGGTGCCCCCATCAGCAACTTTATCGTGGACAAGCGTGAGACCAGCAGAGCTAACTGGGCCCAGGTCTCCTCCAAGATCAAGGGGGATGTCCCTGAGTTGAATGTGGAGAAGCTAATCGAGGGCCATGAGTACCAGTTCCGAATCCGCGCTGAGAACATGTGGGGAGTTGGAGATGCCATTATCACCGCCCCTGTCGTCGCCAGGAACCCATACAGTGAGTCATCACCTGCCTTTTGTCTGAGGTCATACATCACATCATAATATTAATGGAAGCTATAAGAACATTAGCATCCAGAGTTACAGTTTAAACTTGGTCTTAACCTGTGACATACTGTAGGTGTGATGAGCAGCAGTTTACCATCACATCCCACATTCTGTCCACATCTACATGTTGGTCTGACTCCAAGTCCAGATTCGGTTGCTTATTTCAAACCTGAGTTATGGTTTGATTATCTAAACTAAAACCTGAACTGTGGTGTCACTTCCAGCCGTCCCTGGCCCTTGCGAGGCCCCAGTGATCACCAACGTGACCAAAGAGCACATGACTGTGAGCTGGAAGGAGCCTGCTGATGATGGAAAGTCCACCATCCTGGGCTACATGCTGGAAAAGAAAGAGACCAAGGAGTTGAATTGGGCCAAGCTGAACAGGAAGCCTATGACAGAAAGGACCCTGGAAGTTTCAGGCCTCACAGAAGGAGTCGAGTACGAGTTCAGAGTCACTGCCGTCAACGTGGCCGGGCAAGGCAAACCCAGTGATCCCTCTGCTGGCACCACCGCACAGAATCCCATCAGTGAGTCCGACTATCATTCCCTCTGAAGACCTTGAAAAGATATCCCTTTCTGTATTTCTTTTTTATGTTAAAAACATCAATGGTTCTATGTGTAATCTGAACTCAATGTGCTCTTCTTCAGCTCCTCCTGGACCCGTTGTGAATCCCAGTGTGACTGACACCACCAACAGCACCATCAGTCTCAACTGGACCGCCCCCGCCAACAACGGTGGAAGCCCCGTTCTTGGATACTTGGTGGAGTGTAAGAGGGCCAACACCGCGGACTGGATCCGCTGCAACGTACCCAGGAACCTGCAGGAGACCAGGTACACCATCCAGAACCTCATCGACAAAGCAGAGTACCAGTGCCGCATCACTGCTGTCAACAAAGTCGGCTTCGGCGAGCCAGCTGAAGTACCTGACAAACACGTTGCCAAGGACATCATTGGTATGTATAACTTTAATTCCCTGCACTGTATTTATTTGAATTCCTCACACTCTCTCTAAAAAACATCGTCTGTATGCACGTTAATGTAGTCGCTCCCGAGGCACAGCTGAGTGCGGAGCTGAAGGAAGGCCTGGAGCTGCAGGCCGGTGTAACCATGAGGCTGCAGGCGACCTACAAGGGCCGCCCCACTCCCAGGATCACCTGGGCAAAGATGAACACCAACATCAAGGACCGTCAGGGCATCGTCATCAAATCCACCAATACTGACACCATGGTGGTGGTAGAGAACGTCAACAGATACGATGCTGGCAAATACATCCTAAGCCTGGAGAGCTCGTCTGGCATGAAGATGTACACCATCATTGTCAAAGTTGTGGGTCAGTACAGGACTTGTTTTTTACATTGCGCGAATGCATTAATCTCAGTCTGTTTGTAGTTGTTCTGTTCAGTACAGACTGACTGATATGTCAGACGAAGGAATATGTTCCCAAATGACAAAACTATTTTAAGAGGCACTGTTGTGAAGTGTTGCGGTATCTTTCTAGACACTCCTGGACCACCGGCCAACCTGATGGTGAAGGACACAACCAAGGACAGTTCCTCCATCTACTGGGATACTCCTCTAATTGACGGTGGCTCTGAGGTCACCCACTACGTAGTGGAGAAACGTGACACTGAGAGGAAGGCCTGGTCCATTGTCTCCAATAACTGCAACAAGACATCATTTAAGGTTCCAGACTTGGATCCCGGTCGGTCGTACTGCTTCAGAGTGTCAGCAGTGAACCAGCTCGGTGTTGGAGAGGCCTGCGAGACAGCCGATGCAGTCAGAGCATCCGGTGGGTTGGATTGGAACAGATGTTATACTTGTTTTTGGTTCTTTTGAATTTCAAACTCACTATGCTCATATGTAATTATGCAGAGGAGCCTGGGCCTGTCATGGACCTTAAGACCCTGCTGGTTACCAAGGACTCCTGCACTCTAAGCTGGAAGAAACCACTCACCGACGGTGGCAGCCGCATCATCTGCTATGTGCTGGAGGTTCTTAACGGTGACGACAACTACAAGGAGCTCATGAGGTCCAAGAACATGCAGTACAGTGCGAAGGACCTGGTGGAGGGCAGAGAGTACAACTACAGAGTCAAAGCTGTGAATGACTCTGGAGAGAGCCCTGCCAAAGAGCTGACAGTGGTCGCCAAGGACCAGATCAGTACGTGTCCATATTTATGAAACATCCAGACAAACACATATGAGAAAATGTGTAATTATTATTAAGTATTCAAAGTGCAGTTTTTTAATATACTTTTTTCTATCCTCTGAAGTTCATCCCGCCTGTGACTTGAGGGAGTTGCCCAACATGTGCTACATTGCCAAAGAGGGCACCATCGTGCGTCTGAAGATCCCAATTATTGGAAAACCTACGCCCAAAGTCTCCTGGAAGAAGGGAGATGATGAAGATCTGACGGACACCGGCCGGGTGTGTGCTGAGTCTTCTGCCGTCAACACCACCCTCCTGATCAGGGACTGCCAAAGGACTGATGCTTCCAAGTACACTATCACCCTGAAAAACAGTGCTGGAAGCAGGGAGTCCACCATCTTCATCAGGTAGGACTCATACATCTACAAGGACATGAAACTTCATGAATATACAACAGAAGGACATTAAATGCTAGGTCCAGTCATATCCATACCACACTTACTATATCTAAATAATTAACAAAGGTAAAAAACGTATCCCCCTGTCTCCTCTCAGGGTGGTGGGTAAACCTGGCCTCCCTGTTGGACCAATTAAATTCAAGGACGTTACTGCTGATGGCGCCACACTGAGGTGGGGTGCTCCCAAAGATGACGGCGGTTCTGAGATTACCAACTACATCCTGGAAAAGAGGGACTCTGTCACCAACATGTGGGTGACCGTGTCCTCCACTGTGGAGACAAACAGCATGAGGGTGACCGGTCTTCACGAGGGAACAGAATACATCTTCAGAGTCTGTGCTGAGAACAAATACGGCGTTGGAGACGGACTCAAGTCTGAGCCAGTCGTGGCGAAACATCCATTCAGTAAGTGACTGTACTTGATGGATTTCGAAGGCCGAATTAGTGTTGAACTTAAAGCTTGAGCTTTTCCTGACTGTTCAACCTCATCACTGTATTTCTACAGACGTTCCCGATGCCCCTGCGCCTCCTCAGATCGTGAGCATGCGCCACAACTCTGCTTACCTGGCCTGGTCTGACCCCAGGAAGACCGGAGGATCTCCCATCACAGGTACAGTCTGCTTGAACACTTGACCTCCCGACTGTGAAACAGCTGTATTATTCTCTGTGTGGATTTAATTTTTTCCCCTTTTGTAATGTGTTCAGGCTACCATGTTGAGTTCAAGGAGAGGAACAGTATGTTGTGGAAGAGGGCGAGCCCAACCATCTTGAGGATGAAGGAGCACAAGGTAACTGGGCTGACTGAAGGTCTGGAGTACGAGTTCAGAGTGATGGCGATCAACCTGGCTGGCATCGGCAGACCGAGCGGTCCCACCGATCCACAGGTTGCCCTGGATCCCATCGGTGAGTATAAGAGTCACGGACAACAAGGATAAAAAAAACAATTCTGCAGCTATGCAACAACACATTTATATTCCTTCTATCTGTATGAATAGATACGCCAGGTAAACCCGATGTAATCAGCATCACCAGGAGCACCGTGACCCTCCAATGGACTGAGCCTCAGTTTGATGGTGGCCACAGGCTGACTGGCTACATCGTTGAGAAGCGAGACCTTCCTTCGAAGATCTGGGTGAAGGCCAACAACGTGAATGTTGTGGAACCTGCATTCACTGTCACAGATCTGCAGGAGGGCTGCAAATACGAGTTCAGGATCAGGGCGAAGAATGCCGCTGGCGCTCTCAGCCCACCCTCCGAGCAGACGGACACCATCATCTGCACAGATGAATATGGTGAGATGCAGATACAAAACCTTTCTGAAGGCTTTCAGTGGGACCATATAACGCTGAGGTGTATCTGGCATCCTGCATGATCAATTTAACGTTTCCCATTTTCTCCAACAGCTGCACCAACCATTATCATTGATGCTCAGGTGATGGAGGGTCTGACCGTCCGAGCCGGCGATACTATTGTCATCACTGCGACAAGCATTTTAGGAAAACCTGCACCGACCTCATGCTGGTCAAAGGGAGGGAAGTACTTTAAGCCCTCTGACCTTGTCCAAATTGAGACCACTGCAACGTCGTCCACTCTGTCCGTCAAATATGCTGGCAGGAAGGACTCTGGAGAGTACATCATCACTGCCAGCAACCCCTTCGGTGCGAAGGATGAAACTGTCAAGGTCAAAGTGCTGGATGTTCCCGGTGCTCCTGGGCCCATTGAATGCAGTGGTGTCTCCTCTGAAAAGGTGACTCTTACCTGGACAGCTTCGACTGAGGACGGGGGCTCTCCTATCAAGTACTACACCCTGGAGAAGAGGGAGACCAGCCGCTTGCTCTGGACTATCCTGGAAGAAAAGGTCATCGACTGTCACTATGTGGCCAACAAGCTCATCCAGGGAAATGAGTACTTCTTCAGAGTTTCCGCTGTGAACCAGTATGGTGCCAGTGAGCCATCTCACTCTGAGGCAGTCAAAATGGTTGATAGATTCGGTATGTACATTATCTTTCTTTGTGCAAGTGGATGGAAAACACTGACTACTTTGATTCATGACCGTGTTTCTTTTATCTCTGCGTGCAGGTCCACCTGGTCCACCATCTAAACCAGAGGTTGACAAAGTTGATGGACACTCAGCCACTGTGACCTGGAGAAGACCAACTGAGGATGGAGGAAGTGACATCATAGGTTACTGTGTTGAGAAGAAGGAGAAGAAAGCTATGAGATGGGTCCGGGCATCCAAGAAATCCATTGCTGAGCTCAGCTATGAAGTTTCCGGCCTCACCGAGGGTGCAGAGTATGAGTTCCGTGTTCTTGCAGAGAACAAAGCTGGCTTTGGAGAGCCGAGTGAACCATCTATGCCTGTCAGAACAATAGTTGTTGCCTGTGAGTAAAGATAAGTGTTTCAGCTGTGAGAAAAATATGAACCACCAAAATCCAACGTATTATTATGTCAAAAATGCTTCTTTTTTTTCTCTGAATTCTATAATTAGTTTTTAAAAACCTTAAAAATACTTTTTTTTTGTCTGGCAGATCCACCTGGACCTCCAGTTAACCCAAGAGTTACAGACACAACCAAAACCACTGCCACTCTGAACTGGGGAAAACCTCTTGATAATGGTGGACTTCAAGTCACTGGATATGTGATTGAGCACAAGAAGGAAGGAACTGAAGAATGGGTTAAGGATACCCCTTCATCTCCACTTAGGATCACAGAGTTTGTTGTTCCCGGGCTGGAAACAGGTGTAAAATATCACTTCAGAATTAGTGCTGTGAATGCCAAGGGAGCAGGTGAACCTGCTGAAACTCAGGAACTGGTTGAGATTGTGGAGCGTGCAGCTGAACCCGATTTGGAACTGGACATAGAGTTGAGAAGAACTCTTGTTGTCAGAGCCGGCTGCTCCATTCGCCTCTTTGTGCCAATCAAGGGACGTCCTGCACCAACAGTCACCTGGACCAAGGAGGGTGGCCCTGTCCAACGTGCAGTCATCGACAGCACAGAATCCTTTACCATGCTTATCATTCCTGAGAGTTCAAGGATAGATGCAGGCAAATATGAGCTTACCCTCGAAAACTCAGCGGGAAAGAAGAGTGCTGATATACACGTGAGAGTTCTGGACTCACCTGGACCTCCACTTAACCTAAAACCAGTCAAGATTGACAAGGAAAGCATTACGCTGCAGTGGGAGATGCCTCTCATTGATGGTGGAGCCAAGATTACAAACTACATCATTGAGAAGAGAGAATCAACACGAAAGGCTTTTGCTACAGCTATCACAAAGTGCCCAACCACTTCAGTCAAAATTGGCGATCTGGGTGAAGGCTGCGAGTACTATTTCAGAGTGTCTGCTGAGAACGAGTATGGAATCGGGGAGGCGGCTGAAACTGCAGATCCAATTCGTGCCTCCCAGGCGCCAACTCCTCCAGAGAGCATTATTCCTACTGATATCACCAAGAACTCTGTGAGCCTGGCTTGGACCAAACCCAAGCACGATGGTGGAAGCAGAATTACTGGATATGTCCTGGAAGCCAAGAAGAAAGGAACTGATCAGTGGGCTCATGTGACAACAGTGAAGACTGTGGACTTCACAGTGAAGAATCTCAATGAGAATGAGGAGTACATTTTCCGTGTGATGGCTGTCAACCACTCTGGCAGAAGCATTCCACGTGAGAGCAAACCCATTGCTGTCAAGGATTCTACTTCTCTACCCGAGTTCGACCTGCGGGGTGTCTGTCAGAAGACTGTTATTGCCAAGGCAGGAGATAACATCAAGGTTGAAATCCCAGTTATGGGACGTCCCAGACCAACTATCTCTTGGCAGAAGGATGGAGCCGCCCTGAAACTCACACAGAGAACCAATGTGGAAACTACCCCTGCTACTGTTATCATCAGCATCAATGAATGCAACAGAGCTGACAGTGGCATATACACCATGACAGGGAAGAATATTGTTGGATCTGTGACAGACAACATTGTCGTCAAAGTACACGATGTGCCAGGGCCCCCCAAAGGACCCGTCAAGATCGTGGAGATTTCTCGTACCTTTTGCGTCTTTTCGTGGGAGACTCCTGAGAATGATGGAGGCGTTCCCATCAACAACTACGTGATTGAGATTAGAGACACCACTTCCCAAACATGGACCGAGCTGTCTTCCACTGTCATCCGCACAATGTTCAAAGCCATTCGGTTAACCACTGGATCAGAGTACCAGTTCAGAGTAAAGGCTAAAAACAGATATGGTGTTGGACCTCCCATCACATCAGAGGCAGTGGTGGCTGCCTATCCATTCAAAGTGCCTGGGCCTCCTGGTACTCCCAGTGTTGTTGCATTTACCAAGGACTCAATAACAATTGGCTGGAATGAGCCAGTGACTGATGGTGGAAATGACGTCATTGGTTATCATATTGAGAGGAAAGAAAGAAGCAGCATCATGTGGCATAAGATCAGCAAGGGTATTGTGAAAGGAAATATCTTTAAATCATCTGGGCTTGAAGATGGAGTTGCTTATGAGTTCCGTGTCATGGCTGAAAACATGGCTGGAATTGGTAAACCCAGCAAGGCCTCGGATGCCATCCTGGCTTTGGACCCCATTGACCCACCAGGTCAGCCAATGCCGATATTTGTCAACAAGAATGTCATCACTATTCAGTGGACAAAGCCTGAGTACGACGGTGGCTTCAAAATCACTGGCTACACCGTGGAGAAGAGAGAACTGCCTACTGGTCGCTGGATCCGAGCTAACTTCACCAACATCATTGAGACGGCATTCACTGTTAGCGGACTGACTCAGGATGCTTCCTATGAGTTCCGTGTCATCGCCAGAAACTCGGCAGGTGCGGTGAGCGTGCCCTCTGAGCCTTCAGACCCAATTACCTGCAAAGACGACATTATCGAACCACGCATTATGGTTGATGCTATCTTTAAGGACGTCGTTCACCTAAAAGCAGGAGAGTCCTTCAAGCTTGATGCTGATATTGCTGGTCAACCAATCCCATCTATGGTTTGGACCAAAAATGGAAAGGAGGTTGAGAACACGATGAAACTGGATGTTAAGTTCACTGAACTGACAACTACTCTGACCAGCAAGGACTCCGTCAGATCAGATGGAGGAGAATTTGTTTTGACTGCCACCAATGTTGGTGGATTTGCAAAGCATGTCTTTAATGTTAAAGTGCTCGACAGACCTGGACCACCAGTTGGACCTCTTAAGGTGTCTAATGTCACAGCTGACAACTGCGTAGTTACTTGGTCTCCACCTGAAGATGACGGTGGTGCCAAGATTGAAGGATACGTAATCGAGAAGCGTGAATCAAGCAGACTGGTTTGGACCAATGTAGTGTCAGACCTGCAAGTTACACAATACAAAGTGACCAAACTGCTCAAAGGAAATGAATACATCTTCAGAGTTATGGCAGTGAACAAATATGGACTTGGCGAGTCTCTTGAATCAGAACCCACTATTGCGGACAACCCGTATGTGATTCCAGATCCTCCAGAGAATCCTGAGGTGACAGCTGTCACTAAAGATTCAATGTTTATTATGTGGCAAGCACCAAAGAGTGATGGTGGAACTCCCATCACCAACTACAATATTGAAAGGAAAGACAAAATAGGCCTCCGCTGGATCAAATGCAACAAGAGGAAGGTCAAAGATCTGCAATTCAAGGCAACAGGCCTTGTTGTGGGACATGAGTATGAATTCAGAATAATTGCTGAGAATGCTGCTGGAGTGAGTGCACCAAGTGTCTCCAGCCCATTCTACAAGGCCACTGATGCACTGTACAATCCAGGGCCACCGTGCAACCCCAGAATCCTGGACACAACCAAGTCCTCAATTACTGTTGCCTGGAACAAACCTGTATATGATGGTGGCTCTGATGTCACTGGCTACATTGTGGAGACATGCATCCCATCTGAAAAGGAGGAAGAGGAGGAATGGACCATTGTGACACCTAAGGAAGGTCTCCTTGCCACCTCATTCACTATTGTTAATCTGAAGGAGAACCAGGAGTACAAGATTAACATCTCCGCTGTCAACAGTGAAGGAATTGGAGAGGCAGCATCAGTACCTGAAAATCCCAAGGCAGAGGACAGGCTCATCCCCCCTGAAATGGACTTGGATGCTGAGCTCCGCAAGTTGGTCAGCCTGAGAGCTTGCTGCTCACTTCGACTGTTTGTGCCCATCACAGGCAGACCAGCTCCTTCAGTTAAATGGACCAAAGGAGATGGCGAGCCTGTTGAAAGGGCCACCATTGACAGTACCACATCATACACATCCCTTGTAATTGAAAATGTCAACAGATTTGACAGTGGAAAGTATAATCTTACCATTGAAAATAGCTCTGGCTCCAAGACAGTTACAGTCCAAGTCAGGGTGCTCGATACACCAAGTGCCCCACAGAATCTGAAGTTGACCGCTGTAACAAATGAATCTGTCACTCTGACATGGGATCCGCCCGTGAATGATGGTGGGGTTAAGATTAAGAACTATATTGTTGAAAAACGTGAGTCGACAAGAAAAGCATATGCCACAGTCAGTTCGAACTGCCATCATACCACCTTCACAGTTGACCAGCTCCTTGAAGGATGCAACTATTACTTCAGAGTTTTGGCTGAAAATGAATATGGCATCGGCCTGCCCATTGAGACTGGTGAATCCGTTAAAGTGTCTGAGAAACCACAGCCACCTCGCAAAATCACTCTGAAGGATGTTACCAAAAACAGTGTCACCCTGTGCTGGGAAAAGCCACAGCATGACGGTGGCAGCAGAGTGGGCTGTTACGTTGTTGAGATTCAACCTAAGGGTGTTGATAAGTGGAGCCAGGCTGTGATCGTAAAGGAAACAGAAGCTACTATTAGTGGACTAAATGCAGGTGAGGAGTACATGTTCCGTGTAGCTGCAAGAAATGAGAAGGGAACAAGCGACCCACGTCAAATTGGTGTTCCTGTGATCGTAAAAGAGCTTGTGATTGCACCTGTTGCCAAAATGTTGTTCAACACCTTCAGTGTGTTGGCAGGAGAAGACCTGACAGTGGATGTTCCATATATTGCACGTCCTAAAGCAGCTGTCTCCTGGGTAAAGGATGGTGAGCCTCTGAAGAGAACTACCAGGGTAAACTTTGCTGGAACAGAAACGATGCTCAAACTCAGCATAAAAGAGGCCACTAAAGATGACGTTGGACACTACCTAATTACTCTTAGCAACACAGCAGGAGAGACAACAGCAGATGTGTGTATCGTTGTTCTTGACAAACCAGGCCAGCCAGGCGGTCCAGTTAAGGTAGAGGAGGTCACTTCTGACAGTGTAACCATCTCCTGGAATCCACCAGAGTATCATGGTGGTTGCACCATCAAAAACTACATTGTGGAAAAGAGAGACACATCCACAACTAACTGGATGGTTGTATCTCCCAACCTAGCAAGGACCAAAGTTAAGGCAGGCAGGTTGAAGACTGGCTCCGAGTATCAGTTTAGAATTAAAGCCGAAAACAGATATGGAAAAGGCCCAGTTCTTATATCAGAATGTATTGTGGCTCAGTACCCATACAAACTCCCAGGACCCCCTGGAACGCCATCCATTGCAGCCTGCAACAAGGACAGCATGGTCGTGGCCTGGAATGAACCTGTGAATGATGGTGGAAGCACTATCTTGGGCTACCATCTTGAACGCAAAGAGAGAAACAGCATTATGTGGGTCAAACTTAACAAGTCTCTTATTACTGACCAAACCCTCAAGACCTCTGGTCTGGAGCCAGGAATGGAGTATGACTACAGAGTTTATGCTGAAAACATTGTTGGAATAGGCAAAGCAAGCAAAGTGTCAGAGGGACATATTGCCAGAGATCCGTGTGATCCTCCTGGCACCCCTGAGGCAACAAAGATTACTAAGGACTCTGTGACTATTGTTTGGACCAAGCCTGAGTATGACGGTGGTGCAAAGGTTACAGGCTACATTGTGGAAAAGAAGGAGCTTCCTGAGGGTCGTTGGCTGAAGGCTAACTTCACTAATGTAATTGAGACAGAATATGTTGCAACTGGACTCGTGCAGGACAATCAGTATGAGTTCCGTGTCATTGCAAGAAATGCTGCCGGCGTTTTCAGTCTACCTTCTTACAGCACTGGCCCTATCACTGCTAGGGATGAGATTGAACCACCACGCCTCAGCATTGACCCCGAGTACACACAGACTGTTGTGGTTAATGCTGGAGACAACTTCAAAATTGATGCAGATGTTCATGGTAAACCGCTGCCCTCTATCCACTGGATGAAGGGAGAGCTGGAACTGGGCAACACCATTCATAGAGAGATTAAGAATGCACTCACCAAAGCTTATATATCTGTCAAAGAAGCTAAAGTTTCCGATGGAGGCCAATACACACTGCTGCTGAAAAATCCAGGAGGAGAAAAGGCCGTACAGATCAACGTGGCTGTTCTCGATAAACCTGTGGAACCGAAAGGACCTCTTGTTGTTACGGGAATAACTAAAGATCGATGCTGCCTTGCATGGAAACCACCTCTGCAAGATGGTGGCAGCAAGATCTCTCACTATATTGTGGAGAGGAGAGAGACGAGCAGACTAGTCTGGACAGTTGTTGACCCAAAAGTGGAGAATATTTGTCTAAAAATTACCAAACTCCTGGAAGGAAATGAGTACATCTTCAGAGTCCGTGCTGTCAACCACTTTGGAGTGGGGGCCTCACTTCAGTCTGATGCTGTCATAATCAAGGATCCATACATGACACCTGGATCGCCCAAGGGCTTGGAAGTTTCAGATATTAAAAAGGATTCAATGGTGCTCACCTGGGAGAGTCCTTCTGAAGATGGAGGAAGTCCAATCACTGGATACATTATTGAGAAACATGACAAAGAGGGCGTAAGATGGACCAGATGCAACAGGAAAACAGTCACTGATTTGACTTTCAGGATCACCGGACTCCTGGATAGCCATAGTTATGAATTCAGAGTTGCAGCTGAGAACAGTGTTGGCATTGGTGAGCCCAGCTCCCAAACTGTGTTCTACAAAGCTCTGGATCCCATCTTCAGCCCTGGTCCACCACACAATCCCAGAGTTACTGACACATCTAAAACATCAGTATTCTTGTCATGGGGAAAGCCCGGCTGCGATGGGGGTGCCGCAATTCAGGGATACATTGTTGAGTGCTGCACTACCACAGAGACAGCAGAGCCAACTGAAGCCCCTGCTGAGGAGGCAGCGGCTCCAGATGCACCAGCCGTGGAATGGATAATGTGCACACCACCATCAGGTGTCAAGAAGACCAAGTTTGAAGTTGCAAACCTGAAAGAAAACCAGGCATACAAGTTCAGAGTATGCGCTATCAACAAAGTGGGAGTTGGCGAGCATGCTGATGTTTCTGGCGCTGTCGTTGCCCAGGACCGGGCAGAGGAGCCTGACCTTGACATTGACCCAGAACTGAGACAGATTGTGACGATTAAAGCAGGTGCATCCCTGAGACTGTTTATCCCCATCAAAGGAAGGCCCACTCCTACCATCAAGTGGGACAAAGATGAAGCTGCCCTTAAAGAGACTGCTCAGCTTGAGGTGACCAGCAGTTACACATCTCTTGTAATTGATAAGATGAGCAGAAATGACAGTGGAAAATATACAATCACTGCAGAGAACTCCAGTGGAACCAAATCTGCATCTGTTGTTGTCCGTGTTCTTGATACACCCAGTGCTCCTGTTCATCTCAAAGTGAAAGAAATTACAAACCAGTCAGTAACACTGGCATGGGAGCTACCTCTGTTGGATGGTGGGTCCAAGATCAAGAACTACATTATTGAAAAGAGAGAGAGCACACGTAAAACATATGCAGCTGTCGTAACAAACTGTCATGCTCTTTCATGGAAGATTGAGTCACTCCAGGAAGGTTGCAGTTACTACTTCCGAGTCCTTGCTGAAAATGCACATGGTGCTGGCCTGCCTGCAACAACCGTCGACCCTCTTAAGGTCTCAGAGGTGCCGCAGACTCCAAAGAACTTGAGTGTTACAGATCAGACCAAAACTAGCATCTCTTTGGCCTGGGAGAAGCCCGAGTATGATGGTGGTAGCAGAGTGTTGCAGTACCTGCTTGAGGTGCAGCTGAAGGGCCAGGAGAAATGGAATGGTGTTAACACATTCAAGACAATGGAGGCTACTGTCTCCAATCTGAACCCGGGAGAGGAGTATCTGTTCAGAGTTACAGCTGTTAATGATAAGGGAAAGAGTGAGCCCAAACTCCTTGCTGGTCCAGTGATGACCAAGGACTTGGTCTATGAGCCAGATGTCCGTCCAGCATTCAGCAGCTATAGTGTCCATGTGCGCAAAGACAAGAACATCGATATTCCCATCTTTGGACGTCCAAAACCAACAGTCACATGGACTAAAGATGGAGCTCCTTTGAAGTTCACGACCAGGGTGAACATTCTCAATACACCAACACAGACAACACTTAGCATTAAGGAGGCAGCAGGTGATGATGGTGGCATGTATGGTATAACTGTTGCTAATTCAGCTGGAAAGAAGGACACAACAGTTGAAATCATCATACTCGATAAACCCAGCCCTCCATCAGGCCCTGTGAGATTTGATGAAATCACAACACGAAGTGTCACTATTTCATGGGACCCACCAAAACACAATGGTGGATCCCCAGTTTCAAACTATGTTGTGCAGAAGAGAGATACTACGACACAAACATGGGAAAATGTCAGCATCAACTGGGCCAGAACTACCATCAAAGTGATCAAACTGAAGACTGGAGCCGAGTACCAGTTTAGAATCATTGCACAGAACCGCTATGGCAAGAGTCATGGTCTGGATTCATCTTCTGTAGTGGCTCAGTACCCATACAGAGAGCCAGGCCCACCAGGCACCCCTTACATCTCCTCCCTCTCCAGGGACCACCAGATTGTTGAGTGGCATGAGCCTGTGACGGATGGAGGCAGCCCTGTTCTTGGTTACCATATTGAAAGGAAAGAGAGGAATAGTATTCTCTGGGTCAAGATCAACAAGACTCTTATTCATGAGACTAGTTTCAAGAGTCACCCCTTGGAGGAGGGTATTGAGTATGAATACAAAGTTTATGCTGAAAATATTGTTGGCATTGGCAGGAGCAGTAAGGTCTCGGAGGGCTCCTTTGCCCGTGATCCTTGTGATCCTCCTGACACACCAGAGGCCATCCATGTGACCAAAGACACCATTGTCATTCAGTGGACTAAACCGGAGTATGATGGTGGCAGTAACATTACTGGATATACTGTGGAGAAGCGTGATTTGCCAGAGGGCAGGTGGGTAAGGGCAAACTTCACCAATGTGATCGAGACCCAGTTTACTGTCACTGGTCTGACTGAAAATGCACAGTATGACTTCAGAGTCATCGCTAAAAATGCCGTCGGCACTGTCAGCAAGCCATCATACAACAGTGGACCAATCACTGCCAGTGATAAGTTGGAGGCACCCAAATTCTCCATTGACCCTGCATTCACAAAGGCTATCGTCATCAATGCCCGAGAGACATTCAAGTTAGATGCCGATGTTCATGGCAAGCCATTGCCTACAATCCAGTGGTTCAAGGATGAAAAAAGAATCGAGAACACACTCAGACTAGAGGTCAGAAACACAGAAAATCACGCTATGATCGTCATTAAGGATGCCGTTAGAATTGATGGTGGAATGTATACGCTCCAGCTCACAAATGATGCTGGCAGTGAAACTGTTCCATTCAAGGTTGTGGTCCTGGATAGGCCCAGCCAATGTGAAGGGCCCCTCCACATCACCGGAGTAGCTGAAGATAGATGCTCACTGGTCTGGCGTGCCCCTCTACACGATGGAGGTAGTCCTATCACACACTACGTCATTGAAAGGAGAGAGACCAGCCGTCTGGCCTGGACTGTTGTTTCTAGCCGTTGTGACACCACATGCTACAAAGTCACCAAATTACTGGAAGGCAATGAATATACGTTCCGCGTCATGGCAGTTAATAGTTATGGTACCAGTGAGCCACTGGAGTCTGGTGGAGTGACTATGAAGACTCCATTTGTTCCTCCCAGTTCACCTCACGTTGAGGATGTTTCCAACATTGCCCATGATGGTATGACCATCACTTGGTCTGCCCCTGAGGCTGATGGTGGCAGTGAGATTATCAATTACGTCATTGAGAAGAAGGACAGAAGTGGAATCAAATGGACCCGATGCAACAGGCAGAAGGTCACTGATCTCTCGTTTAGAGTTACAGGCCTCAGCACAGACCACGAGTATGAGTTCAGAGTGGCTGCTGAGAACATAGTTGGAGTGGGAGAGCCAAGCCTTCCAAGTTCATACTACAAGGCCCGTGATCCTAAATACAAACCTGGTGCCCCGGCATATGTGAATGTGATTGACTCCACAAAGAGTTCTATTTCAGTGTCATGGGGTAAGCCCCTGTCTGATGGTGGCAGCGCCATCCAAGGATACATTGTTGAAGTCTGCAAGGCTGAAGAGGAAGAGTGGACGATGGTTACTCCCCCTACTGGCCTGCGTGTCAACAAATATGAAATTACCAAACTTGCTGAGGGCCAAGAGTACAAAATCCAAGTGTGCGCTCTGAATAAACTGGGAGTTGGTGAGCCAGCAGCTCTCTCTGGAACAGCTAAGCCTGAGGAAAGGGTGGACCCACCGCAGATCCATCTTGACTCTGAGCTGAGGAAGGGCATTGTCGTGAAAGCAGGTGGATCTGTCAGAATCCATATTCCATTCAAGGGCAGACCAACGCCTGAGATTAAGTGGACTAAGGATGAGGGCGACCTGACTGGGAAGACGGTGGTTGAGAAAGCTCTCAACTTCACACAGCTGTCCATTGACTCATGTGACAGGAGTGACTCAGGAAAATACTCCCTAAGCCTGACCAACAGCAGTGGCTCTGTGTCTGAGGTTGTTTCCGTTAAAGTCCTGGATACACCTGGTGCCCCACAGAAACTTGTGGTTAAAGAAATCAAAAGAGACTCTGTCACTCTTGAATGGGAAGCCCCACTGATCGATGGAGGTTCCAAAATTAAGAACTATTTTATTGACAAACGTGAGTCAACTAGAAAAGCATATGCAAATGTATCCACAAAATGTGCAAAGACTACATTCAAAGTTGAGAACTTGATTGAAGGTGCTATGTACTACTTCAGAGTCATGGCTGAGAATGAATACGGAGTTGGACAGGCGATTGAAACAAAAACCGCTTCCAAGGCCTCTGAGGTACCACTGCCTGTTGGAAAGGTGTTCCTCACTGATGTCACGAAGGCCACTGTCTCACTGGCCTGGGAGAAACCGGGGCATGATGGAGGCAGTAGGATCGGTGGCTATCTAATTGAGATGCAGCCAAAGGGTACAGATAAGTGGGGAGTTGCAACAAATACAAAGACTTGCGAGGGCACTGTCACAGGCCTCACAGCTGGAACAGAATACCTATTCCGCATCATTGCTTACAATGAGAAGGGAAAGAGCGAACCAAAGGCACTTGTTGCACCCGTTATTGCCAGTGACATGACCATGGAGCCAAGCATTGAGATGCAATTCAACACTTACAGCGTAATAGCTGGAAAAGATCTAAAGTTGGAGTTCCCTGTGCTTGGCAGGCCCAAACCAAAAGTCAGCTGGACCAGGGATGGTCAGTCCTTGAAGGTGACATCCAGAGTCAATGTAAAAAACACTCCAGCAACAACTGGAATTCAAATTACTGAGGCATGCAAGGAGGACTTTGGAAAATACTCCATTACAGCTGTCAACACTGTCAGCACAGTCACTCAAGAGGTGACTGTCATTATCCTTGACAAGCCTGGTCCACCAGCAGGTCCAATCAAGGTCATTGAAGTGAGCAACACCTTTGTCCATCTGTCTTGGGGGCCACCAGAGTACACTGGTGGATGCCAAGTGAAGAACTATATAGTGGAAAAGAGAGACACCACCACCGCAACATGGCAGTCAGTCACCACACAGCTGGCTAGAACAGCTTTCAAGGTCACCAAACTGAAGACTGGTGCAGAATACCAGTTCAGAATCATTGCTGAAAACCGATATGGAAAGGGTGCGCCTCTGGACTCCAAGGCCATTGTGGCGCAATATCCATACAAACTGCCAGGGCCTCCAGGAACACCATATATTAAATCTGCAAATAAAGAAATGATGATCATTGAATGGAATGAGCCAGTCAATGATGGTGGAAGTGCAGTTATTGGTTACCATCTGGAAAGCAAGGAGAGGAGCAGCATTCTGTGGAACAAACTGAACAAGACTCTTATCAATGATACATTGTTCAAGATCTGCAATCTTGAGGAGGGTATTGGATATGAATTCAGAGTTTATGCTGAGAACATTGTTGGCGTTGGCAGATGCAGTAAAGTATCTGAGTCCTTTGTTGCTCGTGACCCCTGTGATCCCCCCGGTGCACCAGAGGCTGTATCTATTTCTAAGAACTTCATCAAGATTCAGTGGACCAAGCCTGAGTACGATGGTGGCAGTAAAGTGAATGGATATATTGTGGAAAGGAAAGATCTCTCCTCCCCTGATGGGCGCTGGGTAAGAGCTAACTTTACCAATATAGTGGAGACTGAGTATACCGTCACCAGTCTGACAGAGAAGGAGCAATATGAATTTAGAGTTATCGCAAGAAATGCAGCCGGAGTCTTCAGCGGGCCATCTGACAGTTCTGGACCTATCACTGCTACTGATGAAATTGAACCACCGAGGGCCTCAATGGATCCCAAGTACAAAGATGTTATCGTTGTGAATGCTGGAGACTATTTGCTTCTTGATGCAGACATCTATGGTCAACCAATTCCTGATGTTGTCTGGCTAAAAGAGGGCAAGGAAATGGACAAAGCCTTACGCATTGAAGTGAAAACTACACAGAAACGTGCAGCCATGACCATTAAGGATGTAACCAAACTTGATAGTGGCAACTATGAGCTCATACTCAAAAATCTTGGTGGTACAAAAGCCTTCCCTATCACAGTCAAAGTCCTTGATAAACCAGGTGCACCCACTGGACCCATGAAGGTGACAGGAGTCATGTCTGACAGGTGCATCCTTGCCTGGTCTGGACCAACTCTGGATGGTGGGGCCAGTATCAGTCATTATATCTTGGAGAAGAGAGAGACGAGCAGGCTGTCCTGGACAGTGGCTGCACCTAATATTCAGGGTCTCTACCATAGACTCGTGAATCTGCTCCCTGGAAATGAATATATTTTCAGAGTCAGGGCAGTCAACAAATACGGTGTTGGTGATTATCTTGAAAGTGTGCCGGTCATTGCACGCAATCCTTACAAGCCTCCTAGTGCTCCTGGAACTCCAGAGGCAAGTCAGATCACAAAGGACTCTATGGTTCTTTCATGGACCGCTCCAGAACAGACTGGTGGAGCTGACGTTGATGGCTACCACCTTGAAAAGCGTGACAAAGATAGTGTAAGGTGGACAAAATGCAACAGACAAAAGCTGACTGACACCCACTTCAAGGTCACAGGTCTGATGATAGATCATTTTTACGAGTTCCGTGTTGCTGCTGAGAATGAGGCTGGAATGGGAGACCTCAGCGAACTGTCCCTGTTCTGCAGAGCATGTGATGCCACAACACCACCTCGACCTCCACACCATCCTAAAGTGACAGACTACACAAAGTCCTCTGTTTCTCTGTCCTGGGGAAAACCTGACTTTGACGGTGGAGCCTATGTCAAGGGCTACATCGTTGAAATGAGGGAGTACACGCCAATGACCGAGTCAACAGAGGAGGCAGAAGTTGCACCAGCAATAGAAATGCCAGTTGAAAAGGAATGGTCCATGTGCACTCCACCCACTGGCATTCAAGCCACTAAACTCACCATCCCAGACCTGAAGGATGGTGGAGAGTACCAGTTCCGTGTCTGTGCTCTCAACTCAGAAGGAGTTGGGGAGGCTGCTAATGTCCATGGCACGGTTGTTACGTCTGACAGGTCAGAAGCACCAGAAATCGAGCTTGATGCTGAGCTCAGAAAGGTGGTATCTGTCCGTGCTGGTGGAACTCTGCGTCTGTTCGTCCCCATCAGAGGAAGGCCTGAACCTGCAGTGAAATGGGAGAAGGTTGATGGTACCCTCATAGACCGGGCTGCAATTGACACCACCAGTTCATACACCATGCTTGTCATTGACAACGCTAACCGCTTTGACAGTGGCAAATACTCGCTTACACTGGAGAATGACAGCGGTTCAAAATCTGCAATAGTTGCAGTGAGAATTTTGGATACACCAAGTGCACCACAAAAACTTGCTGTGAAGGAGCTCAAGAAGGATTCAGTGACTCTTGCCTGGGACACTCCACTTACCGATGGTGGTGCTAAAATCACAAACTACATAGTAGAGAAGAGAGAATCTGTCAGGAAGGCCTATACTACTGTCACCAGCAACTGCACAGCCAACTCCTTCAAGATTGAAGAGCTGCCTGAGGGTGGGATGTTCTACTTCAGAGTCTGTGCTGTGAACCAATATGGCCAAGGACAGACGGTTGAAACGAAAGAAGTCAAAGTGTCTGAGGTACCAATGTCACCAAGCAAGGTTACTGTTGTGGACTTGACCAAGACCAGCGTGTCGCTGGCTTGGTACAAACCAGCTCATGATGGTGGAAGCAAAGTAATCTGCTACAATGTGGAATTTAAGCCGAAGCGTGGGGACAAATGGGGCACAGCATGCACAGTCAAGGTTCCAGAAGCAACTATTCCTAATCTGACTCCAGACGAAGCCTATTTGTTCAGAGTTGTTGCAATCAATGAGAAGGGAAAGAGTGAGCCAAAGGAACTTGGTCTGCCTGTGGTTGTAAAGGATGTTGCAATTGAACCATCAATCAATTTGCTGTTTACCACATACAGTGTGAAGTCTGGAGATGACCTCACTGTTGAGGTTCCATTGAGAGGCAGGCCAAAGCCTGTTGTATCCTGGAAGAAGGATGGCCTTCCTTTGAAGCAAACATCATCCGTGACCATCTTAAACAGTGCAACCTCATCCAAAATTATCATCAAAGAGGCTAATAGAGAACATGTTGGCAAGTATAATATCACTTTAGCCAACTCAGCAGGACTTGTTGATGCAGATATTGGAGTTGTTGTCCTTGCTAAACCAGGTGCACCTAAAGGATTTAAGGTGGATGCTGTGACCTCAGACAGCATCACACTGTCCTGGTCTCCACCAGAATATGATGGTGGCTGCTCAATCAGCAACTACATTGTGGAGAAGAGAGACACAAACTCACAGGAATGGCAGATGGTAGCAAGTAATGTTGCCAGAACATCTTTCAAGGCCGGCCGCCTGACACATGGAGCAGAGTACCAATTCCGCATCTATGCAGTTAACCGTTATGGAAAGAGTACCTATCTAGATTCACCTGGAATCACTGCTCAGTACAACTTCAAACAACCTGGACCTCCTTCTACGCCCATCGTGAGACTGGCCACCAAGTCTTACATGTTGGTGATCTGGAATGAGCCAGTCACTGATGGTGGAAGTCCTGTCCTGGGCTACCATCTGGAGAGGAAGGAGCGTACTAGCATTCTTTGGACAAAGATGAACAGAGGAATGATCAAAGACACAGAGTACAAAGTCAATGGAATTGAAGAGGGTATGATGTATGAATACCGTATTTATGCTGAAAATATTTCTGGTATTGGTAAATGCAGCAAGGCCTGTGAAGCTGTAGCAGCCAGAGACCCATGTGATCCTCCAGGCACACCTGTGGTCACTGCTGTTACCAGAACATCTCTCTCCTTACATTGGGATAAACCAGAGTATGATGGTGGAGCCAAGGTTTCTGGCTACATTATTGAACGCAGGGACCTTCCTGAGGGACGCTGGACGAGGTGCAACTTCACCAATGTGCCTGAAACACACTACGATGTGACAGGCCTTACTGAGAACAGCCAGTATGACTTCCGTGTCATTGCAAAAAATGCGGCTGGATTGTTTAGTTTCCCATCGGACAACACTGGACCCATCACCGCTAAGGATGATGTGGATCCACCACGTATCATGATGGATGTCAAGTTTAGAGAGACAGTGTTTGTGAGAGCAGGAGAAACTCTGAAGATTAATGCTGACCTTGCTGGACGCCCTGCCCCTGTCATTTCCTGGACCAAGGATGGCAAAGACATCGAGCTCAGAGCCAGAATCCAGATTGTTTCAACAGATACCAGCACGTGTGTCATTGTGAAGGATTGCATCAGAAGAGATTCTGGGCAGTATTCACTGACTCTACAGAATATTGCAGGAACAGTTACAATGCCGATAAACTGTGTGATTCTCGATAAGCCAGGACCCTCAGCAGGACCTCTGCAGATCTCAGGTCTCACAGCTGAGGAGTGCACTTTGTCTTGGGGTCGTCCTCAGGAGGTCGGTGGTAATGACATCACTCACTATGTTGTTGAGAAGCGCGAGACCAGCCGCTTGGCATGGACACTGGTGAAGGGAGACGTCACACAGACATACTTCAAAGTCACAGGCCTGCTCAAAGGCAATGAGTACATCTTCAGGGTTCTGGCGGTCAACAAGTTTGGACCTGGTGAAGCTCTGGAGAGTGACGCTATAAAGGTTACAGATCCATACGTATTTCCCACTGCTCCAGCCGGTGTTGATGTAACTACCATAACTGGAGACTCAATGACCCTCACATGGTGCAAGCCAGCCAGTGATGGAGGCAGTCCGATTATCGGCTATGTGATTGAGCGCCGTGAGAAGACGGGTATGCGCTGGGTCCGTGTCAACAGAGATCTCATTGTTGAGTGCACCACAGTAGCAACCAAACTTCGCAAGGGTTGTGAGTATGACTTCAGAGTCTATGCTGAAAATGCAGCTGGTCTGAGTCCCCCAAGTGAACAATCTGCAACATTCAGAGCACTCGACCCTCTGGTTGTTCCTTCTCGCCCGACCAAGCCAAAGACGGTTAGTTCAACCAAGGACAGTGTTTCCATTGTCTGGAAACCACCAACAGATGATGGCGGTGCTCCCATCCTTGGATACAGTGTAGAATACAGAGACTACATCCACAAACCGGAGCCAGAGGTTGAGGATGAAGAGGAAGAATATGAGGACGAGGAAGAGGAAGAACCCGAATCTCCTGAAGAACTAGCAAGATGGGTTGAGGCCATCCCTCTTACCAAGAGTTTGGAATTCACAATGACTGGATTAAAGACAGATGCAGAATATGAATTCTGTGTCAAAGCAATAAACAAAGTTGGCAGCAGTGTGCGGAGCCCATATTCAGATGCAGCTGCAGCCATGGACAGGACTGCAGAACCCTCATTTGATGTTGACATCGAGATGCGTAAAGTACTTGTTGTTAGGCATGGCACCGCATTCACGCTCAATGTGCCATTCAAGGGAAAACCTGTGCCATCAGTAACATGGGACAAAGAGGGCGTTGATCTAAAGGTCAGAGGAACCATTGAATCTACAGAATCCAGCACGTCACTGACTCTTGAGAAGTCAACTAGAAATGACTCTGGAGAGTACTCTGTCACGATTGAATCATCACTAGGAAAAGCAACATTACCCATGGTTGTCAAGGTGCTAGACTCTCCTGGACCCCCACTCAATGTTAAAGTTTCAGCAGTGACCAGGGATTCTGCAACCCTCACTTGGGAGGCTCCGGAGAATGATGGTGGTGACGCAGTTAAGGCGTACCATGTTGAAAAACGTGAATCGAGTAAGAAGGCCTGGGTTTCCGTGACCATCAACTGCCACGCTCTGACATACAAGGTGGAAGACTTGCAGGAGGGAGCCATGTATTACTTCAGAGTTGTTGGAGAAAATGAGCATGGAGTGGGTGTCCCACAGGAGGCCAAGGCTGGAACAAAGATCACAGGTAACACATGAACTGATTGACTATCAGTTGAGATGATTTTACACAAACTTCATTATCAACAAAATGTGCTTAATAAAATGTCTTTGTTACAGAGGTGCCAAGTCCACCCATGAAACTTGGAGTTGCAAACGTTACCAAGGACAGCGTTACGATTGCCTGGACAAGACCAGAATACGATGGTGGCAGCAGAGTCAAGGGTTACCTTATCGATGCCCTGGAGAAGGGACAGACCAAGTGGGTGAAGTGTGCGACTGTGAGGACAATGAGTCACACCATCAAGAGCCTTAGGGAATGTGCCGAGTACTTCTTCAGAGTCCGTGCTGAGAATCATGCCGGACTCAGTGAACCCAAGGAGATGATTGTTCCTGTTATTGTCAAGGAGATACAAGGTATTATCTCTGGCTTTACAACTACATTTTGATATTAGGTGATCCATAATCTCAAAAAACAATTAGAAATGCTGAATCATGTATATCAACAGATCAAAAGCCTTGAGAACTTGTGGAAAAATTAAGTTTAATAGTAATTCTGGTTTTAAGGTGAAATAACTGATCATGTCCTGTCTTATATTTCCAACAGAGGCTCCAGAGTTTGACCTGAAGAACTACCCCAAGAACACAGTTTATGTGAAAGCAGGAGCCAACTTGACCTTTGAGATTCCTCTCACTGGCAGGCCACTGCCAAAGGTGATCATTTCCAAGAATAACGTTGTCATCAAGGGATCCAAGAGGCTGTTGGCAGAAGTAACTCCAGACAGCGTCGTCATCACCCTAAATGAAAGCATTTCAACGGATGCTGGCAAATATGAAGTGACCGCCTCAAATGCAGGCGGCACCACCAAGATCTTCATTATCTTTGTTGTGCTGGACATACCTGGACCCCCAGTTGGTCCTGTTCAGATCGGCGAGGTCGGAGAGACCACAGTATGTCTGAAATGGGATCCTCCAGAGTATGATGGTGGCAGTCCTGTTACCAATTACATTGTTCTGAAACGTGAAACCAGCACTCCTTCCTGGGTAGAGGTGTCAACAAGCATTGCCAGAAGTGCCATCAAGGCGACAAAGCTGACCAAGGGAGAGGAGTATCAGTTCAGAATCAAGGCCGTCAATCGCAGCGGTGTCAGTTACCACATTGACAGCAAGCCAGTCATGATAAAGCTTCCATACAGTAAGTCAGTCCACTCCATCCTGTTGTCATTTGTGATTGATGACTCTCCCTGAATAAACAATAACATGATGCTGTGTTTGCAGCCTTCCCCGGACCTCCATCCACACCATGGGTCGGCCACGTATCGAGAGAGAGTCTGACCATTTGCTGGAATGAGCCAGTCAATGATGGTGGAAACCCCGTGATCGGATATCATGTCCAGATGAAGGAGAGGAGCAGCATCCTTTGGCAGAAGATCAACAAGACAGCAATTCAAGGAAACCAATGGCGTGTCACAAACATCTGCCCGGGACTCATCTATGAATTCAAGGTGTCGGCTGAAAATGCTGCTGGCATTGGAAAGATGAGCAAGACCTCTGAAGAGGTGCTTGCAATCGATGCCTGTGGTACGTTGTCGTTTTTCTTTGAATTTTATATCTATCGCCACTTTTAAGGGAGGTTTTAAAAGTTTACACTACAAAAACTCAATACTGTTGTTCAATTAAATCTCTGTCACTTTGATGTTACAGAGCCTCCAGCTAATGTCCATGTCACTGAAGTCACTAAGAACTCCGTCAGCCTGGCCTGGCAGAGGCCTCCATACGATGGCGGCAGCAAGATCACTGGCTACAGTGTGGAGAGGAGGGAAGCTGGCAGTGGCAGATGGGTGAAGGCCAACTTTACAAACATCATTGAGATGGGTTTCACTGTGTCTGGCCTGAACCAGGACGAGTCTTATGAGTTCAGAGTGTACACCAAGAATGCCATTGGTTCTGTCAGCAACCCGTCTCTCATTGCTGGCCCGGTCACTTGTGTCGATGCATGTGGTGAGTTTCTGATTTTCATCGATAGTTATGCATTTAATTTACTTGTTTTTGGAGTTATTTGTACATAACTTATATTAACGCCTCATGTCCCACAGGTGCCCCAGCCATTGATCTTCCTCCAGAGTATCTGGATGTGGTTCAGTTCAAGGCCGGAGCTTCAGTTAAGCTCAAAGTAGGAATTTTTGCCAAGCCTCTGCCAACTGTTGCGTGGCTCAAGGGTGGAAAGGAGCTGGTAGCAACTTCCGCCATATCTGTTGAAAGCACAACTGACTCTTCAGCAGTTCTGATCAAAGACGCTGCCCGCCTCCACACAGGCTCTTATGAGGTCAAGATCAAAAATGTTCTGGGATCAGCATCTGCGACCATCAGGATTGAAATTCTAGGTATTTAGAAAGTCTCGCCTCAAACTTTTATATTAATTATGAAATCAGAATCAGTCTGAATTTAGATCCTCTTATTTACTGAATCTTTCATCCATTATCTGTATTTGATGTTCATACGCTCTTACCTTCTTTCTTTTTTTTACCTCCTCCTAGATAAACCTGGTCCTCCAACTGGCATTATTAACTTCAACTCCGTCACAGCCGATAAGATCATGTTCTGCTGGGAACCGGTGCCAGAGTCTGACCTGGGAGGCTCTAAGCTGACACACTACATCGTTGAGAGGCGTGAAACTAGCCGAGTGGTCTGGTCGACAGTCTCAGACAGACACGAGCAGACACACATCTCAGTCGGCAAGCTGGTGCGTGGAAACGAATATGTGTTCCGCGTCATGGGTGTTAACAAGTTTGGAGTTGGAGAGGCACTGGAGTCTGAGCCCGTCGTCGCCAAGAATGCCTTCGGTAAGTCTTAGTCTTAGAGACCCACTAATTCTAGTCATGTCCTAACTAGTATGCTTCTATATCCTGTTTCTTTTTCCTTTTACAAACTTCTATATAGATGGTTATTTTCGTACTTATTTTCTCAACATATCTGTTGTCAATTTTTAAAGTAACTCCTGGCCAGCCTCATACTCCCGAGGTGAACACCATCACCAAGACCACCATGGTGGTAGAGTGGGACAAACCAGGTGTAGACGGAGGTAGCACCGTGACAGGCTACTACCTGGAGAGACGAGACAAGAAGAGCCTGCGCTGGATCAGAGTTTACAAAGATCCTGTCACGGACATCAGGCAGACAGTCTACCACCTGACAGAAGGAAATGAGTACCAATATCGTGTCTGTGCCATTAACAAGGCTGGAGAGGGGCCGTTCTCCGACGTGTCAGACTACTACAAGGCTGCTGATCCAGTTGGTAAGTGGTCCAAGAGTCACAGATTTCCCACTAAAACAATGAAGATGAATGTACACACCACCAAACAAATAAATTTTTTCTGACAGATCCACCAGACGAGCCTTGCAAGCTGAGGGTGGTGGACTCCACCAAGACATCCATCACCTTGGGCTGGTCCAAACCAGAATGGGATGGAGGCAGTGAGGTCATCAGCTACATGGTGGAGAAGCTTGTTGAGGGAGGAGAAGAATGGGCCATGATTACATCCAAGGGAGAGGTCAAGACAACAGAGTACATAGTTCACAACTTAAAACCAGACGTCAACTACTTCTTCAGAGTCTCTGCGGTCAACTGTGCTGGCCGTGGAGAACCTCTGGAGATGACTGAACCTGTGCAGGCCAAGGATATCCTGGGTAATTTAATCACTGATATTAAAAATGTTATGCGTGTTCACTTTTAAAGGAGGGTTTCTCACGGCCTCCTTGTCACCAATGATCCCCAAAAATATAAAAATAAAATAGAACTTGGTTGAACATAGCTGCGGGTCAATTTGACCCGAGGACAGCGGGAGGGTTAATGAACTATTTCCCTTCAATTTATTTCTTGTAACGTTCTTGCGCTGGTCCCTGTGTGACCCTGTATGTTTCTGATGATGTTCACAGAGGAAGCCCAGATTGACTCGGACGTTGCCATGAGAACTCACTACATCGTGAAGGCTGGCAAGGATGTGGAGCTGTCTGTTCCTCTGAAGGGCAGACCTGCTCCCACTGCTTCCTGGAGCAAAGGAGAAGAATGCATCGATAACGACCACAAATACGAGTTCCACCACTCGGACACGACCACAGTCCTTGTTATGCGCGAGGTAACCAGGCTGGACACCGCAAAGTACACAGTGAAGCTAGAGAATGGAGTGGGAAAGCCCAAGACACTGACTCTATCCGTGAAGGTCCAGGACACCCCGGCTCAGTGCAAGAACCTGGTCCTGAAGGACGTGACCCGTGGAAAGGTCACTCTCTGCTGGGAGCCTCCGCTCCTCGACGGCGGTGCCGAGATCACAAACTACATTGTTGAAAAGAAGGACTCCTCCAAGAGATCATATTCTGCAGTGACAAACAAATGCACAGACACAACTTACACCATCGAAGACC
Source organism: Embiotoca jacksoni (assembly GCF_022577435.1). Taxonomy (NCBI): domain Eukaryota; kingdom Metazoa; phylum Chordata; class Actinopteri; family Embiotocidae; genus Embiotoca; species Embiotoca jacksoni. Next base: position 10,273,261 of record NW_027185340.1, read on the forward strand.
TCTCCGAAAAGACATCCTTCTTCTTCCGTGTCTTAGCAGAAAATGAGAATGGTGTCGGTGATCCATGTGAAACGCACGAGCCCGTGAAAGCCACAGAGACTCCAGGACCAGTCAAGGCGGTCTCTATGAAGGATTCATCGAAGACCTCCGTCACTCTGCAGTGGTTGAAGCCTGACTATGATGGTGGCAGCATCATCTCCGACTACGTGATTGAGAAGAAACTCAAGGACGAGGAATGGTCATCGGGAGGAGCCAGCAGACAGTGTGAGTTTGAGGTCAAGAAGCTCAAGGAGCACTCGGATGTGTTCTTCAGGGTTGCCGCCAGGAATGAGAAGGGACAGGGTGACTTTGTTGAGACTGGGCCCATCAAGGTCATCGACTACATTATTACACCTGAGGCAAGCCTTGCAGAGTACCCGGATGGCAGCATCAGCGTTCGACTGGGTCATAACGTGCACATTGAGCTGCCATACAAAGGGAAGCCGAGACCTGCTATTCTGTGGCTGAAGGACAACCTACCTCTGAAGGAGAGTGACCAAGTGCGCTTCAAGAAGACAGAAAACAAAGCTACTCTCATGATTAAGAACGTGACACGTGAGAACCAGGGTAAATACACACTGACCCTTGACAATAAAGTCAACAGGAGATCTTTCCACATCCATGTCATCACACTTGGACCCCCATCAAAACCTGTTGGACCCATCCGACTGGATGAAGTGAGGGCTGATAGCATCATGATCTCCTGGGATGAACCCAACAACGACGGCGGTGGAGACATCACCTGCTACACCGTGGAGAAGCAGGACACCTCCCAGTCTGATTGGAAGATGGCCTGCTCCAGTGTCCAGGATACTCAGTTTAAGATTCCCAACCTGGTCAAGGGTCTCCAGTACCAGTTCAGAGTGTGTGCTGAGAACAGATATGGTGCCAGCGAGCCTCTGATCTCACAGATGGTCATCGCCAAGCACCAGTTCAGGCCTCCCGGCCCGCCGGGCAAGCCTGTTGTGTACAACGTGACCAACGACGGCATGACCATTCAGTGGGAGACGCCCATCTATGACGGTGGTACCCCCATCCAGGGCTACCATGTGGAGAAGAAGGAGAAGAACAGCATCATGTGGCAGAAGGTGAACACCATGCTGGTCAAAGAAACCGACTACCGGATTCTGGAGCTCATTGAAGGCCTTGAGTACTCCTTCAGAGTCTATGCCCAGAATGATGCTGGCTTCAGCCGGATGAGTGATGAGAGCAAGACAACCATGGCTGTCAGTCCTGTGGGTGAGTGCTGATTTAAACCTTTACATCACTCTGCTCCCTTCAAACATAAAGTATGTTGGAAATCTAATATGTTCACCAAAATATTGTTGTCTTACATCTAACTAAAACATAGTTACAATGAAAACAAGTAATAAGATGTGTGTTGTTTTTCAGATCCTCCTGGCCAGCCTGACTACACTGATGTGACAAGTGACTCGGTGTCACTGAAGTGGGATGCACCCAAACGTGATGGTGGCAGCAAGATCACCGGCTACAACATCGAGAAACGACAAGGGCAAGGTCGCTGGTTCAAGGCCAACTTGACTGATGTACATGACTGTCAGTACGCCGTTACTGGGCTGGCAACAAATGAACGCTATGAGTTCAGAGTAATTGCCAGGAATGCCATTGGCGTCGTCAGTCCCCCGTCCAACTCCTCTGGCATGATTTTTGTCAGAAGTGAGAATGGTGAGTAACGACAGGACTGAAGGGTTGTGATGTTAAACTGATAGGTAAATTATGTGAGTGGTTAACACTGCTTTTGCTGCCCTTTAGAAACAGCTGACAGCTCCATCAGCTAATTTTTCAGAAAATGACCTTGTTATAGCTCAGTAAAGCTGCACACTGTAAACTAATGCCCCTTTTTCTCAAAACCAGCTGCTCCAAATATTGAGTTCGGTCCAGAGTACTTTGAGGGTTTGACAGTCAAGGCAGGAGACAACATCAGGCTGAAGGTGACCACCACTGGACGCCCAGCTCCCAAGGTTGTCTGGTACAGAGACGGTGTGGCAGTTACCAAAAAGATGATGGATATCATCACCGTGGCTGGATCCAGCACTCTGTTCGTCAGGGATGCGGATCGTTCACACCGCGGCCTCTTCACTATAGAGGCGACCAACGGATCTGGAAGCAAGAAGGAGAACATTCTGGTCCAAGTCCAAGGTCCACAGTCCAGACGTTTTGCTCTTTATACTGCCATGTGGTATTTTACATCACTGTGTTTATTCACGTATTTATTCTCACACTGATGTGTTGCAGACACTCCTGGGGAGCCAGTAGGACCCATCACTTTCAGCCACATCTCAGAGGGCAAGTGCACTCTGTCCTGGAACGCACCCGAGAATGACGGCTGCTCTGAGATCTCACATTACATCATTGAGAAGCGTGAGACTGCCAAGATTTCCTGGGCATTGGTGTCTGATGAATGTATGGAGTGCACTTTCAATGCAACCAAGCTCATCAAGACCAATGAGTACCAGTTCAGGGTGTCCGCTGTCAACAAGTTTGGAGTTGGTAGACCTTTAGAATCCAGCCCCATCATTGCACAGATGCAGTATAGTAAGTGGGAAGAAGGGAGGACTTTTTACAAATTTCATATTTAATACAAAATACACATTATATTTCCATGTTACCTAATTGTAGTTAAATGCACTCATCTATCAAACTTGCTTCCTCCAGCTGCTCCTGATGCTCCAGGCACTCCTGACGCTACTGAGGTGACAGGAGAGAGCATCACCCTGTCCTGGACTCCTCCCACATCTGACGGAGGAAACCCAATTCAGTACTACATCCTGGAGAAACGAGAGAAGAAGACGACCCGCTTCTACAAAGTGGTTAGCAAGAAGCCCATCGTCGAATGTGCTCACAAGGTGCCCCACCTGACGGAGGATACGGAATACGAGTTCCGTGTCATGGCCGTAAACGATGCTGGTGTTGGAGCTCCTAGCAACATCTCTTTGCCGATCAAAGCTGCCGAGCCAAAGGATATTCCTTGTGCTCCATCTGTGGTGTGTGTGTCGGACTCCACCAACACCTCCATCAGCTTGGAATGGTCCAGGCCCGCAGACGACGGAGGCATGGAGATCCTCGGCTATATTATTGAGATGGTGAAGGGAGAAGAAGAATGGAAGAGGGTAAATGAGGAGCTTGTGGCGGACACAAGTTACGTGGTCACGGGTCTACAGACAGGAGCTGAGTACAAATTCCGTGTCGCAGCTGTCAATCATGTGGGTAGAGGCGAGGGACAGGAGATTCCAGAGCCAGCTCAGGCTGTAGACAGGCTGACACCGCCACAGGTGGATATCGACGCCACCTTCAAGCAGACACACATCGTCAAGGCCGGAGGTTCATTGCGCATGGGCATCCACTTCAGAGGGAAGCCCACTCCCACTGCCACTTGGGTGAAGGAGGAGGGAGAGTTGGGTGCCATGGCAGACATCAACACGACCGACAGTTTCAGCTCTCTGAGTATTGAAAACTGTTCCAGAAATGATACAGGCAAATACACCGTCAACCTGGACAACGCCAGCGGCAGCAAGGCCATTACGTTCGTCGTGAAGGTGATGGACACTCCTGGAGCACCGCAGGCCGTCGCCTTCAAAGAGGTAACCAGAGGCTCTGTCACGCTCATCTGGGAGCCTCCTCTCAGTGACGGTGGAGCCCGAATCCATCACTATATTGTTGAGAGGCGGGAGGCTAGCCGCCGCACTTGGACGCAGTCTGGTGGCAAGTGCAAACAGCATATCCTGAAGATACAGGACCTGCTGGAGGGTGTGCCATACTTCTTCAGAGTCTCTGCGGAGAACCAGCACGGCGTGGGTGAGGCGTTTGAGCTGACCGATCCCGTCGTTGCCACCGCAGAGCCGGCGACTCCAAAGAGAATGGACATCCTCGACACCACAGACAGCTCTGTGTCTCTGGGCTGGCTGAAACCAGAACATGATGGTGGCAGTCGCATCCAGTGTTACGTCATCGAGGCCAAGGCGAAGGGTACAGACAAATGGATGGTGGTTGGCAACACCAAGAATCTCACCTATGCTGTTGAGAAGCTCAATAAGGGCGATGAGTATGACTTCCGTGTGAAGGCGAAGAATGAATCTGGCTACAGCAAGCCCAAGGAAACGCTGGCTGCCGTGCTGGTCAAAGAGCCTCACATCGAACCTGCTGCTGATCTCAGCGAGATCGCCAACCAGCTCGTCACATGCAGGTCTGGCGGCACCTTCACCATCGACGTTCCCATCAGTGGTAGACCTGCTCCCAAGGTCTCCTGGAAGTTGGAGGAGATGAAGCTGAAGAGCTCAGACAGAGTTACCATCAAAGTAGCAAAGGACAGAACCAGCATCTCTGTCAAGGAGGCCATGAGAGGAGATGGTGGTAAATACTACCTGACTCTGGAGAATGTGGCAGGAACCAGAACCTTTACTATAGAAGTTAATGTCACAGGCCGACCCAGCCCTCCAACCGGGCCCATCGAAATCACATCCATCACCTCTGAGTCCTGCGTCGCTGATTGGCAACCACCAGAGGATGACGGCGGCACCGACATCACCAACTATATTGTGGAGAAGCGAGAGTCAGGGTCCACCGCCTGGCAGCTGATCAACTCCAGCGTAAAGCGCACAACTCTCCACGTCAGTCACCTGACCAAGTACATGCAGTACACATTCAGGGTCTCTGCCGAGAACCAATTTGGTGTCAGCAGGTCGACTGAGTCTGAGACTATTGTGGCAGAGCATCCGTTCAGTAAGTGCTTTACTTCCTCCTAATTTAACGTTTGTATAATAAATAGAGCATTTTAGACAGTTTTACAATGTTTGTAGAAGTGTTTTCAACTGAACGAGACTGTAACAACAAAATGTAATTTATTATCACAGCACCTCCAGGCCCCCCAACGAGGCCTTTAGTCTTTAATGTCACCTCTAACACGATGACCATGAAATGGGAGGAGCCCTACCACGATGGTGGCAGCAAAGTGACAGGTTACTGGATTGAGAAGAAGGAGAGGAACAACATCCTGTGGGTGAGGGAGAACAAGATCCCGTGCTTTGAGTGCTACTACAAGATGGAAGGTCTGGTTGAAGGCCTGGAGTACCAATTCAGGGTTTACGCCATGAACAGCGGTGGGCTGAGCAAAGCCAGTGAGGCCTCCAAGGGAGCAGTCGCTCAAAACCCAGTTGGTGAGTTCCAACTGGACACTATCTTTTTTTTTATATGATACTCCAAGAAGCTAAATGATCTGACAAACAATTTTGTATCTGGTTTTTAGATCCACCAAGTAAACCGGAAGTCACAAATGTTACAAGAACCACAGTCTCCCTCAAATGGTCGGCTCCACTGAATGACGGTGGCAGTCCCATCGTGGGCTACATCATTGAACGCAAGCCGTACACATTGACGGGCGAGGGCCGCTGGCTCAAGTGTAACTACACCAACGTGACAGACAACTTCTTCACCATCACCGCCCTGGGAGAGGGAGAGCCCTATGAGTTTAGAGTCATCGCTAAGAACGCCAACCAGGTCTTCAGCATTCCCTCCGAGTCCACCGGGTCGGTGCAGTGCAAGACCGACTTTGGTAAGATTTGTTACCGTGACACAACAGCACCAATACAGCACACTTTCAGACTTGTGACATAAACGCATCTTAATTCACTGACAATAAAAATAAACCATGTACCTCGTCTCCACTCAACAGAGCCTCCGAAGGCCCAGCTGGACAGCAAACTCCTGTCAGAAACCGTTATGGTCCGAGCTGGATCAGACCTGGTTCTGGATGCAGCGGTGGGAGGCAGGCCTGACCCTAAGGCTTCCTGGTCCAAGGGCAGCAGGGACCTGGAGTTGTGTGAAAAGTACCACCTGCAGTACACCCCCACCAAGGCTATGGCCATCATCAAATTCTGTGACAGAGATGACACAGGAAAATACTTCCTCACAGTCAAGAACGTCAGCGGAACCAAGACCGCCGAGGTCAACGTCAAAGTGCTCGGTGAGGGGCTTTTTTCTTTAACCTTTCAACTCGTGTAACTACAGATCGCACTGGAGGTATTCATTTGTCACAATCATGCAAAGTAATTTAGTGTGATCGTGTTTTTTTTGACAGACACACCTGGGGTCTGTGAGGGCAGCATTGAGATCAGCAAGATTACCGAGGAGTCGTGCACCCTGAGCTGGAAGCCGCCCCTCGAGGATGGCGGCGACGATGTTGCTCACTATATCGTGGAGAGGCGTGACACCAACAGACTCAACTGGGTAATTATGCATGCTGAGTGCAAGGAGCTGACCTGTGACGTCACCAGGCTGTTCAAGAACACAGAGTACCTGTTCAGAGTCCGGGGAGTCAACAAGTACGGAGCCGGAGTCTACCTCCAGTCGGAGCCCATGGTCGCCAGAAACACCTTCAGTAAGTACAACAGTCAGATCATTGTTGAAAGACACCGATAGACAATTACAACATAACACATGACAATAGAATTAAAACCACAACCTCTCAACTCTCTGTTCAACTTCTCCTCTGTCCTCCAGCGGTGCCGACTCCTCCTGGACCTCCGGAGATCCTGGCGTCAGGAAAGGACTTCGCCACCATTGAGTGGCTGAAGCCAGAGAGCGACGGCGGCAGCCCGTTGATCCATTACCTGGTGGAGAGACACGAGAAGAAGAGTGCCCGCTGGGTGAAGGTAAACAGGGATGGCGCTCACCTGGACACCACTCTGAAGGTGTCCGGTTTGTCCGAGGGCAACATCTACCAGTTCAGAGTGACAGCTGTCAACAAGGCCGGAGAGAGCGAGGCCAGTGAGGTTTCCCTGTATGTCGTCTGCAGAGTGCCAACATGTAAGTCCACCTGGTACATACCTAAAACTACATACTGAAGACCTGACAGATGGTCTTTAATGTATAAATCTGATCTGTTTAGATCTGTGACTAATGGATGATGACATCTGCCAACACCTCAGTAAATCAGTCCCTCTGGGAAATCGTGGTTTTGCGATCGCAATAATTGATGCAAATTCAAGCAAACTGCAAAATTTGCAGAAGCTTGCAATATTTGAAAATTCCCGCGATTTTTCAACAAAAAACATCGTCATCACAATCTGTGCTGAGAGTATTAACGATATAAAGTAAATCTTTTCAGACAAAACTCGCTTTATTAACAAAAATAACTCCTCATTTCCAATCAGAAAGTCTCTTCTCCTGTTTTCATCACCAAATAAAATTGTTCACCGGAGGAAACCGCAACAAGAGGAGAAACAGGAAGTGGCGGGGTTTGCGGAAAAGGTGGCCTTCACAATACAATTTTCTCATGAAATGCTTATTATCAATGGAAGTGATCAGATATCCTGTGATGTGCAGCATGATAATTATCACAGGAAGTGATTACAGATTTATTCCTTAATCAGGTAGCGTTTTAAAAAAAAAAAAAAACAATGCTTTTTTCTTTCTGAACTTGCAACTTTTTCTAATTCCCGCAATTTTACGCAAAAACTTCCCTTAAAACTCCACAAATTACATCACAAGTTTTGAGAAAATCCGCTGCAGTTTTGATTGCAAAAAAACACAAACTCAGCGAAATCCTGAAGTGACTAACTAAAATGACATCATGAAGAACTGACAGATGATCTTAAATGCATAAATCTGGTGTGTTTAGATCCGTGACTAACGGGTCATGACATCTGCCAACACCTCAGTCAACCCTTTATCTTATCAGATGTATTGATCTTTGTCCTTGTACCGTCTCCTCTCAGGCACCCCTGCTCCTCCTTCTATTCCTCGTATCACTGACAGCCACGCCGACAGCATCAGCCTGGCCTGGTCCCGGCCCGTGGATGACGGCGGAGCCGATGTGATTGGCTACATCCTGGAGATGCAGGAAGCTGGAGCAGAGGAATGGACGAAGGCCCACGAAAAGACTCTCCGTGCTTCAGAGTTCGTGGTGACTGGACTCTCTGTGGGCAAGAAGTACTGCTTCCGGGTGGCTGGCATTAACGTCAACGGTACAGGAGACTTCAGCGAACCGTGCGCTGAGACGGAGCCAGTTGAGAGAATCGGTGAGTAAATGCCTGGAAAACATCAAAGTAAATATAATAATCAACTAAGGTTAACAGTTTATTCATTAAGATGTCAGTTTTGTACTTTACCATACAAAATTTGATTAAATTATGTAACTTGTCTCTTTCCAATAGTTCCTTTCTAAATAACCAACATTATAAACCAAGCACTAATTATCCCGCCCTTTCACACAGAAACTCCTGACTTCGAGCTCCACGATGACCTGAAGAAGACCATCTGCCTGCGCGCTGGTGGCTCTCTCCGCCTCTTCGTCAACGTCACCGGTCGTCCTACTCCTGCGATCACTTGGAGCAAGCCTGGTGTCGACCTCCACAACAGAGGCTTCATCGAGGTCACCAACACGTCCACCACTCTCATCATCGACAAAGTCCACCGCTACGACGCTGGCAAGTACACGCTGGTGGCCGAGAATTCTGCGGGAAAACAGGAAGTCAACATTCTCGTCAAGGTGTATGGTAAGTAGATGTTTCATTAGAGTTCATTCTAGAAGAAACGTTTATTTTGATTTCACATGATGCAGTAGCTTTTGAAAATTGTCCATTTTGACAGCAAAATGTATTTTCATTCTTAGACACTCCTGGACCAACCGGACCGATCAAGATCAAAGAGTTGACCAAGGAGTCTATCACCATCTCCTGGGAAGCCCCAACCGTGGATGGAGGTGCTCCAGTCAACAACTACATCATCGAGAGGCGTGAGGCCTCCATGAGAGCCTACAAGACGGTGACAGCCAAGTGGAGTAAGACATCCTACAAGATCGACGGCCTCATGGAGGGCATGCTGTATTACTTCCGGGTCCTGCCTGAGAACATTTACGGTATCGGTGAGCCCTGTGAGACTCCAGATGTCATCCTGGTTTGTGAAGTGCCTCTGCCGCCGCACAAGCTGGAGGTAATCGACATCACCAAGAGCACCGTCTCCCTGGGCTGGGAAAAGCCTGAGCACGACGGTGGCAGCAGGCTGACGGGCTACGTCATTGAAGCCTGTAAGTTCGGCACCGACAAGTGGATGAAGGTGGCCACGTTGAAGCTCACGGACTTCGAGCACACCATCGAGAAGCTGAACGAGACTGAGCAATATTTGTTCAGAATCAAAGCCGTCAACAGCAGAGGAGCCAGCGAGCCCAAAGAGCTGGTTGCAGCCGTCACTGTGCAGGAACAGAGAGGTAACAGATGAAGGCTGTGCTGCCTGCAGCTAAACATAATAAATCTCTACACACTGCAGTAACTTCACAGTTGTTGATGATGTTGTATCTCTTTTTCCGTTGCAGTGATGCCCGTGGTGGACTTCTCCAGTATTCCTCAGAAGGTTGTTAACATCCTGGCCAGCAAGACTCTGGAGCTCGACCTGCCTATTGTCGGCAGGCCTCCTCCCGTCTGCTCCTGGTACTTTGCCAACAATAAGCTAAAAATCACAGACCGTGTCAAAATCAAGAGCACTGGCAAGTTCTCCAAACTGATCATGTCAGACACCACCATCGACGACAGCGGTGACTACACCCTGGAGCTGAAGAACGTTGTTGGTGTCCTCACCGAGGTCATCAAGGTCATCGTTCTCTGTAAGAAACCATCTCCCAGTTCTTATTTTTGTTTTATTTTTTTAAGTCCAGAACATTCATTTCAAGATTGACACTGTTACAGAAAATAATGACCGTAACCATCAATTCTGTTTTACCAGCCAAACCTGACGAACCACAGGGACCCATCAGGTTGGATGAGGTTGATTCCACCACCGTCACCTGCAGCTGGGATCCACCGGTCAGAGATGGTGGGGCTCCCATCAGTGGCTATGTGGTGGAGCAGCGTGACGCCCACAGACCGGGCTGGGTGCCCGTCTGCGACTCCGTTAGCCGACCAACATTCAAATATGTGAACCTGACGGAGGGAGATGAGTACGTCTTCCGTGCGGCTGCTGTAAATCGCTACGGCACCGGAGAGTTCCTGCAGTCTGAGATCGTCACCTGCAGGAGCTTGAATAGTAAGACTTCTGGTTTTATTCTGGATGAAACATTTTGTCAATACCATCATACAGAGAGAAATATGTCAACAGCTGGACGGTAACATGCTTTCCCTCCTCTACAGATGTCCCTGGACCTCCTGGCCGTCCAACCACCTTTGATGTTTCTCGTGATGGCATGACCGTGGCTTGGAACCCGCCAGAGGAAGACGGTGGTCTTGAGGTTTCTGGGTACATCATTGAGCGCAAAGAAGTCAGGTCGGAAAGATGGGTGCGCGCCAACAAGAACCCAATCACCATGACCAGATACAGGTCGACCGAGCTGATTGAGGGCCTGGAGTACGAACACAGAATCACAGCCATCAACGCCAGAGGACTGAGCAAACCGAGTCTATCCTCCAAACCAGCAGTGGCAACGGATCCTATCGGTGAGAGACACATTTCATCAGAGAAGACTTGATGATGTAACTTGTGACATGACACTTTTACGCATTATATACTGAAGTAGCAGGAAATACTGACATGCTTTTCTCCTGCCTGTTCAGATCCACCTGGCTGTCCTCAGAACCCAAGGATCACCGACACTACCAAGTCCTCTGTGTCGCTGGCTTGGAGTCCTCCCGATGAGGAGGGAGATGCTCGGGTGGACGGTTACCTGATTGAGATGCAGAAAGTGGGCACTATGGCCTGGATCAAGTGCAACACCACACCATCTCTGATCTGCGAGTACACACTGACCAAAATGCCTCAAGGAGAGGAGTTCAAGTTCCGTGTGATGGCCTGCAATGCTGGCGGCTCTGGAGAGCCTGCTGAAGTGCCTGGAACGGTCACTGTGACTGAAATGCTCGGTGATGACACATTAACTACTCCTGCACTAACATCCTGTGTGTACGTTTAAAATCAATACAAAATGAAACTGACTTTTGTGCCCCTGATTGTTCTGCAGAATCTCCTGACTACGACCTGGAGCTCAAATACAAAGACGTATACGTGGTCCGCTACGGCGGAGTCGTTAGGCTGTCTCTGCCCATCAAAGGTAAACCTCACCCAACCTGCAAGTGGTCCAAGGGTGGTGGTGCGGTGTCCACCAAGGCCATGATTGCCTCCACCGAGGATGCCAGCGAGCTGGTGATCAAGGGAGCAGAGAGGAGCGACTCTGGTGTGTACGACCTCCTGCTGGAGAATAGGGTTGGCAAGAAGAAAGCCCAAATTAAGGTGAAGGTCATTGGCCGCCCAAGTGCTCCAGAAGGACCAATGGTCTTTGAAGAGATCCAGGCCAACTCTGTGAAGGTGTCATGGAAAGCACCCACTGATGACGGTGGCTCAGAAATCCTTGGTTACATCGTAGAAAGACGTGAGGCAGCAAGAAATGCCTGGTACACCGTGGACTCAAGGGTGACTGAAACTCAGCTCATCGTTAAGGGCCTGAAGGAGGGAACAGAGTACCACTTCAAGGTCACAGCTGAAAACTCCTTTGGTGTCAGCGGATCTCTAAAGTCCGAGCAGACACTGGTGCCCAAGACTCCTCTCTGTAAGTATTCCTTTTTCCAGTCTCCAAATCATTGAATTGTGTAAAACAATTCAATAATAACTCAAAAGTTATCTGTTTTTCAAACCAGGTCCCCCCGAGCCTGCAAGCACCCCGCCAGAGATCATGGACGTCACCAAGAGCTCCGTGGCACTGGCCTGGTCCAGACCAAAGGACGACGGTGGTTCTGCCATCACTGGCTACTTTGTTGAGTACAAGGTGGTGTCCGCTGAGACGTGGTCCCGCCATGAGACCAAGATCACTTCCACCATGTTTACCCTGCCAAGACTTACGCCTGATACAGACTACCAGTTCCGCATTGTTGCTGTGAACGACATTGGCGAGAGTGAGGCTGGTCCTGTGTCTGACCCAGTCACATGCAAGGATCCATTCGGTGAGTCTCCTTCTCAATTCAAATGTACTTTCTGGTCATTAACAGACCTGAAATTAATAGAGCTAATTTTCTTTTTTGTTTCTGTCGCTCCAGACAAGCCCAGCCAGCCCGGCGAGATCGACACAGTAAATGTGTCGAAGAATGCCATCACCGTCCGCTGGCAGGCTCCCGAGTGCAACGGTGGAAAGGAGGTCCTGGGCTACTGGGTGGACTACAGGAAGTCCATCGAGAGCACCTGGAAGAAGTGCAACAAGCAGAGGCTGAAGGAAATGCAGTTCACCATGCCTGGACTGGCCGAGGCCACGGAATACGAGTTCAGAGTGTTTGCTGAGAACGAGACAGGAATGAGCAGACCTCGTAGGACTGCCACATGCATCAAGACTAAACTGAGTGGTGAGCAAACTGAAATATACTGTAAAAATTTGTATTACAACTTTCATAATTTACACTTATGTTTCATAAATATACCTTCTCGACTTGTACTTACAGTTGAAACTATACCAAGCCTGAGGAAGGAAATGGATGAAGTAACCACCAAACTGGGCCAGCCTGGTGTCATGAAGTGCCAGATTATCGGCAGACCTGTGCCTGAAATTAAATGGTATCATGATGGCAAGGAGGTTGTCGAGTCTCGCAAGTACGAGATGAGCTCAGACGGCCGCAACCACTCCCTGTCTATTATGACAGACCAGCAAGAGGATGAGGGAGAGTACACCTGCAAAGCCATCAACGATGCCGGAGAAGCCGAGACCAAAGGCGTCCTGGTGTTGGAGGCCCCGTCATCATTCCACCCCGACTACCCGCTGAAAGAAACCTACTACGCTGGCCTGGGAACCACTCTGCGCATCCACGCCGTCTACATCGGTCGTCCTGAGCCCAAGATCATGTGGCTGCATGGGGCGAAGACCCTGGAGAACACCGAGGACATTAGCATCGAGACCACCGAGTACTACACACACCTGGTCATCAAGAACGTGCAGCGCAGAGTCCATGGAGGCAAATACAGAATCAGACTGCACAACCACTTTGGCAGGGCTGACACCGCCTTCAATGTTGAAATCTATGGTATGTTCATTGAAATTACTCGCCACAGCGAATGCATTTTTAAAGGTGATATTATCAAATTTGTGAATGATTATATATAATACTTCTGTGCCCAGACAAGCCTGATATGCCCCACGGCCCCATTGTCCTGGATGCCCTCCTGAAGAACTCTGTTATCATCAGCTGGAAGCCTCCCAAGGATGACGGAGGCAGTATGATCACCAACTACATCGTGGAGAAGCGCGAAGACAAGGAGGACACCGAGTGGGAACTCGTGTCATCCTCCATCAATGGCACGTCTTGCCGCGTGCCCAACCTCACCGACAGCGCAGGCTACTTCTTCCGTGTGTACGCCCAGAATCGCTATGGCAACAGCGAGCCGCTAGAGCTAACTTCCCCCATCCTGATCAAGAGCCAGCTTGGTAAGTTTGAAACAATCTCCAGTTATGTTTCAGAACTACTTCTAACAAAGTAAGCACACAACTGTAATACACCACATGACTTCCCATGAAGACATACCCAATTTCATATTTATATTTTTCTGTCCACAGAGAAACCATCACCACCTCTGTCACCTGTTGTTTCTGGAATTACCAAGAACTCCTGCGTGGTTTCCTGGAAGCCTCCACTCAGCGATGGTGGATCCAAGATCAAGAGCTATTGCCTTGAGAAGAAGAATAAGAAGGACAAGAAGGAATGGACCGAATGGACTCCGGTGACCACGGATGAGATCAAACAGACGGTGTTCTCCGCCAAGCGTCTGACTGAGGGCGTCGAGCACATCTTCCGCGTGAAGTGCGAGAATCTCGGAGGACAAAGTGACTACAGCGAGGAGACCGCTCCTATCGTTCCTGCCACAGCCGTTGAGGTTCGTGCTCCTTCCTTCAAGGAGGAGCTGAGGAACATGAGCATCAAGTACAAGAGCAACGCCACCCTCGTCTGCAAGATCTTGGGACAACCCAAGCCTGTGATTAAATGGTTCAGACGAGGAAAGGAGATCCAATCTGACGGAAAGAAGATCAAGATCCAGGAGTTTAAGGGAGGTTACCACCAGCTGGTCATCACCGAGGCTGATGAGGAAGACTCCACTGTTTACCAGATCAGGGCCACCAACCAGGGAGGCTCCATCTGTGCAACAATCTCTCTGGATGTTGAAAGTAAGCTCACAATATTCAATTTCTCCAGCAAAACCATTGACTTGTACAAAACCATTGTAAACATGCTAAACATATTTATAAATTCAAATAAAACATGAGATCTCACAAACTATTTTTCTCTTTTCTAGTCCCTGCCCAGATCCACCTGCCCAAGAACCTGAAGGACAAGGAAGCCATCCCTGCCCTGCGCGGAGAGATGGTCAATATCAAGATTCCTTTCGGTGGCAAACCAGATCCTGTCATCACATGGCAGAAAGGACAAGACCTCATCGACAGCAATGGCCACTACCAGGTCATCGTCACCAGGTCTTTCACTTCATTGGTATTCCCCAACGGAGTGGAGAAGAATGATGCTGGATTCTACATCGTCTGTGCCAAGAACAGATTCGGCATTGACCAGCAAACAGTTGAGCTGGATGTGGCTGACGTGCCTGATCCTCCACGCGGTGTCACAGCCAGTGACATCTCCAGGGACTCAGTCAGACTGAGCTGGGTGGCCCCAGCCAATGACGGCGGCAGCAAGGTCATCAGCTACATCATTGAGAAGTGCCCCACCACCGCAGAGAGGTGGGAGCGTGTTGCCCAGTCCCGCGACACCCGCTACACCGTGACCAATCTGTTCGGAGGAACGAGCTATCAGTTCAGAGCCATTGCTGAGAACAAGTTTGGACAGAGTGCCCCATCCGAAACTAGCGGACCGGTCATGACCAAAGAGGACAAAGCCAGAGTTCTGCTCTACGACAGGGAGGTTGACGATACTGGACGTGTCCCGAAGGGCAAGGCTCAACATGGCGACAGCAAGAATCTGCACAACAAATATGCCATTGCAGAGGAATTGGGAAGAGGTCAGTTTGGCATCGTCCACCGCTGTGTCAACACCAGCTCTGAGAAGACTTACATGGCTAAATTCATAAAAGTCAGAGGTGCCGATCAGGCAATCATCAAGAAAGAAATTGCAACACTGAATCTGGCCAAACACACAAACTACCTCCTCCTCCACGACTCTTTTGACAGCCCCGAGGAGCTGGTGATGATCTACGACTTCATCTCTGGTGCCGATATCTTTGAGCGTCTCAATACAGCCGAGTTTGAGCTCAATGAGCGTGAGATTGTGAATTACATCAGGCAGGTCTGCTCAGCTCTGGAGTTCCTGCACACTGAGAGCTACGGAAACTTTGATATCAGACCTGAGAACATCATTTACACAACCAGAACAAGCTCCAATGTGAAGATTATTGAGTTGGGACAGTGCAGACACCTGACACCCGGTGACCAGATCAAGATTCAGTACAGCACTGCAGAATACGCTGCCCCTGAGATCCACCAGTGTGACATGGTTAGCACGGTTACGGACATGTGGTCCGTCGGTGTCCTTGCCTACGTGTTGGTCAGTGGACTTAATCCATTCACCGCGGAAACCAACCAACAGATGATTGACAACATCTCCAATGCAGCCTACAGCTATGACGACGAGTCCTTCAAGCAGGTCAGTGTCGAAGCATTGGACTTCACAGACCGACTCATGACCAAGGACCGTAAGCACCGCATGACTTCAACTGAGGCTCTGGCGCATCCTTGGCTCACCAAGCCAGCGGAGGAGATCAGTGCCAGAGCGATCCCAACCGGCAGGCATAAGAGATACTACCAGACGATGGTGAGGAAGGAGTGGAACACCGTTGTCTCTGCGGCCCGCGTGGCCAGCGGCGGCTCCATCAGGTCCCAGCGTGGCGTCTTTGTCTCCAAGGTGAAGATTGCTCCTTTCGAACACGGGCCTGTCGCAGGCCAGGTTGGACACGCGGTGATGAGTGAGGGCGACAGCGTGAAGTTCATCTGCAACATTGAAAACTATGACAGCACCACTGAAGTGACTTGGTACTGTGGCGTCAGGCAACTTGAAGCCGGCGACAAATACGAAATCGAATATGAGGATGGTCTGGCTGTAATTACCATCAACAAGGTCACCAGAGCAGATGACGGCACTTACAGATGCAAGGTGGTGAATGAGTACGGGGAGGACAGTGCCTACGCAGAGCTGTTCATCAGTGGTGTTCGATCTTACCGCGACTTCTTCACCACCCGTGTGGTCAAGAAAACAAAGCGCAGAGTTGACACGGCCAGGATGCTCCAGAAGCCACCGGAGTTCACCCTTCCTCTGGTCAACCGTACATGCTACCTCGGTGAGGACGTGCGCTTTGGTGTCACCATCACTGTTCACCCAGAGCCTCGTGTCATCTGGCACAAATCTGGACAAAAGCTCATCCCCGGAGAAGACGACAAGAAATATACTTTCATCAGCGACAAGGGTTTGTATCAGCTGATCATCCATAAGCTGGAGGACGAAGATGACGCCGAGTACAGCGTTGTGGCGCGCAACAGATACGGTGACGACAGCTGCAAGGCTCGTCTGACCGTCGTTCCTCGACCTAAACCGGCAGACCTCACCCTGAGGCCCATGTTCAAACGCCTGCTTGCAAACGTTGAGTGCAGGGAGGGCCAGAACGTGCGCTACGAAATCAGAGTGTCCGGCCATCCCACACTGAAGTGGGAGAAGGATGGCATGCCTTTAGCCTTTGGACCGGCCATTGAGGTTGTCCATGAGGGGCTGGATTACTTCATCCTTCATCTGAGAGACACTCTGCCCGAGGACTCTGGTGTGTACAGAGTTACTGCTACCAACTCTGCTGGATCTGCCAGTTGCCAGGCCTCGCTCAAAGTAGAGCGCGTTGCTCATGTGAAGAAGGAGTATGAACCCACTGAGAAGGAAAAGAAAAAGATAGCTGGAAAGGAGGAATTGGACAAGAAGGTGAGGCTGTCCCAGATTCTGTCTGACACGGTTGTTATGCCTCTACCACCTGCAGCGGTGCAAGCTGTGAGGGAGGCAGCCACCATGTTCAAACCTGCCGTCACAACGAAGAAGGGAGAGAAGACGGAGGCTGAGATACAGAAAGAACAAGAGGAGAGGAAGAAGAGGGCCGACGAGAAGAGGCTGCGTATGCCGTACGTCGTCCCCACACCTCGGGTTATTAACCCAGCTGTTCTTGAGGAGGACGTGGAAATCAAATACTTCCAGCCACTCTCTGACATGAAATGGTACAAGAAGCTGCGGGACCAGTATGAATTCCCCGAGCCGATGGATAAAATCAAGCAGAAGAGGATGAAGCGTATTCGCCTCTCCAGGTGGGACCAGTTCTACGAGGTGCCCATCAGGATCAAGGACCAATACAAGCCGAGGTGGCACATCACTTCAATGACTCAGGATGACCTGGAGACCGTGAGGCCTTCAAGGCATCGCACTCCTTCTCCTGAGATGGAGGCCTACCACAGGTTCAGGAGGAGGTCTCTGGGCGACCTGTCAGACGAGGAGCTGCTGCTGCCTGTGAAAGAATACCTGTCCATGAAGAGGACGGAGGAGGACAGGCTTCGTCTGGAGGACGAGCTGGAGCTCGGCTATTCTGCTTCTCCACCTAGCCTCAGCCCGGTTCGCTTCGAGCTGTCCGCCCTGCGTCCCTCGTCTCCTAGAAGAGTCTACAGTGACGACGAAGAGGGAGAAGAGATCCACAGATATGACTCCTACCGAATTCCATCGAAAAACGAAGCCGGCCCAAGTTATGTTGACCTCCGGCAGCGTCACGACAAAGCTACATACCAACCTCCAAGACAGAGGCAGCGGTTGTATGAGGAGAGGGAAGACCAGGAGCTGCTGCGCCCACACACTACCGCTCAGAGGATTTCTTCTTACAAGGGCGAACTCAAACGCATGGAGTTTGAGGAGAAGACACGGACCTCGAAGAAGGAAACAACCATTACTGTTTCAACAATCTCTGAGGCCACTGAATCTGAGCACCTGTCGACCTTTACCTCAGAATATATTCCCAAACCAATCAAGAAACTCCCAACAGCTAAAGCCGAGGCAAGTTGTTCTCCTGCCCGAGAGAGAGCTGCGAAGACAGATTTGACGTTCCCGAAGGTCGACTTCATGTCCAGGTATGAGGAGAGGAAGCAGGCTCTGATATCAGAGAGGAGATCCGTGGAGAGGAAGGTCGAGGTTGTCACACAGGCTCCCTTCAGCCTTGACCACGCCCCACGCATCACCATCAGGATGCGCTCTCACCGCATACCCTACGGCTCCAACACGAGGCTCACCCTGAACATCCAGGCCAAACCTGAGCCCGAGGTCAAGTGGTTCCACAATGGAAAAGAGATCCACCAGAGTGGCAAATACCACATGACGAACATCAGCGGAGTTCTGACTCTCCAGATCATCAGGTGCGTGACCGAGGACTCAGGCACTTACCGCGTGGTCTGCAGGAACGCCAAAGGAGAGACTTCTGACTATGCCACACTGGATGTAGCAGGAGAAGAGTATGCCGCCTTCTCTTTGCTCCGCAAAGACGAGGAGCCTCCGTCCGCCCATCTGCCAGAGATGACCAAAACAGAGGTGTACCACGTCTCTTCCTCGAAAACGACAGTTGTGACCACCACTGTCGTTGAGAAGCCGAGGGAGAAGCCGAGTGTTCCTGCCCAGATCCTGACTAAACCACAGTCCCTGACTGTAGAGGAAGGAGACATCGTCAGATTCGACAGCAACGTGGACGGTGAACCAGCACCTCGTATCGCCTGGCTGCACAACGGAGCACCTGTCGGTTCGACTGCCCGCCACCACATCGTCTTCAGTCAGTACAACTCCTCCCTTGAGATCTCTGCCGTCGAGATGTCAGACGAAGGCAGCTACACTTTGCTGGTGGAAAACGCTGGAGGCAAACAAGAAGCCCATTTCACTCTGACGATCCGCAAGTCCGAGTCAAAGGAGAAAGTAGTCGCCCCCCCCAGAATCACCTCTCCAGAGGCTAAATCCCCTCTTGCCATGTCCCCCGAGCCAATCAAGTCCCCCCAGAGAGTCAAGTCCCCCGAGCCAATCAAATCCCCCCAGGGAGTCAAGTCCCCCGAGCCAATCAAGTCCCCCCAGAGAGTCAAGTCCCCCGAGCCAATCAAATCCCCCCAGGGAGTCAAGTCCCCTGAGCCAATCAAATCCCCCCAGAGAGTCAAGTCCCCCGAGCCAATCAAGTCCCCCCAGAGAGTCAAGTCCCCCGAGCCAATCAAGTCCCCCCAGAGAGTCAAGTCCCCAGTCTCACCCAAATCCCCGACTCCCAAATCCCCGACTCCCAAATCCCCGACTCCCTCCTCATGATCCCTGCGGTGAAGGAGGACGACGCCGGAGCGAAAACCCTCCGACTGTCCATTGCTCTCAGCTCCGACTCTGCAACGTTCAACATTCACATTCGGTCCAAGTAAAAAAGAAAGGAAAGATTCATCTACAACCCTGTTTCCCTCGTCCAGAACCTTTTTATTTAGTGAGTTAGCTGCAATAATCTACTTGGTAAAGATCTGGATTTCTGTTCTTGTAAATATGAACTATTTTTGTACCAATCTTGACATTAATTTATGCCAAACTAGACTAAAGTCTAAAGTTGTTATAAAATGTGCCATATTGGATAACTATGACTTAGGATTTTTGATCCACTTTTCTGTGACATGTACATAATGTATATAGCCGAATTTAACGGTTATGGGAAATGTATGCATTGTTATTTATGACAATAATATTAACTGAAACCAAAGAAGAAATGTTTAAACAGGAGAAAGTTTCCCCAGGAACGAATACCCTGTCGAACCAAGAAACGAACCTCTGCGCCTCAACGATAAGTTGAAGTCTTTAAGATTGCCTCAACAGGTAGAGAGTCTCCCTGTTGACGTTACAGAAACAGAAAGACAAAGCTATTGTTTTGGACACGCGTCCGTGCGTGATATTACAGTTTCCTATGAGTTGTACCGTGAGCGTAAGACCCTGAGTGCTGTTTGCATCACCCTCATGTAAAGCAGCAGGAACTGGCCTTGCGCTCAGACTGACCGCGTCGCATCACCGTGATTTGATGACCCGCAGAGAGCGCGAGCGGCCTGCGCTCTCTGCGTTTAGCTCGTTTTAATAAAGAGCGCTGCTTCTGGCGCAGGACGGCCGGACCGGCTTTTTTGAAACATCTCCTGGCCATAAACGAACGAAAGGCCGAAGCCGGCTCTGCTGCGCAGAAGCAGCGCCACCTCCTGGAGGATAGTTAGGTGACGTGTTGGTGTGTTTTGAGTGCGAGTGTTTTGTAGTTTATAGTCGGGGTGCTCTCGTCGGCCACGGCGACGCCACCTCCTGAGTAGAGGAGAGCAGCAGTTAGCTTTCACCCTGCTTTTACTGTTCTGTTGATGTCGAACGATATTTCATCCTCCTCGAGTTTGATGCATTACTGATTTTAATAAAGCATGATTTCAGCACGACACACACCTCCTCTCCTTCTGGTTATTGTGTGTGTTTCTCTGCTCCCACTAATATGGATAAATCCATTAGCTCCCCACAGACTGGCGAGTCTCAAGTCTTCCAATTCAGTCCGCTCGGTCTCCTCTCTTCGCCTTTTGTTCTACGGTCATTTTCAGACGGCTCTTTTGACCCTCTAAAGGTGCCGTCGTTTGGTATCGATGCAATGTCTACATGTTACCGCTGAGTGGTGCTAGCGTCGTTTAAAAACACCGTCCTCGTGTGGACTTCACACCAAACTCAATGTAAAAAAATAGCAGTTTTAATATATTTCTGCCTCTTTTCAAATTTGAACACGTTGTTTTGACAGATGTGACGGCTCCGCTCTCCAATACGGCTCATCTCTTTAATACGGCACACCTAACTCACGTGATGTATTGGTACAGACCAGTTCAGACACCGAAGATGCAAATAGTAATCTTATAAATAGCTGTTTCCGCTGATGTTCAGGTGGTCTCAACACACATCGCTGAAAAACCTCCTCACTACTTACCAACCTTCATTTAAAAACCTGAATGTGAAATAGTTTCCTGCCTACAACCGATGGGAAGGATGCACCTGTCTCTTACAAATATCATACCTAACTCCATTAAAGAATCAAACAATTTATACCCTTCTTGAGTATCTCCAAGCACACTGATATTAGAGATAAAACTCTTGAGCTTCTCATAAATAGTAACAGTCAACTCTTCAATTCGGCATCAATAATATCAGTCTCCATTGAAAAATCTGAGTTTTACAACTTTCCATAAAATAATATAAAAGAATGTTTATAACTGGGAATCAGTTATTCTTCAGGTGGTATATCGAATGCAGCCATACCTAATATACTATGATGTTTAATGATATCACCATCAATCATACACTATGGAAAATTTGAGGAATTTCCTGCAAAATAAATCTGATATTTTAAAATCCTGTGGAGATATTAGTGATATATATTCATATATAATAGTGAGGAGACACTTTTGAGAAGTATCTTTAAGAATGTCATTGAATAATCTGCCAGTTTATCATATAAAGCAGGTAATATACTGGAAAAAAGTGAGCACACGTCTTCCAACAATCCCTGAGATTCTCAGATGAAGTACGTCACACCAAACTCGATTCGACAAATCAGACAGTTTAACACGGTCCTGCCTAATGCTGCACATACACATCCTTTGAGTAACAATATGAATGGGAAGGATTCTCCTGCTGCTCCTCTGCAGACACACAGCGCTGAGCAATACTTTCAAGTATTATCTGAAGCACATTAAAAAGTACTTCATTTAATTTTCATTCCCACAATTGACCTCAAAGTATTTGTTTTTACGAAAGTAGAAAGAACATCCGTAAAAAGTGTTCATGTCATGAAGGAAACACGCGGACTCACCAGATCGTCTGCACTTTGTTTAATGATGAACTTAAGCTTTGATATTTTTATGTTTGCGCTACATGGAAATACGACATGTTGGATGAAAGCCAGCGGGGTTCATGTATGAGCTGTGTGCAGCATGCGTTGTGGGAGGACATTAGTAGGCTGATGTCTGTAATACAACACGAGCAGGACTCAGTCGGTCCCTTATGAACGTATACAAGGTCCAATAATGTACATTTACACTGCTGGAAAACTATTGTACATACAAATACACATGAATAATGAAAAGTACACAGTATATTCACGTTCAAACATCCTGGAGCCTTCAGAGGACGTACAGCAGGTAAATATCACGTCTATCTACATCCCCCCCCCCCCCCCGCCCCGGGCCCCAACTCCCCCACAGCCAACCAGCTGCCGACAAATAATATAAATAAGGTTGAGTGATGCTTCATGCAGGAGGCTAAACGTGGTGAATATGTTCTTCTACAGAAGTAGATTTAATCACGATATAATCTTATGTCGGTGAAAGTCTTCTGTCACTTTAATCTGCCGGCGTTTGGACTTCAGAACGAACCGGACGGTGAACGAACCGTAGGGTTCTGCAACATGTCTTTTTTTACATTAGCTAATTTAGCTTCACTGTTAACTCATTTATTTTTTAACAGATAACTAATAAAAATAAACGTTATTTATCTCGTTCAGTGAACTCGTCATCAGAAGGATCAGACGAGGCAGAATAACTAAAGAAAGAACGGCTGCAAACTGCAAAAATCGATGTTGGAGCGTCCGTTCTCAACTTTATCTCACGTACTGAAGCTAACAACAGATCTATCGAGGTGAAACGGACGACTTTCTGCACTCGTGCCAAAAAACATCCGCCATGTTTTAGCATTGGCTTCTTCACACCTTCAGAGAAAGACGTCTTTGAACGCAGCGTAGTTTCAACCACGCTAAAGAAAGCTTTCAGAGCCTGGGTTAGCTAAACCAGAACTAGCTAAACCAGAACTAGCTAAACCAGAACTAGTTAAACCAGAACCAGCTAAACCAGAGAACCATCCGTGGAAAATGATGAATTATGGATGAAAGTTAATTCGTGTTTTAGGGGCGCTACAGATAATTTTAGTGTTCTAGTCTCAGATGAGCCTCTTAAACCAGAAGTGTCTACATTAGTTCTGGTTCTGGAACAGCCCGGACCAGGTCATATCTGAGTTCACACTCTATGAAGTAAAATAAAAGCGTATTATGTACATATCAGCATCTAGAAACAGTACAAACGGTAGAAATTACAAAAATAACAAAAGGAAAAATAGTTTTCAGAAGGCATCTTCAGAGACATGAAGGTAAAATAAGTTATAAAATAATATGGTTCTAACTAAATGTTCATAACGTACTGCAGGTGCACATGTAGAGCTGTTACAGATGTGTCACAAACAGAAATATAAAAGATTGCAACTTGTATTTAGAAAAACAGGAATTCAAAAATCAAATATTCAGAGAAATTTAACTGAAAATCTCTTAACAAAACAAACCAAACTAAAAAAAGAAGAAAATGGAGGAACGCCACTTTAAATCCAGTCTGCTCCGTTTTCTCCGGGTTGTTCAGTTGTTAAAAAATTACAAACCAAACTCCATTCAAAAAATGTGACATTTAAAAATAATTCCACTACTACCCAAAGGATATTTTGTGGATAATAACATCAAAATCACATTAATGAGAGTTTAAACTTGAAGACGGCATGTTGGGCCAGTTTATACCGAGCAGTGTACTAAAGTAAAGTGGAGATATTCTGAATTTACCAGATCCAAATTCAACTATTTGGCTTTAAAGCCTTAAATGAGTGATGAGTGACAGCTGCCTGAGTGACATGGAAATAAGACCGCTGTGGAGTTGTTGGAAGGCAGATTCGACCAGTTGGATTAAATCCGTCCTTCATCTTCTTCATCTCGTGCTCGTCTTTAAATGAGAAGAAGCGCGTGTTCCTGCCTTCATCGCCATGGTTACCTGAGGGGGTTGTACGTGGTCGAGGGCTCGCAGGTCACGCAGCTGACGGGCCGTGACGTTTATATCTTTGTCTCGTGGACTTCCTGTCTCCTTCCAGTCCAAACAGTTCGGTCCCAGCAGACCTCACAAGGCAGCGGACACAACTTCATAAAGGAAGTGCGAGTTAAAAGAACGAAGGTTCCCAACAGAGATGTTGTCAATCTGTCGGCCGTCTGAGTGAAACAGACGGCCGACAGGAGGCATCATGAGCAGGCTGCATAGCTAGATTCACTGTTTCAAGCAAAAACGCCTCTTTAATCACACGAAGACACAAAAACACAGAAATAGAGAAGAAAGTCCAACATGAACCGCACCAGGAGTCCATCATCTGGTTTTAATTATCTAAAGAACTCTAACGCTGTTTAAAGTGCTTATAAAATAGGACTCCTGCTCCGATCAAACCCTCTCCGGTCACCCCGATGAGCCGCCGCCGACGTCTTGAGCCACCGGTCAGCAGGAACAGATTCTGAGGTCTGGAGGAGGGACGGCTTGGTCCACAAAGGTCTTCACGGTTCCAAAACGTCGAACCAAACCCCAAACAGACCCTACCGATAGCATTAACTTTACAAAGACCTGATCCCAGAACAGCTGTACCCCCAACAAACTCCAATTCATATAAAAAACAGACCGTCCTGTTTCCAACAGTAAAAGCTGCTGTAAATGCAAGAAGATATCGAGGGGACCGTTTGGATCCATGACGGTACTGGACACATTGAGACTCAGA
This sequence comes from Embiotoca jacksoni, assembly GCF_022577435.1. Taxonomy (NCBI): domain Eukaryota; kingdom Metazoa; phylum Chordata; class Actinopteri; family Embiotocidae; genus Embiotoca; species Embiotoca jacksoni. The sequence continues at coordinate 10,297,923 of NW_027185340.1, forward strand.
CCAGGACCACAGGCGCGAGGTTACCACGCAAAGGTGGTTCTGTGGCATCGGAAACGTCCGTCACTTGGACACCAACAGATTTCTGAGCTCCTCCAGGGAAATTCATCACAACCAAGTCCGTCTGGAAGTAGAAGTCTGGAAGTGGACCAGAGGACGTTCCTTCACTCAGCCAACAACAGGTTGGGTCAAGGTCACGTCCACAAACCATCGGCCTCAACCACCAGAAGAGTCACGACGGGACATCTACAAGTAATCTCAGCTCATCACCAACACAAACATGTTTAGGACTTCATGGGTGTCAAGGTTGAATGTCTAAGGTCAAAAGGTCACAGGACGGCACCAATCAGCAGCAATCATTCCAATCGTATAATAAAGCCGACCCCGGCTCTTTTCGGATCTCAGTTGGGAGGTCGTGGGTTGTACGCGACGCCTTCAACCGGACGTTAGGAGCAGTTTAGTGCCAGGGAGGACGAATATGGCGGCTAACTGTCAACTTCCAAAACAAACAAGAAAGAAGTCCAAAAGAAATCAGGTGGGAAAAGAAAGAAAAGTTTCGATGAAGAAGCGACTTTAGAAGCAGGTCATCCCGTCGGGCTCAGAGGTCGTGGTCGCTGTGGCTCCGCCTCCAACCAGATAGACCGCCATGCTGGATTTGGATTGGTTGAGTTTGGGGACGCCGGTGCTGCTTGCTTTGTAAAGACCAGAGGAGAAAAGGGTCTGGCTGCTGCTACCGCTACTGGGGTTGAACTGGAAGTCCGGGTCGAGAGCCGTATCCGTGGAAACAACCCATGAGGCTGGACGCCATTTCTTCAGAGTGTAGGGAGTCTTGACCCGACGTTTTATTTTCTCTCCTGAGGCGCTCAGACTGCCGTCATCCGTCCCGGAAACATCGTCTGAGAAGGAGAAGAAACAGCCAGAGATGTGGAGGAAGATGTCTTTTGAAGGAATCACAACACAAGTACAGCACAGTAAACCACTCACCTGAGGAGATGCAGGAGGAGGACAGGTCCAGGGAACAGGGGCGCTGAGGCCTCCGGGCTTTGGTCGGTCCCACCTGGGACCTCAGTAGACCTGGTGTTTGTGGTTCTAAAGCTGGACTTTGTAGAGCTGCAGGTTCTGGAACTGAATTTTCCACCACAGCTACGGTTTCTGGACTTTGAATTTCCAAAGTTTCTGTGGCTGGAACCTCTTGAGTTGATGCTTCTGGATCTAAAACCGCAGCTTCTGGATTGGAAGCTGGAGCTTCTGCTGTTTCTGGGGATGAAGGTTTCTGCGTGAAGACTGATGCATCTAAAATTGGGGCTTTTGCAAATGCGGTTGGGGCACTTCCAGATGAAGTTTGATTTCCTGGAGGGAATCCACTGGTCAGCTGAATTGCTGGTTGTGGTTCAGGTGCAGGTCCACCGGGTCCGACCTCCAAACCTCGGCAGACCTTGACCTCTGAACCCACCGCCAGCCGGTTGTTGTTGTTATTGGAGTTTGAGCCTCGTCCAGATAAGATGTTACCAGCTCGGCTGTGATGATGATGATGAGGAGGAGGAGGAGGAGGCGGTTCCCTCTCAGCAGGCGGCTGTTCCCTCCTCAGCAGTGGTTCATGCTCGTCAGGACTGAAGTTGAGCAGATTCAGGCGGCTGTCTTCTCCTTCACTCATCCCTCCCTCCATCTTGTCCTCGTCCTCCACCTGTGGTCCCGCTGGATTGGTCCGACCTCCACCAACCGTCCCATTGGTCACCAGGGTGGGGACGCCGGCGCTGTAGCCGCCGGCCGTGATGGAGTGGACTTCTCTCCCGGTCGCAGCATTGCTTCTGGTGTTTGTGTTGTTGGTAACCGTGGTTACCAGGTGTGGCTCTGCAGCCGCGACGACCATCACCGTGTTCAACTTAGCAACACCTGTCTCCACCTGGAAAACACCAAGTTGTGGGTCAGGTGGATGTTTGAACGTAGCTTAACCTTGTTGTAGAGAGTTCACACTGTTAGACATTAATCGGAGTTACAACAAAGGACGTGCTGCCGCTACGAAGTGGAGGTCTGTGGGTAGAAAACGTGTCCAAAAAATAATAACATAAAAATAAACATAATAACAACATAATCATAAACAAAATATTAAACATAATAACAACATAATGATTAACATAATAACAACAACATAAAATACACATAATAGACATAATGATAAACATAATAACAACATAATAATAAACATAATAACATAATAATAGACAATGATAAACATAATAATAAACATAATAACATAATAATAAACATAATAATAAGCATAATGATAAACATGGTAATAAACATAATAATAAACATAGAAACATAATCATAAACATGATAATAAGCATAATAAACATAACAACAACATAATAATAAACATGATAATAAACATAAAGGACAAACACAACTCAGCAAACAGTCGATGGACTCCACCTCTTAAAACTAGAAACCAAAATATCCTGAAATGATGGTCGAATGGCAAAGTTAATAATAGATAGAAGACAAAACACCCAACATGACCCCAGAACTTTACCCAGAACTTTACCGGGCTTTCGGCATCAAGACCCGATGATATGAGATGAATAACGGTGAACCTGTTTGAACCTGATCACATGAAATCCTCTCATACCTGTCGGTGGTTGGACTTCAGCCTCCCCAGCTTAAGTCGAGAGGCGGCGCCCTCCTTGGTTCTAGGGAGCAGGTGGAGACTGCCGGGCCTCTGGGGCAGGTTCTGCTGCTTGGGGAGGGCGTGGACGGAGGAGGACGGGGGCGTGTCCACCTGAAGATTATTCACCTGGAAGAGGAACAGCAAGTGATGTCAGGTTACTGCATTCAGCAGCCACTCGTGTAACGGAGGTGGTCCTACCTCAGAACTATGCCGGTTCTGATGGTACAGCAGGCTGCTGGACTGTGGTTCTGATCCAAACTGTTTCTGCGAATGTTCCATCAGGTTTTCATCAGAAGTTCCCCTCAGGTTCTTATCCACCTGCACACAGACGTTACAGATGTTCCTGTTGGTGATGTGAGGCAGGTCAGACACACCGAAACAAGACAGAACCAAAAGGTCAAACCTCTTTTGGGTCAAGTTTGGTGGCCTCCAGGTCTTCTTCTGTCAGCTGCAGGCAGACCGGGATACTGGACACAGCACCACCTGGAGGACAACAGCAAGTATGAGGAAATGTTAATGAACATTAATGAACAGCTGCTGCAGTTCCCCCTCCCCTTCCCCCCACCCGGCATCTGGATGTGTGTTACCACTGTGTTGGGATTCAGAGATGGAGCAGAGGACGGTAGCGGTGGTCACGCTGCAGTCTGACGAGGACCGAGCCTGATTCTGAGGCACAGAGTGATGCAGCGAGTGAATAAAAGTCTCAAATGTGAATATTATATTATGAAGGATTAAGATTTATCGACGTTGTTTTTACTCCGACGCGGGTCGAACTTCTACCTGCGCCTGCTGCCGCTCGTAGTTGATGGAGTTCCTGTTTTTCTCGGCACCTTCTGCTCCGCTTGTGGTCGTTTTGATGACCGATGTTGGGTGCCCATCACCCTGGAGATTCTTGACCACGCCCACCTGGAGATCCTCAATGTAGGAAGAGGCGGAGCTAACCTGAGGAGGCCACCGTCCACCGTGAGACAGATTCCTGAGAAAGACAGACAACCTTTTATATAACCTCTATAACCTTTTTTTACTGTGTATACCTGTGGTTCTGTAGTGTGTGTATACCTGTGGTTGTGTAGTGCAGTGTGTGTATACCTGTGGTTGTGTAGTGCAGTGTGTATACCTGTGGTTGTGTAGTGCGTGTATACCTGTGGTTGTGTAGTGTGCATATACCTGTGGTTGTGTAGTGCAGTGTGTGTAGTCAGCAGTGTGAGTTCGGACAGTCGTTCCTCAGCACACTGAGCGGTGAGTCGAGCCTCAGCGTCCTGATCCCAGCAGTCCTCCATCGTCTCCTTCAGTGAGCGTAACGCCTTCACACACACACACACACACACACACACACACACAGAATATTTTTTAGATATTGAGAGCAGATGTTTTTTGAAGTACCTTAAATGCAAATTCCACCTGAAACAGACTAACATTTTGGGAGCCTTTCTGCCCTGAATTGAGGCTGTCAGGTGTGTTTGCTGTGTGTACTGTCAGGAGGAGCTGGTTGGAACCGGATCAGAGAGACTCACCAGGCTGTTCTCCTTCCAGGCTTCAGGGAATCTGGGTCGGTACTTCTCTCTGACCACCAGGATCTGCATGTCCTCGAAGCTCGGATGGTTCCCGAGCTCGGCCTGGAAGGCCAGTTGGTACTCTGGAGCGGCTTCACCTGAACACACACACCAACAAGTTAGCGATGAGGCTACATGCTAACACCTCCTCCTCAGGGAAACGCTGATGTCATCATGATGTCATGATCAGACGGCGTCACGACAACAACATCCTGAAGGATGCAACATTTTAATGAACAAATAAAGTTACAGATTATTATAGTAAATGCTGTCAGTATTTTATTTTGACAGCAGACAGTAAACGGTGAGCAGGAGGCAGCAGTGTGTGTGTCTGTGTTACCTGGGAAGAGGGCGGAGCATCTCCTGAAGCTCTCCCAGTACAACAGACCCAGAGCGTAAACATCCACCTGCTTCAGCGCCGACTCACAATCTCTGAGGTTCAGAGCTCCGCCCAGAACTTCCGGGGACATGTAGCGCACCGTCCCCACCTACACAGATACACAGACATACAAATACACACACACACATACACACGCACACACACACACACACACAAACACGCACGCACACACACACACACACACACACACACACACACACACACACACACACACACCGGTCAGTCCCCTTCCAGATGTTTCACATCAGTTTCAGCAGCTGTGGGGTCACATGACCTGACCTCAGATATGGCCATGGTGTCGTCGTCTCCGTGGCGACAGGGCCGGCTGCCCGTCAGCCTCATGGACAGACCGAAGTCTGCGAGGACGCAGGACAGGTCAGCTCGGACTAGGACGTTCCTGCTGGTCAGGTCTCTGTGGGCCACCGCTGGTTTGTACTGGTCTGAGACACAAGACATATCCTGGTTGTTGTTGTTGTTTACATCACAGCAGGTAAACAAACACACAGCTGTGTGTGTGTGTGTGTGTGTGTGTGTGTGTGTGTGTGTGTGTGTGTGTGTGTGTGTGTTGTTACCTCCCCTGTAGAGCTCCGTGTGCAGGAAGGAGAGTCCTCTGGTGACACCGTGAGTCATCCTGCAGCAGGTCAACCAGTCCACCGTGTGGAGAGACAGATAGTGGGACAGACAGCCCTGACAGACAGACAGACAGACAGAAAGAAAGAAAGAAAGAAAGGAAGAGAGACAGACAAAGAGACAGACAGATAGACAGACAGAGACATACAAAGAGACAGACGAATTCTGCTTTTACCTTTGTATGTTTAACCAGTCTTTATGCTAAGCTAGGCTAACAGTTCCCCCTACCTCCAGTCTTTATGCTAAGCTAATGTAATATAACTATAATGCTTTCCTTTAAAAGCATCAGAATCCATCAGGCTGGTTTCTGGTTTCATTTGTTGAGTTCAATGTTTCTGTTCTGTGTGTGTGTGTGTGTGTGTGTGTGTGTGTGTGTGTGTGTGTGTGTGTGTGTGTGTGTGTGTGTGTGTGTGTGTGAACAGAGACAGTTAAGCCGGTAATTACTGTCTGTCTGTCTGCAGAGGAATGCAGAGAAACAGAGCAGACATGACACTGATTCTGTGTGTATGCGTGTGTGCGCGCGTGCGTGCGTGCGTGCGTGTGTGTGTGTGTGTGTGTGTGTGTGTGGTCAGTGGCTCCAGACAGGAAGTAGGCGTGACGGCGCCTTGCTGCAGCACAATAACAGACTAATGGAGGGGAGACAACCAGCTGACTGTCTGAAGGTGCTCAGTGTGTCCTGAGGGTGGCGCTGCAGGTCTGAGGATGTGAGCAGTTCAACAATCACCACATCTCATATTTTATCCACTAAACAATGAGACCTGACGTATTTAATTAATAATAGCTAGTGTTAGCGTGGAGCCCTGGTTGTCGTAGTAACCGTCTTACATGTGGGTAGAACTCCATGAGGATGAGGAACTCCAGGCGGCCGTCGGCCGTTGTCCTCTCATCAGCGGTCAGGAAGCGGGCAATGTTGTCGTGCTGCTGGAGCAGCGGCAGGAAGTAAATGGAGCGCTCGTTGGTGAAGTTCTGACGGTTCGCCGAGCTGAACAGCTTCACGGCCACGCAGCGCTCGTTAAGACAGCCACGATACACAGCGCCGTAACGGCCTCGACCAATCAGCTGCCAGAGAGGAGGACAGAAACAACCAATCAGCAGCCAGAGAGGAGGACAGACAGAAACAGGACACTGAGGTGTTCCTCAGGGTTCAGTTAACATTGATGTGTTTGTACTTTATTGTGGCGGGTAAAATAGGAAGTGAAAGATGTGTGTACCTCCATCATCTTCAGGCTGTCGAGGTCAACAGCAGACTCGGTGTTTCCTGCCTCCATCACATCGTCAGCTGACAGACTGAACTTCTGCCTCCCTGCAAAACACACATCTACACTTCACAATCAGCTGAGTGTGTGTGTGTGTGTGTGTGTGTGTGTGTGTGTGTGTGTGTGTGTGTGTGTACTTTTCATCATGCGGTATCCCAGGAACAGCGCCACGATGAGGATGGCTGCTATGGCGACGGTTACCAGGGCGACGAGCACCGTCTCCTCCGGCGTCAGCTGGCGATCTGTGAGGTTATGATGTCATCGTTAACGTCACGGTGACATTATCAGTCACAGGTTCAGATGTCCTCACAAAGACACAAAGTAGCCAAAGTCCCTCGCACCGTCTGTCCCCTGTTCCGTCTGTCCCTTGTCCCATCTGTCCCCTGTCCGGTCTGTCCCTCGTCCCGTCTGTCCCCCGTCCAGTCTGTCCCCCGTTCCCTCTGTTCCCCGTCCAGTCTGTCCCTTGTTCCGTCTGTCCCCCTTCCCATCTGCCCCTCGTCCCGTCTGTCCCCTGTCCCGTCTGTCCCCGTCAACCGGACGACTGTGACGTGTGTAATGAGCGCACTGATTAGTCGGGACAGAGCGGCACCTGTCTGTCCGTCGTCCCGGCCGTCCGTCTTCATGGGCCGCAAGGCGGGGGTGTCAGCGGTGGGCGGGGCCTCTGTGAAGTTGGCGTTGCAGAGGTCGCGGCCGCAGCAGCAGAAACGATAGTTGGCTTTCTGCATCTGAGAGCTGGTCGCCGTCACCAGGACGCAGCGGTCGCCATGACACTCCTGCTGGCTGCCGACGTGCATCCAACAACCTGCACGGAAACACAGGATGTTGTTTTACTGGACTTTCAAAATAAGTAATAAATTCAAGAAGTAAAGACACTAAAGGGTTTTTAAAAAAGACCTTCATCTCCGGGGGGGCGGAGCTTAAAGGTAACTAGTTTCTATTAAGACTTCACGGCCGACAACCAATCAGGCTCCTCCTCCACCTGATGACCTCACCTTGGTTTAACAGCTGCATCTCCCCATCAGCTCTTTTTTCCCACAATCCATAGCAGCGGGAGCCGCGGCTGCAGCGGATCGTGCCATTCTCCTGTACCACTCCTCGGAGCTCATTGGCTGGAGCAGGCTCCGCCCCCTGCAGGCTGTTGGTGAAGGCGCACAGTCGGTCCTCCCCGTCCTCCAACTGGAAACCTGCAGACAGTGACGGACAGAGTGACATGGGGGGCCGAAGGTCAGGGGTCAACAATTGATTGTTGTATCGTAGTATAGTACTGTAGTACCGTAGTACTGTATATTTATTTATTTATTTGCTTTTCATTTTTCCTGCAGGAAGTCTGAAGTTTCTATTTTTACATCAAACTGAGCATCGAACAGATCTATCCCAGAATAAAACTTTCAACTGTTTTTTTGTTCAGTGCAGCTGATGTTTCATGTTGCCGTAGCAACAGCAGCACCTGCTCTCCAGAGGAAGCACCTTCTCACTGCCTACAAAGATGGCCGACATCACCACTTCCTCCATCACCTGTCAGAAATGTTGCTGCCGTCTTGTCATGTCACGTCTTGTGATGTCATTTACAACCACGGTGTGCCACATAGACCCCGCCCACAAATAAGGCCACACCCCTTGAACTTTATTGGACTGTTGTGATCGCTGATTATTTTCTAGATAAAAATGATCATAAAACGGCCGGCTGTCGAGCAAGCTACATGTCAGCTAACTTTAGCTACGAAAGAAAATAAACATTATGGTACAAATCTGTAATTTACGTGCAGTTTGGAGGCGGGGAGTGCCGCCCCGGCTGCTTTCTGTCGTTACAATGAACAGATGTTCCCTAAATGTCTCACATGCTATCAGTAGATGCTAGCTGGCTCAGACGGATTCATGGCCAAAAGTTAAAGTGGAGAGACTGAAATAACGTGAAGTTACTGACGTGGTTCGCCGACGCCACGTTATAAATAATAATGTAATAATACATCGGTGTGGATGAAGCAGATATAAAAATTGGTACCGAAGAAAAATACATTTTTAGATCCTTTTCATTCCGTGATATAAAAATACCGTACGACTGGTTGTTCCGTTAGTTCGGTATGGAGGGCGAAGCAGGAGGCGGGGCCTCGACAGCACGTCTCCGCCCCCCAGTCACTACTGCTCACCCTCTGATTGTAAATGACATCACCAGACCAAGATGGCAGCGGGCATAATGTCATCCATCTTTAATCATTTTAATGATACTTCCTGTCGCGCCCCCCTCTGAGGTCTCAGGGGGCGGAGCCTCCTGGTTTCAGGTTTATGGTTGGACAGTTCGCTGAGATGGTTGATAACAATGACAATCCCCGTGAGGATCGGGAAACAAGTTTGTGTGTGTGTGTGTGTGTGTGTGTGTGTGTGTGTGTGTGTGTGTGTGTGTGTGTGTGTGTGTGTGGTCGTCAGGCCTCAGGAATCCGTCCCTCCCTGATCTCTCGGAGCCGGCAGCGTCTCTGTTTAGTCTGTGAACTTACAATGAGGGGATGGTGGTGTGTGTGTGTGTGTGTGTGTGTGTGTGTGTGTGTGTGTGTGTGTGTGTGTGTGTGAGAGAGAGTCTTATCAGCCACATCACAACAAAAACACTAAACCAGCTTAGACTGCCCGACGACTGCATGCGTGAGTGTTCCAGCATTTCTCTAGGAGTCCGGATGTGAGCTTGTGTGTGTGTGTGTGTGTGTGTGTGTGTGTGTGTGTGTGTGTGTGTGTGTGTGTGTGTGTGTGTGTGTGTGTGTGTTGTGTGTACGTGTGTGTGTGTGTGTGTGTGTGTGTGTGCATCAGGACTTCAACAGAATATAAAACGACACTCCGTCACGCTGCTAACGAGGTGTTCCTGTTCCCACTGAGCTCATTGGTCTGTGAACACAACAGTGAACTTCGCTTACAAATGAACCTGTCAGATGGATTCATGTGAAGTTCTGAGGACCTGCTGACTTGAGCGGCGCCACTTCTGGACTGCGACTACGTTAGCCTAAACACGCCAACATTAGCCACAGAGAGCCACAGCATCACAGTCTCTGTGCTAAGCTAGGCTAACATTTCCCCTCTGCTTCCAGTGTTTGTGTTAAGCTGAGCTTGTGTGTGCTTCGTACTAACCGGTGGCGGCAGGCAGCAGCAGGACACACAGACACGCCGTCAGTGCTGATGAAGCCATGTTGGATGGTCGTCACAGAAACGCTGGAACACGGGCCGGCGCCATCATTGGTCCTGCATCAGATCCTCCTGAAGGAAATGGACACACAGCATCTCCACCTCTGACAAACACAAACATCCACGTTACTGTCCTGGAGGCAGGACGAGTCACTGCTGACAAATCTCGCCAATATCTCTGTAGTGTCTCTACAATATGTCTATGCTGTCTCTAAAATATCTCTATACTGTCTCTACAATATGTCTATACTGTCTCGACAATATGTTTATGCTGTCTCTAAAATATCTCTATATTGTCTCTACAATATCTCTATACTGTCTCGGCAATATCTCTATACTGTCTCCACAATATCTATCATACTGTCTCTACAATGTCTCTATACTGTCTCTACAACATCTCTCAAACTGTCTCTATAATATCTCTATACTGTCGCTACAATATCTCTATACTGTCTCGGCAATATCTCTATAGTGTCTCTAAAGTATCTCTACAGTATCTCTATAATGTCTCTAAACTACAGAGATATTGCCGAGACAGTATAGAGATATTGTCTCGGCAATATCTCTATAGTGTCTCTAAAGTATCTCTGCAATATCTCTATAGTGTCTTGACAATATCTCTATAGTGTCTCTAAAATATCGCTTCAATATCTTTATACTGTCGCGATAATATCTCTATAGTGTCTCTAAAATATCTCCACAATATCTCTATAATGCTTCTGAAATATCTCTATACTGTCTCTACAATATCTATTATACTGTCTCTACAATGTCTACACTGTCTCTACAATATCTCTAATACTATCTCTACAATATCTCTATAATGTCTCTACAGTATATCTATGCTGTCTCTATAATATCTCTCATACTCTCTATAATATCTGTAATACTGTCTCTACAATATCTCTAAGACTTTCTATAACATCTCTAATACTATCTCTATAACAATACAAAATATTTACATCTCTATAAAATCTTTAACAATATGTCCAATGATATCTCAATGATATCCCAAACAATGTTATATGTATGTAATATTTCTAACAATGTCTCTATAATATTTATATAATATACCTAATAATATCTGTATAATATATCTGACAATGTTTCTCATAACTTCTCTAACAATGTTGCTGTAATATCTCTAATAATGTCTCCATAATATGTCTATACAATTTGTATAACATTGCTAACAATGGCTTTATGATATCTCTAACAATGTCTCCTAAAATATTTCTAAATATCTCAAGCAATGTCATTGTAATATCTCTAACAATGTGTCTATAATATCATCATTAATAAAACATATTTAACACTTTCTCTCATTATATCTCTGTAATATTTCTATAATATCTCTAACAAAATCTCGATAATATCTCTGCCAATCTCTAACACACTCTCTCATCATGTCTCTCCGATATTTCGATAATATCTCCAACAATGTCTCTATAATCCAGCACATCCAAAACATGTGTTACACTCACCAGTATATGTCATATCTATCATTAGGACCTGGCAGCGGTTCGTAGTGACCTTCATGATTCACCTGCTGTGTGCATCTCCTCCCCCCACCCCACCCCCACATACGCTGCACATACAAAACACATGTGTGTGCTGCAGGTCATATGACAGATGTTCTGATCACCTGTCATGTTGGTCTGCAGATACATTTAACGGCAGCTGAGCTGAGGCGGGAAGGGAGTGGCGTACACACACACACACACACACACACACACACACACACACACAGACACCGGTCGGTAGAAACGGTTCATACCGGTGAGGAAGACTCCGCTCTGAACGAGTAGATGAAGCCGCCTGTCTGTCCCTGTTTTTTCTTTATTCTGGCCCGGCTCGTTTCGGCTCTGCTCAGCTCCACTCGGCTCGGTTCGGACTCTCTTCTCAGGTATTAATCCAGATCCAGGAGAGGGTTTCATCAACAGGATGAGAAAATCCGCAGAAATGAAGCTGCGCTGTTTCTGTGCGGCTCTAGACTGTCAAACTGCGGAGACGACACGCTGAGCTTCCGGGAAACACTTTCAAAGTAAAAGCCCAAAAACCTCAAATGAACGCTCGTCTTTAGGAAGATCAATAAAACAAAGACTGCCAACATCAGACACAGCATACAGGCTTTATGAACAACGGTAGTAATTAATAATTAATTTAATGAAGTGTTCCATGTTGTTGAGGAATGGAATTCAGCATGAAATAGATTCCAGCTGTCAGAATAAAACTATCTCTTGACTTCTCCTGCGTCTTTAACCTGATCACCATTTACCTGCATCTATCTGTCCACTCCTTATTTTACTTTTATACTGAATGTAAGCAACTCTTTCTCTTTTATAATTTAATTCAATTACTTTTGTTGTATTATTATTATTATTTTATGAATGAACCTGTTGTTGCTGTTGATTATAAAGATAAATATACATTTCATGTAAATTATGGATTCAAGATAAATACAGATACATTAAAAGATTAGTTCGATTATTGTTGTACTCAGTAAAACCCATGATAAGTTTTATTTTGAAGGCCACCGTAGTGCACTTCCTATGTACCGTCTGATGAGCCGAGCTGCAGAGACTCGGTCTGATTAAATCCTCAGATGAAGAGTTCCTCTGCCGCCTCTCATTCAGTCCGTGACGGTTATTGATCAGTTCGATCAGGACCTGATCAGCTCACTGTGACGTCACTGCAACGAGTCTGTGGTCCGACGTCCTCCAGCGATATCCGGCGGCCAGATGACGTCACTGCAGTGTCATAATCACAGCGGTCAGGTGTCCCACCCTCCTCATCCTCACCTTCATCACAACATCATCAATATCCGGAACTGCCAACTGACAAGGAACCACCAATTGACCAGAACTACCAATTAATCTATAATAATCTATAATAATTGATATTAATCTATAACAATATATAATAATTTATATTAATCTATAATAATCTATATAATCTGTAATAATCTATAATAATTTATATTAATCTGTAATAATCAACCTTCCAGCACTGACTTTCTCTTCGTCAGATGCAGTATTCAGGTTTGAACAGCACGGGGCGCCACACTGACTGGAATCACATCCTCAACATAACCCCCCACCCCTACCACCTCTCCTGAGAGAAGGTCAGTGAGGAGTCAGAGGAGAAGTTCAACTGCAGCAGCAGCAGGAGGAGGAGGAGGAAGAGGAGGAAGAGGAGGAGCCCCGGTGCTGAATGTGTTGATTATTCAGGTGAAGAACAGAAGCTCCAGTGTGCAGCTGTTTTCAGCAAAGGAAGAGGAGTCAGAGGAAGAGGAGTCAGAGGAGCCAGAGGAAGAGGAGTCTGCTCTGTAAGTGTTTCCCGCCTGTTTATCTGGTCACAAACTTTTCTGTTTAATAATCAAACGCACCCAGACTCTCGGGTGGGCGGAGTCAGTGCTCCACGCGACTCCTGCCAGTTCACCAAAACAAACAAACAAACAGTTCTGTTGGTTTCTGATCAGTTTGATATCGGTCACTTCAGTCAGGTGACTCAGACCAACAGACGGACCAATCAATAACCAGTATCAGTGACATTGACAGTAACAGGTGGTCTTATTGGTCCATTTCTTTCCCTGATAATAAAGTCGAATGTTTTCATTGAACTGATGAATTTATTGATCAGACTGATCGATTGGTTTCTCATGTCACACTTCATGTTGGATATTTGTCAGGTACTCCCTGATCCTCTCAAGCCTGACAGAGGTTATTAATGAGTCTGATCAGTAGAAATCATGATTAATATTCATGTGATCATTTTATCTCACTGCTGTAGTTTCAGACGTTGTTTTGGAGTTATGGATCAATACTCAATGTGTTCGATGGATTCTTCGCTCAGAATGAGGCCTGATTGAGCCGACATGAATCGATCAGGTTATTGAACTGAATGTGAAACTGTTCACAGCTCAAATCATAAAATCCAACTTTGTCTTAAATATTCTTGTGATCAGCTGATCAACAGTCCGTCCTGTTCCTGTCTGACCCTCCACTGATTATTAGATTCAAATTTATATATTTACATACTTACATGCTGTTTACAGCTGCAAACATCCTGAGACACAAAACCACCAACAACAAGACTGGAAATAAAAATGTTCACAGTGCAGAACCACCGAGGACCACTAGGGGACTCGTCTTCACCGACTCGTCTTCACCGACGTGTGACTGGAGCGGATGTTTGTGAAACGGTCGAGCGGCGTGAAGGAATCTCGTCTGATCCGATCTGAGACCTGCAGATGAACCCTGGAGCATGCTGGGAAGTTTCCAGAGCACAACACACACCTGCAGCTCACATGAGCCTGTTTTCCTGCTCTCCTGTTTTGCTGGTTTTAAAACTGGTTTTGCACTGATTTTAGACTGGTTTTAAAACCAGTTTTAAAACTCTTTTTAGACTAGTTTTAAAACTGGTTTTAAAACGGGTTTTAGACTCTGATGGAGTGTGTCTGTGTGACAATAACATTTCTCAGAAGTCAGCAGTGAGGTCAGAGCTCTAACTGAAAACTTTGGTGAGTTTCCGTTTCCTCCTCATTATCAGCTGTGGGAACGACGAGCTCGCTGTCTCTCTCTCACGCTGAGTTTTGGCTCCAACTGACCAAGTCAACAACGAAACTGCTGAGTGTAAACATTCAGATCAGATCAGATCAGCGGGAGGCACTAAGGGGGCGGAGCCCAGAGAATTGATCTGTATTCACTGACCGGTCGCATGATTTCTGTATGTTCACAGACAGGCAGACAGCATCCGACCAACATCCGACCAACATCCGACCAGCAACCGACAAGCATCCAACCAACATCCAACCTTTAATGTCGATCCGTTTCCACTACAACAGAAAATCCTGAAACTGAAAACAGATTTTCATCTCAGACCTTGTTTTTTCCATCTCCCTCCTCCCTTCAATCATCTGACTCAGATTTATCAGCTGACCCTTTTGAGGGGCCCTGACCTTCAGGTTGGGAACCACTGGACTAAACCAGCTGACTATAAATAACCTGCAGTTTTAATTCTGACTGTCGACAATCGTCAGAACAAATATTTCTACTTTTAACTTTCTGTACTGTTAAACTTGCTGATCGATCAGGACGCAGTATTTTACTTTAATACGATATTTGTACTGCAGTAACAGACGGAGCTGCAGTGATCAGGTAAGATGTGTGCAGTCACATGGTCAGCTGACCTCATATATACACACAGAGCATCATGTTCAGCATCACGTGACTGATTTGTTCTGAAGTTGTTATATTTTGTTGGACGTGTTCTTGTACATTGATTATAAATATTGATCAGTTGATAATTTTTCTCTGACAGCAAGATGAGTGACTTTCGGCTGTCTTCAGTGTCCCCCACCGTCTCCAAGGAAACAAGCTCATCACCGGGATGCAGTTCCCGCGGCATTGAGCCTCCGGCCTTTGTCATGCCTCCCCGCAACGCCCGGGTCACCTTCGGGGGAGATGCCCGCCTGGAGGGGAAGGTGGGACACTCAGTTGTCTTCTCAGTGGTTCTTTTCTTCTGACCGAGTAAAACAAGGTGTCGCCGCGTGGAGCATCTTCGTCCGGAAACAGCAGCCTGCCAGTCCGAGTTCAGGGTGAAAGTGAAGGTGGTTCTGCTCTCCACTCCGTCTGACTCTTAACGAGGAGACGGATTCACATTCTGCACTCATTTGACACCAGAACACGCCTCTCTCTCACCAGTTTAACCGGTTAAATACCAAACTGAGTACGGTTAATCCCACAGCACGTGAACGCACCATCAGTCCACTGATATGATGGATGGAGCTGTAAGGCCTCATGGGAGCTGAGCTGGTTAATACATGTACACAGAGAGTGAGGTGGTGGCATTTAAATCCTCCTCGTTGTCTTGCAGGCTTATTAGATCTTGATGGCTCCGTTCCATTTAGCTGAGTGATCCTCCTGTCACTCAGTTGGGCTCAATGGGGTCCATTTTCCCTCCTCTGTGTCTTCCAGGTGCACGGACATCCTGAGCCGCAGGTCACATGGTACAGAGAGGGGAGGGCCGTGATTGGCGGAGAGCGCTGCGTTGTGAAACGAGGCACGCGGGGCACCTTCAGCCTCGCGGTGGGCGGAGTCACAGAGGAGGACCTGGGCCGTTACACCTGTCAGGCGACCAATCAGGCGGGGAGCCGGCAGGTTACCGTGGAGATCCTTCTGGAAGGTAAGAACACCTGCAGGATACCTTCAAAACTCTGATTTTCACTGTACGATCGTCGTGAACTTTTTGTTAGAAACGACATTATAATTTTATATTATTTATATTTTTACATTATTTATAGATTTATATTATTTTTAAAGATTTGAACTAAATCCTAAACGTGTTCTCTCGAGCGGTGTCAGGTTTCATCTGGGGGGGGCAGTGTTCCTCCTACTAGAACTGATGAAGTTGTTGCTGTTCATGAGACAGCAGACAGGAAGTGATGTCACTGGACGAGCACTTCAGCATTTCCCAGCATGCCTTTCTACTTCCGAACTAACAACCAACTCAGTGTGTTGAAAAGATCATTTTTAATAAAAACCTGTTTGATCATTTTAAAAACAAATTTAAATTAAACAGGAAGTGACAGCGAACCTAAACCAACACACGATGTAATCGACAGTCCAGGGCTGTCATGGTTCTGATGGTTCTGTTGGACTCCAGCTGGTGATGCACTATTTTAATTAGTGGTGCTGCTGATGAGCTCTGTGGACCAGTTCCTGACCCGGTCAGCAGAGTCGCCCTCTGATGATGTCATCTGAAGGGTTCTGTCCCAGTGAGGTTCTGATCTGGTGGACTTCAAGTGAACTCCCCTTTAAGAGGCCCGACGGCTCCTCTGATGCTCTCCTGTTTGTTTCTGCCTGCAGAGGATTCTGGGAAGAAACACGTCCCGCCGTCGTCCATGGCACTAGGGTGAGCGCCACCTGCTCTGTTCGAAGCTGTACCTTTAAATCCTCCACTTCCTGTTCCCTCCACTTCCTGTTCCCGCCACTTCCTGTTCCCGCCACTTCCTGTCCAGCAGTGAAGCAGACTTCAGGCTTATATTTAACTTTTAATGTTCACATGAATCTTAAGCTGGAATAAAAACAGAACAGACGGTTTCTTACTCGCTCTTCATTAGTAACTGATGGAGGAGTTGTGATGACAGGACTCCATTTCCCATGATTCCAGGCGTCGCTCTCTGGAGTCCAGGTCCAGTATTTGGGGCGAGAGTCCGCCGAAGTTCATCACCAAACCGAGCCAAGTGTTCGCCGAGCCGGGGCAGAGCGGGAAATTCTACGCCAAAATAACTGGACGCCCTCGGGTCACATGGTACAAGGTGGGAGGAGCTTCACTGATAACGTCACATCTCACACTAAACGCTCGTGTTCAGACTTCCACTTCCTGTTTATATCGTCATCGCTGGTGTCCTTTCAGAATAAACCTCCAGAGAAACACAGTTCGCAAGTCCCCTGAGAATCTGTCTGATTGAAATTTTCCTTCAGTATCACAGTGATCAGTGATGGTTGTTTGATTACCCATGATGCACTGCAGACAGGAGCTGCTCACACACAGTTCTGCTGCTGTTAAAGGGACAATCGGCCTAAATGTGGACAGAAACAGATAGAAGAACGCTGTAAAAAATGGAAGGTGTCGAAAAGGAATAATTCAATTGTTGTTTGTAAACAGTTATTTCACTTTAATTAAACCTGAACTGTGTTGCTGTGGCAGCAGGCTTCTCCAACAGGACAACACTCACGGCGTGTTGAACATTTTCTGTTCCCTGAAATCTGATGTTCCTGACATCACTAATCAAATCCCCGACAACGATGATGACAAATTAAACAGATCGGTTGTTTACTCTGTGTTTTAGGGAGAGGCGGCGCTTCAGTCCTGTGGGCGGGTCAGTGTGTACGAGCGCTCTGGCCTTCACTTCCTGGAGATAACGGAGGTGCGAGAAGAGGATGCTGGGAGTTACACCTGTTCACTAACCAACGCTGTCGGAGCGGCAACCGCCAGCGCTGAGCTCACCGTCCAGGGTGAGACGACCAATCAGAGCTCAGGAGGGACTCACCTGGAGCACACTGCATATGCTCACGAGGGCTTCCCCTGCTGGCCCCACCCACATCTTACCAAAATAAAAGTTACTTGCTGGGTGCTGGGGAGGTTTCACAAAATAAAATATATTGATATATTGAGCGGGAGGGGGGGGGGTTTCAGGCTCCAGGTGTTTGTCTTGCAGTACTGTCAGTGACCACCAGGACTCAGCTGATCAGCCTCCTAATGAAACAGCTCTGAAGGTTTGCATGTTGAACAGCAGCAGTTTGTTTCTGACGTCTCCTCCTGTTTCTCCTGCAGGTGCTCCTGACTCCTCCTTCAGGTGAGTCCTCACCTGTCCGCCACATGTCTGCAGCAGCCTGACGTCCTCTATGATTATTGATCACAGTGATCAATGAATCATGTCTCCTCCTGCAGGACTCAGCAGCCCACTGAGGACCCACAGACCTGGACCAGGACCAGGACCAGGACCCTGACGGAGGATCGAGTGGCTCCCGGGTCCAGGACACAGCAGCCCGGATACGCCAGCTCCTGGAGGAGTGGGCCTGCTACACAGCTCCCTCTGCTGGCTGACAGGACAACTGCAGCTGCTCAGGTCACTGCTGTCACATTATTTATTACTGAATATTCAAAGAAAGATTATTAAATGAAGGATAAAATGGAAATACAGGATTTTTAAATTGTGAGACGTCCATTAAATAACAATCTAAATATAATAATTGTAAGATAATTTAATTCAGTCCCGGATGACTTCCGCGGTGAACTCCTCCTAGACAACACCTGGACAACACCTGGATCACACCTGCACCACACCTGGACAACACCTGGACAACACCTGGATCACACCTGCACCACACCTGGACAACACCTGGACAACATCTGGACCACACCTGCACCACACCTGGACAACACCTGGACAACACCTGGACAACATCTGGACCACACCTGGATCACACTTGGACCATACTTGGACCACAGCTGGACAACACCTGGATCACACCTGGACCACACCTGGATCACACCTGGACCCCACCTGGACAACACCTGGACCACACCTGGACAACACCTGGACAACACCTGGATCACACCTAGACCACACCTGGATCACACCTGGACCACACCTGGACAGCACCTGGACAATACCTGGACCCCACTTGGACCACAACTGGACAACAGCTGGACAACACCTGGATCACACCTGGACAACATCTGGACCACACCTGCACCACACCTGGACAACACCTGGACAACATCTGGACCACACCTGGATCACACCTGGACCATACTTGGACCACAGCTGGACAACACCTGGATCACACCTGGACCACACCTGGATCACACCTGGACCCCACCTGGACAACACCTGGACAACACCTGGATCACACCTAGACCACACCTGGATCACACCTGTACCACACCTGGACAGCACCTGGATAACATCCGGACCACACTTGAACAACACCTGGACAATACCTGGACCCCACTTGGACCCCACTTGGACAATACCTGGATCACACCTGGACAACATCTGGACCACACCTGCAGCACACTTGAACAATACCTGGACAACACCTGTACCACACCTGGACTGCGACTGTGGCGAAGCAACAGCAATGTTACCTGCTAATGTGACTCGTGTCACACTACCTGAAACAAGGCTTGGTTTCACACGATGGTCGGTTCGCTAGTTTTATGGAGTTCAAACGAACCAGAAAGAAGAGAAACGATTTTACAATAAAAACACTTAAAATATGTAGAACAAGAGAGGAATGAGCCGGATTAGCAGAACTGTCTGTCTGTCTGCAGGTCCAGTCGGTGCCCGGTCTTGGTCCGGTTCAGACCAGTTTAGTCCAGCAGTCAGCTGCCGACTCAGACATCAGCAGGTCAGCGTGAAATTAACCAAAGATAACGATACCTAACGTTACTGTTATGTTAGTTAATGTTAAGTTAGTTAATGTTAGGTTAGTTACTGTTAGGTTAGTTAATGTTATGTTAGTTAATGTTAGGTTAGTTAATATTAGGTTAGTTAATGTTAGGTTAGTTAATGTTAAGTTGGTTAATATTAGGTTAGTTAATGTTAGGTTAGTTAATGTTAGGTTAGTTAATGTTAAGTTAGTTAATGTTAAGTTAGTTAATGTTAGGTTAGCTAATGTTAGCCAACCCAACATTAACAGATGTAATATTAGCTTTGAGGTCAGTTTGGTGTCGGCAGTGTGTCGGACAGTTCCAGGACTGTTCAGGACCATCTGTGTGTTTCAGGGCGGTGAGGAGGTCCAACATGCGGTTCGAGGCCATTCCTCTGGACCAGGAAGCCACAGAGGGAGCACAGGTCACATTCACCTGCCAAGGTCATTAGCACCTCGGATGCTAACGTCACATGTAACCAGCTGTCACAGGGTGGTCCAGTATCAGTTCTGCTGCACCGATCGATCTAACTCACTAATCAATCATCAATCACCTGTGCTTATCTGTCCCAGTCTCCTCTGTTGCTGTTGCTGTGGTTACCTGGCTGAGGGATGGGGACCCGGTGAGGACTGGACCAGGTCTGCAGCAGAGACAGGATGGAAGGCGTCTGTCTTTCACCTTGGAGAGAGTGAGACAGGTGGACCAGGGGACGTACAGGTGTCAGCTGACCACTGATGGACTGACAGTGAAGTCTGCAACATGGACACTGTCTGTCCACAGTAAGACCTGTCTGTCTGTCTGTCTGTCTGTCCTCCTGTCTGTCTGCCTGTCTGTCCACAGTAAGACCTGTCTCTCCCGTGTCCCTGCCCTCAGGTGTGTCTTGTCCCCCGGTCTTCCTCGGTGTACTTCAGGGTTGCCAGGTAACGGAGGGTCAGAGCTTCGTACTTCAGGTGTGTGTGGAGGGAAAACCTGCACCATTTGTCTGCTGGCAGCACCACGGTCAGTCTCTCACTCACACACACACACACACACACACACACACACACACACACACACACACATACACACACACACACACACACACATCCAGATCCAGAGTGTGTTGCAGTGAGTCCTCCAGCAGGGGGCAGCACAGTGAAACACAACATACATGATCTACAGGAACATACAGGGAATAGAAGCCAGGATGTCTGAGGGAAGAACAGGTGGACAGGAAGACAGGAGGACAGAAGGAGGACAGGAAGACAGGAGGAGGACGGGAAGATAGGGGGACAGGAGGAGGACAGGAAGAAATCAGTAGAATCAGTAGAAACAGTATAAAAAACAATAGAAACAGTAGGAGCAGTAGAAACAATCGAATCAGTTGAAACAGTAGAAAACAATAGAAAAAGTAGAACAAATAGAATCAGTAGAAACAGTAGAACCACCAGAAACAGTAGAACCACCAGAAACAGTAGAAACAATAGAAACAGTACAAACTAGAAACAGTAGAAACAATAGAATCAGTAGAAACAATAGAAATAGTAGAAACAGTAGGTGTGAAGAACTAACAATGGTATTTTTACAGTGTTGTCTTTAGTAGAAGGAACTCATCATGTTTTACAGTCAGAGAGACGTTGATCTGCTGAACAGATCAGAAGGAGACATAGAACCATATAAAGACAAAACACGCTGCTGCAGCAACACACGCACGCACACACACACACACACACACACACACACACGCACACGCACACGCACACGCACACTCACACTCACACACACACACACACATACACACACACTGCACCTCCCCAACAAGGGCATGCAGAGGGAGTCCACAGACAGCGTGCTGGTCTTCATCACGTTGTGGGGACCTGAGCTCTTAAATTGGCCAGATTTAGAACAGTCTTTGGTGCAGAGCCTTTAAATGTTCTGAAAACACAGCAGCAGCTTCTCAACCTGTTTCAACCAAACCGTGTCATCATGAACACGACGAGTTCATTCAACACAGGACACACTTTAATAATTCATTACTGTAGTTATTCATCACTGGGCACGTTTACACTTCATGAACAATCTTTAAAATATCTGAATAATCAAACGTTTCCACTCTTCCTGTTCAGCAGTGAAACAGGAGGCGGTGCTTAAAGCTCATCCTCCTGAATGTGTTGGTGTCTAAACAGATGTTTGTTTATTTATTTATTTCCTGCAGTTTGTTTTCTGTCATCGCAAGTGATGAATTATAGATTCTGTTGCTGTGATGATGGTGATGATGATGGTGATGATGATGATGATGATGATGATGGTGATGGTGGTGATGATGGTGATGATGGTGATGATCATAGTGATGATGAGGATGGTGTTGATGGTGATATTGATGATGATGGGGATGGTGATGATGATGATGCCTCCTCTTCCTCGTCAGGCTGTCCTCTTCCAGCTTCTTGGTCCTCCTACATGGGGGGAGTGGCCACGCTGAGCGTCCAGAGTGCATCGCGGCGTGATGACGGTGTTTACGTGTGTGTGGCGGAGAACAGCCGCGGCCGAGCGGAGAGCTGTGCCCAAGTCCAGGTCAAAGGTCAGAGGTCACTCATCTTCTGTTCACCTCCTGTCCGCTAACCGGGACGTCCTCCTGTCCTCGAACCGGGACGTCCTGTTGATCTGAGACTTCCTGCTGAGGTTTAAAAGAAGAGACGTGAAACAGACTTGTCTCACAAACTGTTGTCCACACATGGACATCTGCTGAGGACGAGCGGGTCAGTGTGGGAAACTCCTCATATTCAGTGTGTGTGTGTGTGTGTGTGTGTGTGTGTGTGTGTGTGTGTGTGTGCGGGGGGGGGGGATTTCCTGCAGCAGGTTTTCCATTCTCTGATTCTCCTTATAAAGTTGTGATGATGATGATGATGATGATGATGATGATGTTGGACAGCTGATGCTGCGTTCACTGTCCGCTCTGATCCTGTTTCTGTATTCAGACCACAGATTGTTTATAAAAGTGTTCGTAGCTTCAGATCTGAAAAATGGTTCCGAAGCAGAAGTGTCTTCAGCTGCAATTGTAGTGCCACCAGAGGTCGGCTCCAAAAAGCATCCGGCTCCATAGAATCCCATTCAACTTCTGTCATCAAATACAAAGTCAATAAAATGTCTCCAGCAGTTATCTCGGTGTTGTTAGCTAAAGTCACTCCTTCTTATTAGTTTTCTGGAGGTCCATCTGAAAATAATCCCTCATTCATTAGAAAATAAGATTCAAAAAGACCTGTTTTTGGGGGTGTGTCTGTTTGATTGGCAGGCCTGTGGTGCAGTCAGGTTACAGCTATCGGTGGGCGGGACGTAGTGTCGTCAGGTTTCCAATCAGATCGGTCAGATCCACCACTGGCTCCACCCCCAGCTCGTCCAAATATGGTTACTTCCTGCTCCAAATCACTCCGAACTAGCAAGATGGTGATGGACAGGATCTGAACTGGAGAATTCATAATGTTCACAAACCAACGATGACCTCACTGCTGGTTGATGACATCACTGAGAGTTTATGACATCACTGCTGGCTGTTGATTGGTCTAGAATTATAACTCCATGTTTCTTAGTGAACCAATAGAACAAATAGAATAAATGTTCTTTTAATCATAAATCCCTTTTTTTATTTTTCCTCCATAAAACTGTTCTTAAAACTCTATTTTTGTTGCTTTACTGTGAAATCTAAACTACTTCCTGTTTTCTCCACTTCCTGTCCAGCAGTGCAGCAGACTTCAGGTTTTAATGTTCACATGAAGCTGGAAATAAAATGCATTAATAATCAATTTGTTTCAATGGAAACAGACTGTAGACAGCAGGGGGCGCTGCAGGGAGTCCGACATGTTGTTAACTGGATCCTCATGGTTTCTCCTTCTGGAGTGTGTGTGTGTGTGTGTGTGTGTGTGTGTGTGTGTGTGTGTGTGTGTGTGTGTGTGTGTGTGTGTGTGTGTGTGTGTGTTAATGTTCCAGGCTGTCAAACTCTGTGTGTCCTGGAATGACTGATATGTACACAAAACAAAACACACACCGGTCCATATGTTCGTCCTCACACGTGCAGACACACATGTTCACACACACACATGCACGCACGCACGCACGCACGCACGCACGCACGCACACACACACACAGACAGATATGTGTGTGTGTGTGTGTGTGTGTGTGTGTGTATGGACGAGAGAAAAAAGGAAATCCTCACTCCTTATATGGAAAAGGACGAGTGAGAATCAGACTGGTTACAGACTCTCTCTTTGGCACACACACACACACACACACACACACACACACACACACACACACACACACACACACACACACTCTCTCTCTCTCCTCGGGGGTAACCTGGAGGAGCTCCGTCTCTCAGTCTGTCCAAATGATGGACAGAAGACATGTCCAGATCTACGAGACACTTCCTGTCTGTCTCTTCTTTATCAATAAGACACACAACTGATCCCTGATCAGTTCACGTATTGATCTGTCGTGGCAGGCCTTGTATTCCCTGAGTGTAGTCTATAAGGCAGCACCTCCCCTCAGCGTCCTGGTTTATCCATGTCTGTGAGGACGAGCTGCCTGAAGGACGGACTCAGGGAACAAATGTCCCATCACAGATTTAAACATGAAGAGGAGCTGCCTGAAGGACAGACTCAGGAAACAAATGTCCCGTCACAGATTTAAATATACTGTACAGTACTGTAAAGTATGAAGTACCTCTGAGTGGCCATGTTGACCTCTGTCTTCTTCATGTGTTTCTATGCTGCAGGCAGGCTGCGGAGTGAGAGGTCAGAGGTCAGAGCGCTGTGTGAGGCTCCTCGCTTCACGACCCGCCTGACCGACCTGAAGGTGATGGACGGCAGCAGAGTCGCCATGACGGTGGAGCTGAGTGGTACGACCACGCCGTGTGTATGTGTTAGCTGTGGTATTTCCTGTCTTGTCTCCTGGGAGATGGTGGAGATGAGATGAGGACAGATTTACTCTGGACGAGTCCTGCCTCTTCATTTCCTGCGTGTGTGTGTGTGTGTTTTACTCATGTTGACATAAATCTGCTCTGTTTAGGACCAAAACACGTCAAATCACAATGTCAATTATTGACATGAAGACTTGGCTTAAAGTTAGGTTTAAATTAGTTTAATGTTAGGTTAACGTTAATTTAATGTTAGGTTAACATTTGGTTCACGTTAGTTTAACATTAGGTTAACGTTAGTTTAATGTTAGGTTAACATTCGTTTAGGGTTAGGTTAACGTTAGTTCAATGGTAGATTAATGTTAGGTTAACGTTAGTTTAATGTTAGGTTAACATTCGTTTAGGGTTAGGTTAACGTTAGTTCAATGGTAGATTAATATGGTAGATTAATGTTAGGTTAACGTTAGTTTAATGTTAGGTTGACGTTAGCTTAATGTTAGGCTAACGTTAGATTAACATTAGTTTAATGTTAGATTAACGTTAGGTTAATGTTAGTTGTTTAGTTGTTGTGTGTGCGTGCGCGTGTGCGTGCGTGCGTGCGTGCGTGCGTGTGTGTGTGTGTTACATAATGATTTTCCACTGAGGGTTTTCTCCATATAAGCTGTGAGGATCAGATCTCCAGCTCTCGGCCGTCTCTCATCAGACTGTCGCTTTAATACCAGGATCTGTCACATTTTATTTCAACACACTGAAGATGTGTGTGTGTTTGTTTGTTTGTTAGTTTGTTGTTAGCTGAGTGGTCGACTTTTCAAATGGGACAACAAAACAACAGAAATATTCAAACCCATTGTGTTTTATCAGCGACTGGGTTTGTGGGAAATGTGGTCTTCTGGTGGAATGTTAGATTAGTTGTCTCCACTTCCAGCAGGAAGAGACTGATCTTTGTTTTAGTGTTGAATGAATGTGATTTAAAGATGATGTAAAGCTCTTATTTTGTCGGAAGATGTATTATTTGTGTTCTGTTACAGTCTAAAGCTCTTATTTTGAAGGCAGACGTATTCTTTTGTGTTCTATATTTCAGTCTAAAGCTCTTATTTTGAAGGCAGATGTATTCTTTGTGTTCTATATTTCAGTCTAAAGCTCTTATTTTGAAGGCAGATTCTATATTGCAGTCACAGACGTCACTTTTAGACTCTTTTCATCCCGTTCAGTCTCATGATGGTTCTCTGAGTTCAACACAGAAAGAAAAACACGGTACAGGTCAGATATTCCAGGATTAGAAGACTCTGCTCACTCTCATGTTCAGAACACTGCAGGGTCCGACTGATCGGTTCTGATGGACCCGCAGGTCACCCCCCCCCACAGGTCGTGTGGCTCCATGATGGGCAGGTGGTGATGGAGTCGGAGGACTTCCAGCTGCTTCGGCAGGAGAACCGCTGCACGCTGCTGATCCATGAGGTGTTCCCCGAGGACACCGGGACCTACAGCGCCCGGGCCTGGAACCAGTCCGGAGAGGACCAGACCCAGGCCCAGCTCACCGTGGAGGGTACGGCTGATCCATTCTGAGGCAGACTGAGTATGACCTCATATACTGTTCTACAGATGTGAAGCATTGATCATCGATCACTAAACCGACAGGTGTCACGTTTCACTGATTCTCCTCAAAGTCACAGTTAAACCAGGTCAATGGTCAAACCGGATCGCAGGTTAAACAACCACTCCGCCTCATGATTTCTGGTTCTGGTTCTGGTTCAGAGCCCCAGGATGGCGTCCAGCCCTGGTTCATCACCAAACCCAAACCTCTGAATAGCACCGCGGGTCAACACGTCCTCCTGTCCTGTGCCATCGCTGGAGACCCGTTTCCCCAGTACACCTGGACCAGAACCGTCCCGAACCGACCTCTGATCTCCGGAGGAGACTTTGAAGTGCTGCAGAAGGAGGACGTGGTCTCCCTGCTCATCAGGTCAAAGGTCACTCTTCACACATGACCAATCATAAAGATTTACTGAGACTCAATCCTCCTCCTCCTCCTCCTCCTCATTCTTCTTCTTCCTCCTCTTCCTCTTCTGCCTCCTCCTCTTCATCCTCCTCATTCTTCTTCTTCCTCCTCCACCTCTACACCTCCTCCTCCCCATTCTTCTTCTTCTTCCTATCCTCCTCTTCCTCCTCCTCTTCCTCCGCCTCATTCTTCTTCTTCTTCCTATCCTCCTCTTCCTCCTCCTCCTCCTCTTGCTCTTGCTCCTCCTCTTCCTCTGTCCTTCATCAGACGAGTGAAGAAACATCACCAAGGAGACTACCGGATCACATTGAGGTACACACACACTGTATACACACACGGCAATAATCCAGCAGGATGTACAGTGAGGATTAAGCCCCTCCCCCATCATCTATCATGTATAATCTATCAGATGCTGAATGTCAGCTGGAACAGTGATAACGCAACATACTGTCTGTCTCTGTCTGTCTGTCAGGAACCATGTAGGTGAGTGCAGCGCTGTGGTCCATCTTTCTGTCACTGAAGGAGAGGCAGACAGGAGAGGACATCCAGGACCAGCACACAACAGCAGGTGAGTCACATGACCGAGCTGTGCACCTGCAGGGGGCGGCATCAGATGTGGGTGGAGTCATATAATATTCATCCATCATCCATCCATCCATCCATCAACCATACATCCATCCATCATCCATCCATCTGTCATATATCGAGTTATAAAGCTCCTTTAATCCGTTCATATCTACCGATCAGTGTTTCTGTTTGATGAAAGTTTCGACGGTAAAAATAATCTGCAGCTTTAAAACCAGCAGAAGAAGAAAGAGGATGAAGAACGTATAGAGAGGCGATGAAGAGGAAGAGCAGTCATATAAAGTAACTGGACGATTATGAATTAGTGAGGAGGAGGAGAAGGAGGAGGAGAGGGAAAAAGAAAAATGAGGACGAGGAGAAGTAGAAGGAGCAGGACGAAGAGGACGAGGAAGAAAAGGAGTAGTCATATAAAGTAACTTAATGAGGAGGAGGAGCGTGTCCTCAGAGTCTGGTTTCACTTTGTTTACATCTGTGTGTGTGTGTGTGTGTGTGTGTTCAGGCCGTTCATTCCCATATAAGGGCAGTTGAGTCACTTGTGATGTAATATTAACAATTTGGACTCGAGGTCCTCCCCCCCTCCCTCTTTCTCCCAGCTGTAAGGAGGCGGAGCCTGTCCTCTTGTTTTCTGAGGGATTTTGACCCTGCTCTGATTATTCTCTCTCTCTCTCCATCTTTGTCTGTGCTCGCTCGTCCAGCCCTACAGCAGCAGGAGGAGGTGGAGGGGAACGAGGAGGAGCAGTTGTTGAGAGCGCCGTGCTGAGAGGAGGTGCCACAGGAGGAGGAGGAGGCGTGGAGCAGAGAGGCAGCAGCAGCAGCGCTGGTGTCAGTCGTCAGTGGCAGGAGGCCAACGAGGAGCAGCAGGAGCAGCAGGAACAGCTGCACCTGCACCGTGAGAAGAAGAAGAAGAGCAAGGAGGAGGAGCAGGAGGAGGACTGTGTGAGTGCTCCCCGAGGCCTCCTCAGACGCTGTGTGGAGACCAGGGAGCGCGGTGAAGAGGAGCTGCGACAGAGGGAGGCGCAGCAGCTGGACTTCCGCTCGCTGCTGGGACGCCAAGATCTCCACTCCGAGACCGAGGAGCCGAGGGAGGCCGCCGCCCACCGCCACCGCCGCCTCATGGATTTTAAGGCCAACCTGAAGGGGGTCAAACCC
This sequence comes from Embiotoca jacksoni, assembly GCF_022577435.1. Taxonomy (NCBI): domain Eukaryota; kingdom Metazoa; phylum Chordata; class Actinopteri; family Embiotocidae; genus Embiotoca; species Embiotoca jacksoni. Next base: position 10,326,162 of record NW_027185340.1, read on the forward strand.
AAGACGGAGGAGAAGGCCAACTCCTCGCAGCAGGTCGACTTCCGCAGCGTGTTGGGCAAGAAGGGCACCGCCGGCACCAACGGCAACAAGCCCGGCGAGGCCGCCAAGAACACCGCCGACTTCCGCTCCGTCCTCGCCAACAAGAAGAAGCCCGAAAAGAACGGAGAAGGCGGGAAGGCAGCGGTGAACAACTGCGTTGATGGAGGGATTAACGAGAGCAGAGGAGAAGGAGGAGAAGGAGGAGAAGGAGGAGAAGGAGGAGGAGGAGGAGGGGGGAAGGTTCCGGAGTTCCAGGAGCAGCTGAGCGATGTAACGGTTCTGGACGGACAGCGACTCCGCCTGCAGTGTCGCCTCACCGACGCCGCCGCCGCCTCCATCACCTGGACGCTGGACGGGAAGGTCATCAAACCCTCCAAGTTCATCGTCCTCGCCAACGAAGGTCAGAGGTCACACACACACTCACACACACACACATCCTGCAGTTTAAATGGACGACGATGTTTCAGCTCATCAATACGTCCAATCAGCTCATCAATACGTCCAATCAGCAGACAGATTCTTATTTAATGACCAATCAGAGCGGTCGGAGAGGAGATGATGGAAACAGTAAACTAGCAGTAAACAAACAGTAAACCAACAGTAAACCAACAGTAAATAAGTCAAACCCTGGCTGATGAAGGCGCTCGAAGGAGAAGAAGCAGCTGCTGATGGAGATCAGAGGATTCAGACTCTATTAATAGAGCGCAGATGTGAAACAATAGAGCGGCACGGCATTTGTGTGTGTGTGTGTGTATGAGGTGTGAGAGTGACAGACTGGTATTTGCTGGTATTTCATATGGGAACAGATCACTTTACAGAGGACACACACACACACACACACACACACACACACACACACACACACAAAACTATCACACATACACACTGTCTCACACATTTTCTTGATCAGCTGCAGCAGATCTACTTTGATCAATAGCTAATATTAATAATAATAATAATAATAATGTGTTGATCATCACATCTGCACTGATTATGATGTTGTTTTACTTTGAAATCTGAATATAGAACTTCCTGTCCAACAGTGAAACTCACCCACATCAACACAAACATCTAAGTCACTGAGAGAAGGTCAGAGGTCAGACAGAGGATTCATATCGTAGATGTAAAAATAAACACACACACAGACACACAGTGATGTCGTGACAGTAAAGACCTGCTATTTCCGAACATACATGTGGAACACAGAGGATTCCCTCAGTGTGTGTGTGTGTGTGTGTGTGTGTCTGTCTGTCTGTGTGTGTGTGTGCTGCAGGACAGCCCTTTATCCAACATTGCCTGTGTCCTGCAAAGTGAGGACTGACATGTTAAAGGTCAGAGGTCACAGAGGATTGAGTCCTCAACGGTGTGTCTGAATACTGTCAAAAATCAAACGTACAACAGGAAGTGAAGGTCTCAATACTTCCTGACTGCCTCATTCATCCTTTCAAAATCCATCCGTCCATTGTCTTGATTATCCGGGTCGGGTCATGGTGGCAGCAGGTCCAGCAGGTCCAACGGGTCCAACAGGTCCAGCAGGTCCAGCAGGTCCAGCAGGTCCAACAGGTCCAACAGGTCCAGCAGGTCTGGACCGACACTCCAGACTGACCGTCCAGACTTCCCTCTCCTGCAACATCTTCCAGCTCCTCCTGGATGATCCTGAGGTGTTCCCAGACCAGCTGGGAGATATAATCCTTCCACGTGTTCTGGTCTCCTGTCAGTAGGAGGCGCCCTGGAGGATCCTGATCAGATGCTGAACCTCCTCAGCTGACTCCTTTCCACGTGAAGGAGTAGCGTCTCTACCTCCGGTGACGACCTGGAACCATCAGTGAGAGTCAAAACGTAAATCGACTGGAAAAATGGAAATCTTCGCTTTCCGGCTCAGCTCGTTTTCACCAACACGGTCCGATGCAGCGCCTGTTTCACTGCTACAGCCTGTTGATTTCTGGCTCCATCCTCCATCCTCCGTCCTCCATCCTACGTCCTCCATCCTCCGTCCTCCTCCCTCCGTCCTCCCCTCACCGTGAATAAGACCACGAGATACTGAAACTCCTTCGCTGGTTCAAGAACTCCATCCCCACCTGGAGGGAGACGACATCCACCGAGTTCCAGCAGAGCACCATGGCCTCAGATTTGGAGGTGCTGACTCTCTTCACACTCGACTGCAAACTGCCCCAGTGCATGCTGGGAGTCCGAAGAGGCCAACAGGACCACATCATCTGCAAACAAGAGAGGCGGTCCTGAGATCCCCGAACCTGACGTTCTCCTCCCTCCGGCTGCTCCTAGATATCCTGTCCATGAAGGTCACTAACAGGATCGGTGACAAATGACAGCCCTGGTGGAGGCCAACACCCACCGGAAACATGTCTGATTTATTGCCAAGGATGCGAACACAGCTCCTACTGCAGTTGTACAGAGACCGGATGGCCCGTTGCAATGGGTCCAGCCCGAACTCCTGCAGCACCCCCCACAAAAACCCCTGAGGGACCGAAAGCCGACCCCAAATCCATAAAGCAGACTGGATGGTTAAACTCCCAGGACCCTCCAGTAGTCCTGCGAGGGTAAAGATCTGGTCCACTGTTCCACGACCGGGACTTAATCTGCACTGCTCCTCTTGAATCTGAGGTTTGACAAACGGTCGGAGTCCTTTCCAGCAGCCTGATATAAGCTTTGCCCGGAAGGCTGAGTAGTGTGATACCCCGATAGTTGGAGCAACTCTCCAGTCCCCCTTTTTGGAAAATGGGAACCACCACCCCGGTCTGCCAGTCCAGTGGTACCGTTCCCGACCCCCATGCGGCATTGAAGAGGCGTGTCAGCCAAGAACAGCCTGGGATAGTCCCTGCTTTCCCTTCCTGAGTCATCGGGATGGTTTGCCAGAACTTTTTTGAGGCCAACCAAAAATCCTTCTCCATGACCTCCGAGAACTCCTCCCATGGCCGAGTTTTAGCATCCATGACCACCGCAGCCCTTCTGGCCTGCTGGTACCTCTCAGCTGCTTCAGGAGACTCCTGAGCCCACCAGACCCAAAAGGCCTCCTTTTTCAGTTTGACAGCTTCCCTCATCCCCGGGGTCCACCACCGGGTTCTTGGGTTGCCGGCGCGACATGCACCGACGACCTTCTGACCGCAACTCGGGATGTGAGAAGTTCTTCCTTAGGTGAGAGTTGAAGACCTTGGGGACAGGTTCCTCCGCCAGACGTTCCCAGTTTACCCTCACGACACATTTGGGTTTGCCAGGTCTTTCCAGCCAACTCCCCCGCCATCTGATTCAACTCACCACCAGGTGGTGATCAGCAGACGGCTCTGCTCTTTTCTTCACCCGAGTGTCCAAGACATACGGCCGCAGATCAGATGATACGACTACAAAGTCGATCATTGATCTCCGGCCCAAGGTGTTCTGGTACCAGGTACACTTATGAGCCACCTCATGCTCCAACATGGTGTTTGTTATGGCCAAACTGTGGCTAGCACAGAAGTCCAATAACAAAACACCACTCGGGTTCAGATCAGCAGACCGTTCCTCCCAATCACCCACCAGGTTTCTCTATCGTTGCCCAAATGAGTGTTGAAGTCTCCCAGGAGAACTATGGAGTCGGCAGGCGGCGCCCTTTCCAGGGCTCCTCCCACCGACTCCAAGAAGGATGGATACTCCAAACTGCTGTTTGGTGCATAAACACAAACAACAGTCAGAACCTTCCTCCCGTCATAATATATGATATGATGCGATGTTGTTTTATATGGTAATAAATGATGTGGTGTTTAATATGATAATCTGGTGTGATTTTTAACATGATGATCTGGTGTGGTGTTTAATATAACCTGGTGTGATGTTTAATATAATCTGGTGTGGTGTTTAATATAATCTGGTGTTGGGCTGCAGGTGGGCTATGCTCTCTGACCATCGGTAAAGCTCTCCCGGAGGATGAAGGCCAGTACAAATGCAGAGCCGAGATGCCGGCCGGCCGCGCTGAGTGTTCCTGTGTGGTTCTGGTGGACGGTAAGAACCTTTGTTCCATTCATCAGTAAATGTTTCAAACTTTTCATCGACTCTGTTTTTACTGTTGGATCATCACAGAAGTCCCTGTGATTTTAACACTTCAGCAGTGAAATGTCTTTCCTGTCTTTTATATCTGTGAAGGTTTTATCTTTAATATATCTTTTAACATCAATGTTGTCTTCATTGATCTGTTTCTGCAACACTTCAAACAGAAACTGACAGAAGTCCATTCAAAAACCTGTGAGTTTAACCCTCCTGGTTTGGATGGACGTCAGTCTCAACTTCTTCTTCATCGTGATCTTTTTATCTTTAACCCAGACATCATTGTATTATAATAATATAATAATATTCATCCCTTCAAACATAAATATTCATAATTCATTATAGGAATATTGTATCTGTCTGTCTCTGTCTGTCTGTCTCTGTCTAACTGTCTCTGTCTGTCTGTCTCACTGTCTCTCTGTCTAACTGTCTATCTGTCTGTCCTGCAGATCCTGCTGAAAACTCTCCGTCAGACAAGAAGTCCAAGAAGGCGACTCCAACCTCAGAGAGTGAGTTTCCAAAATATGCAGCAGCCTCTTTCCATTTGTCCCAATAAGGAGCTGCAGGCTAGGATCACTCACCCCCCACCCCCTTCCACACACACACACACACACACACACACACACACACACACACACACACACACACACACACACACACTCACTCACACTCACACATATATACACACAAAAACACACTCTCAGGCTGGGTTCTATTTTAAAGTGTGTGTCTTTGGAAACATCAGTCACATTATTTTTCCTCCTCTGTACTTTAAGACGACGTTTCCCATCAGCCCCTCAACACTTCCCATCACCTGTCACGACTCCATCCTCCCTCCTCCCTCCTCCATCCTCCCTGCTCCGTCCTCCCTCCTTCCTCCTCCGTCCTCCCTCCTCTCTTCTCCCTCCTCCGTCATCCCTCCTCCTTCATCCTCCCTCCTCCATCACACAGCATCAAACATCCTCAATCTGTTACTCAAAATACACATGAAATTATTATGAAAGCATGCAGCCATTGAAAGGAACTCTGCCCTGAGTAGTGTCTCCAGGTACAGGAGCTGCTTGTTACTGTATTCTGATTGGCTGGTTTGTTACTGTATTCTGATTGGCTGGTTTGTTACTGTATTCTGATTGGCTGGTTTGTTACTGTATTCTGATTGGCTGGCTTGTTACTGTATTCTGATTGGCTGGTTTGTTACTGTATTCTGATTGGCTGGTTTGTTACTGTATTCTGATTGGCTGGCTTGTTACTGTATTCTGATTGGCTGGTTTGTTACTGTCTTCGGATTGGTTGGTTTGTTTGATTCTGAGGATCAGAGATGTCAGAGGTCAGGTGACCCTCCAGGTTCTACGAACAGATAGCATTGGTTCCGTCAGGTGCATAGAGGGTTAAAAACAGTCTGAGGAGGACAGACGTCCACATTAAGGAGGGGGACAGACAATCAGGACGTCCTCGTCTGCAGCCGACCGAAGAAATAACAAACTGCAGGAACTATTTCCTGCTTCCTCAGCAGATATTTATAGACGTCCTTATATGGTCATCAGAGACGCTCTTCGTCTGTCTCACATTCCTTTACTTCTGCTGCTGGAAAACAGACAGTTAAAGGCAGTTCGAGACATTAGAGACAGTTCAAGACATTAGAGACAGTTAGAGACATATTAGAAACAGTTAGAGACAGTTAGATACATTAGAGACAGTTAGAGAACATTAGAGAGAGACTGTTAGAGACATTAGAGACAGTTAGAGACATTAGAGACAGTCAGAGATATTAGAGACAGTTAGAGACAGTTAAAGACATTAGAGACATTAGAGACAGTTAGAGACATTAGAGACAATTAGGGACATTAGAGACAGAGATATTAGAGATAAAGTTAGAGACATTAGAGACAGTTAGAGATATTACAGACAGTTAGAGACATCAGAGACATTACACAAACAAATCAATATTTCAAAATAAAAGACTCATTTTACTATGAATACTTTACACGTTCACAGCTCAGTGACCTTTCATCTCATCTCATCTCATCTCATCTCATCTCATCTCATCTCATCTCATCTCATCTCATCTCATCTCATCTCATTCTCACCAGTTCTGATCTGGTTCTGACCCGGTTCTGATCTGGTTCTAACCCGGTTCTGTTTGTGTTCTAGGTGAAGCCAGAATAAAGAAGCCGACTCCGAAGACTCCTCCCAAACAAGGTGAGCATACCTGCCGTGTTTACCTGCGTGACATCATCCCTCCATGTCTGAACACCAGGCCGAGAGGCTCCAGTAAAAGCAGCTGATCTAACTTTGCTTGCAGCAGACTCCATGTGTCTTTAAAGATTTAAAGTCATCTGACCGATCTGTGACAGCAGAGGGCATTGCAGCTCAGACTGAAGCTATACTGAAGTATTTCTTTTGTACAGTGATTCAGACAACCCTTCATGGTTTTCACTGATTATCATTTTCATAAAAGAAACTATTAACTCAGTTTCATTCATTGATCACTGTTTGATTCAAGGTGATACTTCACTCTTAAATCTTTAAAAAAATAACATGGAGTCTGGTGTTGAGAAAGATCAGCTTACTCTTCCTCTCTTTTTTGCCATTAATTGTTATTGATTGTTGGTGTGTGTGTGTGTGTGTGTGTGTGTGTGTGCGTGCGTGCGCACGCGCATGTGTGTTTGCGTGCGTGCGTGCGTGTGTGTGTGTGTGTGCAGCTCTGCCTCCTCAGATCCTGCAGTTCCCAGAGGACATGAAGATCCTGGCAGGGGAAAAGGTGGAGATCCTCTGCAAGTTCTCTGGAGCTCCGCCCATCAACTGCACCTGGCTGAAATTCAGGAAACCAGTGAGACACACACACACACACACACACACACACACATACACACACACACACTCACTGGGGTTAGGGTCATCGAATACTGGTCAGCAGTCAGTGCTGGAGATCAGATTTGAGCTAAAGTTGATTTTTCCAGAATCAGTTTTTCACCTCTGATGTATTTGTGGATGAATTCAGATCTTTAAGACTCAAACAGGCAGAGTTCATCCTGGCCGTGTGACCTATGAGCTGCTGCATCTTACAAACTATTAAAGAAGATTTTATTCATGTTTATGGAAACAAACCAACCAGCTTCAGGAACCCAATGACTATTGGAGCTCTGCAGGGGAACTGTCACACTGACCCAACTGAGAGGGCATCCTGGGAAAAAAAAGGGGCCTGACTGCCGGTCTGTTGTGTCTGTTGTGTCTGTGGTTCAGATCCAGGAGGGCTCAGCTGACATCTCCATCGAAAGCTGTGACAGCAGCAGTAAACTGACCATCAGCAGCGGACAGCAGGAACACTGCGGCTGCTACACCATCGAGCTGAGGAACAGCTACGGCCTCCGACAGGCCGCCCTCAACCTCACCATAGTCGGTAAGAAACACCTGCAGCAGCCTCTGTGCAGCCTGTAGGGGGCAGTGTTTGTAGTTCTCTGTGCAGCCTGTTGGGGGCGCTGTCTGTCCCCCTGGGTGACCTCCAGGCCTCTGTCAGCAGCTCTCAGCCCTGCCTCCCCCCCCCTAGATAAACCCGACCCCCCAGCGAAGGTCCCTGCGGCCTCAGACATCCGGCGGTCCTGCCTGACGCTGTCGTGGTACGGGCCGACCTACGACGGAGGCAGCGCCGTGCAGTCCTACAACCTGGAGATCTGGGACTCAATGGAGCAGCAGTGGAAGCACCTGGTGTCCTGCAACAGCACGTCCTACAACGTCCAGGTGTGTCTTCGTCCCCCGCCGCCCTCAGACCGCAGACGTCTCGTCTGAAGGCTAATTGTTCCTTTGTCTCTAGAACCTTCTACCAGAGCGGCAGTACAAGTTCCGTGTGCGGGCAGAGAACATCTACGGGATCGGAGAGCCGAGCGCCGAGTCCGTCCCCGTGACCGTAGGACTGGTGGACGACGGTGAGGAAACTGAAAACCAACTTCCTGTTCAGACAGGAAATTGCTGCTGTGATTATCAGAGTGTACAAAACATACATATGTATATATACATTATATATATATACATATATATATATATATGTATGTATGTATATATATATAATAACCCAGAACAACCAACTAAAGCACCTGTAACTAATTCTGACCAGCAGCTGGTTTAATGAGTCTGAACTAAAGCGACTAACTGAACTAACTGTCTGCTGTTTGGTTGGTCTGACAGACAACCCGGAGGAGGCTGAGGAGGACGATGAAGGTACCACTTCCTGTTTATCAGCTGATCAACCACCACACAAACACAACACAGGAGAGAGACGCAATAAACAGCACACACAACACAAACATGGTCCAGTTCGGCTTTAGCTCTGTGACCTGTGACCTCTGTGTTAACCCTCACACTTCTGTCACCTCTGACCCCTGTGACCTCTGACCCTTGTGTGTTTGCGTGTCAGACTTGGAGAAGGAGCCGGACTACAGAGACGTCACCGTTAGAGCAGACTTGAAGGTGAAGGAGCTCTACGACGTGGAGGAGAGGCTGGGAACGTAAGGCTCCGCCCACTCTCACTTCACCCACAATGCACCTCTCCCTCCCAGATTCAGTGCGTATTAAAGGCCGTGCATTGGTGTCGCAGGGGGAAGTTTGGTCAGGTCTTCAAGCTGGTGGAGAAGGCGACGAAGAAGGTGTGGGCGGGGAAGTTCATCAAGGCGTACTCGGCGAAGGAGAAGGAGAACGTGCGGCATGAGATCGGCATCATGAACAGCCTCCATCACCCCAAACTGGTGCAGTGCATCGACGCCTTCGAGGGGAAGTCCGACATCGTCATGGTGCTCGAGATGTAGGTGACTCTGGAAGGTTATATCCTATCAGGCAGCTGTAACTTTAACTTTAGGCTACTGTGGAGGATCAGCTGCAGGAGGAAGTCCTGAGGAGGTTCTCAGGTGGGTCCTCAGGTGGATCTTCAGGTGGATCCTCAGGTGGGTCCTCAGGTGGATCTTCAGGTGGATCATCAGGTGGATCTTCAGGTGGATCTTCAGGTGGATCTTTAGGTGGATCCTCAGGTGGATCCTCAGGTGGATCCTCAGGTGGATCTTTAGGTGGATCCTCAGGTGGATCCTCAGGTGGATCCTTAGTGTGCATGAATCCATTGTGTTTGGTGTCTCTGCAGGATCTCGGGCGGCGAGCTGTTCGAGCGGATCATCGACGAGGACTTCGAGCTGACGGAGAGGGAAGTGATCAAATACATGCTGCAGATCATCGACGGCGTCAGCTTCATCCACAAACAGGGCATTGTCCACCTCGACCTCAAACCTGAGAATATCATGTGTGTCAACAAGAACGGCAGCAAGATCAAACTCATCGACTTCGGCCTTGCCAGACGACTGGGTAACTAGTCCCTGCAACTAACTACTTACTGTCAATAACTTTAACTAATTACTCAGTTACTCACTTTAACTAACTAGTCAATGTTACTCACTTTAACTAAGTAGTCACCGCAACCAACTACTTACTGTCAATAACTTTGACTAATTACTCAGTTACTCACTTTAACTAACTAGTCACCGCAACCAACTACTTACTGTCAATAACTTTAACTAATCACTGTTACTCACTTTAACTAACTAGTCACCGCAACTAACTACTTACTGTTAATAACTTCAACTAACTAGTCACTGCAACCAACTACTTACTGTTACTCACCTTTGATTTGTTTGATTGACAGCTACCAAACCCAACTGAAACTGAGTTCATTCACACTCATTGGGAGCATGTATTATGTGTTTTAACATTCCTTCTTGTCCTCCGGCAGAAAACGCAGGAACTCTGAAGGTTCTGTTTGGAACTCCAGAGTTTGTAGCTCCAGAGGTGATCAACTACGAAGCCATCAGTTACCCCACCGATATGTGGAGTATAGGAGTCATCTGTTATATACTGTAAGTACACCTGTTATATACTGCCAGTACACCTGTTACATACTGTAAGTACACCTGTTATATACTGTAAGTACATTTATTATGAACTATGAGTTCCCTGTAGAGACACTACTTACAGTTTGTTACCCAAATTTCTTTGATTTAACAAAGAACCTTTAGTTTTGGCCTGGTTGGGTTTGTGCTGTTAGCTCAGTTAGCTGTAGTCTGGTTCAGTTGGTCTCACTGGCCTGTCTTTGTTCTCTCAGGCTGAGCGGTTTGTCTCCCTTCATGGGCGACAACGACAACGAGACGCTGTCCAATGTCACCTCGGCCACCTGGGACTTTGAGGACGAGGCCTTTGATGAGATCTCAGACAACGCCAAAGACTTCATCACCAACCTGCTGAAGAAAGACATGAAGTAAGGAGGGAGGAGCCTGGGGGTCCTCTTTACAGTGAGGGAGGAGCCTGTCAGTCCTCTTTACAGTGAGGGATGAGCCTGACGGTCCTCTTTAAAACGGGTTTGCAGTGAGGGTGGAGTTATAGCACAGTAACAGTGTTAATGTGTACCTGCTGCTCCGTCAGGGCCCGGCTCACCTGCGCTAAGTGTTACGAACACGCCTGGCTGAAGCAGGACACAAACACCATGAAGGCCAAGAAACTGTCCAAGGAGAGAATGAAGAAGTACATCCTGAGGAGGAAGTGGCAGGTAAACAACAACATGAGATGCAGCAGGCGACAATAAAGACATGTGATCAATAGAAGTGATCAATAGAAGTGATCAGCTCTAGTCAGCCCACTGGTCACAGACTGTTTCTTCTTGTAGAAAACGGGTCATGCTGTCCGAGCCATCGGCAGACTGTCGTCTATGGCCATGATGGCTGGAGTCAGTGCCAAGAAGGGCTCGCCCACCGAAGGTAGGAGAACCAGAATCACAACCACAACCAGAACTACAACAACATCCAATACCAGAACTACAACCACCAAAACCAGAATCATATCCACAACCAGAACTACAACCACAGCCAGAACTACAACAGCCACAACCAGAACTACAGCCACAACCACAACAACAACCACCACAACAAAAACCACAACCACAACCACAACAACAACCACAACCAGAATCACAACCACAACCAGAATCACAACCACAACCAGAACTACAACCACAAAAATCACCAAAACCATAATCAAAGCCACAACCAGAAGTACAACAACCACAACAACAACAACAACAACCACAAACAAAAACACAACCACAACAACAACCATAACCACAACTACAACCACAAAAACCACAACAAACACAATCACAACCATAACTACAACAACCACAACAAAAAACACAACCATAACTACAACCACATCAACAACCACGACCATAACTACAACAACCACAACCACAACCAAAACTACAACTACAACCAGAACAAACAACACAACCAGAACTACAACCACAACCACAGCCAGAACTACAAAACAACCACAGCCACAACAACAGCCACAACAACAACAACAACTAGAAGTACAACCACAGCCAGAACTACAACATCCAGAACCACAGCAAAAAACACAACAAGAACTACAACCACACCTACAACCACAACTTGTAGTGTTCTTCTTCTTCTTCTTCTTCTCCTCATAAAACCAATCAATAAAACAAAATGTCTTCCTGTGTGTGTGTGTGTGTGTGTGTGTGTGTGTGTGTGTGTGTGTGTGTGTGTGTGTGTGTGTGTGTGTGTGTGTGTGTGTGTGTGTGTCTCTCCATGTGTGTGTGTCCAGAGGACAACCAGTTCCTGGAGTGTTTGGAGTATGATCAGAAGACGGAGTGTAAGCCAACGTTCAGCTCAGTGATCAGAGATGTGGAGGTGGTGGAGGGCAGCGCGGCGCGCTTCGACTGTAAGATCGAAGGTACGAGGGATCCATACGATGAATAACTATTACTAATAATAATCCATACGATCAATAACTACTACTACTAATAATCCATACGATCAATAACTACTACTACTAATAATCAATTGATCAATAACTACTACTACTAATAATCCATCGATCAATAACTAATAATAATAAGCCATCGATCAACAACTACTACTAATAATAATCCATCAATCAATAACTACTACTAATGACAATCAATCGGTTAATAACTAACAATAATACTAATCAATCGATCAATGACGACTAATAATAATAATCAATCGACTAATAACTAGTGCTAATAATCTATCGATCAATAATTACTAATAATAATAATCCATTGACCAATAACTAGTACTGATAATAATAATCCATCAACCAATGATTAATAATCCACCGATCAGCTGTTTTCTCTTCTTCACTGAGTTTCACTGAACAAGTCGACCAGCGAACGACTGATTGATCATTTAAGATGTGATCGATGATGTGTTTTAGATTTCATGTTTTCTAACAGAAACGTCTGAACCGTGTTTAATGAGAAGTTGTTTCTGCACCGATGGTTCTGACCCGACCCGCTGCAGGTTACCCTGACCCGGAGGTGGTGTGGTACAAAGACGAGCTGCCCATCAAAGAGACCCGACACTTCCAGATCGACTACGACGAGGAGGGGAACTGCAGCCTGGTCATTTCAGAGGTCAGAGGTCAACACATGTCTTTTTATTTTAAAACAACAGTTTGTCGGCATAAACGCTGCCCTCCAAAGGCAGAACACGGGAACTACATCTGTTTTAGTAGAAAATATTATGGCAAACTTAAATAGAATCAACTGAATTTCTTCACGGACATGAAGACAAGATGTTGTTAACACAAGATTTGACTTGTCATCTACATGAAGACGAATCCATCCCTCCGAGAGTTATTTTGTGATTGTTTTTATTCAAAACCGTTTGATTTTGCAGCAGATTTTCTCAAATGTTTTGATGTAATTTGTGGAGTTTTAAGTGAGTTTTTTGTTGTAAAATCGCAGGAAGTCACCTGCCTGGTGACATGTGGTGACTTCCTGTGACAATAATCCTGAAATATCTGACCTGTCATGTGTTCAAAACTAAAACAAAGTTCAGTCTGTTACAGCTGGAAGTGAAGAAAACTCATTTAACATGTTCCTCGTTCCCATCATAAGACCACATTTCCCACAAACCCCGTCACTTCCTGTTGTTGCAGTTAGCTCGCAGCAGTTTGTTTTAATGGAGAGAGGAGAGGGGCGGAGCCTCGCTGATTGGAAATGAACATTTATTTTGGTAATAAAGGGAGTTTAATTTTAAAAGTCTTTACGTTTCAGACTTTCAGCTGAGATTCGGTTTACGCTGTTTTTAGAGGAAAAATTTTGTGAATTTTGCAAAATTGCAAGCTGCTGCAAAAATTGTGGAGATTGATTGAATTGAATAATCGTATCAATATTATCCGATCAGACCATATTGATCTGGTTTATTGATCTGCTTATGTTGATCTAGTTATAATGATCTAGTTATATTGATCTGGTTATAATTATCTGGTTATATTGATCTGCTTATATGAATCTAGTTATACTGATCTGGTTATATTAATGTAGTTATATGTATCTAGTTATATGTATCTCGTTATATTGATCTGGTTATATGTATCTAGTTATAATGATCTAGTTATCTTGATCTGGTTATAATGATCTGGTTATACTGATCTGGTTATGCTGATCTGGTTATATTGATCTGGTTATATTGATCTGGTTATACTGATCTGGTTATGCTGATCTGGTTATAGTGATCTGGTTATATGTATCTAGTTATAATGATCTGGTTATCTTGATCTGGTTATGCTGATCTGGTTATATGTATCTAGTTATAATGATCTGGTTATCTTAATCTGGTTATGCTGATCTGGTTATAATGATCTGGTTATAATGATCTGGTTATAGTGATCTGGTTATGCTGATCTGGTTATAACATTGTGCGACTTCGATTGGTTTTGAATTAATTCATTTTTGTATCCACATTTTGCTTTATTTAATTTCCTGTTGTGGTTTCCTGATACGAACCTGCAGGTTTCAGGCGACGATGACGCCAAGTACATGGTGAAGGCGGTCAACAGTCTGGGGGAGGCGACCTGCACCGCCGAGCTGCTGGTGGAAGTGATGGCCGGCGAGGAGGAGGAGGAGGAGGAGGAGGAGTAAGAAGTGACTGTCTGGACTCCCACAGGAAGAGGAGGTGGTGGCGGCGGCGAGCAGCAAACGCCTCCTCAACCTGTCAGACTGAGCAGGGAACAAATTGCCCACAAATAACAGAATGTGATTGGAGGAGCAGGTGGGCGGAGCCTCAGGTGTCCCTCAGAAACAGTTTAGCGTTTAGTGAGTGTTAGCATCAGAGAGCACGTACAGGTGGAAGTACTGAGCATGTGCAGACGTGTTTTTAAAGATCCCGAAGGAGACGAAAACATTTGTGCATATTAATTATGTGAGTTGTTGATCTTCGCTCTCTGTTTATTAAAGCGTTCCCCTCGTTTTTGAATCCATCCACTTGGTTCCAGTTGGAGAACCCTTACTTTAAACCCCGCCCACCTGAACCTTTCAGAGCAGAAGCCCCTCCCCCTCAGGTGAGTTTATCTCAGACTTTATATCATTGCTCTTTCTGAAGGCTGAAACAGGACACTTCGGATTTTCCGTCCATTCTTAGAATATATTTTACACCAACCAACGTAGATTTATGCTAGCTCAGAGAAACATTGCTGGATATCAAGTGATAACTGTGCTAACTGTGCTAAGATGCAGATCAAATCTCGAGGAGGTGAAATTGTATCGAATGAAAATCCCTGAAGATTTTCAGCTCGCAGAAAGACGAAGAGAAAAAGTCTTTGAGGGGGAAAAAAATAAAAAATTCAGCGATGGAGGTGAAACGTGGTTATGATGAGTAACATTCAGCTACGAGCTCCTCCCTCAAAGCCTCGCGAGAGCTGGAGTCGTCGTAGCTGTACGTGACCCTGCTGCCTGTGGGAGTCCGGGTGAGGAAGAGGAAGGGAGGGATGAAGGCCGAGCCGTATAATCACAAAGTTAGGTCACCAAGTTAGCGCTGCCGCTGACGATGTAGTGAAGAACAAACTGGTAAAAAAAAAAAATAATAATAATGACGTCATTCATCTATTCATCCCGACTCCGCCGCTAAACCTCACGAAAACACACAGTTCACATTCGTTAGCGAAGTAGCCTCAAACCCCTGAGCTAACCTGCTAACTGTGCTAAAAAAAAAAAAAAAAAAAAAAAATTTAAAAAGCACCATGTAGTGACTTCACCACAGAGGGATTGTGGGTAATGAAGTGCTTCAGATAACGTCACCTGATGCCTTAAAGTGACCGAGCTCTGTGTTCGAGGCTCCTGACGATGAACCGGCTGGGAAACGTTGAATCTTCTTCTGTTTGAGCACTTTTCTTTTTTTTTTCTGTTTGTAGTTTTTGACTTCGACGGCGGCGACCATAGGCTCCGCCTCCGCTGAGCACCGTCAGCTACGTCTGCAGCCGTCGGTCCAAACAACACTTTAAATGACTTCAACTGCGTTTAAACTTGTTCATCTAAATCTCTCAAAGTGAAGCAAGAGGTTTTTTGATTTAAACCGAGATTCACTTAAAGGAAGTTAATTTCCGGTTAAATTCAAACACGTCATATCTCTCGTTATTCATCTCGATCTATCTCTGAGAAACAATGATCAGTTCAAATTAGGAAATTGTGTTACAAAAGAAAATCATCAGAAATTTACGTGACTTTCTTTCACACAAATATTCATTTTGACTTTTTTTTTCAATTTGAATCTTTTACGAGATCTAAAATGTCTTGAAATTCAGAGATCTGTAGTTTTTAAATGGCGAAATACAGATCAGTATTTTATGTTGTGAGATATAAATCGTATCTCTTTATCTTGACACTCTGAAATACTCATCCTGCAACTTCAAGAAACATATTCTAATTTATTTTTATGAAATTTTAGAAATCATGTGACATATTAGATCCGAGTGCTCATGAAGATGTTCGGATGTTAAAATATGAGGCTGAAGAAACGTCCAACAGATGAAAGAGTCATTTCAAGAGTCACAGAAGACGCAGGTTGTAGTTCTAGATGTAAATATCGCTGCATTTTAATACAATTTTTATATCTCCTTTAAATCTGTGGACTTTGGTCCCATTTTAAAATGAAATTTCAGTTTTTCACAGCCAGAAGAAACAACGTTTTACAGGATTATTTCTGATTTCAGTGAATCTGAGCTGAAATTTCTTCTGTTGTTTTATGAAATAATGAGAAATATGAAATGTGGTCGCTGCAGCGTCGTCCTCAGACCGACGGCAGAATCCAGATGTGTGCGAATGTGTTCAGGTGTCGAAGTCGCAACGTTTTGTTTTCACATTCCAGCTGTTTGTGTGAATCCATTTATTTAAAGCTTTTTGAACTCACAGGTGTGTTTGTGTGTTTCCATCTCCCTGTTTGTGTGTTTGATGGCTGTTTGTTTTCAGAATGTTTTATTTTTAGACTTATTTAAAGCACAGATTCATAATTATAATACTATCATTTGAGCATCCGTCTTCTTGAAGGTGTCGCTGTCACTTAATGTTGTTCACAGTTATTAACCCCGCGCATACTGAACCAGCCGTGGACTCACTCCCACACTAACTTGTTTTTCTATTAGATGTATGTAGATTATATTTCTCAAATTTGTATAAATATATATTAGTTTGATGAACTGCAGGTGACATGTATGAGAACACTACAACTGTAGTTGCTCACAAATACCAAATAAATTTTTATCACAAAACCAACGAGGTGCTTTCGTTTGTGACGAACCGACACAACCACAACACACATTATCAACACAACCTTTTCACACCGTGTTAGAGGTGTCAAAAAGCAGAAATTTATGTTTGCGTTTATGATATTTCAGCTGTTTGTTTTACAATGACATACAGGCCAGTCAGTTATTAAGTTTAACAGCAATTTCTTTAGTTTATTTCAACTTTATATTTAACTGTAACATCGCCATACATTGGGACATTATTAGTTTTTTAACGTTTTAATTAAATAGAACATTACAAAGAAAACAAACTGAAGCTCAGAGATAGACAAACTGTTGTAGTTCCCAGTGTAACCAGATGGGTGCAGTGTTGTAGTTCAGTGTTGTAGTTCCCAGTGTGACCTGATGAGTCAGAGAATCTGGAGAAATCTCTGAACACGGGACAAGGTTGAAAACCAATATTGGATGGTGGTGATCTTCGGGCCCTCAGGCAGCACTGCATTAAAAACAGACACTATTCTGGAGTGGAAATCACTGCATGGGCTCAGGAACACTTCTGAAAACCATCATCTGTGAACACAGTTCATTGCTGCATCCACAAATACAGGTTAAAACTCTCCAAAGAAACCAGATAGAAACATGATTCAGAAACACCGGCGCCTTCTCTGGACCCGAGATCAATGAAGATGGACTGATGTGAAGTGGAAAACTGTTCTGGGGTCTGACGAAGCAAAAAATGTGAATTCTTTTTGGAAATCATGGACGATACATCAAACGTTTCTCAATGAAAAAAATTCTCAGTTTCAACATTTGATCTGTTGTCTTTGGTCTATTTCCAGTTAAATATGAATGTACATGATTTACAAATCATCACCTTCTGTTTTTATTTACATCAAACACTATTTCTAAGAAACACCGCCGCCTTCTCTGGACCCGAGATCATTGAAGATGGACTCTGAATAAAATCTGACTGTAAATCAGAATGAAAATAAAATAAACCACAAACCATAAAATAAATGGTTTTCTGCTGGAATCGTTCGGGTGAAGGTCTGCGGTGCGTCAGCAGGGGGCGCGCTCTGCTCAGACATGGGTCCGAACGAACCGGAAACGACCCGAGAACTCAACCGGATCAGCTGTGGATCCGTCGTGGAGTGAAGACTCGGAGCCGGTTCTTGTGTCTGTCTCCGGTAATCACGATGGCCGGTACCGCGCTGAAGAGGCTCATGGCCGAGTATAAACGTGAGTGAACCGGGCCGCCGTCTCGAGGCTCCGCCTCAAGCCGATGAGAGGACGTGTGACGTCAGTAAACAGGCTAAGCTAACAGCCCCGTGAGTTCCTGGAGGTTCTGCTGCACCAAACTCCGTCAAACAATCTTGAGAGTTCAACGTTGTCTTTGCTCTGCGCTTCAGAGCGGATGAATGGCAATAAAACTCGATAATTAGAACCAGTACATGAACAGTCTGATTCGTTCGGCGCCACCCGGCAGCATTCACAGCAATAAAAGCAGATATTATATAACTCCGATGTGTCGTTCGTCACTGCCATCCAGGAACGGCTGCGATGACGTCATTTTAATAACAATCACACAAACAGTTGTTTGTTGTTCACGTAAATAAAGATCACGTGGTTGTAAATGCGGCAGCCAACTTTACTGCTGTTCGGTGACGATGCGACCTTCTGAAAATCACGTATTTTTTAAACGGAGTTTGGTGCACAGCGGGCTAACCTTAGCTGACCGGTTAGCCGGGTTAGTTCGGGAGATTAGATCAATATCTAACCAGCATTTAATCAACATTTAATCCGGTTAAAAAAACAAAACGTTAATGTTATTTTAACTTGAATATGTCCAAGTTCGGACGCTTCACGTTAATTTTAACAACAATGGGAAGTTGTTGTGATGCTAGCTCTTAATTAGCATATTAGCACAGACTTGACTGCATAGATCAGTCGATTAATCGATCAGTAGATCGACACAAAGTTAACCTGGAACTATTTCGATAACCAGTGACTTGTTTTAGTCATTTTTTTTTATGTTAAACGTGATCATTTGAAGCTTTTCAACGTGAATATTGATAAACTGAATATCCATTATGAATTATTGATCATCTCAAACAGGAAGTGATTCTATGAACTGACTGATCGATATAAAATAAAAATAAGGATTAAATGAGTTTCATGTGATTATTGATCAGAATGAGCATCTGATCTGTGTTTGTGTTTCAGAGCTAACCCTGAACCCACCTGAGGGCATTGTGGCAGGTGAGACTAAGCTCCGCCCACTATGTTTTTCAGGATTTAAACTATTGACTATTGTTAAAAGTAACCAGGTTTTAAATAATGAACTGATCAATACCGACAGGAAGTGTGTTTGTTCTGCAGGTCCGGCCAACGAGGAGAACTTCTTTGAGTGGGAGGCTCTCATCATGTGAGTACACACACGTGACCATCCCGTGTCACATGGTTACCGTGGAAATAAACGTGCAGCGCTGTGATAGTTTAGATTTATTTATTCATTTTTATGAATGAACGAAAAGAACAAACAGGCTGTGCAGCAGAAACTGATAACTTATTGATCAGTTATTAATCAGTTATTAATCACTTTTAACGGGACGTCCCTGAAGGCAGCAGTCTGTCTGTGAGAGACCGTCCTGTCCGTCAGTGCTGCTGTTAACGGGAAGTCCCTGAAGGCAGCAGTAATCAGGTTGTTGTTGACAGCCGCTTCAGTCTGCCCTTCAATTTAACCTGCAGCTCAGTCACCTTCCAACGGTGCACATACCTACCGGTGACATCACTGGCACCCCACCCATCATTACCTGGGACAGTACCTGAGGCAGTACCTGAAGCAGTACCTGAAGCAGTACCTGAGACAGTACCTGAGACAGTACCTGAGACTTCCTCCTAATGTTCCACTAGAACCTCCTGATGTACCAATATAACCTCGATGTACCACTAGAACCTCCTGGTGTACCAATAGAACCTCCTGATGTACCACTAGAACCTCCTGATGTACCAATAGAACCTCTTGATGTACCACTAGAACCTCCTGGTGTACCAATAGAACCTCCTGATGTACCACTAGAACCTCCTGACGTACCACTAGAACCTGGTGGAACCTTTAATGAGACATTTTTCCTGTACGAACTTCTGAGAAACAAGAAGTCACTTTTATCTTCTGTGGACACTGAGGAACAAAGAACATCAGATGTTCTGGGATGATTGGGGACGAGGTTCTCTGCAGTGAGGCTCACCCTCAGGGGGCGGAGTATGTGCATACAGGTGTTGTAACAACAACAGGAAGTTACTGCATTCTGTCTGCAGGTGCAGACAACCAGATCAGGGAGGAGATTAAAATACTTCAAACACTCTCTCCACCAACACTGGTGCTCCTCAGATTCACTTCTGAACTCACTCACATGAAACACGTATGGTCAGCCTTAGTGTAACTTCCACTTCCTGTTTATAGCATCATCTCTGATATCCTTTCAGAATAAACCTCCAGGCACACAGTTCAGAAGCTGCCTGAGAATCTATCTGATTTTAGGTTTTAGGTGATTCACAATCACAATGATCAGTGATGTTTGAAATCCCATGATGCACCGCAGACAGGATTTAGATGTAAGCAGGAGAACTCCTTCACGGCTGTCTTCTGTTTCCAGATGAGCTTCTGGAGCGTGTTCTTAGCGTGTTGTGAGGATCTCAGTGTTTTTCTGTCATGTTTCAGGGGCCCTCAGGACACGTGTTTCGAAGGAGGAGTGTTTCCTGCCGTCCTCAGCTTCCCCTCCGACTATCCCCTCAGTCCTCCTAAGATGAGGTTCACCTGCGACATGTTTCACCCCAACAGTAAGTCCACCTGCAGCCCAACGGGCGCCGCCCCCTCACCTGCACACAGCTCCGGTGATTTTAGAACAATAATCACAGCTGAAACGCCCTCCTGTTTATCCTCCTGTATTTTAAATGTCAGCCAGAGCCTTTAAACTTGTCAGTCCTTTAAGGTGAATCTCCTGGATTTGATTTCACAGGTCCGAAGGAAACATAAAGTTCTACTTTAGGAACCCAACAGGTTCCCCCTCTCTGCCCTGTTTCTGCCCACATGTAGTGGAACTGTCCGGTTAACAGCAGCAGAACTGTGTGTGAGCAGCTCCTGTGTGCAGCGCATCATGGGTAATCAGACAACCGTCACTGATCAATGATACTGAAGGAAAGCTAAAATCAGACAGATTCTCAAGCAGCTTCTGAACTGGTTTCTGAGCTGATTTGTGGAGGCTGGTGTGTTTTTTTTTAGAGCAGATCCAAAAACAACAGCCGTCATGTGACCAGTCAGGTCACCTGTCTGCTCTCTGTCTCATCAGTAAACTGCTGAGACGGTGAGTTGGACTTCAAACCCGTCATTTGACCTGTCACAACACGCCACGCAGCGCCGCAGCCGTTAACATGTGGTTAGCATGTTGTTAGCGTGCTGTCATTAGTGCTGTGATTAGTGGGTTGCAGTCTGAGCCATGATGTCACAGCAGCACGCTCTGCACTGATTACAGGACAGGACACTGGCCCGTCGTCATCATCATCATCATCATCATCATCATCATCATCACACCAGCATGGCCCTGAGCTCAAACACCTGAAGAAGAAAACACACATTAAACAAAGGTGAGGACAGACAGATGAAGAGAGGACAGACAGATGAAGAGAGGACAGACAGATGAAGAGAGGACAGACAGGTGAAGAAAGGACAGACAGGTGAAGAGAAGACAGAGAGGTGGACACAGCAGGTATCTGATAATTAATGATGGAACAGCTGATAACAGCTGCAGCTGTCAGAAGCTCCTCCCTGACAGGAAGTGAACAGGAAGCTGTGATAAGGCAGCAGGAAGTTTGATGGTAATCGTTCAGGTGTCCTCTGAGTCCCGCCTCACCTGACAGGTAAACACTGAACCATCATGTCCCCCTTGTCCTCACTGCAGGGGTCATCAGAGTCTCCACTTTCAAAATAAAGGTGTCCACTTTCATTGAGACAGAAGACAACACTTATACCTTCAGGATAAGAGTCTTAGAAAAATACTCCACTTTGTCCCCCCCCCCAGTCTATCCCGATGGGCGGGTGTGTATCTCCATCCTTCATGCTCCAGGCGATGATCCGATGGGTTATGAGAGCAGTGCAGAAAGATGGAGTCCAGTTCAGAGTGTGGAGAAGATCCTGCTGTCAGTGGTCAGCATGTTGGCAGGTACAGCGAACGCTTAGTACTTGCTTAGTACACACTTAGTACACATTTAGTACATGCTCAGTACACTTAGTGCACACTTAGTGCATATTTAGTACATGCTTAGTACACACTTAGTACATATTTAGTACATGCTCAGTACACTTAGTGCACACTTAGTACATATTTAGTACATGCTTAGTACACGCTTAGTACACATTTAGTACATGCTTAGTGCACACTTAGTGTAGGCTTAGTACATATTTACTACATGCTTAGTACACACTTAGTACATATTTAGTACATGCTTAGTATACGCTTAGTACACACTTGGTACATATTTAGTACATGCTTAGTGCACACTTAGTACATATTTAGTACATGCTTAGTATACGCTTAGTACACACTTGGTACATGCTTAGTGCACACTTGCTACATATTTAGTACATGCTTAGTACACACTTAGTGCACATTAAGTACATATTTAGTACATGCTTAGTACACGCTTCACACGTTACGATACGTCAGTCTGATGTTAACAAGTTCAAAACATGATTCACAAGTGCTAACTCCTCTCCTTGTTTCCTTCCCTCCCCTCCTTGTTTCCTCTCTTTGCCTCCTCATCTCCTTGCCTCAGAGCCTAACGATGAAAGCGGAGCAAACGTCGACGCCTCTAAGATGTGGCGGGAGGACAGAGAGCAGTTCTACAAACTCGCCCAGAAGATTGTACGCAAGTCGCTGGGCCTGTAGAGATGATGTCATCACTCTGCGCCCAGCGCTCTGTGTGGTGTGTGTTTATTGCAGAATGGATAGAGACTCAGTGGAGCGCCTGCCTCGTCACCATGGAAACCACAACACACACACACACAAACACACACACACACACACACACACACACACACACACACACACACACACACACACACACACACAGAGAGAGCTGCTGAGACGGACAGATCAACGAACTGATGGATGGATGACATCAAATCAGCAACAGAAGAAGAAAATTAGTCTGTGAGGTCAGCAGCTGTCCTGATGACATCATCAGCACCTGTTGGAAGAGTTTCAGTCCGACAGCAGCAGCAAACATTCATCAACAGCTGGATACAGAGATCAGTCTGTGGTCAGGTATCGATCAAAACCTGATCAACACCTGATAAACACCTAATAAACACTTGATCAACACCTGATAAACACCTAATAAACACTTGATCAACACCTGATCAACACCTGATCAATACCTGATCACAGTCTCAACTAGAACGTGTGCGAGGAACTGTTCCATATTAAACAAACTTCTGGATCAACATCATCACCGAGTTCCACACATTAACGTAAACATCTGTGATGTCACCACGGACCTGAAACTGGGGCAGAGAAACTCTGGAAATCACTTCCTGTCCTTTGTATGATTGTTGGGCCCGCCCCCTGATTAGTTCCACCTGCCCGTCGTTATCCTTCCCTCATCTGCTATATTCAGTCTGTGAGCTCTTCTTCCCTCTTTGTTAGTTTCTGTCTGTTGCTGCGTCTTTTGAAACACAGAGAACACAAACCACCTGAACTGTGTCGCCATGGCAACAGGTTTCTCCAGCATGACAACACGCCACTCAGTGCGGTGAAAACCGGGCTAGTTTCTTATGTTTTCAACGCGCTGTGAGCGTGTTGAAGAGTTTCTGTCCCCCAAAATCTGATGGAAGGGACGCGGTGGAAAACCGATACTGGACGACTGTGATCTTTGGGCCGTGATTCTGTGGTGGAAATCTCTGCATGGGCTCAGGAACACTCGGCTGGAAGCAGACGTGTCTGATGTTTCTCTGCTCCAGTTTCAGGTTTCCATGTTGACATCACAGATGTTCACGTAGTAGCGGTCACGTTAACGTGGTGAACTCAGGCTATTGATGTTAATCAATAACTGAATACTTCCTCATCCTCCGTGTGCAGCACCGTGCTGCATTCAGGAATTCTCTGAACTCGTGTTACTCACAGACATGTTTACCTGTAGTTTATTTTCCTAACAGAATCTCTCAGTGGGAATAAAGTCCTTAAAACTTTGTTGGACGTTCGTCTGCTGGAAGTCTTCATGAGACGACGTTTCTTTGTTTGTTTCCTGCTGTCGGTGTGAAATCGTCTCCATCTGTGGTTTGAGAGGAGGCTCCTCCTCCTCCTCTAGCTCCTTCTCTTGCTCCTCCTCCTCCTCCTCCCAGCGAGGTGTCATGCACTTTATCTCCTCCACCACCAGGAGGTGTCAGAGACTCTGTTTGTTTCTTCATTAAAACCTCAGAAGAGCAGCCGCTGCTTCTGTTCCTTTTTAAAAGAAACTTAATCACATTTAGTTTATTTGTGAAAGAAACGTTTGAACCGTCAACATGAAAGCTGCTTTGAATTGTTCGTAAGGATACAGCACGCCATCAACACGTCACCCACATGTCACCAACACGTCATTAATATTCACAGGTAGGTTTGCAGGTAGATTGACACCTGAGCTGCGCCGGATCCGTTTCATCTGAAATCCCGACTGAAGTCTGCAGATTAAAGGAAGTGATGGCAGCAGCTTCCTGTCTGAACCTGCCTGACCAACTCCACACAGAACAGCTGCAGACAGAACACACCTCCTCTGATTACATCACAGGAATGTGATTACCTGGGACTGATTACATCACAGTAATCTGATTACATCACTGTCTAATCCGATTTCCTGCTGCACGTCGTCTCCGCTCATCTTTAAATAAAGAAATGAGATTCAGCTGTTTATGATTCCAGGTTTCTCCAGGTGACTTCAGATTCACTGAAGACAACCTTCCTGATGCATTTAACCTAGCTTAGCATTAAGGCCACTTGTCGCCATGTTTAGCCACAACAAGAGAAACAGGTTGAGGTTGGTGATTGGGCAGCATTAAGCTAACGTTAGCGCGTCGGTTTACCGTTTATGTTGAAGAACATTAAGACTTTTCAGAACTACAGTTCATTTTAAAACTACAGACTTTATTCATATGAACAGACTTTATTCATATGAACAGACGTTATTGATGTGAGCACTCGTCCTGGAGTTCCACAGGGTTCTGAACTCGGTCCCATACGTTTCACATTAACATGCTTCCACCAGAAAACAGGAAGCTCTTTGTTCTGCAGACGACACTCAGTTGTCTCTTTCTGTTAAACCAGACGAGACGAATAAGTTCTAAAGTTCTCAGTAAATGTGATCATTTGAGGCCAACAGTTGTTAGCTCGACAGCTAGCACCTTGTCAGCAGATACTTATACTAGTTTAGTTTAGAACTAATTTAAATGTTTACAGCCACAAATATGAAAACACGAACTGACCGCCAGCTGTAGAAAAACAAGGAATGTTCACATTCACAGCCAGCTCCTTTTAGTGCCACTATTGTCTAATTGCAGCTCCTCAAAACGGGTTTATTTCCAGCACAACTCGGCCCAGAGGAGGTGTCCCACCTGAGCTGTTACCTCTTGCCTGATATGAGGCCAGACATTAGCTTTAGCACGCTCGTTAACTAGCAGTTTGTATGAAGAATGCCGCAACAAGTGAGGACGTGTATGAACACGTGTTCCTGATGTCATCTATTCACACTTATGATTTATTAATATCTAACTGTTGATCAATAGTTTCACGTCTTTAATGTTCCCACAACAACAGGAAGACAAGAACACACACACACACACACAGCAGCTGAAACACTTAGTGAGATCGTATCAGATCATTGCTGACATTCCTGTCCTCACACACACACACACATTTTACTTTTTACTGCCCATCCACCTTCATCAGCTGCAGCTTCAAAGTGATGAAGACGAGTACTGTAATGATGATACTTTAGTAACAGTGTAGATGTTCCTCCTCCTGATGATGATGGTGAAGATGATGGGGATGACTATGATGGTGATGGTGTTGATAGTGATGATGATTACAATACATTACATTTTATTTAGCTGATGCTTTTATCCAAAGCAACTTACAATAAGTGCATTTCAACCATGATGATGATGATCATTATCACGTGAAGATAACAGGCGTGTTCCGTCCCACATACATGACATCCGAACATCCCGCAACTGATTGGTTCTGCACACACACACACACACACACTCTGTCTCTCCCACAGACACACTCACACACACACAAACACACTCACACACACAAACACACACACACACACACACACACACACACACACACACACACTCTCTCTCCCACACACACACACACAAACACACACACACACACACACACACACACTCTCACACACCCCTCAACTCCGGAGTGACTGGGAGGTTCAGTGACTCAACCTTTGAGAGTGAATCAGTTTCTGTCCTCATGTTGTTCTTCAGGTGGATTAAAGTGTTTGTCAGGTAAAGAGGAGCCCCCCCCCCACTCCCGCTCTCCTCCTCTCTCTCTCTATTAAGCTCCTCCCAGTCTTTTTTATTTAAATGTGGGGCGAGGGAGTCCGACTCACCTGCAGGTAAACTCCCACCTGAGGCTGAAAGCTCCTCCAGTCGCAGTGACAGATTCAGCAGCAGAGAGACGCTGAGAGGAGGCTGGAGGACAGGAGACCAAGGAGGACAGGATCCAAAGGAGGACAGGAGACCAAGGAGGACTGGAGATCAAGGAGGACAGGAGACCAAGGAGGAAACATGATGGAGGATTTAAAATGGATGAAAACTGTTAGGGAGACGCAGGACAAGTGGACGACAGGTGGACGTCTGCATCTGAGACACACTGAACCCTGAAGACAGATGGTTGTTCTGTTTGTCTTCAAAGTCTGAAAGACAAAAGACTGAACGTCCCGGACGTTTAAAGAAAAAGGACATTTTCTTACCTGAAAGAAGTTTGATGTTCTCTGAGGGATCAATAGAAACTATCAGTTTCCCGACAGACGTCCTCCCTGTGAGACAAACATGAGGATGACCTGCGGGACATTCAGTCTGATTGAAAGAGTCCAGGAAGATTTCTACATCCGAGTAGAGTAGCAGCCTTCTTTAAAGAGGGACCGAGCACTGGATCTGGACCCACCTCAGCACGCCGAACTGAGCTCTGACCTCTGACTGAGGTTTGGTTTTACTTTATAACTTAATTTGTAATTTTTTTGTTGAACCAATGTTGGTCCAGTGTCGGTCCGGTTCATGTCCAGTGTCGGTATGGTTTATCTCTAGTGTTAGTCCGGTTTATGTCCAGTGTCGGTCCAGTTTATGTCCAGTGTCGGTCCAGTTTATCTCCAGTGTTGGTCCGGTTTATGTTCAGTGTAGATCTGGTTTTTCTCCAGTGTCGGTCTGGTTTATGTCCAGTGTTTTACCATTTTAATTTATGTACTTATGATATATAAAATTGTCCAGTTTTACTTTGGCCAGTGTGTCAGGAAAGAACCAGGAGAGTCATCAAACCTTGAGGTGCTTATTCTCACAATTCTTCTTCCAAACAGACGTTTGAATAAGCGGCTGTCCTGACCGGGTTGTCTGTCTGTCAGATTCCTGACCGGGTCGTTTGTGCATCCGATTCGTCCCCTGGGCCAACAGGAGAATGATGGTGAGCGACGCTGGTCAACGCGCGGTCCAGTGAGGAAGCGAATGCACGCCGTTCACAGTGCGCAGGCGTGATGTTGGCGTGGCGCCCCCTGCTGCTCACCTGGATGCTGCTCACCACCAGCTCCAGTTCCAGCTGGAGACCGTGCACAGGTGAGGCCTTTACATGCAGCAGAGGTCGACAGATGTTCAACCAGCTGCTTCGTGTTTTATTTAATACAAGACAAAACAGCTTTACAGAAATGTTTTACACTTTAGCTTCAGATGGGAACTTTTCTAAATTCACTCCAACAACCCAGTCTGGTTTATATGTTGTATCTTGTTTGCTAACAGGTTAACAAACACTGCCCCCTGTGGTGAGCTGCATTTATCGGACTGAGGCTCAGGGTCAAGACGAGGAAACCAACTCTGAGCGAATACAACCTCGATCTAACTGAAACCTCAAACAACCTCGATTTAACTCGATCTAACTCGCTCTCACGCGATCTAACTGAAAGCTTGAGCTAACTGGACCCGGAAACTAACATTCAATTCAAAGGGCTTATTTACATCAAAGTTTCACCTGCAACGTATCAAAATACAAGCGTTGACATATTTGGACTGAACACAAAAATAGTAACATCAAAATATGATATTATAGAAAATATTATAGAAAATAATGTTCTAGAAAAGATACAAACATAATTTGTGTATCTTCTGGATGTGTGCGTGCGTGTGTCTAACAGGACAGTGACGCTCACACTAACTCAGAGCTGCTCACAACGATTGAAGCAGACTGTATGCTAACAGGCTAACTGTACGCTAACAACGGCCTAACTGTATGCAAACAACAGGCTAACTGTACGCTATCAACAGGCTGACTGTACGCTAACTCAGGTTTGATCTGAGCCTTACGAACTGTTCGCGTCACAGACGGATGACCTGAAGTCCGTTTGAAGGATCACCGACTGGATGGTTCTCCTGCGTGTTCTTCACGTGTTTCAGGCGGGTTTCTGCTGCTTTGTGCTTCAGTGTTTTGAGTCTTTGAAATATGAGATATGTTCCTCCCTCCATTGATCTGCTGCTGCAACAAAGCTCGGTGCCACCTCAGAGGAGCTTAAAGGGGAATTCCAGTTGAAACTGATGCTGTCGGTTGGGAAATAAAGATTTAACCTCCATCTGCAGTCGGTCTCAGTCAGCGTTTCTGATCTGATGCCGAAAACTCACAAATTTGAACACATCAGGACGCTTTGAATCCTTTATTGCAGCAGTATTTTCTGGGTGCAGACCTCTCTCCATCTCTTCTCAGCGTCTGGATTCAAAATGTCTCCTGAATCATGAAAAATACTTATTTGTTTCCCATCCTCTGAATCGTAACAGGAAACAAGCTGATAAAGTAAACGAGTTTTAAAAACTTTATTTTGTGCAGCTGAAAAAATATTTTACCATCCAGATTGTCAGGAGAGTCTTTAACTACTCCTTACGTTAGTCCGTATATGTTACTCCGTACGTTATCTACGTTACTCCCTACCTTATGTACGTGCACGGTACTCCTTACGTTGCTGCTTACGCTGCGTGTGCTCCGTTCTTTACTACATACCTTACTCTGTACGTTACTACGTACGTTCATTTGTGAGTAGTACGTGACTCTTTGAGTCACATGACCGTGTACTACTTTACTAAAACTAAACAGCTCATTTGTGAGGCTGGTTGGAGAGAGAGACGCCTGACAGGCTGAATTCTGGGTAAAAGTCTCTCAAGACGTTTGAAGCTCCATGTGTCGCTGGAAAACGCTGAGGTTGTGATGACAGGAAGCTGGAAGTCGACATCCCTGTGTTTTATTTTTAGATCCCCACTGAAGCCGCAGATAGAGGAACACATGCGACCTGATAACCGGATCAGAACCACTGATCTGACATCCGAGAGGATAATAAACTGATAAACTCTTCGTTTCCCTACACCCAGCAGCAGGTTTCACCTCCATGAAGATCTGAGCTGAGATCAGCTGGGAGATCTTTTTATCCTCTTTAAAGGAAATGTCTGTATTTTTCAAGCGGGACTTTGTTTGATCATCTTTCTGGGTCTCAGTGATAAATGAGGATGACGGTCTGTGAAGTCGGCTTAGTATTGATGAGAAGATCTTCAGCCAGCAGTCTGATACTTCGGGGAAGTTGTTCAGTGTACGTTCTGTTTCTCAGATGGATTACAGGAAGTACAGAACACTGGTCTGGACCCAGCTGCCTGTCAGAACCGGTGTAACGTTCCTGAATGAGCGGCTGTTGTGTCATAAAAGCGTGTTTTTTCCTCAGACCTGCTGCCTCTCGACCTGCTGGCCAGAGCCCTGCCACGACCAGGAGAAGCCCCGGCCACACAGGTAGGACGCAGGATGAGGAGAACAACCAGAGAACAGACGAAGGTAGTTAACCTGATCACTAATGATCTGCCCATCAGGTGCAGATGGTTCAGTCCAAAGGCTCCAGAGGTGTCCGATTGACTGGCGCCATGGCAACAGCGCTGAGTTTCCCGGCCTCCCAAATCTTCACCCACTGTGACTACTTCCCTGCTGAGTTCTCATTGGTCGTCACGGTGAAGATACCGAGACTGAGAGAAAAGGTAAACCATTCGAATGGAACCAAACCTGGTCCGGTCCGGTCCCATCTGGTCTGACCTAACTCGTTCTTGCTCTCTGTTTCCAGACAAATGAGTACATCTTCTCTGTGGTTCAGGAGAGATCTGATTCGCTTTTACTCGGGCTACGTGTCTCTGAAAACCGCCTCCACTTATTGACCACGCCCCCTGGTGTTGGTGGGCGGAGCCGGTTGAGTTTTAAGGACGTTGTATTGGATGATAACCGCTGGCACACCGTGATGCTGGCCATCACCGGACGGTACGCCACGCTGACTGTCGACTGTGGACTACCGCTGGAACTGTGAGTCACCTTCAGACCGGTTCAGACTGGTTCAGACCAGTTCAGATTAGTGCAAGCGTTCAGTTTAACTGGATCATCTCAGATTGATTCTTTATTTTATGCCTGGTCCATTCCAGTTGAGCCTGGTTTTAACCTGGTTCCGTTCAGTCTGGTTCAGCCTGAATTGTTTTGTGAAATCCCAGTTTAAAACTAAAATAGAAATGGAGTCCAACACCATGTAGACCAGTAGAGACCGGTTAGAACTGGTCTTTGAAGGTGCAGGATCAGGAGGTCATGTGGTATGACCTGGTTCTGTCTTCCAGTAAACAGGTCCAGTCCTTCCCCAGCGCTCTGAGCACCACAGGGTCCAGGTTCTTCGTCGGCAGCAGGGGCAGGTGGAGGGGACGCTTCTCTGTGAGTCTGTGATCCGGATCAGGATCCGATCCAGAACTGCCAGGCCTTCGTACTGGTTCACCCTGGTCTATATGTGTTCAGGGTCTGCTGCGCCAGCTGGTTCTGCTTCCGGGCTCGGACGCCACACCGAGGCTCTGTCCTGCCTCGGACCCTGGTCTGTCCCAGCTGTCTGTACCCCGGATCCTGATGTCCATTCCCCTCCAGCTGGACCAGCAGGGACCCGTTTACCCGTATGGTGAGGAGAGGAACCGTTTTGGAACATGATACGCATGTGGCTGCGCCCACCAGCACACCTGTGCTGCTCGCCTCGACAGCATTACGTAACAATAGGTGTTTACGTACTCACCTGGAAGGTGTACTCATACCTGTCGTATGAAACCGTGGATACTGTTCACCCTCAACAGTTGTTGTCATGGCGACGATAAGTCCTCATGGTGTCATCAGATAAACTCCCTCCTTCTGGAAATAATTCATCACTCATCACATGTTAGGACTCTAACACACATGTTTGGGGGCGGGGCTCGTTAATTGACAGGCCTGGGTGCAGTCAGGTTTCTGGTATAGGTGGGCGGGGTTTAGTGTCCTCACTCAGATTCACCCCTCACGCCTTCCCCGCTGGTATACACCTGAGAACTTTAGTTATTTTAGTGTTTCACTGTTTATAACCACAAATACCTGTGTGTGTGTTTCTGTGTGTGTGTGTTTGTGCCTGTGTGTTTCTGTGTGTGCGTGTGTGTGCTACCAGCAGTTTTATTGACACTCGGGGTCCGTCCTGCTGTTTGATGTGTGTTTCCATGACAACAGTGAGGTCAGACAGGTGCTGACTCGTGCAGGTGTGTTTGTTGTGGTGTCTGAAGTTTAAAGGAGCAGTCTGACATTATATTATTTTTTTCTTTCTTTCTTTCTCTTTCTTTCTTTCTTTCTTTCTTTCTTTCTTTCTTTCTTTCTTTCTTTCTTTCTTTCTTTCTGTCTTTCTTTCTTTCTTTCTTTCTTTCTTTCTTTCTTTCTTTCTAAGAATTAATGGATTGATGAAAGTGTGTTGACCAAAGTTGTACCATTAACCAGCTGATGAACATTTTGCAGTACATTATCATGTTGATTTTATAGTGTTTACTTCCTGTTGTTGGGACAACGTTTCTCTGGTTTGGTCTTGAAGTTAACTGCATAATTGATGGAGCTGCTTCCAGCCTCCGTGCTAAACTAAACTAGACTAAGCTAAGCTAGTGATGATGTGGTGACACATAGAGCTGATTGCTGACTCAGCATTGATCCCTTCAGTCTGGGTGTGTTTAATTTAGTCACCTTCACCCCGACATGACTTCAGAGTTTCAGATCTCATTATTATTTATCAGCTGTTAATAATCTCATTATTATTTATCAGCTGTTCATCACATCATTATTATTTAAAAGGTGTTGATAATCTCATTATTATTTGAGCTTTAAATACTTCAACTTGATTTCCAGTTAAAAACCTTTTAAAATCCAGACTGATGCTGTTCATGTCTGAAAAACACACTCAGAATCCTTCAGATCTGACCTCTGACCTCCTGAGGATACCTCTTACCTGTCCCCAACTGTCCACACCTGTCTCCACTTGTCTCCACCTGTCCCACCTGCTGCTTTCTGTTTCAGAGGCTGAGACCAGAGTGACGTTGGGAAGTCGTCCTCCCTGCTCGGGACCAGAACTGGGTCAGCTGTGGTTCAACACTCAGAGGAGAGTTCTATCCATCTGTGATGGGCTGGCATGGAGGACGCTGTTGCAGAGTGAGTGGATGTCCATCACAATGTCTTTAACAGCACAGGAAGTTCTAAAGTCCTCGTGTCCCTCTGTCTGTCCTCTTCAGTTAAGTCCTGCATCGTGTCCTCATGTCCCTCCATCTGTCCTCTGCAGGTGGGGAGCGTCTGGACTACGTGGAGGACTACCAGGACCTGTACACCCGCTCAGAGACCTTCGACGTCGAGGTCTTCTCTGTCCCATCTGAAGGACTGTTCATGGCCACAGCCAACAGGTAGCCTGACCGCCCACCACACCGTGGCCTGTGTCCCCTGTGTCTCCGTGGTAACCGTCATGTCTTCTCCACCGGCAGGGACTCTCGGCCCGGCTCAGGTATCTACAGATGGAGGGACGGCTCGTTCCAGCTCTACCAGAACATCAGCACTCAGGAGGCCCGAGCCTGGAAACACTTCACCATCGACGAGCAGGTGGGAACCGATCAACGTTCTGCAGATCAACGTTCTGCTGACCAACGTTCTTTAGATCAACGTTCTTCTGAACGTTTCTTTAGATCAATGTGTTCTTTCATGTGGAGTTTAGACGGAGAATAAAAGAGAACAAACAGATCGGAGTTTGATTCTCAGCAGCTGTTTGAGCTCTTGTGGTCACATTGTGTTGTAACACACACACACACACACACACACACACACACACAGGTGTTCCCATATAGCTGTGCACTTATTCAGAGAAGGACAACGATGTACACCAAAGTAGGACTGGAGGTTGTGGATGGATGTCAAAGGTCCCCCACAGTCTCTGTTGAAGTTATTTTGTAATTATTTTATTTTGGAGTCTTTTTATTTTGAAATTATTTTATTTTGGAATCATTGTATTTTCGTCCTCCAGATTTTTCTGGTGGTGGCAAACTTCAGGGAGGTGGAGCCTGAGCTGTCAGTCATCTATCAGTGGAACCGGCGGCGGCGGCGGTTCGTCCGGTACCAGACTCTGGAGACTCACGCCGCTCTGGACTGGGAGTTCTTCCACATCCACAACCACAGCTTCCTGGTGGTGGCCAACCACAGACAAGGTAAACACTGTGTCATGTGATACTTTAAGACACACGTCCACCTGTAGGACCAGACACATCTCCACCTGTGGGACCAGACACACTTCCACCTGTGGAGACCAGACGCACCTCCACCTGTAGGACCAGACACACCTCCACCTGTGGAGACCAGACACATCACACATTCACAGTGTACATATTGAGACTCTAACACAGATGTTTGGAGGCAGGGCTCGTTGATTGACAGGTCTGTGGTGCAGTCAGGTTTCTGGTACAGGTGGGCGGGGTTTAGTGTTACTTCCATCAGATCACTTGAACACTTCAACATCTCAACACCTGTGAACATGGAGATGGCGGGACTTATGTCCTGTACTGCACCCAGCCACCATGGGACGGTCCATTTATGTGTGTCCCCATGTGTCCTCAGACTCCAACCACAACATCCACAGTGTGATCTACAGGTGGAACCCCGACACTAAGGTAACGCCACCTGCTGTCCAATCACGGGACATCTTCCTGTCCCGATGGATCCAGTTTCTCATGTCCCCCTGTCCTCCTGTTCTCCTCCTGTCCCCCTGTCCTCCTGTCCTCCTGTCCCCAGCTGTTTGAGGTGAACCAGACTGTTTCCACATCCGGAGCGTACGACTGGGAGTTCTTCAGCGTCGGTTCATTCCACTTCCTGGTGGTGGCGAACACGTTTGACGGCCGGACGACGTCCATCAGCTCGTCCGTCTACGTGTGGCTGGACAGCTGCTTCCAGACCTTCCAGAACATCCCGGTCAGTGTCTCTGTCTCTGTGGGACGGACGAGACACCAGCTTTGGTTCTGGCAGATTGAATTAGAGAACATCAACTGTGGCGCCCTCTAGTGAGTGTGGCCAAAAACAAACAGCAGTCCACAGCAAGGAGCAACATGGAACCAACGTCCTTCATCGTCGGTCTGCAGTGTCAATAATCAATAATCTACAATCAATGATCAATAATCAATCATATATAATCAATGATCAATAATCAACAATCAATCATCTATAATCTAGAATCAATTATCAATAATCTATCGGGTTATTAATGACTTGGTCTCCATCTGAACAGTAGAACATGAGAACAGTAGAACTAGAGAACAGGAGAACAGTGGAACTGGAGAACAGTAGAACAGTAGAACAGTAGAACTGGAGAACATGAGAACGGTAGAACTGGAGAACAGGAGAACAGTGGAACTGGAGAACAGTAGAACAGTAGAACAGGAGAACAGCAGAACAGGAGAACAGTAGAACTGGAGAACATTAGAACTGGAGAACAGGAGAACAGTAGAACAGGAGAACTGGAGAACAGTAGAACATGATAATGTTCTCCCTGCTGCCTCAGTGTGTCTCATAAATCCCCTCTAACAGCAATCAAACATTAATGTGCAGACAGACGTTCAGATGAAAGCAGTTGATCAGAAGTGTTTTTATTTGTTCCTGAAGGAGTCAGGAAACCAGAGGAGTGTAATTACTAAGCGTTTGAGGGGCTTTCCAGCTACTCTCTGAAGAAACACTTTAAAACCACAAAAACATGTTAAATCTTCATGAAAACCAGCTGAAGCTTTCATTCATCTTCTGACAGCAGCTCAGCTCAACGTTAAGCTCCTCCTCCTCCAGCATGGCTGATGGAGCTGCAAATACAGACGGTTTCGAAAAAAGGTTTGTAGCTTCTGTAAAATGGTTCTGATGCAGAAGTGTCTTAAGCTGCAATACCACCGAGTGCCACTACAGGTCGGCTCCAAAAAGACTCCGGCTCCATAGACTCCCATTTAACTTCTGTCATCAAATACAAAGTCAATAAAATGTCTCCAGCAGTTATCTCGGTGTTGTTAGTTAAAATCAGTCCTTCTTATTAGTTTTCTGGAGGTCCATCTTAAAATAATCCCTCATTCATTAGAAATAAGCTTCAAAAAGACCTGTTTTTGGGGGCGTGTCTGTTTGATTGACAGGCCTGTGGTGCAGTCAGGTTACAGCTTTCGGTGGGCGGGACGTAGTATCGTCAGGTTTCCAATCAAATCAGTCAGATCCACCGTTGGCTCCTCCCCCAGCTCGTCCAAATATGGTCACTTACTGCTCCAAACCGCTCCGAACTAGCAAAGATGGTGACGGACAGAATCTGAACTGGAGGCTTCATAACGTTCACAAATGATGCAGGTAAACAGGATGTTTTTGTTTGACGTGATGTAGGTAAACAGGATGTTTTTGTTTGATGGTGATGAAGGTAAACAGGATGTTTTTGTTTGGTGGTGATGAAGGTAAACATGATGTTTTTGTTTGATGGTGATGAAGGTAAACAGGATGTTTTTGTTTGGTGGTGATGAAGGTAAACAGGATGTTTTTGTTTGATGGTGATGAAGGCTGTTCATAGAGAAAGTCCAGATGTTCATGAAGTGAAGAAACATCCATGAGGACGCGGGGGTTCTCCTTCCTGTCTGAGTGTCTGAGCTGAGTGTCGTCCTCTCTACAGACGGTGGGAGCGACGGACTGGGAGGCGTTTCAGATTGACGGCAGGTTTTTCCTCGCCGTGGCAAACAGTCAGAAGGTTTCCGAGCGCGGCCCAAGTCTCTACAGCATCAACTCCACCGTGTACGAACTCAACACGCTCACGCAGACCTTCATCCGCTTCCAGGACATCCTCACGCACAGGTGACCCACCGGGCCTCACACCTGGATCGACGTCCAGCACACCTGTGACACACTTCCTGTTTCTAAATGTAGATGAATGACCACCCCAAAGGGTCCAATAGAACGTATTTAAAGTCACTGTGTCGATAAAGTTTCCTCCTGTGTTAAAGAAAACACCTGGTTGTTGTTTTTGTTGTTGATGTTGTTGTTGTCATTGTTGTGGAGTTGTTGCTGATGATGTTGTTGTTGATGATGTTGTTGTTGATGATGTTGTGGTTATTGTTGATGATGATGTTGTTGTTGACGATGTTGGGGTTGTTGTTGATGATGTTGTGGTTGTTGCTGATGATGTTGTTGTTGATAATGTTGTTATTGTGGTTGATGATGTTGGGGTTGTTGTTGATGTTGTGGGTGATGTTGTTGATAATGTTGTTGTTGATGATGTTGCTGTGGTTTATGATGTTATTGTGGTTGATGATGTTGTTGTTGATGTTGTCATTGTTGATGTTGATGATGTTGCTGTGGTTGATGTTGTTGTGGTTGATAATGTTGTTGATGTTGCTGTGGTTGATGATGTTTTTGATATCGTTGATGATGTTGTGGTTGTTGTTGTTGTTGATAATATTGATGTGGTTGATGGTGTCTATAATGTTGTGGTTGTTGTTGATGTTGTTGTTGATAATGCTGTTGATGTTGTTGTGGTTGATGATGTTGTGGTTGATGTTGTTGATGATGCTGTTGTTGTTGATGTTGATGATGTTGTGGTTAATGCTGATGTTGTGGTTGATGATGTTGCTGATGTTGTGGTTGATGTTGATATTGTGGTTGTTGATGTTGTTCTGGTTGATGTTGTTGTTGATGATGTTGTTGTTGTTGTTGTTATCTTAGCGCTGTGGACTGGGAGTTCTTCACCATCGGAGACGAGAAGTTCCTGGTTGTAGCAAACTCTCACGACGGCACTTCGTACTCTCTGAACAGCATTGTCTACAGGTGTGTGTGTGTTTCTGTGTACGTGTGTGTTTCTGTGTGTGTGTGTGTGTGTGTGTCTCCAGCTGACTGTGTGTGTGTGTGTTCCAGGTGGCAGGGTTACGAGGGTTTCGTTCCCGTCCACATCCTGCCGACGTTCGGCTGCAGAGACTGGGAACACTTCAGAACCGACCAGGGATCCTTCCTCGTCTACTCCAGCGCCACCTCCAGGCTCAGCAAGATCTTCAGACTCCGGACCTACTGACCGGACCTGCAGCTGGACCGGACAGAAACAGCAGAGCAAGTCAGCATCAGTGATGAAGACTCATCGTCCTGCTGAGCTTCATCCTCTCAAACACGGAGAAGAATCAACTTCATTTATATGTGCAGCACTTTTGTTAAAGAAGCTGTCATGTTGAGCTCTGCTGATGAAGACCAACCTCTGATCCTTTCTAACTGCATGTTTCATGACTTTTTATTTAAATAAATAATTAGCAGATTAATCAATCATGAAAATAATCATAGTCATCCCTTCAACAGCAGCAGAACTGTATCTGAGCAGCTCCTGTCTGAAGTGCATCATGGGTAATCAGACCACCATCACTGATCACTGTGATACTGAAGGAAAGCTAAAATCAGACAGATTCTCAGGCAGCTTCTGAACTATTTATCAGGAGGTTTATTCAGAAAGGACACCAGAGACAGTGATAGAAACAGGAAGTGGAAGTCTGAACATGTGCGTTGGATGTGTGTGAGTTCTGAGATGAGGTTTGACGCCCTGCAGGTGTTCAGGTGAGGAACGCAGCACAGTGAGGTTTATAATAACTCTGGATGTAAATAAATTATCAGCTACTCAGATAAATATGAATCCGTGGTTGAAAGTGAAGATGGTCTGATGATATGTGTGCGCTCAGTTGAATGTGATGAGGCTGCAGTCGATCAAACACGTCGTCAAAAGAGGATTTCTAAATAAAACTTCCTGTAGAAATGCACGGATTTCTTCTTCAGATTTTCTTTGATGTTTTTATTGAACATCTTTTCAGGATTTTATCTCATCAGCTCTTCCAGACCTGTGCGGCTGTGTGTTACCTCAGCTGAAACACCTGCCATGACATCACAGAGGGGGTGTGAGCAAACCAAACAGCTGCCAGCTCATTCTTTTAAATTACACTTCAATCACACAAATGCTCCCTGTTATTATAATTTATTGGTATATTTTAGAGTTTCTTCTTTCATCAAATATATTCAGACTGATTTCCTGCTGTGTGAAGGATTAAAGTGCAGTTTGTGTCATGTTTCACTGTTTGATCTTCTCTGTTTATTGGCGAGACGCTCAGTCCAACCGTTTCCAACTAGAAACTGGTTTCCCTCCTCCTCTGTCCAGACTTATATTTATAATATATATACTATATTGGGGGGCACGGTGGTGCAGTGGTTAGCATTTTCGCCTCACAGCAAAAAGGTTCCGGGTTCGAATCCGGTCCTGGGCCTTTCTGTGCGGAGTTTGCATGTTCTCCCTGTGCTTGCGTGGGTTCTCTCCGGGTTCTCCAGCTTCCTCCCATCATCCAAAAACATGCACCTCAGGTCAGGTTACCTGGCGCTGCGCTAGTGGCAGCCTGTTGCAGCAGCTCCCCCCTGAGAGCCCCCCCCCCCCCCCCCCCCCGCTGTAGTGAAGAAATTTCCCCTCGGGGATTAATAAAGTAAAATAAAAAAATATATATAACACATGTAGTCTGTTCCTGTCAAGGATACAACTTTCGCTGTTCTATCAGGATCAGATTTATTGGACAAATTCCCTCGAAGTCTCCTCTACAGATATGATAAGAGGACAGACGTGGAGGGAGGCGGTTCTAGTTTTTATTATTCACAAATAAAGGACACGTTTCTCCCTTGAGGTCAGGAGAGCACACCACTTCCGTTTTAAAATGTATTTTTGATTTTTATTTGTGATTTCTTCTTTAATGCCTTCAATATAAATATCTGTTATGTAATCATACGGTATATTTTTATTAGTCTCATGTTATTTTACATTTCTCTGTAATTGTTTAAAGTACTGTTAAATGTGTTTACTTTTTTCTGGATTAAATGTATTCCTACGTGTTTTAATGTGTTCGTGTTGTTTTATTATTGTTATTCAAGCGATTATTATTATTCTCTGTAAACAACTGCATTTTTGGAGGCTTTATCATACTCAAAAATGCGTCTCTCCCAGCAAAATTTTTTATACTTCAGTGGAGTCGCGAGTGGGCGTGGCCTAATGGCTCACTAGCGCCCCCTAAACAGATGCCCCGGCAGCTACATTTACCTACATGCACAAAATTCGGTGGACATGTGTATTGCACCGAGATGTACAAAAAAGTACGCAAGTACCAAAAATGTACCATTATGTCAACTCAACAGGAAGTCCCGTGGCGTGGTGGCCAAAAAGTGACCCAAAAGTCATCCTACAGCATGTTGTCCAAAATGTGATAAAAAAAATTAAATTAAAAAAAATTAAAAAAAAGTCATACTATAGCATGTCGTTCAAAAAGTGACCCAAAAATTACTTTTGGGTCACTTTTTGCTATATATATCTTTTTTGATGACATGCCATAATATGATTTTTTTTTAAAAAATTTTTATAACTAAAAACCACTAACCACTGCACCACCAATCATCCCAGAAGAGAGTTTGCATTGTGCCAAATCTTTGGCTCACTGTAAGCTATTAACTCCACCGTCCACTAATATTCATTCAAATGCGACCAAAATTGCCGCAGACATTCTTTGGATAGTAGATATACGTGTTTTCAAGGGGGTCTGCAGTGATATTAAATATCTTCCTGTAATGTGTAGTGTATGCAAAATGTTTTCAATTTCTTCAAACGTTTCAACTTCACTAAAAGTTGAATCACCATCAACAGGCCGAGGTGGAATCTGAACCATTAATAACAACCTTGGTGAAGTTGAATCTTTTACCTGTTGAGTTAACCAGACTGTCGGTTGAGTCTCTGAGTGAACTCCGTGAAACTCTTTCTCCTCCGCGACTCATTCTTCAGCTGCAGATAGCCCAGTGGTCTACGACGCCGTTTCAGAGCTGGAAACGACCTTATGAAGACGCAGGTTTGAGCCCCACTCAAGGTAATCCACGGAGAGCCAGTTAATTGTTTAACATGTTTCTATCGTTTGCGCCATGGGCCGCTGTGAAGGCCTCCTGCCAGCAGGTGTCGCTGTGGCCGCTTGAGGGTGATTCTCTCGGTGGGGTCACGTGAGTGCCAGTACCCGGGTAAGAGTTGAAGCTCCCGGTTTGAACGTGCTGACAGCAGCGGGTTGTGTTGTGGATGAACGCGGCGTTTCCGACTTTATAAAAGCCTTTTATGAGCGTCTTCCTGCGGCTTCAGGTACGAACTGCCCTCTCGGTGTTTTCCCGCTACTAGGATGCTAACGAGCTACTGCTAGCCCGCAGGTCCCGGTTCTTCGACACTCGGGCGGTTAAACAGGAGGTCCGAACCGGTTCGGTGCCGTTGCGTGGTCAGTGTGTTTCTGTCTGGTTGGTCCGGTCCTGAGCTGACCGACTACATCCCGACACCCCGATTTGAGCGCCATGTTTCAGTCCCAGAGACAACGGTCACATTAGACAGGTGTCCGAGTCCCTCCGAGTCCTCTCGGATCCACCTGAGCCGGAGGACCTCTGGTCTGTGGAGGTTCGCGGTGCTGTGGCAGCGTGGGGAGGCGGTGGGAACTTATTGGACTAAAAATGATGTATTTTAATGTCATTTTGCATTATTATTATTATATATTGATTTAAAATATATTTAAAAAAAAAAGTAGCAGTCAGTGGTCAGCAGCACATCGTTATAAAGTAGGGAAACTGTTCATGATCAATAACACGCAGCTCTGATGTCACGTGACTTAGGTGTGTCCCGCTCTCAACCTAAAATACTAGGAACACCTGACAGCACCACAGATGACCATCAAAGTAATCAATACATCTGTCAGTCACACTGATGATGATGATGATGATGATGATCAACAGGCTGGAACTGTTGTTTATAATGTGATGTCATTGCTGAGTATAATCTGTCTCCGCCCAGAAACACTGCACACAGGTGGACTGGTTACCATGGATCCGGAGATGCTGATTGGCTGGCAGCAGGAGAAGGAGGA
The DNA here is from genome assembly GCF_022577435.1 of Embiotoca jacksoni. NCBI lineage: Eukaryota > Metazoa > Chordata > Actinopteri > Embiotocidae > Embiotoca > Embiotoca jacksoni. The sequence continues at coordinate 10,367,398 of NW_027185340.1, forward strand.
GCTTAAACAGGAAGTGAGTAGCCTACAGGAGGAGCTGGCCGAGAGTCGAGCAGAGAGAGAGGAGCTGCAGTCCAGATGCAGAGCTCTGAACGAGAGGGTGAGGAGGAGGAGGAGGTGGTGGTGGTGGTGATGATGATGATGATGATGATGATGGTGGTGGTGGTGATGATGGTGGTGATGTGGTCCTCTACAGAAGTATAACTTCTACTCTCTCTCTCTGCAGCTGTGCCAGTCAGTGTTTCCCTCGCTCACCGTCTCCCTGCAGGGGGAGGAGGTGAGGGAGTGGAAGAGGAAGGTGAGGGGGGGGAGAGAGAGGGAGGCCCGACAGGCGCTGCTCCTCCACCGGCTGCGGAACAAGGTGAGGCCACGCCCACACGCGACTCTCAGTCAATCACAGAGCAGCAACACTCACATGGAGTACTGTGTGTACTGTTACTACAGGTGATGGAGTACTGTGTATACTGTTACTACGGGTGATGGAGTACTGTGTACTGTCACTACAGGTGATGGAGTACTGTGTGTACTGTTACTACAGGTGATGGAGTACTGTGTGTACTGTTACTACAGGTGATGGAGTACAGAGATCGATGTCAGCGGTTGGAGCTTCAGCTGAAGGATGAACACACACTGCTGCTCAACACGGAGGTGAATAGAAGTACTACAGCAGTACTACAGCAGTACTACAGCAGTACTAGTACACATTTCACAGCAGTTTGTTTACAGCTGCTTCCTGTTTTGTAGCGGAAGATCAGAGATGAACACAGTGACTCTCTGGAAAGCACCCTCATCAGGCTGGAGGAGGAACAGCAGAGGTCTGTGTGTGTGTGTGTGTGTGTGTGTGTGTGTGTGTGTGTGTGTGTGTGTGTGTGTGTGTGTGTGTGCGCGCGCGTGCGTGCGTGCGTGCGTGCGTGTGTGTGTGTGTGTGTGTATGTGTGTACATATATATCTATATATATTCCTGTGTATATATGTGTGTGTGTATGCTTGTTTTCACCAATCCCCATAAAGTAAACCATGATGTCATCAGCGTGTGTCTCTGTTCAGGTCCGTCAGTCTGGCTGACACCAACAATCTCCTCCGTGAGCAGCTCAGCCAATCAGAGCAGGGCAACCAGGCCATGAGGGAGGACCTCCACAAGCTGACAGCTGATTGGACGAGAGCAGTAGAGGAGGCAGAGCTAAGAGAGGCTGATTGGCAGAAAGAGAGGGAGGTGTGTTTGAGTTTAAGGTGAAAGTTCACACTGAATGTTGTTTATTTGTTTGTTTATTTGTTTGTTTGTGTGTTTAGAGTTGGTCGGGTCATGTGGGTCAGCAACAGGCTCGGTTGCTGTCACTCTGGAGATCCGTGATCGCTCTGAGACGTCACTGTCACACTGTGAAGACGGCAGCCGACAGGTGAGTGAAGCCTTAAAGGGACTGTTCACCCAAATCACCTCTAACCCAGGGCAGGTTGTCTGATCACAGTTCCACCAATCAGGAGGTGGAAGGTAGCAAAAGTCTGACCTGTTGACCCTCTCTCATTCTCTCTGTCTGTCTGTCTGTCTGTCTGTCTCTCTTCAGAGATCTGTGGCTGCTGAGGGCGGAGTTTTCTCGGCTCTCCTCCTGTCTCCTCTCCAGCTGTGACTCTGTCTCCTCCCCCCTGAGGCTCCGCCCTCTACACAGCAAACTCCCCTCCTCCTCCTTCTCTTTGCCTCCCCCTTTTGTCCCCCCTATCTTCCCATCCTATTCTCCTCCTCTGTCCTCCACCCTCATCCACCCTCCTCTTCACTCCTCCAAGTCTGGGCATCTTTTGATCTCTTCACCCACCCAGGGAACCTTCTCCCTTGGAGAGCTGGAGCACAGGGAGGAAGAGGAGGAGAAGAAGGAGAAGAGGAGGAAGGAGAAGGAGGAGCAGAAGATGTCAGAGTTGAAGCTCCTCCATGACACTGAAGTGTTGCAGCTGCAGCAGAGGTAAAGGTTTCCTCCACCTGTCCTGTGGTTCACTGTTCATTCAGACACATCACCTCCTCCTCTTCTTCTTCCACTTCCTCCTCATCCTCTTCCCTCTCTGCAGGATTGAGGAGCTCTCCTGCTCCCTGCAGGTGGAGGTCAGTCAGAGGGAAGAGAGAGAGAAGGAGGTGGAGAGACACAGAGAGATGGAGAGGAGCCTGCAGTCTGTAAGCCAAGCTGTCCTCCACCTGGTGAGTCTTTGTCACATGACCACAGGTCTTCATCACATGACCACTGGTCTTCATCACATGACCAGATGTGTGTTGTGTCTTCAGTCCAGGGTCCTGAGCAGCAGCAGCAAGTCTGTGGGTATGTCCTTGGACAATGTCCTCAGTCTGGACCTGTCCTCCTTGCTGTCTGTCCTCTCTCAGACTGAGAGCGCCCTGCAGTGGAGACATGAGGAACTGCAGGTCAGACACACCCACAATTTCAATTTCTGCTACAGGTCAGAGGTCACACCAGACTGTGTAGTCTGGGAGTAACAGCGGTGCCTTTTGGCTATATGCTGAAACGGTAAATAAATAAAAAGTACACCTGATGCATTATATGTGCTGCTCGCAGCAGATGTAAACCAGAATTTGTAACAGAACTGTAATGAAATGCCTGAGCGCCTACTTAGTCAGTGGGTTGCAAACATAATTTAAACTGTAGATTAACTGTCTGTGTGTCTGACTGTGTGTCAGGGGGCGGAGCTATCTCTGCGGCGACTCGGTGAGGAGAAAACATCTTTACAGCTGCGCCTGAAACAGCTGGAGGACGACAACCAGCAGCTGAACGCAAACACAGAACACACACAGCAGGAGCTCACACACACACAGGACATACTAAGCAGGTACACACACACACACACACACACACACACACACACACACACACACACACACACACACACACACATTGAAACCAGCTGAACATTGTCCTGTGTGTGTGAGACAGAGAGAAGGAGGCGTCATCCTTCCTGCAACTGCAGGTGGAGGAGGTGCAGAGGAGGGAGGAGGAGGTGAGGAAAGACAACGACAGACTGAGGAGGGACAGAGACAGACAGGAAGACAGGATGAGACAGCTGGAGGCAGAGACACACAGACGGTACTCTCACCACTCTACTACACTCTACTGTACTCTATCATACTCTACTGTACTATATTATACTCTACTTTACTGTACTCTATCATACTCGACTGTAATCTATTATACTCTACTGTACTCTATCATACTATACTCTACTGTACTCTATTATACTCTTGTGCTTTATTTTACTCTACTGTACTTTATTATACTCCAGTCTATTGTACTCTATTATACTGTACTCTACTGTACTTTATTATACTCTACTCTGTTGTACTCTATTATACTCTACTCTATTATATTTTACTGTACTCTATTATACTATACTGTATTGTGCTTTATTATACTCTACCGTACTCTATTATACTCTACTCTATTGTACTTTATTATACTCTACTCTACTGATCAGCTGTGTTCTGGTTTCAGAGTTGAAACTGAGCTGTTGGAGAATGTTCAGCTGTCAGAGAGAGAAACTCTGCTCAAAGAGGAAGTCCACAATCTGAAGGTAAAAACAAACTCTACTCTACTCTACTCTACTCTACTCTACTCTACTCTACTCTACTCTACTCTACTGTGTGCATCCATGTTATCTTATTGTCCTCCTCCCTTTATGTCCTGCTCCAGGGGGCGTTGGAGAGACAGCAGCTCGAGAGACAGAGGTCAGAAGACGAAGCTGCTGATGTCCGAGCCGCTCTGCAGAAGGTAGACACGAGACATAAACTGTTAGGTCCTGAATTGTGAGCTCTGGATGAATGTCCCTTACCCCTCAGTGCAGGGAGAGCGTGTTGTGTCTCTCGTCCTCGGAGGGTGTGCTGAGGCGGGAGGTGGAGGAGGGACATGACGCTCTGGAAAAGATGGCGGCCCTGAACTCGGCTTTGGCCTCAGACAAGAGAGGTCTGAACAAACAGCTGCTGGAGGTATGAGAGCTCTCTGAGAAACACTGCCTGGCTCAAAGGCTCCTCAGCAGGACGTTTTCATCACTTCTGTCTCTTCATGTGTGTCTCCAGCTCGAGTGTGAGCTGTCCGACAGCCAGTCACATCTGCAGGCTCTCAGGTCAGAGGTCAACTCTCTGCAGACAGACATTAAAACCCTCAACATGGACTACAGCCAGCTCAGGTGAGTTCAGGTTCCATGTTTGTCCTTAATCCAGAATAAGAATTTTGAATCCTGAATATAAATGTTTAACCCTCTTTACAAACTAACCCAGATCATAAAAACTTGATTCCTTAACCTAAACTCTTTAATCCTGATTTTAAACTCTTTAATCCTGTCTGTAAACTCTTAAACCGGACTGTAAACTCTTTAATCCTGAATATAAACATTGAATCCTGAATACAAACTAATCGAGATTAGAGCACCTTTAATCTTAATGCGTTCTGTTTCTTAGGGAGCAGAGAGATGCACAGTCCGACGTCGTCCGTCAGCTGAGAGAAAGACAGACAGAGTTGGAGATAAGACTAGAGGAGAAGGAGGTGGAGTTGGTATACTCGGCAGAGGAGAGACAGAGGGATGTAGGGCAGCTGGAGGAGGTAAAGAGGAGGTGACGATCACGTGACAGCTTACATGTAGACCTGCATCACGTATGGAGTGTGTGTGTGGTCCTCAGCTGTCCTCCCAGCATGCCTCGCTGCGTGTGGAGCTGAAGGAGGCGCAGGAGTGGCTGCGGCAGGCGGTAGAGGAGGTGAACGTGAAGGACCGACAGCAGGAGGAGCAGCAGAGGGAGAGCAGGAGGCTGCAGGAGGAGCAGGACAGTCTGCAGACAGACAAGGAGCAGCTGGAGGAGGAGCTGCAGGAGCTCAGGTACGATCTCACCTAGAGGTGTCTCTGTGTCCTCCTGCAGGTGTCTCTGTGTCCTCCTGTCTGTGTCCTGACGGCTGTGTCCTCCTGCAGGTGTCTGTCCCTGTCGGTCCAGCAGCAGCTCAGTCTGCAGCAGAAGCAGCTGTCTCAGGCAGAGGTGGACAGATGTCAGCTGAACTCCCATGTCGTCAGTTTGCAGCAGACCAGAGATGCGTTGCACGGTGAGAAACCAACTTTATTTACTGCAGTTCAACCAACTAATATAACATGTCTATAACATGAAAATAACATGAAAATAGAACATGAACATAACGTGAAAATATAACATGAAAATATGAAAATATAACATGAAAATAACATGAAAATATAACGTGAATATAACCTGAGAATAACATGGTAATAACATAGTAATAACATGAGAATAACCTGAGAATAACATGGTAATAACATGTAATAATATGATTATAACATGGTAATAACGTAGGAGTAACATGAAAATATAACATGAAAATAACATGTTGGTGAATGTGCTCTGAAGGAGAGATTGAGTGTCTGAGAGGAGAACTGAGGAGAGAGACGGCCAGGAGGGAGGACGAGAAGGAGAGGAGAGAACGGAGCGTGGAGGAGAGGGAGGCGCTGCAGGAGGACATGGAGAGGCTGACGGAGGAGATGGACAAACTGAGGAGGAGGAGGAGAGACGAGGAAGAGGAGAGGAGGGAGGAGAGGGAGGCGTGGCAGAGAGAGAGAGGCGCTCTGAGCGAGGAGCTGGGGACGAAGGACGGAGAGGTGGAGTCGCTGAGGAGGCACATTGAGGGACTGACGGAGGAGATGGACAAACTGAGGAGGAGGAAGAGAGACGAGGAAGAGGAGAGGAGGGAGGAGAGGGAGGCGTGGCAGAGAGAGAGAGGGGCTCTGAGCGAGGAGCTGGGGACGAAGGACGGAGAGGTGGAGTCGCTGAGGAGGCACATTGAGGGACTGACGGAGGAGATGGACAAACTGAGGAGGAGGAGGAGAGACGAGGAAGAGGAGAGGAGGGAGGAGAGGGAGGCGTGGCAGAGAGAGAGAGGGGCTCTGAGCGAGGAGCTGGGGACGAAGGACGGAGAGGCGGAGTCGCTGAGGAGGCGCATCGAAGGACTGACGGAGGAGATGGACAAACTGAGGAGGAGGAGGAGAGATGAGGAAGAGGAGAGGAGGGAGCAGAGGGAGGCGTGGCAGAGAGAGAGAGGGGCTCTGAGCGAGGAGCTGGGGACGAAGGACGGAGAGGTGGAGTCGCTGAGGAGGCACATCGAGGGACTGACGGAGGAGATGGACAAACTGAGGAGGAGGAGGAGAGACGAGGAAGAGGAGAGGAGGGAGCAGAGGGAGGCGTGGCAGAGAGAGAGAGGGGCTCTGAGCGAGGAGCTGGGGACGAAGGACGGAGAGGTGGAGTCGCTGAGGAGGCACATCGAGGGACTGACGGAGGAGATGGACAAACTGAGGAGGAGGAGGAGAGACGAGGAAGAGGAGAGGAGGGAGCAGAGGGAGGCGTGGCAGAGAGAGAGAGGGGCTCTGAGCGAGGAGCTGGGGACGAAGGATGGAGAGGTGGAGTCGCTGAGGAGGCGCATCGAGGGACTGACGGAGGAGATGGAGGAGAGACAAAAAGAGGTGGAGAGACTGAGGGAGAAGGAGGCACAGAGGGAGACTGGAATCAGCCTGATGATGGAGAAAATACAGCGAGCGGAGGAGGAGAAGAAGAGACTGGAGGATGAGGCGAAGAGGAGGGAGATCAGGCTGAGGGAGAAGGAGGAGGCCAGGGAGGAGAGGAGAAGTGAGGAGGACATGCAGAGCATCAGAGATATGGAGGCACTCTGCGACCGGATGGAGAGGTTAGAAAGAGAGAAGGAGGCGAGGGAGAAGGAGGTCGACCAACTGAGGAGCGAAGCAGAGGAAGTACAAGAGGAACTGAGGAGGAACAAGAAGGAGTTGACAGACATCACAGAGGAGTTACAAAAGGAACAAAAGGAGAAGAAGCAAATACAGGAGGAGTTGTTTCAAACAGAGGAGATGATGGCATCTTTCAGAAAGGAGGTGCAGAACGAGCAGAGGGGGAGAGACATGCAGGGGTCTGTACTTAAAAAGGAGGTGGAAAAAGAACTAAGAGAAAAGGATCAGATACAAGAGAAGTTGATGAGGAGGGAGAAGGAAGTGACATCTCTCAAAGAGGAAGTGCAAACGGAACAGAGGAGGAGAGACATGGAGGTGGCTGTACTTAAAGAGGAGGTGCAAAAAGAACAATGGGAGAAAGATCAGATACAAGAGAAACTAATGAGGAGGGAGAAGGAGGTGACATCTCTCAAAGAGGAGCTGCACAAGGAGCAGAGGAGGAGAGACATAGAGGTGTCTGTACTTACAGAGGAGGTGCAAAAAGAACAACGGGAGAAATATCAGGTACAGGAGAAACTAATGAGGAGGGAGAAGGAGGGGACATCTCTCAAAGAGGAAGCGCAAACGGAACAGATTAGGAGAGACATGGAGGTGTCTGTACTTAAAGAGAAGGTACAAAAAGAACAACGGGAGAAAGATCAGATACAAGAGAAACTAATGAGGAGGGAGAAGGAGGTGACATCTCTCAAAGAGGAAGCGCAAACGGAACAGAGGAGGAGAGACATGGAGGTGTCTGTACTTACAGAGGAGGTGCAAAAAGAACAACGGGAGAAATATCAGATACAAGAGAAACTAATGAGGAGGAAGAAGGAGGTGACATCTCTCAAAGAGGAAGCGCAAACAGAACAGAGGAGGAGAGACATGGAGGTGTCTGTACTTAAAGAGAAGGTGCAAAAAGAACAATGGGAGAAAGATCAGATACAAGAGAAACTAATGAGGAGGGAGAAGGAGGTGACATCTCTCAAAGAGGAAGCGCAAACGGAACAGAGGAGGAGAGACATGGAGGTGTCTGTACTTAAAGAGGATGTGCAAAAAGAACAAAGGGAGGAAGATCAGATACAAGAGAAACTAATGAGGAGGGAGAAGGAGGTTGCATCTCTCAAAGAGGAAGCGCAAACGGAACAGAGGAGGAGAGACATGGAAGTGTCCGTACTTAAAGAGGAGGTGCAAAAAGAACAACGGGAGAAAGATCAGATACAAGAGAAACTAATGAGGAGGGAGGATGAGGTGACATCTCTCAAAGAGGAGCTGCACAAGGAGCAGAGGAGGAGAGACATGGAGGTGTCTGTATTTCGAGAGGAGGTACAAAAAGAACAAAGGGAGAAAGATCAGATACAAGAGAAACTGAGGAGGGAGAAGGAGGGGACATCTCTCAAAGAGGAAGCGCAAACGGAACAGAGGAGGCGAGACATGGAGGTGGCTGTACTTAAAGAGGAGGTGCAAAAAGAACAACGGGAGAAAGATCAGATACAAGAGAAACTAATGAGGAGGGAGAAGGAGGTGACATCTCTCAAAGAGGAGCTGCACAAGGAGCAGAGGAGGAGAGACATGGAGGTGTCTGTATTTCGAGAAGAGGTACAAAAAGAACAAAGGGAGAAAGATCAGATACAAGAGAAACTGAGGAGGGAGAAGGAGGGGACATCTCTCAAAGAGGAAGCGCAAACGGAACAGAGGAGGAGAGAAATGGAGGTGGCTGTACTTAAAGAGGAGGTGCAAAAAGAACAACGGGAGAAAGATCAGATACAAGAGAAACTAATGAAGAGGGAGAAGGAGATGGCATCTCTCAAAGAGGAAGCGCAAACAGAACAGAGGAGGAGAGACATGGAGGTGTCTGTACTTACAGAGGAGGTGCAAAAAGAACAACGGGAGAAAGATCAGATACAAGAGAAACTAATGAGGAGGGAGAAGGAGGTGACATCTCTCAAAGAGGAAGCGCAAACGGAACAGAGGAGGAGAGACATGGAGGCGTCTGTATTTAAAGAGAAGGTGCAAAAAGAACAACGGGAGAAAGATCAGGTACAAGAGAAACTAAGGAGGAGGGAGAAGGAGGTGACATCTCTCAAAGAGGAAGCGCAAACGGAACAGAGGAGGAGAGACATGGAGGTGTCTGTACTTAAAGAGAAGGTGCAAAAAGAACAATGGGAGAAAGATCAGATACAAGAGAAACTAATGAGGAGGGAGAAGGAGGTGACATCTCTCAAAGAGGAAGCGCAAACGGAACAGAGGAGGAGAGACATGGAGGTGTCTGTACTTAAAGAGAAGGTGCAAAAAGAACAACAGGAGAAAGATCAGATACAAGAGAAACTAATGAGGATGGAGAAGGAGGTGACATCTCTCAAAGAGGAAGCGCAAACGGAACAGAGGAGGAGAGACATGGAGGTGTCTGTACTTAAAGAGGAGGTGCAAAAAGAACAATGGGAGGAAGATCAGATACAAGAGAAACTAATGAGGAGGGAGAAGGAGGTGACATCTCTCAAAGAGGAAGCGCAAACGGAACAGAGGAGGAGAGACATGGAAGTGTCCGTACTTAAAGAGGAGGTGCAAAAAGAACAACGGGCGAAAGATCAGATACAAGAGAAACTAATGAGGAGGGAGGATGAGGTGGCATCTCTCAAAGAGGAAGCGCAAACGGAACAGAGGAGGAGAGACATGGAGGTGTCTGTACTTAAAGAGGAGGTGCAAAAAGAACAAAGGGAGAAAGATCAGGTACAAGAGAAACTAATGAGGAGGGAGAATGAGGTGACATCTCTCAAAGAAGAGCTGCACAAGGAGCAGAGGAGGAGAGACATGGACGTGTCTGTATTTCGAGAGGAGGTACAAAAAGAACAAAGGGAGAAAGATCAGGTACAAGAGAAACTAATGAGGAGGGAGAAAGAGGTGGCATCTCTCAAAGAGGAAGCGCAAACGGAACAGAGGAGGAGAGACATGGAGGTGTCTGTACTTAAAGAGGAGGTGCAAAAAGAACAACAGGAGAAAGATCAGATACAAGAGAAACTAATGAGGAGGGAGAAGGAGGTGACATCTCTCAAAGAGGAGCTGCACAAGGAGCAGAGGAGAAGAGACATGGAGGTGTCTGTATTTCGAGAGGAGGTACAAAAAGAACAAAGGGAGAAAGATCAGGTACAAGAGAAACTAATGAGGAGGGAGAAGGAGGGGACATCTCTCAAAGAGGAAGCGCAAACGGAACAGAGGAGGAGAGACATGGAGGTGTCTGTACTTAAAGAGGAGGTGCAAAAAGAACAACAGGAGAAAGATCAGATACAAGAGAAACTAATGAGGAGGGAGAAGGAGGTGACATCTCTCAAAGAGGAGCTGCACAAGGAGCAGAGGAGAAGAGACATGGAGGTGTCTGTATTTCGAGAGGAGGTACAAAAAGAACAAAGGGAGAAAGATCAGGTACAAGAGAAACTAATGAGGAGGGAGAAGGAGGGGACATCTCTCAAAGAGGAAGCGCAAACGGAACAGAGGAGGAGAGACATGGAGGTGTCTGTACTTAAAGAGGAGGTGCAAAAAGAACAACGGGAGAAAGATCAGATACAAGAGAAACTAATGAGGAGGGAGAAGGAGGTGACATTTCTCAAAGAGGAGCTGCACAAGGAGCAGAGGAGGAGAGACATGGAGGTGTCTGTATTTCGAGAGGAGGTAAAAAAAGAACAAAGGGAGAAAGATCAGATACAAGAGAAACTGAGGAGGGGGAAGGAGGGGACATCTCTCAAAGAGGAAGCGCAAACGGAACAGAGGAGGAGAGACATGGAGGTGTCTGTACTTAAAGAGGAGGTGCAAAAAGAACAACGGGAGAAAGATCAGATACAAGAGAAACTAATGAGGAGGGAGAAGGAAGTGGCATCTCTCAAAGAGGAAGCCCAAACGGAACAGAGGAGGAGAGACATGGAGGTGTCTGTACTTAAAGAGGAGGTGCAAAAAGAACAACGGGAGAAAGATCAGATACAAGAGAAACTAATGAGGAGGGAGAAGGAGGTGACATCTCTCGAAGAGGAGCTGCACAAGGAGCAGAGGAGGAGAGACATGGAGGTGTCTGTATTTCGAGAGGAGGTACCAAAAGAACAACGGGAGAAAGATCAGATACAAGAGAAACTGAGGAGGGAGAAGGAGGGGACATCTCTCAAAGAGGAAGCGCAAACGGAACAGAGGAGGAGAGACATGGAGGTGTCTGTACTTAAAGAGGAGATGCAAAAAGAACAATGGGAGAAAGATCAGATACAAGAGAAACTAATGAGGAGGGAGAAGGAGGTGGCATCTCTCAAAGAGGAAGCGCAAACGGAACAGAGGAGGAGAGACATGGAGATGTCTGTACTTAAAGAGGAGGTGCAAAAAGAACAACGGGAGAAAGATCAGATACAAGAGAAACTAATGAGGGGGGAGAATGAGGTGACATCTCTCAAAGAGGAGCTGCACAAGGAGCAGAGGAGGAGAGACATGGAGGTGTCTGTATTTCGAGAGGAGGTACAAAAAGAACAAAGGGAGAAAGATCAGATACAAGAGAAACTAATGAGGAGGGAGAAGGAGGGGACATCTCTCAAAGAGGAAGCGCAAATGGAACAGAGGAGGAGAGACATGGAGGTGGCTGTACTTAAAGAGGAGGTGCAAAAAGAACAACGGGAGAAAGATCAGATACAAGAGAAACTAATGAGGAGGGAGAAGGAGGTGACATCTCTCAAAGAGGAGCTGCACAAGGATCAGAGGAGGAGAGACATGGAGGTGTCTGTATTTCGAGAGGAGGTACAAAAAGAACAAAGGGAGAAAGATCAGATACAAGAGAAACTGATGAGGAGGGAGGAGGAGGGGACATCTCTCAAAGAGGAAGCGCAAACGGAACAGAGGAGGAGAGACATGGAGGTGTCTGTACTTAAAGAGGAGATGCAAAAAGAACAACGGGAGAAAGATCAGATACAAGAAAAACTAATGAGGAGGGAGAAGGAGGTGACATCTCTCAAAGAGGAGCTGCACAAGGAGCAGAGGCGGAGAGACATGGAGGTGTCTGTATTTCGAGAGGAGGTACAAAAAGAACAAAGGGAGAAAGATCAGATACAAGAGAAACTAATGAGGAGGGAGAAGGAGGGGACATCTCTCAAAGAGGAAGCGCAAACGGAACAGAGGAGGAGAGACATGGAGGTGACTGTACTTAAAGAGGAGGTGCAAAAAGAACAACGGGAGAAAGATCAGATACAAGAGAAACTAATGAGGAGGGAGAAGGAGGTGACATCTCTCAAAGAGGAAGCGCAAACGGAACAGAGGAGGAGAGACATGGAGGTGTCTGTACTTACAGAGGAGGTGCAAAAAGAACAACGGGAGAAATATCAGATACAAGAGAAACTAATGAGGAGGGAGAATGAGGTGACATCGCTCAAAGAGGAGCTGCACAAGGAGCAGAGGAGGAGAGACAAGGAGGTGTCTGTATTTCGAGAGAAGGTACAAAAAGAACAAAGGGAGAAAGATCAGATACAAGAGAAACTGAGGAGGGAGAAGGAGGGGACATCTCTCAAAGAGGAAGCGCAAACGGAACAGAGGAGGAGAGACATGGAGGTGTCTGTACTTAAAGAGGAGGTGCAAAAAGAACAACGGGAGAAAGATCAGATACAAGAGAAACTAATGAGGAGGGAGAAGGAGGTGACATCTCTCAAAGAGGAAGCGCAAACGGAACAGAGGAGGAGAGACATGGAGGTGGCTGTACTTACAGAGGAGGTGCAAAAAGAACAACGGGAGAAATATCAGATACAAGAGAAACTAATGAGGAGGGAGAATGAGGTGACATCTCTCAAAGAGGAGCTGCACAAGGAGCAGAGGAGGAGAGACAAGGAGGTGTCTATATTTCGAGAGAAGGTACAAAAAGAACAAAGGGAGAAAGATCAGATACAAGAGAAACTGAGGAGGGAGAAGGAGGGGACATCTCTCAGAGAGGAAGCGCAAACGGAACAGAGGAGGAGAGACATGGAGGTGTCTGTACTTAAAGAGGAGGTGCAAAAAGAACAATGGGAGAAAGATCAGATACAAGAGAAACTAATGAGGAGGGAGAAGGAGGTGACATCTCTCAAAGAGGAGCTGCACAAGGAGCAGAGGAGGAGAGACATGGAGGTGTCTGTATTTCGAGAGGAGGTACAAAAAGAACAAAGGGAGAAAGATCAGATACAAGAGAAACTAATGAGGAGGGAGAAGGAGGGGACATCTCTCAAAGAGGAAGCGCAAACGGAACAGAGGAGGAGAGACATGGAGGTGGCTGTACTTAAAGAGGAGGTGCAAAAAGAACAACGGGAGAAAGATCAGATACAAGAGAAACTAATGAGGAGGGAGAAGGAGGTGACATCTCTCAAAGAGGAGCTGCACAAGGAGCAGAGGAGGAGAGACACGGAGGTGTCTGTATTTCGAGAGGAGGTACAAAAAGAACAAAGGGAGAAAGATCAGATACAAGAGAAACTGAGGAGGGAGAAGGAGGGGACAACTCTCAAAGAGGAGGTGCAGAAGGAACAGAGGGAGAAAGAGATGGAGGTGTCTTTACTTAAGGAGGAGGTGCAAAAAGAACAACGGGAGAAGGAGGAGGTGCAGGGCAAGTTGATGAAGAAGACAGAGGAAATTCAAATTCTTAGAGAGGAGGTGCTGAAGGAGCAGAGGAGGAGAGACATGGAGGCATCTGTACTTAGAGAGGAGGTGCAAGAGGAACAAAGGGAGAAAGAGGAGGCTCAGGACAAGCTGATGAAGAGGACAGAAGACATTATAACTCTTGAGGAGGAGGTGCAGAAGGAGCAAAGAAGGAGAGAGCAGGTGCAGAAGGAGCTGAAAGGAGTGCAGCAGATGGTCGAGGTGATGTCAGAGAGTCTGAGCTCCCTGCAGAGTCAGGTACGAACCGGAAACACCGCCCCCTACAGTCACACTATAGTAAATACAGAAACACCGCCCCCTACAGTCACACTATAGTAAATACAGAAACACCGCCCCCTACAGTCACACTATAGTAAATACATTAACACTGCCCCTACAGTCACACTATAGTAAATACAGAAACACTGCCCCCTACAGTCACACTATAGTAACTACAGAAACACCGCCCCCTACAGTCACACTATAGCAAATACAGAAACACTGCCCCCTACAGTCACACTACAGTAAATACAGAAACACCGCCCCCTACAGTCACACTATAGTAAATACAGAAACACTGCCCCCTACAGTCACACTATAGTAACTACAGAAACACTGCCCTGTACAGTCACACTGTAGTAACTACAGAAACACTGCCCCCTACAGTCACACTATAGAAAATACAGAAACACCGCCCCCTACAGTCACACTATAGTAAATACAGAAACACCGCCCCCTACAGTCACACTTTAGAAAATACAGAAACACTGCCCCCTACAGCCACACTATAGTAAATACAGAAACACCGCCCCCTACAGTCACACTATAGCAAATACAGAAACACTGCCCCCTACAGTCACACTACAGTAAATACAGAAACACCGCCCCCTACAGCCACACTATAGTAAATACAGAAACACTGCCCCCTACAGTCACACTACAGTAAATACAGAAACACTGCCCCCTACAGTCACACTACAGTAAATACAGAAACACCGCCCCCTACAGTCACACTATAGCAAATACAGAAACACTGCCCCCTACAGTCACACTACAGTAAATACAGAAACACCGCCCCCTACAGCCACACTATAGTAAATACAGAAACACCGCCCCCTACAGTCACACTACAGTAAATACAGAAACACTGCCCCCTACAGTCACACTACAGTAAATACAGAAACACCGCCCCCTACAGTCACACTATAGCAAATACAGAAACACTGCCCCCTACAGTCACACTACAGTAAATACAGAAACACTGCCCCCTACAGTCACACTATAGTAACTACAGAAACAATATAGTAACTACAGAAACACTGCCCTGTACAGTCACACTGTAGTAACTACAGAAACATTGCCCTGTACAGTCACACTGTAGTAACTACAGAAACACTATAGTAACTGCAGTCACACTATAGTAACTACAGAAACACCGCCCCCTACAGATTAGATTGATTAAATATTCATTACAACCTTAAAAAGAAGACATTTTAAAAGTGTGATGTCAGACTTTGACATTTATGTTAGGATGCTAGCGCGCTAATTTCGGCACGCACAGCCACTGAGCTCCTCCCTTGGTTTCAGGTGTCTGACCTGAGTCAGAGCAGAGAGCGAGTGAGGCAGGAGGTGAAGGAGAACAAGGAGGCGAAGCAGCAGATGAAGGACGGTCTGAGGGCCGCTCTGGAGGAGATGACCTACCTGAAAGTCCTCCTGCAGGTACAGCGCCTCCTGCTGGATACCAGCACTGTCACACGAGAGCATCACCTGTAAACATTCATCATTTCCCACACTGCATCATTTAGGAGAGCCACGCAGAGGGGGAGCGTCTGAGGAGCACTCTGAAGGAGAAGAAGGAGGAGGTGCAGAGAACCATAGAGGAGAACCTGCACACACTCAGGACGGAGGTGGAGGACAAGCAGGGAGAGGTGGGGGAGCTGAGAGCCAGAGTCACTGCCTTGGAGAGGAGGAGGAGGGAGATGATGGGGGAGCTGGAGGAGGCTCAACAGGCGAAGGAGAAGGCCGAGGAGAAGTGGAGGAGCAGAATTAGAGGGATCGAGGAAGAGCGGGAGGTGAAGCTGAACGCTCTGTCCAGGGAAATTCAGATTCTTAAAGGGAGAGAGGAGGAGGTGGAGAAGGAGTGGCGGTCCAGGGTGGCGGAGAGAGACAGAGAGGTGGAGGAGGCCTGGAAAGAGGTGGAGGTGAGAGACAGAGAGGCGGTGGAGGGCAGGAGGGAGGTGGAGGAGAGAGACAGAGAGGTGGAGGA
Source organism: Embiotoca jacksoni (assembly GCF_022577435.1). Lineage (NCBI taxonomy): Eukaryota > Metazoa > Chordata > Actinopteri > Embiotocidae > Embiotoca > Embiotoca jacksoni. The sequence goes on from NW_027185340.1 coordinate 10,383,032, forward strand.
GGCCAGGAGGGAGGTGGAGGAGAGTCGGGCCGAGCTAAGCCGGGTCAGGGCCAAGGTGGCCATGTTGGAGGAGCAGAAATCACAGATCTCCTCTGATGCTGAAAGAGCGGAGGAGGCCGAGAGACTGAGGGTGGAGGAGGAGGGACGGAGGAGGAGGAAACACCAGGAGACGACTAAGAGACAGAGAGGAAAAGGAGAGGTGAGAGTTTCACAGAAACAGTATAGATTCTTCTGACTTAACTCCTTGATTTCTAAACACTGAATCTCTTCTGTTTCCTGAGGAGGAGGAGAAGGAGGAAGAGAAGCTCTCCTCTCTGCTGCAGGAGAACGAAGAGATAAGTACCCTGCTCCAGCAGAGAGAAGCTGAGGTAACGCTTTGCTTCCCTTTTCTTTACAGCTGATACTGGAAGGTTTTACTGTAGCTGTTAATCATCATCTACAGAAACCATCAGGTCGCTCTAGGAGCTACAACACTGAACTACAACACTGTTCGTTATAATGTTCATTTCATACCTGCACTGAAACCATCATCACACTGAAGTAAATTATTTTACGGAGGTTTTATTGCCCTGCGTTGTCGTGTTGAAGGAAATTAAGAAGTGTTGTATTGTTGTAACAGGTTGTGTTGTAACACAGTGCTTTTATTTTGACATTCTCCTGTTGTGTGTCTGCAGGTCTACAATCTGACTCAGAGGACCATGGAGCTGGAGGAGGAAAGGGACCGCGTCCGATTGGCTCTGGAGCGAACAGAGGCCGCTATGATTGGCGACTTAGAGAGAGTCCACCAACCGGGTCGGAGCCCGGGGGCGGGGCCTAACCCGGACGAGGTCAGTGTGTCTCTGATTGGTCGGACTTTATTAAAGGTGTGTGGAGATGGAGTGGATTCAGACAGCCAGAGGTCACATCACAAATATTGTATGTTCCCACCTCATGAAGGGGGTCCAGGACAGACTGGTGGTTCTGCAGAGTCTGGTGGCTGAACTGGAACTGGACCAGAACCGACTGAACAGGAAGAACTCTCACCTGGAAAATCAGAAAGAGAAACTAAAGAGAAACAGAGACACTCTGAGAGACACTCTGAGACAGGTACACACTCAGACACTCTGAGACAGACTGAGGCACTCTGAGACAGATTGAGACACTCTGAGACAGACTGAGACGGTGAGATAGACTGAGACGCTCTGAGACAGTCTGACAGGTTTTTGGTGTGTGTGTGTGTGTGTGCGTGTTTGTGTGTGTGTTCTAGGTGGAGGAGGAGCGTTCGAGGCTCCAACAGCAGCTGACAATCAGCAGCAGATCTCAGGTGAGACACAGACACACACACAGGTGTCATCAGTTTGTCTGATATTACTCATCTGGTGGGACAAAAAACAAAAAATGACTGTCTGTCTCTCTGTGTGTGTGTGTGTGTGTGTGTGTGTGTGTGTGTGTGTGTGTGTGTGTGTGTGTGTGTGTGTGTGTGTGTTTTCAGGAGTGTGTGGGGTCAGAGGACCGTCTGAGGACCAGAGTGATAGAGTTGGAGGACGAGGTGAGAGGAAGCATCCTGAAAACTTTCAGATATTTTCAGTTGTCAAGTGGTTGCTGATGATGTCATTGTGGCTCCTCCCCCAGGTGAGTCAGCTCCGTGTCTCATTGGCTGTGGATCAGCAGCAGAGGGCGGAGTTTATCCAGCAGTCGTCCAGAAACAGCCTGCAGCTGCTCTCTCTGAGACACCATCTCAACGATTCGCTGGCTGCCGTCACGCGCCATCCAGTCCCGTCTGTCCTGGAGTCTGAGACGCAGCGATTGGACCGCAGCCTGAGGGAGGAGGAGCTTAGGATGTCCCTCAGCCAATCGTAACGACCAAAAAAATAAAAACTTTCAACTGGAGCTTTTGACCAAAAACTGTAAACCTCAACCTGAAGCTGTTCTCATGGAAACAATCAGAGCAGTCCTCTGATCAGAGCTGTCTTGATTGGCCGTTTCCCTGTGGAGGGTGGGATCTATAATAAATAACCTGGAGTCACAGTGAAAGCATGTTCTGAGAAGTTTGTTCAAATATGTTCTCCGAAGATCTCTGTGATTGGCTGATGTAGATTTCCATCATCAGGAGACGTTTGTCCACATTGTTACAGATTGAACAGGTCAGATGTGTTTGTGATTCATCTCTTGTAAAGATGTGAATGTCAGAATAAAACTAGATGCTGATGTGTTGCATCTCGATAACGACGTCTCTTCAGCTCTTTGTTTTGGTTCTGTTTCACTGTGTCCTGGTCCAGTGTTGGACACGTCTTCAGGACACCGGCGTGGAGCTTCAGTCCAACAGCTGATCATCGGCCTGTCCAACGTCTTTGCTTCCTGAAACATGGAGTTAGTTGGAAACTCCAGTCAGAGAGCAGCTGACATGAAGCCGTGACGTCATCTGTTGCTCTTTGACCTGCTGACCTGAAGCCGAGAGTTCAAATTTCATTTGTTGCCATCTTGTTATTTTAGAGCCAGAAGTGACCATATTTAGATGAGCAGGGGAGGAGCCAGGGGAAGATCTGACTGACTGAGTTGAACCACAGTCTGTATTTAAAAGTGTTCATAGCTTCCAGGTCTGAAAAATGGTTCCGATGCAGATTGCCTTAATCTGCAATACCACCGAGTGCCACTGGAGGTTGGCTCCAAAAAGCTCCATAGACTCCCATTCAACTTCTCTCATCAAATACAAAGTCAATAAAATGTCTCCGGCAGTTATCTCGGTGTTGTTAGCTAAAGTCACTCCTTATTAGTTTTCTGGAGGTCCATCTGAAAATAATCCCTCATTCATTAGAAAATAAGCTTCAAAAAGACCTGTTTTTGGTGGCGTGTCTGTTTGATTGACAGGCCTGTGGTGCAGTCAGGTTAAAGCTATCGGTGGGCGAGACGTAGTATCGTCGGGTTTCCAATCAGATCGGTCAGATCCACCGCTAGCTCCTCCCCCAGCTTGTCCAAATATGGTCACTTCCTGCTCCAAACCGCTCCGAATGAGCAAAAGATGGTGACGGGACAGAATTTGAACCGGAGGCTTCATAACGTTCACAAACCCACGATGACATTACTGCTGGTTGCTGATTGGTGGGAACCTGAGGACACTATGCTCCGCCCACTGATAGCTGAAACCTGACTACTGCATCGAACAGACACGCCCCCAAAGACACCACTTGTTGAGGCCAGAGGTTTTTTGGCGCCGGCCCCTGGTGGTTTTTGGTGGTATAGAGTTTAAGGCCTTTTCAGACCTGGAAGCTACGAACACTTTTCTAACACTTTAACAGCTTCCTGTCCTGTCTGTTATTTACTGTCTCTGTGACCAGCGGTCCGACGGGTTGTGTTCATCAGGCTCATGTGTTGATGTGTTTACAGTGTGTGTGTTTATGGACGTCTCTGATAATCCACTGGAACCACATCTATTTATAACTCTCTCCTCCCCCTCAGCACGGCCTCCTCTCTCAGGGCTCCAGGCTCCAGTGGACCTGTTGGACACGTCCGGACCTGGAGGACATGTCAGGACCTGCAGGACCCGGTTCAGGTACATTTCTCTCTTTATAACAGACTATTAGAGGTGACATGTACACATTTACCTGAACACAGCTGGAATCATATGCAACACTCACCCTGATTATTAATGTCATAAATGAACTGTTAATCTTTAAAAACTGGCCTCATAGGAGATAAAATACCAAAATAGAAATGTCTGTTGTGTAAATGTTAATCTCTGAGTCATAAAGCGCTCTTCAATAACATGAGAGCTGCTGTGATTGGTCCAGACAGATTATTTATTATTATTATTTATTATCACTTTACTTCTTGCCTGAATGATCGTTGACCGTTTTCAATATCTCCATTCTATACTTTCAACATTTTCAATAATTCTACTGAAAAAGAATACATTACTTTGAATTGGTAGTAAAGAACTTTTCTCCTCTGAAACCAGAAGAACTGCAGAGAATCTCAACCAATCAGATCATTGATAACTTCTAAGACTGAACGTGCATCAGTGGACGGATCGCAGGTGTTTCTAAGTGTTGCTTCATACACCTGGAAATATGATTTGGTGTTCATGTTTTCTTTTGAACTGTAATAAAAAAAAAGAGTAAAGAAATAGAGACAAATTTGGTGGTGAGTCGCATGAGTCCAGCACATTAGCTATTGAGCTAACATTAGCTGGCGTTAATGTTTCGACTCACTTTCTCCTGCAAATGTGTTCGAAGGTAAATGTGGAGACAGATTATAAATGTTGAAGGTCAGTGAGACGACTGGGTTGTAACGATGAAACATTTTAGATTCCCAACAGGTGCTCAGTGTTGGCTTGATTTGGTGGTCTTGACTTTGCTCGTCTAGACTTTGCTGCTCTAGTCTTTGCTGGCCTTGACTTTGCTGGTCTTGACTTTTCTGGTCTAGACTTTTCTGGTCTAGTCTTTGCTGGTCTAGTCTTATGGTGGTCTAGTCTTTGCTGGTCTAGACTTTTCTGCTCTAGTCTTATGGTGGTCTAGTCTTTGCTGGTCTAGACTTTTCTGGTCTAATCTTATGGTGGTCTAGTCTTTGCTGGTTGAGTCTTTGCAGGTCTAGTCGTATGGTGGTTTAGTCTTTACTGGTCTAGTCTTTGGTGGTCTAGTCTTATGGGGGTCTAGTCTTTGCTTTTCTAGTCTTATGCTGGTCTAGTCTTTGCTGCTCTAGTTTTATGGTGATCTAGTCTTTACTGGTCTAGTCTTTGGTGGTCTAGTCTTTGGTTGGTCCCAGCGTGCCCCGGCTTGTTGAGTACTTGGTCGCTACACAAACTGGAGCAGAACTGTATGTGGAACCCTTTTGTCTTAACTAATGTTGCTGATTGCTGATCTGTGTGTTCTGTAGGAGGTTCTGATAAGGTTCTGCTGTCTGGACTGGTCGTACGAACCACTAACGGGTTCAGCTTGAGGACCTGCTGGTGGAACCTCAGATCTTCTTCAAACCAACGTTGGGTCACGCAAGGTAAATAAAAGAAGAAGAAGAAGAAGAAGAAAAACTGGAGTATCAGTTTGATGAAGAGCTCCGATGAGAATCAATCACAGGTCAAAGAGAAGAGAAACGAGGAGCTGAAGTCCCCCGAAGGATCTGCGGCTCCTCCACAAGATCTGCGGCTCCTCCGTGATGAGAATAGGAGGAGACGGAAACATGAAGCCTCCTCGCTCCTCCACGGTGCTCAGCACCATCGCCGTCCAGGCCGGCCAATCACAGGTGATCGTCTCGGTACTGAAGGTACGAACTACCAACGAGAATTATAGTTTATAACCAGAATGGCTTCAAATTAGACCATTAGTTTTAACTTCAGCTTCAATTGTTTTTGGTCACTGTTAGTTAGCTGCTAGCCCGTTTTAGTTTACGGTTATCAGGTGTTATCAGGTGAGCCCCGACTTTCAGCTTTGTATTATTAAATATGATGTTACTTCAGTTTTATTGAGCACTTCGACTGTTTTGACTAAAGCTAGTTTTCACCCGATAGCTTGAACAGTGCTCTGATATACTTGTAGGTTAGTTTTGTGTTTCATTAGCTACAAGTCTGATTGTTTGAACTTTAGTTGGCAAATATGTTAAATAAATTAGCTGTTAAAATTAGCTTCTCCGTTTTCCGACATCTGCTTTGGTGTCTGCGTTATTTTTAACTTTTAACTTCACAGTTAAACGAGCTTCCTGTTAGCTAAATATGATCCGTGTCACTAGGAGGTGAGTTTCAGTGAGCTAACAGCTAACAACTAACAATTAACAACTAACAACTAACAACTTTGACATTTTAAAGTGAGTCTGGAGGTTGTTTCTGTCCGACTGTTATAGAAACTGATGAAAGCTGATACTGATGCAGCTGCAGCAGTGTGTGTGTGTGACCACGTGTCATGTCGAGTCTTTTTTGGTCAACATGCCAGAGATACTGTATCAACCTGAGGAATGCTGCAACACACACACACACACACACACACACACACACACACACACACACACACACACAGACACACACACACACACAGACACAGACACACACATACGCACACAGACACACACACACACACACACACACACAGACACACACACACACAGAGACACACAGACACACACACACACACACACACACACACACACACAGAGACACATACGCACACAGACACACACAGACACACACACACACACACACACACACAGACACACACACACACAGAGACACACACACACACACACACACACAGAGAGACACACACAGACACACACACACACACACAGACACACACACACACACACAGACATACACACAGACACACACACACACACATAAACAGACACACAGACACACACACACACACAGACATACACACACACACACACACACACACACACACAGACACACACACACACACACACACACAGACATACACACACACACACACACACACACACATACACACACACACACACACACACACACACACACACACACACACACACAGACACACGGTTTTCTTTAAACCCTCCTTGAAGGAACTGAAGTCTGAACACCTGAAAACAGCTTCTGGAAGTCATCAACTCATGTGACAACACTGTCCTACTGTGTGTGTGTGGGTGTGGGTGTGTACAGAGTGGGTCTCTGGTCCACCTCCAGCTGGTCCAGGTCCAACCAGGACTCTGTGAGATCGGATCGAACCAGGACCAGACCCTGACACTGATCCAGGAACAACAGCAGCTGTTGGACAAACTCAAGGTACACACAGACACACACAGAATACACAACAATTCAGCTGTTTTAAAAGAAACAGGAAGTGGAGGATCAATAATTCAGCAGCTGTCACAAATCAGAAATCTCAATTTTCTTGATTAAATAAAGTTCAAACTTTGTGGAAAGACAACCCTAACCCGAACAGTTTTAATGTTTAGTTTGTTTTTAACTCGTAACTTTCAGCAACGCATAAACTCAAGTTTAGTCTGAATTCACTATAGTCGTAAATTAATGTTAGCTTAAAACTACGAGAGTTTTTAGAGCGTGAGAATTTATAATGTTTTTCTACCACTTTAACCCTAACCCTAAGCCCCGGCGCCACCGAAGAGCTTTCTGACTACCTCAGAGGGCTCCACCAGGGATATGAGCTCTCTTTGACTTGTGTTCACGTTTCATTTCATCTGGTTGACAAATGATCTGCTGATCTTCTAGAAACATGAGCGGGAGGTTCTGGATGTGGTGAAGAAGAAACGACGGGAGGAGGGAGGGAGGAGGAAGATGAACCAGGAGGAGGAGGAGGTGTACCAGGCCATGGAGGAGTCTCTGAGCGGGGGATGGTCGCTGCTGCTCCGGCTGCTCCACAGACGACAGGAAGTCCTCACGTTGGCTTCAGACTTCTACCGCCAATCGATGGAGGTGAAAATATTCTCATCTGAATTTAATGGAGATTATGTCATTGTTTATATTCTCATTTAGAGTAGTCCGAGGAGCAGGTGTTACTTTAATTTAACATGTTTATGTTGATTCTAAATAAACTTCCATCAACTTCTACTGATCAACATGGACGTCATCAGTTAGCAACCTAGCAGGAAATACAAAGACATGATGATGGAGTAGGAGGAAGAGGAAGAAGGGGAGGTGGAGGAAGAGGAAGAGGAGGAGGAAGAAAAGGAGGAGAAGGAGGAGGTGGAGGAAGAGGAAGATGACGCTGGAACATCAATGTTTTCCTCAGACCTGTTATTAAATCACAAGTGAATTACAATATATTAACTGCCTGTCCTCCTGTCTGTCCTTCTGTCTGTCTGTAGTTTTCTGTGAGTATCTCCAGAGTTGAGGACCTTCAGATTGAACCAGATGACAGACTATCTGAAGTTCAGCTCACATTTGACTCCATGAGAAGAGGTAACCATGGTTACTGTTTAAAATATGAATAGTTATAGTCTATAAAATATGACTCATCCACTAATTATAGTCTATAAAATATAACTCATTCACTGGTTATAGTGAACTAGTTATGTGTGTAATCTGCCTCCCCATAAACCTGCTGCAGGATTAGAGGATATTTAAACTAGTGGACGCGAATCTAAACATCTGGATTTATGTCCCAGAATGTGAAGTGATCCAGATGTTTACAGACCTAACTGTCACAGGTTTAATCAGAGTGTGGTAGTTGGGATAGTTAGTTAGGTTAGCTTGGTTAGTCAGACCAGTTAGGATAGTTAGTTAGTTAGTTAGGTTAGTTTGTCAGGTTCGCTGGGTTAGTTAGTTACTGTAGACTGGTTTTAACTGGTTTTATCCAATCAGCAACCATCAGTGATGTCATCAACCATCAGTGATGTCATCGTTGGTTTGTGAACGTTATGAAGCCTCCAGTTCAGATTCTGTCCGTCACCATCTTTGCTAGTTCGGAGCAGTTTGGAGCAGGAAGTGACCATATTTGGACGAGCTGGGAGAGGAGCCAGTGGTGGATCTGACTGATGTGATTGGAAACTTGACGATACTACGTCCTGCCCACCGATAGCTGTAACCTAACTGCACCACAGGCCTGTCAATCAAACAGACACGCCCCCAAAAACAGGTTTTTGTTTTTGAAGCTTATTTTCTAATGAATGAGGGATTATTTTTAGATGGACCTCCAGAAAACTAATAAGAAGGACTGACTTTAGCTAACAACACCTAGATAACTGCTGGAGACATTTTATTGACTTTGTATTTGATGAGAGAAGTTGAATGGGAATCTGTGGAGCCGGAGGCTTTTTGGAGCCGACCTCTAGTGGCACTCGGTGGTATTTTCCGGTCGGTGGGTTAAACTGGGATCAGGTGATGATAAAGTGGTTTGTTGCTGGTGGACAGTTGCAAGCAGTTTAAACTGAACTGGTTGAAACTTGTTTTAAACACGCTGGTTTTAGTTTGAGGTTGTTAGTTTGATTCAACTGGTATGAACTGGTTGTCTCTGTGTCTGGACTGCAGATCTTCTAGGGAAATCCCTGCAAGTTTTAACCAGTAGCAACATCCTGCTGCAGAAACTGAGGCAGCTGCAGAGGTTCGAGGAGAGGAGAGGAGGACTACTGCAGGACGAGGAAGACGAGGACGAGGTGAGATGTGTCCGAACACATTTATCACCTCTTCTCTCCTCAACATGAGTGATGTGTCCTTCATCTCCAGTCGGACACTCATCTGAACTTCCTGTTCACCTCCCATCATCCTCTGTGAGGAGTCAGCTGACCGAACTGCTGCTCCTGATGGTGACGTGAACAGCCTGCTGCTGGTGGGAGTGATGATGGTGATGCTGCTTCCTCTTCCCAGAGTTCCCGGCGCAGCAAGGGGGCGATGCTGAGGCTGGAGGAGCTGGTGGAGGAGCTGCAGGACCGGAGGAGGAGGGCCGACTGGGCCGTGAGGCTGCAGCTACAGCAGGCGGAGGAGGAGGGCAGGTTCGGTCGCTCCGGTTCTGATGTAAGAGACGTGTTGACTGGTGACGTTAAAGAACAGCTGATCAGCTGTTCGTGTCCCCCCCTTAATGTAAACAAACAAACAAACATGTAAACATGCTTACAGACTGGTGGGATGACAGAACAACAATAAAACACTGATAGTAAATATTAATAAATGGAAATATTCAGTGAAACCACATAAATGAACAGCATGTCATCATATTCATCAACATGTTTAATGTTCTTCTGTAGAACTTTCATATTTTATCATGAAACAACCGAAAACACAAAAACAATCAGCTTCATTATTATTATTATTGCTATTATTATTGTTTTATTTATTACTATAATTTTTTATGTTATCTTATTATTATTATTATTATTATTATTATTATTGTTGTTGTTGTTGCTATTATTATCATTATTAGCATATTATTGACAAGATCCTGGACCAGAACCTGCAGCCTGGATCTGGATCAGAGGAAACCAGTTACCTGGATCAGAAAATCAGAAACTTAAAGTCTGGATCCAGATCAGACCTGCGGTCTAGAATCAGAGAAGAGCTAAAGTCTGGATCTAGAGCAGATGAGACCAGAAACCTGCAGTCCAGATTCAGATTACATGTGAAATCTGGACCCAGTTCAGAGGAAACCAGAAATGTTGACCTGCAGCCTCGATCCACATTAGTTCTGAAACCCAGGTCCGGTTCAGATGTGCAGCCAGGATCTGAATCTGACATGAAGTCTGAACCCAGATGGGAGGAGGACAGAGACCAGCGGTCAAGAACTGGATCAGAGGAGGACAGAGACCAGCGGTCAAGAACCGGATCAGAGAAGGACAGAGACCAGCGGTCAAGAACCGGATCAGAGGAGGACAGAGACCAGCGGTCAGGAACCGGATCAGAGGAGGACAGAGACCAGCGGTCAAGAACCGGATCAGAGGAGGACAGAGACCAGTGGTCAAGAACTGGATCAGAGGAGGACAGAAACCAGCGGTCAGGCACCGGATCAGAGGAGGACAGAGACCAGCGATCAAGAACCGGATCAGAGGGGGACAGAGACCAATGGTCAAGAACCGGATCAGAGGAGGACAGAAACCAGCGGTCAGGCACCGGACCAGAGGAGGACAGAGACCAGCGGTCAAGAACCGGATCAGAGGAGGACAGAAACCAGCGGTCAGGCACCGGATCAGAGGAGGACAGAGACCAGCGATCAAGAACCGGATCAGAGGGGGACAGAGACCAATGGTCAAGAACCGGATCAGAGGAGGACAGAAACCAGCGGTCAGGCACCGGATCAGAGGAGGACAGAGACCAGCGGTCAAGAACCGGATCAGAGGAGGACAGAGACCAGCGGTCAAGAACCGGATCAGAGGAGGACAGAAACCAGCGGTCAGGAACCGGATCAGAGGAGGACAGAGACCAGCGGTCAAGAACCAGATCAGAGGTACCCACCTGGTTTAATCAGCTGACCGACTGTAATGTTAATGATGTCACTTTAGCTTCCTGTTTTCAGTTCAAAGGTCAAACTGAGATATTATGGTCTGATGTTTATGACTTTCTGATGTAAATTATGTTTTCTGTCTCAGAGCGACGACCTCTGTTTGTCGGACGTCCACAGGAAACGGGAAGCAGCCAAGGGGCGTCGACCTGCTGCAGTCGGGTACGTTCACACCTGGAAACACTTCACATGATTGTTTCCGCCTGTTTTAGGAAACTTTCACAGGCTCAGTTACCGGACGTTGCCTTGCCGGTTGCCATGGAAACTGATAGACTCATCTTCACCTCATATGAACAAAAGGTTTCAGTTTGTTTTATCTGTGAGATGAAGTCCCAACAATGTCTTTCTTCTTCGTTGGTAGTGGGCAGAAGAGCATGCTGGGAAAGGACACTCCCAGGGGAGAGGGCCCTGCCCACCGTAACCTCCCGACCAATCAGAAGCAGCAGCTGCTAAAGTCGTTTGAACTCCTGTCAGAAAAGGTGACGTTTGTGTGTAGTTTACTTGTTGTTCCCTCTGTGTTGCAGCCTGGATGCACAGCCCTGAACCTGAACCTAAACCTGAACCCAAACAAACCTGAACCTAAACCTAAACCTAAATCTAAATCCAAACAAACAAACCTGAACCTAAACCCAAACAAACCTGAACCTAAACTTAAACCTATACCCAAACCCGAACCTGAACCTAAACCCAAACAAACCTGAACCTAAGCCTGAACCTAAATCTAAACCTAAATCCAAACAAACCTAAACCTAAACATGAACCTGAGCCTAAACCTAAACCTGGACCTAGACCTGAACCTGGACTTGGACTTGGAGTGACTGTCAGTGTGTTTGTGTGCTGCAGGTTCACAGCTGGATGCAGCAGAGCAGCAGAATTCTAACAGACACACCTGGAGGAGGACGACACCTGGAGGAGGCAGAACACAGTCTGAACACATACCTGCTGCTACACACACAGGCTCAGGTACACACACAGACACAAGCTATGTAACATCAGCTCCTGCTGCAGTTTTGGGTCCAGTTCTGTTTCCAGTTCTGTTTCCAGTTCTGTTTTCCAGTTCTCGTTCCAGTTAGTCCGGTTCTGCTGCAGTAACTCTGTTTGTCTCTAGTCTGCAGGCCACGATGCAGAGAACCTGCAGCAGATCCTGGATCAGCTCCGAACCCTGCAGAACCCGCCCAGCACACAGCTGACCCATCTGAAGGCTCTGACAGAGCAGCTGAAGAGAGGCAGCACTGGCGGCACACCCAGCAGAACCAGCACCGCTCGCTCCAATCCACTTACAACTCACCCCACTGGTTCACTGAGTCCAGAACTCGCTGGTCGAGTCGATCTAGTTCTGAAGGACCTGCAGAACCTGAACAGGAAGATCGAGTCCAACCTGCAGCTGCTGCAGCCCTACGTCACCTTCCTCAGAACCGCACAGCAGGTAAGAGCTCCAGAACCACAGCCAGCAACACTCAGAACCAGATTAACCAGAACCAGGTGACCCAGAAGCAGATCAACCAGAACCAGGTGACCAGGAAGCAGATCAACCAGAACCCCGTGACCGGGTCTCTACAGAGCTGCTGGGTCATTCACTCAAACTAAAACATGATTATTGGGACCCTATTATTATTATTATTATTATTATTATTATTATTATTATGCATCATTTACAGAAACAGCCCCAGTGGCGCCACCATGTGGTCAATTGTTATACTTTGATTTTTGGTGAAGTTTTGAACTGAAGGTCTTTTTTCTGAGAATTCTTTGGATCAATACAAAACGGTATCAGGTGGTTCTGGTTCTGGTATCAACACCACCTGAAGGACTAGCGGTTCTGGTTCTGTTCAGGTGTTTGTGAAGAACCCTGAATTTATTTTGATCTGTCACAGTTTTATTATCAGAGTTATAGAACTACATGTGAATGAAACTGAAGGAAGAACAGAGTTAATAATCATAACAAAGAGACACAGGAAGTTTAAAAAGAATGTCTCGCTCACTATAAAAGAAACGTGGTGAATAAAATAACTCGGGTTCTGATCCACGAGGCCCAAATTCTGCTGCTGGTCCTACAGTAACATTCAGAGTCCAGGGAGTCACTGAGCTGCTTCCTGATGGTCCTCCTGTTCTCCAGGTGGAGGAGAAGATGGACGAACTGAGGGAGGTCTACAGGAGGAGACTGGAGGAGGAGGAGAAGGAGAAGGAGGAGGAGGCGGCCATCAGCTCCAGGTTACCAGTGAAAAAGAAGCAGGTGGACACCTGCTGGCAGGAAACGCTGCAGAGGTTCCTCACTACTGAGGAACTAGGAAACAACTACCTCCATACCGTTACCACGGTAACCAGGCCACCGGGGTTCAGAAGGAATAGTTTTTGTTGACATGACATGAAATCAGATGATGTGAGATGAGTCATGGAACGATATGACATCAGATTGATAGAGACGACATGAGATGAGCTACAGTCCATAATGTCTGTCTGTGTTGGAGATGAAACCAGATGAATTATTAGACATGACATAACCAGACATGATGACATTAAATACCAGATTATTAGAGGAATGAGACGACAAGAGAGGAACTGACCTGAGATCAGAGTATGTGAGATTACAGGGAGTTAGATGAGTTACTAAATTCATATGAAATGAGTTGGCATGAAATCACAAGAACACGCAGCATGAGATTACATGATATCATTATAAAATCACCTAACTGAACATAGAATCACATGACATGAGATTATAGCACACAAAATGACACTTAATGAAATTAATGACATGACATTTCATGATGTATGACGTGACGCGACATGATGTGATGACATCATGTCGCATCATATCTTGGCATGATGTGACGTGAGGTGAGGTGAGATGACATGAGATGACATGTGACATTTCTTTCTCTGTCAGCTGTCTGGATCTGGACTGAACCTGCAGTCTGTGGTTTCGGTGGTCCAACAGACGATGGAGAGACTGGAACGGACCAAACAGGAGGTGAACCAGCTGAGGATCCAGATCCAGCAGCACGAGGAGGAGGAGCAGGATGAGGAGGAGGAAGAGGAGCAGGAGATGGAGGAAGAGGAGGAGGAGGATCTGAGAGGAGTCCAGGACAGGGTGGAGGATGAGGAAGAGGAGATGGAGGAGGAGGACGACGAGGGGGAGGGGGAGGGGGAGGGGGAGGAGGAGGACAAGGAGGAGGACGAGGAGGAGGAGGAGGACCTGAGAGGAATCCAGGACACGGTGGAGGATGAGGAGGTTGAGGAGGAGGAAGAAGAGGAGGAAGAAGAGGAGGAGGGGGTGAAAATGGAGGAAGAGGTGAAGGAGGAGGAGGAGGAAGAGGAGGGGGAGGAGGAGCTCCATCAGAGAGTGAAGAACCAGAACCATCAGAATGAGTCCATCCTGGTTCTGACCAACAGCTTCCACCTGTCAGTGAAACAGGTGAAGACGTTTTTTATTGAAATTATTTAAAAATAAACTTTACAACAGATTTGAATAGAAATGATGAACAGATATATATATAAAAAAATAAAAAAAAATAAAAATCTGAAATCAGAGACAAACACATTAAATTAATAAACAGTTCAATAATTCAGTGATCTGTTAAAAATAATTTACTGTGATTAATGTTAAGAATGAATGAAGTGATGCTGGACCTCAGAGTGAGGGAGAGACAGCGCCCTCTGTGGCCACAGTCAATATCACATGACTCTATACAGATACACGGTTTACCATACTTTGTGTGTCCAGCTGGAGGCGCTGATCCACTCAGAACCATCCGCTCCTCTAACGGGTCAGACTGGGTTCTATGGATCCACTGAGGCTGAGATGAACCGGCTCAGAGAGGACCAGCTGCAGATCCAGAACCTGTTCAGAACCACTTCAGAACTGAAGACCGACATCTGCAGAATCATCAGCAGCAACAAAGTACACACGCACACACAAACACGCAAACACAAACACACACATATATATACACACACACTTTACTCAAGTACTACAGTCCCCTGTTACTACCATCACTTGTGTATTATTACTGCGTGCGGGATGTTATGGTGTATTATTACTGCGTGCAGGATGTTACCGTGTACTCTATATACTGTGTGCAGGATGTTACTGTGTATTATTACTGTGTGTAGGATGTTACCGTGTATTATTACTGCGTGCAGGATGTTTCCGTGTATTATTACTGCATGCGGGATGTTACCATGTATTATTACTGCATGCAGGATGTTATGGTATATTATTACTGCGTGCAGGATGTTACCGTGTACTCTATGTACTGCGTGCAGGCTGTTACTGTGTACTCTGTACTACAGTGGTGGGTGTGTGCTCTTCCTGCTCCGTCAGAGTGCAGCCGGTTGGCGGGTGGAGCAGCTGGAGGCTCGTCTTCTCTCTCTGGACTCCGTCTGCAAGTCGCGGCTGAACGAAGCAGCTCGACGTGAAGAGAAGCTGCTCAGACAGAAGCTGCTGCACGATGACATCAGCCAGGTGAGGTCACTGAGCAAGTAACGCTTAGCCCCGCCCACATCCACGTATTCACTCACTCTGTGAACACTAGAAGGTAAAAAGTCTAGATTATGAGATAAAATGTAAAATTAATGAGATAAACAAATGTGATTATTTCGAACAGCTCTTTCAGTTTTAATATTTTATTGTTAATCATCAGAAGTCTGTCAGATTTGATGACTGCGTTGTTTTCAGAAACACGTCCTGATTGTTATTCAGTCGTTGGACCAGCAGAGGGAGCTGCTGATAGTCTGTACATAACTTTAACACATGTACTACTTTTCCTCATCATTATTAACATGTAGCTTCATGGTGTTTGTCTATTATTATTTCATCATAATTCAATTTAAACCCAAGAATATGAATGAATTATTTACTGAGTAGAAACTCGTGTGACTTCCTGTATATATTTATCGGTTTGATTTCCCGTCACACCGTACGTGTAGAAACTGTCAGTTAAATTATTATATTTAATATGTCAGACTGAGTTTAACCTCCACAGCTGCTGTGAGTTCAACTCTTCAGTCATCCTGAGGTCTGACGGCTGTGATGGAGGCGGCCGCCTGCTCTCTGTCTCCTCAGTCTAAATATAATTGATGGCAGCGAGATGCTTTTAGGTTTTACTGGAGTCCATAAAGTCTCTGAGCTGCAGGACTGAACTGGACCTGATGGTTGATGGTGGAGAGAGACGAGCTGTGGAGGGTTAGAGACAGTCAACAGTCAGCAGCTGCAGTTCCTGAGGACCACTAGGGGCTGTCTCCATAGACTCCATCTGTAGTACCACTGAGGACCACTAGAGGCCGTCTGTGTCATTAAATAAACTTCTTCTGATCAGTGTTTCCCTCTGGAAATAATTCATCATTCATTACATATTAGGACTCTAACACAGGTATGTTTGGGGCGGGGCTGGTTGATTGACAGGCCTGTGGTGAAGCCAGGTTTCTCCTATACGTGGGCAGGGCTAAGCGCCTTGCTTCTCCCCAGCTCGTCCAAATATGGTCACTTGTGGCTCCAAAATAACAAGATGGTGACGTCACTGCTGTGAGCAGCTTTGTTAAACATGTTAAACTTTTTAGAAACAGCTTTAACGTTGTCATATTTACAGTCAGAGTTTCTTTGTGTTTGTTTCTTTAGTCTCTGAGCTTCTGTCTCATGTTGTTTTGCTGTTGGACTCTGAGCGTCTCGTAGACCGTCCCTCTGATGTGTCCGTTAAATGTTCAGCTGCTGCCAACTGATCATCAAATGATACTTGGTGTCTCCAGTTAAAGATGGAGCTGAGCTCTGCAGCCAGCTGTGTTGGCACCCCCTTCAGGTTAACCTGTGAACACCACCTGTGTGTCACTGAGGAGCAGCTGCAGGCGGGATGACATGCAGATCAGAAATACAGGCACAGTCAGCTGATGGGAGTTTCCCATCATGCACCTGGTGCTGCGTGTCAGTGGCGAGCTGAAACATTCAGCAGCTGCTGGAGAGACTGAGACAGGATTAATGAAGCATCAGGTGGCTCCTAATGAGACGCGGCGTTCAGTTTTTATTAACTGTCAGAGATTTATTTGAACAACAAACAGACTTATTTCATGTGTGTGTGTGTCGGTACTTCTCTGTTTTATTAAAACTGATCCAACAAATATTTAATCTATGACATGTTTTCCTCTCCACGTTGTGTTGATGTTCAGGCTGCTGCACTCATCGGCTCTACAAAACGTCAGTAGCTACAGTCCTCTGCTGTCCTTCTGATGGACTGTGGGATTTGAACCGACAACCTTCTGATGTACCTCCTGGTACTGACTGATGGTTAAGTCTTCCTGGTCTTTGTAGTTTTCTGCAGGTTGTGGTTCTCTGGGGTTCCCCGTGGGTTCTTCTTGGCACCCTGCTGGTTCAGGACTGTTCTGGTTCTATGTGGTCCTCCTGCAGGACTACTGACCCAACTCCTGACTCTTCCCCCTGTGGTGAACTCACTGTGTGACCTCCTGGTGCATCCTGGGAGTTTATCCTCCACGGGTGACAGAGACTCAGTCGGTCCTCCTGTTGGACGTCTCGGTGTGGACAAGTGTCTCGCTCAGCTGTCCTCGGATGACAGATCGCCACCCGACACTGCTGCTCCTGCAGAGACAGAAATGTCCTGCAGCTCTAAAAATAATCTAATCAAAGCTCCGTCTGCAGCGACAGAGAGCTCACTGATCCAAACCCAACATGACCCAACCCAACAGAACCCAACCCAACATGACCCAACCCAACAGAACCCAACAGAACCCAACCCAACAGAGTCCAACCCAACAGAACCCAACCCAACAACCCAACCCAACAGAACCGAGCTTGTTCTGAACAAAGACAACGTCCACAAAGCAGCACAGAGACATGAAGAGACAAGAAGACGTCGCATAAAGACGAGGTTCAGACTGGATGGATGAAGAGTAGCTCAGCTCTGCTGCCAGTTTGTCTCCTGGTGGTCACTCGCAGTATTGCAACTTAAAAAAACCTGGGGCCCAAAAAGCTGTTAACAGGTTTATTTTCAGGGAACATCTCTTCTTCATACAACCATCAGATCAACAGGACACTCCCACTGGTTCTGGTCCACAGAAGACCAATCCCACGGGCTTTGCTGACTCTGTAACTAGAGCGCCACCATCAGGTCGAGGTGTCATCACGCCTCTGGCAGCACCGCGAGGTTTCATTGTGTCGTTGGTTCTGCAGGTGTTTATTTACCCGAGAGGAACATCCTGTCTGAACCACAGCAGGTCAATCACAGTCAGTGGGTTCGTCCTCCGGGGACCATGAGTGTAGTTGATGAGTCCCAGTGTGGAGCTCTGTGGATCAGAACCGTCCTGCAGCGTGGAGTTCATCATTGAAAGTAGAAAACATCCAGAGCCATCTCATCTTTGTTTCATGTGAAGAGAATAAAGTTCAACTTTAATTTGAACATCACACTTCTGACTTTAGGGAATTAAAAAATATCAATATTTTAACATCTTATTGATGTGATTCTTTTTTATTTTATCCATGAAGAATCCATGAAATCATAGACTGACCTGTGGAGTCTGTTTCTATTAACAGCAGGTGGAGGTGTGACACTGAAAGCCTTCTTCTCTTCTTTTATCTCTCAGCTTCGAGACTCCTTCAAGGAGCTGAAGAATCGCTTCAGCAACCTGAAGTTCAACTTCCTGAAGAGGAACGATAGGACCAGGAACATGAAGGCCGTCCGGAACCAGCTGCAGCAGGTGGAGTTGTACGAGGAGAAGATGCAGGTACGTCCAGCCCCGAGTCGGAGCTCAGGAGTCAGGGAGCGACGTCACAGGTTCAATTCCACCTGGAGACGTCAGCTGCTTCATCACTTGATCAGGGTTGGAGGGTCTATTCGGATCCACCCAGGGACCGAACATGGACCTGAGACCTGAGGCAGTGAAACTCATGTGATTACATGTGAAACCCACGTGATTATATGTAAAACTCATATGATTATATGTGAAACTCACGTGATTATATATGAAACTCACGTGATTACATGTGAAACCCACGTGATTATATGTAAAACTCACATGATTATATGTGAAACTCACGTGATTATATGTGAAACTCACGTGATTACATGTGAAACCCACGTGATTATATGTGAAACTCGTGATTATATGTGAAACCCACGTGATTACATGTGAAACTCACGTGATTATATGTGAAACTCACATGATTACATGTGAAACCTATGTATGTTTTCTGAATGTTTTTGTTTATTTCTGGATGCTTTTTATTTGCTTTGTGGGATATTTTGTGTTTGTTTTCTGTGATTTTTGTTTGTTTGTTATCTGATGTTTTTTGTTTGTTTTCTGGATGTTTTTTGTTTGTTTTCTGGGATGTTTTTTGTTTGTTTCTGGATATCTGTTGTCGGAGATGTTTTTTGTTTGTTTTCTGGATGTTTTTTGTTTGTTATCTGGGATGTTTTGTGTTTGTTTTCTGGATGTTTTTTGTTTGTTTTCTGGGATGTTTTTGATGGTTTTTGCTCTGTCTGGTCCTGCAGGTGCTCAGGGAAGGTGTGCAGGGCGTGACAGCCCGGCTGGTGTCAGAGGTCAAAGATGGGGGCGTGGCCCGGGAGGTGGAGGACGCCGCCAACCAGCTGCAGAGGCAGATGGGAGAGTTTGAACGAGGTGTGTGTGAGCACAGGAAAACTCTGGACATGACATGCAGGCTGCAGGAGGCCATAGAGGAGGTGAGGGAGACTCTTATTGTGGTAGTACTGAATCCAACAGGACTGTTGATCATCCTATTGACCAGGGATTGATGCCCCTGTGTGATCGACATGCTGCTCTGTGCTCAGTATCAATTCTGGTGTGAGGAGGCGAGCGCCACCATCGCTCGGGTCGGGAAGTTTTCCTCGGAGTGTCGCAGCACTGAAGCCGTGTCCGTCCTCTACCGGCAGTTCGAAAAGTTTGTGTGGCCGACGGTTCCTCAGCAGGAGGAGAGGATCAGTCAGATCAGCGAGCTGGCCGTCAGGCTGCATGGTGGGTCACTGCTCACACACGCTTTATTCTGAAAAGACCTGGTGAACATCATCCATGTTTCACACGTGTTCACTTCAGCTGGAGTCAACCATGCTCTTTTATTTATGATATTTAAACCAGTTTATCCAATAATTTCATCTTTGTAACTGTTTATTAAACGCTTTTGTGTATTTTCACATTTTATGTTTCTTTTACTTTGACATGACTGACAGCTGGAGTTGCTCTCTGTCCATCACTTGCAGCACATTATTTAAAAAAGACATGTCTCCACAGAACCTCTCACTGATGACATCATCATATGTTCAAAGCAGCTTCACCACACAGCTTTAATAACCCTTTACAGTACTGATGGATGATGGAGTATGTGTGTTTCAGGGGTGGAGGAGGGCCGGCGCTACATGGAGAGGACGGTTGGTAAACACTCGGAGATGGTGGCGTCCATCAGACAGCTGAGCGATGGGCTGATGGAGCTGGAGGCCAAACTGAAGGTGACGACAGGAAACACATGAACAGCTGATGAAGGTCGAGCTCCACGGAGCCGATCCAGTCTGGACTCTAATGTTCATTTATAACTTTCTCCATTACACTCACCTTCACAGACTCACATTTACCTGACGTAGAGGTGAGTCTGTGTTTACGAGATAATAATAACTAAATAATAACAATAGACCAAAGATGTTTTGATGGATTTACAAACCAACAGCAGCTCTTATAAACTTCTAATGTCACATGTTTCTACCCGATCAGTTGTCAAACACTGAGAGCTTTGATACAGACTTCAGTTTCTGATAATGAAATTTTTTTTTTCTCCATGGAAACAAACAGCAGGGGGTGCAGCAGAGAGGGGATGCATCTCATATTTTAATCAGGGCTAAACCACAGACTCCTCTCTGAAAACATGAAGTGTAATACCAGCGATGGCCACTAGGGGCTGGCTCCAATAGACTGATATATCAGATAACTCTGGACATATAAACAGTAACACGGTACTACCTTCATGTTGTCAGACAGACAGTGATTACATGACCTTTGACCTCTGTGGTGTTTTCAGCTGCAGAGTCTAAAACAGCAGCAGAAGGAGAAAGAGAAAGAGATGGAGGAAGAAGAGGAGGAGCAGAGGAGGGAGGAGGAGAAGAAGATGAAGAAGAGAAAAATTAAGCAGAGGGATAACCGGCTCTCTCAGGAATCAGCTGACATGGTGACATCACCACAGACATATAAAGAATCAATAAAACTCAGAGATGATCCTCAAATGTTATTCAGATGGTCTCATTTGTCCTCTGCTTCCAGTACGAGCTGAAGGAGACAGGCCACACCCCGGAACTGAACACCAAGCATGATGGGAAGGAGGTGCCTGTGAAGAGGCAGACTGCAGCCAATAGGAAGCCTCGGTTACAGACTGTGGTCTCAGACGGCAGGTTGGTACTTCCTGGTCCCCAGAGGACGGGCCCTGCAGTCTCCATCACCAGAGCTGTTGGGATTCATCCTCTGGGAGCATGACTTCATTTCAGTCTCCATCACCAGAGCTGTTGGGATTCATCCTTCGGGAGCATGACTTTATTTCAGTCTCCATCACCAGAGCTAGTTGTTTAGGTTAAACCAGAATAAATGTGTCTAATCTGATGTTATTATGAATCCAACCTTCGTCTGAGGTCTTGAATATGTGTTAAAACCCTGGACGTTGTTTCTCCTCCAGCCCCCCACAGCACCTCCTCACCTCCTCCTACTGCTCCTTCTTCAGCCTCTCCTGCTCTCCAGCCGAGGTCAACCGACGGGTCCACCCCATCCACAGCCAATCACAGTCAGCCTCCACCGAGCCACTGGCCACGCCCCCTCTGCCCGTGATCGATCCATCGTTCTCTGACATCTGGAGGGAGTTTCAGAGGAAGGAGGAACAGCCGACTTCCACTTCCTGTGACTGGAACACGCTGCTGCTGCAGGTCAGTGGGCGTCCTGAGAAGCCTAATGGTATTTTTATTCAGTTATTTTAGTCTAATGGTATTTTTATTGTTATTTTAGTCTCATGGTATTTTTATTCAGTTATTTTAGTTTTATGGTATTTTTATTGTTATTTTAGTCTAATGGTATTTTTATTGTTATTTTAGTCTAATGATATTTTTATTGTTATTTTGGTTTAATGGTATTTTTATTGTTATTTCAATCTAATGGTATTTTTATTCTTTTATTTTAGTTTAATGGTATTTTTATTGTTATTTTAGTTTAATGGTATTTTTATTCTGTTATTTTAGTTTCTAAAACACAGCATCTACTTCTATCTCTACGCAGATGATACTCTGCTATGTGTAAATAAAGCCTGACTCCTGAACTCTACTGGACTTTAGGTTAGGTTAGGTTAGGTAGTTACTTTATTAATCCCCGAGGGGAAATTTTTTTCGCTACAGCAGCATACAGAAGCAATAAGATAATAATAGAAAAGCAATAAAATAGCAGTAAAATAGCAGTAAAAAATATTTGATATTAAATATAAAATGCACAGTATATACAGTACAGTATATATCTGTATATATTATATACAAACAACCATTTAATTAGTTCTACTGGACTTTATTTAACTTCCTGTTTCATGTGACGGGAAGTAGCGAGCTGCAGTGATTCATCCGTCTATCACTCTGCCCTTTTTACCCAGGATGCATCAGGGGGAGGGCTGAAGCTGCTGCAACAGGAAGTGATG
Source organism: Embiotoca jacksoni (assembly GCF_022577435.1). NCBI lineage: Eukaryota > Metazoa > Chordata > Actinopteri > Embiotocidae > Embiotoca > Embiotoca jacksoni. The sequence goes on from NW_027185340.1 coordinate 10,405,589, forward strand.
ACGGACGACTCTCTGTCCAATGATGAATACGAGTGTCCGTCCCCTGACGACATCTCGCTGCCGCCGCTGGCAGAGACACCCGAGTCCAACACGGTCCAATCAGACGTGGAGGACAGCTTCTGTTTCAGTGTCCACGTCCAACAGGACCAGGTCCTGTCTGAACAGACCGGGACTGGCTCTGGTACCAGTGCAGTCCGACAGCAGACAGAGAGCTGTCCAACTCCTCCTACGAGTCTTCAGACCAGGAACAGGTCTGTATCAAGTCCTTCTCTTGGTGGTCTGTGGATGTTTGAGGCCTCACTCATTTAAACCCAAAGCAAGATGGAGGACTGAAAACGTGACACAAAAAACCAGGAGAGGAGGAGGACAGGAGGGTAAAGGTCACTGATCCATCCTCTGTTGTGTGTTTCAGGTTCAGATCAGAGTCTGCTTCATCTGTCCAGAGCCCAACAATGGTCGCTGCTCTGAGCCTGACCAGCATCCTGAAGACTGCAGAGACCGGAACAGCTGACCCCTCCCCTCCGAGGGCAGAGCCCCCTCAGAGGGCCGACCCCCCTCCGAGGGGGGCCCACCGTCAGATAGCGGAGCCCCCTCTGAGGGCAGCGCACCCTCAGAGGGCGGAGCCCTCCCTGGGAGACCCTGAACTGAGCCCCCCCCTGAGCTCCAGGATGGACCGCGGTGTCACTGAGAGTCCTTCACAAAGAACCAGTGATGCACCAAAACCTGCAGAGCTCAGTCAGGTTTCTGGTCCTGAGGCCCATCGTCCCGGTCCAACCCCTGATTCCAACACCAGGACCCTCCAACACTGCCCTGCTCCTCCTCCCTCCGTTGTTCCTCCTCCCCCTGAGCCTCAGACCTCAGCTAACCTGCATGCCCACCCCCCTCCCTCTCCCCCTCATCTACTAACTTCGGACCAGTGCCCCGACGTCTGTCTGCCGCTGGCCATCCGAGAGGAGATCAGGCTCACTCCTCAGATCCGGGGGCCCCCCCTCCCTCCTCCTCCTCCTCCTGGTCCTCGGGCAGAGTCTCTTCCCCAGGGAACAGCCTCTGGTCCCGCCCCCCCCTGCCTCACAAGGCCCCTCTCCAGAGCCTCCGTCATGGAGGGCTGTCCAGTGACGCTGGAGGTGGAGGTGACGGGACACGCTGAGCCCACACTCACCTGGTGGGTAGCATACAACCAGCTACACAAAGACGCACCCTAACTACACACTCACTGCACACTCACTACACTCTCACTACGGGAGGAGAAACAGGGTTGAAGCCATCGTAGCAGCATGTTCAACATGTTGGAGATGAAGGGATGTTTTAAAGTGTGTTTACTTATAATAATTAATAATGGATTAAGGAGGTCTTCTGTCGATGGTTCACTGTGTTTCTGTGTCGATGACAGAACGAAGTGAAACCAGGTTCTGCATGAACTCATGAAACTGAATCACATCATTTATTATAACATGATGTTAGTGAGATCATCTGCTGGCAGTCTGGGATCCTGTGGTGGATCCTGTCTGGATGCCTCCCCTGTCTGACCTCCTGTCATCATGGTCGCTCCAGGTCTACAGACGAGGCCCGGGCTGCCCCTCATCAGGACTCTGGTACCAGTGGCAGTGGGAGGTGGGTCAGTGCGGACTGGCGGACCTGGTTGGGGACTCTGTGTGTTCTGCTGTGGCTGCTTTACCTGATCCTCCTCTGAGTCATCATGTTGGTAATCAATAATAAATATGAATAAAGCAAACGTATTGTGATCCTTTCAATGAATGTGTGTTATTGACTGTCAGTGACTCTTGTCGTGTCATCATTATTTCATGTGGTTGAATTATTCATGTTTCAGGGCTTAATGGAGTTTATTGTTTTAATAAAACTAATCCATAAGTGAGTTCACTTGTTAAAGCAGTTAGATTAAAGTTTGCTTTAAATAATTTATAAATGGTTTCATTAACAAAAATGGATCAATAGATGTCAGAGGACCAGCAGGAGGCCCCATTTACAGAAGTCATCCAAGGTCATCCTCCTATTAAACACTTATACTATTTTATTTTTCTGAATTAAATTTATTTTTTGGGGTTATAAAACGCCAAATCCCAACATAGATTATTTAAAGAATTTAACAGCATTAAAATCTTTAAATCTTTTGTCATCATTCAACATTTACTGAACCTGTTGGTTCGTTATGTTCATTGGATCCAACCTGGAGCGTTTTCAGTCATTAGTGCGGCCTGCAGATCAGGTGTCCACAGCTGTTCACAGGTGTTTGTGTGACTCGCTGTTCTGAACAAACATTAATATTCCTCTCCGGTATCGGCTCAACACTGGATTCAGACGTCGGTCAAACATTTTTATCTCAGCAGGCAACCGACGACATCTGGATGATCACGGAGGTGTCATCATGAAGCTTTGATCGGATTCAACAAAAAGTTGAGTTAAAGAAGTGCTTTTATCTTCCAGTGGAGGACCGTTAATCCACTGGACCGGTAGATGAGTCTCCGGATTATAAATGGACCGGTAGACAAGTCTCCAGATTATATACGTTCACCTGCTGATGTCAAATAACGACGTGACGTCATCACCGTTTACAAAAAAGCAGCTGTGACATCTGATGTCTGACTGACGGGTGAGAGGGTAATATCTGACAGGTAGTAAAAGTACATGCATGTAGTTAAAGCATTAACTGTAAAAGTACATGTAGTTAGAGTATCAACTGTAAAAGTACATGTAGTTAGAGTATCAGTGGTAAAAGTACATCAAGTGAGAGTGTCAGCATTAAAAGTACTGTGTTCCTGATAAGTCTTTGATTGACAGGAGCCGCTCTTCCAGCGGAGCAGCGACCTGATTGGCTGGTCCGGGTTATGACAGGAACCAGAGGAATGCTGGGAAACTTCAGCTGGTGAATCAGTCCGATGAGTCCACTGAGAAACAGACAGTTCAGAAGCTACCTGAGAATCTGTCTGATTTTAGGTTTCCTCCAGTATCACAGTAATCAGTGAGGTTGGTATGATTATCCATGACGCACTGCAGACAGGAGCTGCTCACACGCAGTTCTGCTGCTTTAAAGGGCCAGTTCGTCTAAATGTGGACAGTTCCAGGATTGAACTGACTCAGAGAGCAGCGGTGACTCTACGACAGCGGTGACTCTACCACATGACAGTACAGAGATTTCAGGCTGCTTTTAAATTCAGTATTCAGTATTAGTGTGTAGTATTAGTGCATAGTAGTATTGTGTGATATAAGTGCGTAGTATTAGTGCGTGACATTAGTGCGTAGTATTAGTGCGTAGTATTTGTATGTGACATTAGTGCGGTAATATTTGTTCGTGACATTAGTGCGTATTAGTGCGTAGTATTAGTACATAGTATTAGTGTGTGATATTTGTGCATAGTGTTTGTGCGTGACATTAGTGTGTGACATTAGTGTGTGACATTGGTGCATAGTATTGGTGTTTTTAGGTTTTTTTCAGTTGTTTTTATGTGTTTTCAGGTGTTTTTAGGTGGTTTCAGATGTTTTTATGGGTTTTTAGGTGTTTTCAAGTGTTTTCAAGTGTTTTAAGGTGTCTTCAGGTGTCTTTAGGTGTCATTAGGTGTCTTTAGGTGTTTTAAGGTGTCTTTCTGTTTTTAGGTTCAGAGGTTCAAAGATTTTTTTATTTAAATCAGAAGCTTCATCTGAACGAAACTTTAAAATCTTTCAGTTAATCAGTGAAGTTTCCTCTTCATGTGAAATATGTGATGAGTCAGTGATTGAACGAACAGTGGACGGTGAGCTGTTGGTAAAGAGTTCTTAAAGCTACACAGTATTTCCTTCATATTGATCATGTGATCGATCAGTGGATCAATCAATTAAAACCCTCCTGATTCTCTCTGATCATCAGGATGGGTCTCTGTTCTCTGACAGGTGGAACAAGTTTCATAAAATGTCTGCTGTCCTCCCATGATGCCCTGCAGCTCTGCGCACAGCTGACCAATGGCAGGCGCTGCCCCCTGTGATGTCACAGCGGTATAAAGGCCCCTTCTGGACGGCCGGCTGCTCTGAGCAGAGTCAGCGTTCCCGGCCTGAACGCCTCGGCTGGAGGACTGCTGTGAGGAGGAGAACCAGAACTACAAGGCGGGTCTGCCTGTAGTTTAATTGGGTTCTGAGGTTCATCGAGGCTCAACTGTTCTCCTCTTGGATTTTCACACAACGTTTCTGGATAAAGATCTGAGTCTTCCTGCATATAGCCCGGATCAGGGCTTCAGGCATCCTTGTGCTGCTCACAGGTAAGTGAAGTTTTCAGAGCTGTGATTGACAGGCGGCAGCTGATGGACCAGACTCCATTCATGTTTTGGGGACTTTATAACAAAGTGTTTGTTTGAGCTGGTTCTGAGCTGAAGGTGAGAGCGGCGCCCAGAATAGCTGCTGAGAGCATCAGAGAGGATCTCAGCAGGCTGATGGCTTTTTAAGGGAATCAGCAGCAGGCTATCAGTGTCAGCTCAGCTATGTGCCACATGTAGCTGTCAGTCAGCCTAGGTGGGGGTGGAGGTTGGGGGGGGGGGGGGGTGCTATTTATAGTGTTGGTGTCCTGTGTTAACTAACATCCCCCCCTCGTAACATTACCCAGAGCTCTGTGGCTGGAAGTGACTGACACCTCAGGGAGGCTTTTATTTTGGAGGGGAAAGAACAGCTGGCTTTGTTATTTTTAGGCTCCACAGATCTTCTCCTCTGAGGAAGACTCTGGCTCTTCATCAGCCCAAAGATGATTCAGGAACACATGAAGAAGAGCAGAAACGCTGAGTCAGCTCTCAGATCAGCTGATCGATAGTCTTTGAATGAGTGACTCCATGTGATGTGTTTTATTTTGAAGGAGGAGAAAGATATTGCTGGTTTTTCTGATCATCCTGTTCCATCACTTCTTTTATAAACGTCAGCAGAGCACAGATTCATCTCAGCGAACAAAAGGAAAAAGATTCATTTAGATTTTTATGAGATTAAAATCAGTTTTAAAAAGTCACTTGTGATATAAGTGTTTGTTTTATTAGAATATATTTACTGAGTCTTTATCAGGATATAAAACATCATTATGAATGATAAGTAAGAGTATGTAAAGAGGAAATAATGCGAAACTATCACAACAAACAACCATTCAAAACAGGATTTTAAATGAAATGATGAAATTAACAACAGATTCAGAATGTTTTAAATATGAATAAAATCACATTAATATGTTAAAAAAAACTTTAAAAAATAAATGAAAAAAGAACAAAGCAGAGTTATTATCTGTGTATAAATTATTATTGTCACTGATGCATTTTATGTTGTTTTTACTGCTTCATATAGTTTTATGAATCACTCAGCAGAGAAATACTAAAAGCTGAACACGTGTGCTGATTTATAACTCCTTCAGCTGGTTTCATGAAGTGTCATCAGACGTATCAATAAAACAAAAATATAAAAATTTGAGACAGAAATCAACCTGATGTAAAGCAGGTTTAATGTTTAAATCAGTGTTTGTGTTTATTTCTACAAAATACCTTTAATAATTGAATGATTTAATATTAATATAATTCATCTTTGATTTCCCCTGAAGAGACATTAACACACTGATCAGGATGAAACCGTTTAAGATGTTTGATCCTCATCGGTTTCTGGAGGGTTCATTAAGCCGGTCCTGATGACATCACAGTCGGTCCATTGTGATATTATATCACAAACTAAATAAAACATGTAATCTAAATGTTTTCATATTGTGGAGCAATTCACTCTAAAATATAAAACCTTTTGTTAGTGTGATCTCCGTTTCCATGGCAACACATGGGGTACGACTAACAGCTAGAAAACAATTAGTCGCGTCAGTAGACTCTTATGTAACGTACGTAATGTTCACTATTCCAGGAAGTAGTCCGACCCTTAGCAACCACCTAGCAACAGAGAGGATTTCTCGTCTCTATCTGAATAAATACAGAACACAGAAACACTAAACTGCTCAGCTAGCTCAGTCTGGTTGGAAGTAATATATGTGATGAACAAAGATATCTAATGAACAAATATATCCATGGATTCAAGTGTTTTTAACATTTTAGCACCGTGTCGTATGTTAAAACCAAACCGGTCCAGCTAGCTGCCACTAGGATTGTAAGTGCATGACTATCCATGGTGTTACGGTACGGGTGCTCGGAGCGACCATTGGGTCATTTAATAGACCTATAACAAGTAGAAACTACATTATATTACATATTATATGAAATTCTATTCTAATTCTATATTCCCGTTGAGGAGGTGGAGTGATATTTCTAGTGATGAGCAGGGTGTGATGTCATGATGATTTGTTCCAAAGGTTTTTTATCAGATCTCTGGATCAGAACTTCTGGTTTTATCATGTTTATTCTGCACTGAACAATTGTATTTTTTTTTAGTTGCGCTTGTCACTGTCACCAGCCATCCAATCACAGTGAAGGGGGGGGGGGGGACAAACATGGTTAACTATGACACTAGTCTCTGATTGGTCTGCCCTTCAGAGCAGCTGAGTGAATGCTAACACAGTCGAGTTCCCAGACTGTCTTCACAGAAGAAAGGTGAAGCTGTGAGCGATAGGTGGGTGAAGCCAGGCTAGAAAACATCTGGAGACAAGTATTAAAGCTGATGTTGGAGGTGCTGCTGCAGCGCCACCTTCAGGACGGTTGGCTTCATGTCATTCAGGGCAGCTGTCTGTCCAACACACTGAGCTGCTGGTGTTTTATTCCGAAGGGATGAGCTCTGGACTCACCTGTCAAACACCCTGTTGTTTGTTTGTTTGTTGTTTGTTTGTTTACTGCAGCAGCTGATTGGTCCGTTTTCACCTGCTTCTACTTTCCTGTTTAAACTTTAATCAGCTTTAATCTGACACTTCCTGTTTCCTCCACTTCCTGTCCAGCAGAGAAACAAACTTCAGGTTTGAATGTTGTCATGAAGCTTCAGCTTTTATTGAAAAACAATCAGTGCAGCTGATCAGTCGTCAATAACTCAGAGAGCTGTGTTTGTGTCATACAGACTTATGTTCTGGTTCATAAGCATCTTGTTTCTGTGGAAACAGACTGTAAACACTGGCGTTGACACAGCAGGGGGCGCTGCAGGGGGAGGAGCCTGAGGTCTGAACATCCGCTGGAACAAATAATAACAAATACATTTTTATTAAAAACAAAATTAGATCAATTACTCTCATTGAGTCTAAACAGAGGACTGGGCTGAAACCTGACACCTGGGGGGATCAGGTCCTCGAGGGTTGGGTGGGGGTGGGGTGTGTGTGTGTGTGTGTGTGTGTGGGGGGGGGGGGGGGGTTGGTGGGAGGGGGGCAGTCAGGTGCTGTAATCTGCTGCGGGTTTTTCATCCAGACCCCGGGGAGCCCCCCCCCCCCTCCGGCCACTCCCCAGGGTCAGATCTCCCAGAATAATCCAGCAGACTGTCTGTCAGCAGGAGTGGCCATGTGTTTTGGTTGCGTTGTGTACATTTTATTGTGTTTGTTTGTGTTGTGTATGTTTGCGTTGTGTTTTTTGCATTGTTTTTTGCGTTGTGTTTGTTTGCGTCGTGTTTGTTTGCGCTGTGTTTGTTTGCATTGTGTATGTTTGCGTTGTTTGTTTGCGTTGTGTTTGTTTGCGTTGTTTGTTTGCGTTGTGTTTGTTTGCGTTGTGTTTGTTTGCGTTGTTTTTTTGCATTGTTTTTTTGCGTTGTGTTTGTTTGGTTTTGTGTTTGTTTGCAGTGTTTTTTTGCACTGTGTTTGTCTGCCATTTGTTTTTTTGTGTTGTGTTTGTTTGCGTTGTGTTTTTTTACGTTGTGTTTGTTTGTGTTGTGTATGTTTGCGTTGTGTTTGTTTGTGCTGTGTTTGTTTTGTTTGTTTGCATTGTGTTTGTCTGCGTTGTGTTTGTCTGCGTTGTGTTTGTCTGCCATTTGTTTTTTTGCATTGTTTGTTTGTGCTGTGTTTGTGTTGTTTGTTTGTGTTGTTTGTCTGCCATTTGTTTTTTGTGTTGTGTTTTTTTTACGTTGTGTATGTTTGCGCTGTGTTTGTCTGCGTTGTTTTTTTGCGTTGTGTATGTTTGCGTTGTGTTTCTTTGCGGTGTTTTTTTTGCATTGTGTTTGTTTATGCTGTGTATGTTTGCGTTGTGTTTGTTTGCGCTGTGTATGTTTTTGTTGTGTTTGTTTGCGTTGTGTTTGTTTGCATTGTGTATGTTTGTGTTGTGTTTGTTTGCGTTGTGTTTGTTTGCGTTGTGTATGTTTGCATTGTGTTTGTTTGCGTTGTTTTTTTGTGTTGTGTTTGTTTGTGTTGTGTATGTTTGCATTGTGTATGTTTGCGTTATGTTTGTTTGCGTTGTGTATGTTTGCGTTGTGTTTCTTTGCGGTGTTTTTTTTGCGTTGTGTTTGTTTGCGCTGTGTATGTTTGCATTGTGTTTGTTTGCGTTGTTTGCGTTGTGTACGTTTGCGTTGTGTATGTTTGCGTTGTTTTTTTTGTGTTGTGTTTGTTTACGTTGTGTTTGTCTGTGTTGTGTTTTTTTTGTGTTGTGTTTGTGTTGCCAGACGACTGAAGTGTGTTTCTGTGTGTGTCTCCGCAGGGTGCCGACCATCATGTCAACACAGGCGCCGACGTTCACGCAGCCGCTGCAGAGCGTCGTGGCACTAGAGGGTAGTGCCGCGACGTTCGAGGCTCAAGTTAATGGTAAGAACGTTTCAGGGCTGTTGAGAGAAAACAGAATAAAAATTTTTTTTCTCACCTTGCAGTTTCTACTTTTTTCTGCAATTTTACTGCAAAAAATATCAGAAAACTGTATCTCTCGTTTTTGAGGATCACAAACTTACTCTGTTCGGTACTGAAAGATTTGTGGTATATCATAGCATTTCTGAGAGCTATGTACAGTTAGCAACGCATGTTTAGCCTATCTTGGCATAAGGCAGGAATCGGCTAAGCTGCTAGCATAATTCCATGATAAGAGAAACAACCCCATGCTTGCTATCTTGTGCTAAGCTAGGCTAACAGTTTCCCCTGTTCCCAGTCTTTGTGCTAAGCTAGGCTACACATGTCCCCATCAGTGAGTCAGAATGTTTGGGTTCTCTGACAGCGGTCCGGTCCGGTTCTGCTCTCCTCTGCAGGTTCTCCAGTTCCTGAGGTGAGCTGGTTCCGTGATGGCCAGGTTCTTTCCGCCGCCGCTCTGCCCGGCGTTCAGATCTCGTTCAGCGATGGCCGCGCTGTTCTGAGGATCCCCGCTGTGACCGCCGCACACAGCGGAAGGTTTTCTGTCAGAGCCACCAATGGCGCCGGACAAGCTACGAGCACCGCTGAACTCCTCGTTACAGGTGAGACTTTATCACAGGTGAGACTGTAGCACAGGTGAGACTTTGCTAAGCTCCGCCCATCATGAAACTCAGACAGGTAATTGACGTAGTGGAGACTCTCACGCTGAGCTGAAATGAAACATGAACAGAAAGGATGTAGCGCCGCCTCTCGAGACAGTGGAAGGGGAAATACTGTTACACGTGTGCACCTATTGAAACAAGTACTTCCATTACAGTGTTTCTATGACACCACGCTGTAAATAACACCTGTACCTGATGAGAGCGTCCGAGTTTCAATTTGAGTCTAAATTTATGCTGCTGTCAGCTGAAGGGGGCGGAGCCTGTTACTCAATCCCGTGATAAAACCGATATAGAAGCAGCTGCTGCAGCATAACTTTCCTTAAGAGGACCTTCAGGTTTATGAAGTGATTAACAAGTCGGACTGTATCCAGAGAGGATCATGGGTCACAGAACACGCCAACTACACGGCAAGGAGTTAATCTCATACCGCCTATTTGTCCGTGTGACCTCACATTCGTTCCAGTTTGCTGCTGCTCAGAACAGAGTTCTCATCCTTGTGTTTTGTGTCTGCAGCGGAGACGGCGCCCCCGAACTTCCTTCAGAGACTGCAGACTCAGACGGTGAGGCAGGGCAGCCAGGTGAGGCTGGACGTCCGGGTCAGCGGGATCCCCACACCTGTAGTGAAGTTTTACCGAGAGGGAGCCGAGATCCAGAGCTCCGCCGACTTCAGGATCCTCCAGGACGGAGACCTGTACAGTCTGCTGATCGCCGAGGCCTTCCCAGAGGATTCTGGGACGTATTCTGTGACCGCCACCAACAGCAGCGGCCGGGCCACCTCCACTGCAGAGCTGCTGGTTCAGGGTAAGCCCCGCCCACCTATACCAGCATCTCCTGTTGAGACGGCAGCATCTTAAAGAGCCAGTCAGAAGATTATAGATGACCACATCAGAAACATGTTGTTATCGTACCCACTTCAACCTGAACCTGTGTGTGTGTGTGTGTGTGTGTGTGTGTCTGTCTGCAGGTGAAGAGGCTGTACCCACTAAGAAATCCAAGACAATTGTGTCCAAGTCCCAGATGGCGACTTCCCAGACCAGAGTGCAGAGGGTGAGACATGAGCTGATCTAAAATAACTGGACCAGTGTTGGACTCCCTCAGTGTTTGACTCCATGTTTGACTCCCTGTTTGACTCCCTCAGTGTTTGACTCGGTTTTTGACTCCCTCGGTGTTTGACTCCCTCGGTGTTTCACTCAGTGTTGGTGACGTCAGGTGAAGTTTTTATTTGACCTTTGACCCTGAAGTTGGTGTCTTCTCCCAGAAGGTGGAGGCGAGTTTCCTAAGTGTTTGACTTAGTGTTTGACACCCTCGGTGTTTGACTCCCTCGGTGTTTGACTCCCTCAGTATTTGACTCGGTGTTTGACTCCCTCGTTGTTTGACTCAGTGTTTGACTCCCTCAGTGTTTGACTCCCTCGTTGTTTGACTCCCTCAGTATTTGACTCGGTGTTTGACTCCCTCGTTGTTTGACTCAGTGTTTGACTCCCTCGGTGTTTCACTCAGTGTTGGTGACGTCAGGTGAAGTTTTTATTTGACCTTTGACCCTGAAGTTGGTGTCTTCTCTCAGAAGGTGGAGGCAAGTTTCCAGGCCACCACCATGATGGAGATGCACGTTGAAGCAGGAATGATGACTCAGCATTTGGCTCACAAAACCCCCCCGCGGGTTCCCCCAAAGCCGACCTCCAAGTCCCCCCCGTCTTTCGTTTCCAAGGTGACGGGAGGACGCCAGCAGTCCCCCTCCCCCGTCAGACATGTGAAAGGACCGACGCCCACACCTGTCAGGTAGGAACACCGTCGACGGCAGGAAGTGATGTCAGAGTGTATCGCTGTTTCCTCACCTGCATCCTGTTGTTCTCTGCAGATCTGTGTCCCCTTCCACCAGACTGTCCATGTCCTCCTCCACCAGACTGTCCGTGTCACCCATCAGACCCGTCAAGTCTCCCATTATGACCCGCAAACAGGTGAGAGCATCCACCAGGAGGGACCAACTGTTTCCTGAAAGTGTTTGGTCATCTAAATGTTTGAGTGAACCGTGACCAGCTGGCAGAACGTCTGTGGTCGGTTCTTTTTCCACATGTAGTGTAAAAGTGTGTGTGTGTGGTGCTCTGAAATGATCAAACGGTTGAAGAACATATCAGACTGACGGCTTTTCCGTCATCTCACTGCCCCCCTCTGCAGATCTCCTCCTCGACAGAGGTCCTGCCGCCCTGGAAGCTGGGAGAGTATGTGGGTGAAGCCAGCTACACCAGCATGACCAGCGTCAGCAGCTCCACCCAACTCCACATGGAGAAGCACTGGGAGCAGCAGGTTGCTGCCACCAGAGAGGTGAGGAGGCGGAGTCACAACCACACCTGTGTGGTCTGATGAGTGTTTTTATCTGCAGGTGGGAGGAAGCACAGCTCTCTGTTTGATGATAATGATGATAAGTGGGATCATGTGACCCGCTGCCTCCACCTGTGTTAACGTGTTGATGTTATGCTGTGACTGCGTCAGGACGAGCATGGTTCCCACCACAGTAAGAGCGTTGCTGTGGCGACTACACCGGTCCAAACAGAATACTGGTCCAAACAGAACACTGGTCCAAATACTACACAGGTCCAAATACTACACAGGTCCAAACACTACACAAGTCCAAACAGAACACATGCCCAAACATAACACATGTTCAAACAGGCCCGGTTCAGTGTGATAGTGGTGAGCAGAGTTCTAATGGATCGAACACAGAGCCCTGTGGGACACCGTGACGTTCACACTGTATAAACTCCTCCTCTTCTTCACCTTCATCTCTGTCTCATGAGACCAGAGAAGAAGAAGCGTTAACTCAGCAGACTGCATGTTGTCCTGGACTCAATGGGGGGGCATTGTGTTCAAGCTGTCCGTCCAGTGTCCTCGTCTGTTGTGTCTCCAGGCGAGGGGAGAGAAGAAGGCTGAGGCGGTGGCCACAGTGGTGGCCGCTGTTGACCTGGCTCGAGTCCGCCGTCCCGCTCAGGGTGAGGGGGGCGGGGCCGAGGAGGAGGAGGAGTCTGTGGAGGAGGAGATGAAGCAGCAGGCGGCAACGACCGCACAGAAACCACAACCTGTTCCCCCTGCTGGGGCCTCAGAGCAGCACACAGTCCAGGTCCCCGGGGTGTCCCAGGTGTCCCAGGTGTCCCAGGTGTCCCAGGTCGGAGGAGTTCACTGACTTCCTGTTGGATAATGTCTGATGATGTGTCGCTGTCTAACCACTCATCGCCCTCTGTTGGTCACTCCAGATTCAGAGGACATCAGAAACGTCCTCCCACGTGGACACAGGTGTCCTCCCATCTCCAGTTCCACATTTCACAGTTTCTAAAGTTTCTGTTCCCAAACATGAATGTAGCGCCGAGGTAAGGCGAGCAGCCCCTCCCACCCCTCCCACCCCTCCGACCTCCATCCCATCGTTAACACACGTCTCCATCCACAGTGTGGTGTGTTCTTTGGTTCACTCCCTCCTCCCCTCCATCTTTAAACACCTCTTGTGGTTGCTTCAAACATGGCTTCAGGTTCCCTCTTAGACCACATGAAGATGTTCTGGATCCAGTTTTGATCCGACCCTCATCTTCATGTGGGGGTCCAGTACTCTGATGTAAAGTCCAGTCCAGGTCTGATTACTCACATGAAACAGGTTTTTTTTTTGTAAGAATTGCAGTTTGTTCTGAAACTGCTGATATTAAAAGTTTTATTTTGAGAACTTCCTCTTTTGATGAACTGTTTCCTGTTGTCTGCCGGCCCTGAGCCACATTTCGAGTTCAGACTCTGACTAAGCACGCCCCTCCATCACTGACTCCGCCCACTAACCCCCAGCAGGACGTGGACGTGTTGTTTGTTCTTGATGGTTAATGCTCTTCTCGTTGGCCGGTCAGGTGTCCATCGCCAGCTCTGCCATCGCCACTCTGCACAAAGAGCTGTCCTCGCCCTCCTTGCCCAGAAAGATCATCAAACCCGTCAAGTCTCCCAGTCCATCTCGCAGGGCGGGGGTCCGGGTGATGTCGGAGCCCCTCCCACCGCCTTTTAAAGAGATCAGATATCAGTTTGAGGGCGGGGCTTCCGCAGTGAGTGAGGAGGAGTTTGAGGACTGGGAACCTCAGGTTGGTCCTCCTGCTGTACCCCTTTCACCTCCCCCAGTTAACCCCGTGTGGACTCCCTCTCTTCACCGTAACGCAGCAGCCAATCAAACGCTGCCCTTCACCCACCTCATGAAGACTCCTCCTCCTGTCTTCACCTGTTGACCTCCATCTTCTGCCCTCTCTGCAGGGTTTTTCTCTGTCCTAACCAGCTTCCCCCTCCATCCTCACAGAGCACCCCCTGCTGTCAATGTGACCATGTCTCACTCCTGCTGTTGTTTGTTCCTCAGGAGGCTGTCGTGGTCCCGACCCGAGCCCAGGAGCCCGTGGTGCCGCCCACTCTCATCGCTGTGAGTACTTTACCGTCCACTTCCTGTTTCCATCCTTCAAAATAGAACTCTGCTGAGGTGAATTTCACACATGGACTCCTAGTCCCGCTCCAGTCCCACTCCAGTCCCACTCCACCGTGAGGAGAGCATCAAGTTGTTCAGGTGTGTGACGGCTCGCTGTCTCCTTTCAGGGATTGAAGAACACGAATGTGACGGAGGGCGAGTCGGTGGTCCTGGAGTGTCAAATCAGCGGTCAGCCAACTCCCGTCGTCATGTGGTTCAGAGAGGACTACAAGATCGAGAGCTCCATCGACTTCCAGATCAGCTACGAGAGCGGATTCGCCCGGCTGGTGATCCGCGAGGCGTTCGCCGAAGACAGCGGACGCTTCACCTGCACCGCCACCAGCGAGGCGGGAACCGTCAGCACCTCCTGCTACCTGCTCGTCAAAGGTAAGCGTGGTCAGAGAATCAGTAGACAAACATTAACATCGTCATACACACAAATGTCAACCAGCTGCTGCTTTTGTCTTGTTAATGTGGTTTAAAAGACAAGGAAAGTTTACAGGATTTATATCAAATAAAAAGACCAAAACATGCAAACACACACGTTTCCAGGTTTTCGATAAAACTCCCTCTTGCTCCCTCTCTGCAGTGTCAGAAGAAATTGAGAGCAGAGAGGAGATGATGACTGTCACTGAAATCGGAATTACACAAGCGAAAACGTGAGTCATTAAAGTCTGGTATATTTTAACAAAGCAGACAGTAAGTTTCCACAGCTGCAGTTTCTGATCAAGCTATTGCTTCCTGTCAGCGTTGCCGTGGAGACGAAGGAGCAGATAGTGATGGAGGTGAGCGCAGGAGAACAAGCTGCTCCCTTCTTCATCAGGAAACCCACCGTCCAGAAGCTGGTGGAGGGAGGAAGTGTCATGTTCGAATGTCAGGTCGGAGGAAGCCCCAAACCGCACATCATCTGGAAGAAGAGCGGCGTGCCGCTCACCACCGGATACAGGTATGAACCTCTGATGTTTCACATCAAAGGTGAACACGTGAGGAATATTTCAGTGTAATAAAAACAAAAACAAATCATCACCTTAAACATTACAGGGAGAAACCTAACAATTCAACAGTAACAGCATGAGGAACAGCTGGAGAGGAATCTCCCTTTAATGTTGCAAACAGCCTGTAACCACCCCAAAAAACTAAACTGAAGATAACAATTTCATGAATAAAAGCTAACTGCACCAGTCTTGCTCTGTGGGCTAGCTAACATCGGTTTGCTGCAGCTATTTCAGAGAACATCTTGGCATCTTCAATCATGTAGCTGACATGTGAGCAACCACTCCATCATCAATGACCTGTTTTTCATGTTTAATGACCCAAGCCATATTACAATATGTCATTATTAACCATTAGTATGACATATATAATATAACCAGTACTAGTGATACCAGTCGGTAATAACTGTTGGCTAACTTAACTAGTTAGAAAAGGCTCGCCAGCATCTTGCCAGCCTCTTGTGGTTGAGGGAATATATTCGGTTCCATGTTCTTTGTAAGCCTGCTTAAATTAAGTCAACTGTTGTGGTACAACAGACACACATGGTGGACAAGAGGGCGAACTGAATATGACCTTGTGTCTTTGTTTACAGGTCGTAGTAGCTAACGCGCCTTGTTTTCTGCCATCAGATATAAAGTTGCCTACAAGAAGGAGACAGGAGAATGCAGACTGGAGATCTCCATGACGTTTGCAGATGATGCTGGAGAATACTCTGTCTTCATCAAGAATCCTCATGGAGAAACCTCAGCCTCCGCCGGTCTGCTGGAGGAAGGTACTGGCATCCTTCTGTTTGGAAAAATGTTTGAATGCATGAATGAAAGCTTTGACGTGTCAGTGACTCAGTCTCTGCGTCTACAGAACAATATGAAACGTATATGAAGCAGCAGGACGTGACGTATAAAACTGAAGTGACGACGACGGTGGTTCAGGAGCCCCTTGCGGTCCCGAGCCTGTATGAATCGGACCAGAGGAGGGTGACGACCCCCATGAGCTTTGTCTCGGAAACGGTACTTTCTGTCGACAGATTCGTAATTCAGTGATAACAAGTCTCAGTAATCCACAGCTCATATCTAATGTTCAACACTACCAATGTTTTTTTGCAGGAATTCCTCATTTCAGCCTTTGAAGAGAGGATCATCCAGGAGATCGAGCTCCGTATCATGAGGATCTCCTACAGAGAGCTGGTGGTGGAGGACGGAGAGCTGGCGGTGACTGTAGCGGATGAGGAGGCAGTGCAGCCGGCTTTCAACACGCCTGTCAAGAACTATAGGATCATGGATGGGATGGGCGTCACATTTCACTGCAAGATGACTGGAGCGCCGCTGCCCAAGGTACTGATATCATCTGGATGTAAAATCTAGTCTGAATATAATAAACCAGCTTTGACCAGTTCAAGCCAAAGCTGGGTATGTCTGATCTACTGATGTCCCTGTAGGTGTGTTTAAAAGACTCTGATGAACCGTTTAATGTTTGTAATGAAGTTATGACCAGCTCTGTGTAATGTTGTCTTCACTGAGAACAATTTGTGTCATGGCTGCCGTACTGTCCATCATTTCATCAGTTATTCTGAGTAATTGTCTCAAACCGTCTCTCAGGCTCCACTCAGGATTTCTTTATATTTATAGTGTAACTACAGTTTTGAACTGAAATGTCCTTGTTTCTCAGAGGTCCAAATGTTCCCAATAGTTCATATTTACAGGGTTTTTACAAAAGTTAATGTGATTCAAAAACTTAGATCATAACAACACAACCCTACAGTCTGTGGTAGGTAAAAAAATAATGTTGTTTTGGAGAAGATGCTAAAGAAAGCTGAGGAGCCTTTGTAGAACCTGATACTGAGGAGTTATGCAGGCATATTAAATGATCTTCTGTTGTGGCAGATTGCTTGGTACAAAGATGGCCAGCGCATCAGGTCTGGAGGTCGGTACCAGATAGAGATTCTGCAGGATGGACGAGCCAGCCTCCGTCTGCCCGTGGTGCTGCCAGAGGATGAAGGCGTGTACACGGCCTTCGCTGCCAACATGAAGGGAAACGCCGTCAGCTCTGGGAAGCTCTACGTGGAGCCGTCTGGAGCCGCGACACCTCAGAGATACACGCCGCAGCCAGCAGTGCAGAGAATCAGGTAAGACGAAATGTTATCAGTAACTGAGAAGTGGTGCCTTCACACGGACACTACCCAAATATGTATTTAAAGTTGTTTTTTCTGCCCTTAAGTAAATAAAAAAAAAGACTTTTGTTGGACACTGGTGAGCTGCTACCAGGTGACCTAAAGCTAACTCACGTCAATATCAACGACGCTGCTCCTTTCTCAGGTCCACGTCTCCTCGTTCTCTGAGCCGCTCGCCCGGTCGTTCTGCCAGCCAATCTCCTGGACGTTCTCCGGCCCGCCGCCTCGACGAGACCGATGAGGCTCAGCTGGAAAGACTCTACAAACCCGTGTTTGTCATGAAGCCTTCTTCAATAAAATGCTCTGAGGGGCAAACTGCCAGATTTGATCTGAAAGTTGTCGGCCGACCGATGCCCGACACGTACTGGTTCCACAACGGTAAGTGAAACGGTTTTCAACGAATCCTAAAAATCGGCATTCAGCTGTTGTGTAAGCCTCTTATAAAACTCTCTTATCTTCCTTTTCCCAGGACAACAAGTGGTCAACGACTACACTCACAAGATCGTGATTAAAGAGGATGGTATTCAGTCCCTGATCATCGTCCCAGCCATGCCACAGGACTCCGGAGAGTGGACCGTCATCGCTCAGAACCGAGCTGGACGAACTTCTATCTCTGTAAATCTTACTGTTGACGGTAAGTCTGCATCACATTACACACACACTGTCAGACGTCTTTCTTTTAGCTTCCAAACAAGTATAAAATGTGGTGTTCTGTGTATCCACAGCTCGAGAAACCTTGGCACGCCCTCAGTTTATTGAGAAGCTCAAGAACATCACTGTGAAGCAGGGAACTCTGGTTGAACTGGCCGTCAAAGCCATTGGAAACCCCCTGCCTGACATCGTCTGGCTGAAGAACAGCGATATCATCTCCCCACACAAACACCCGAACATCAAGTTTGTACCTTTTAATCAATGATTTTCTAATTATTTGAAGAAAAAAACTATTTTCAAACAATTGGAGGAAATGTCTTGATCAATGAATTTGGCTGTTTACTTGCTCCAGGATTGAAGGAACCAGAGGAGAGGCCAAATTCCAGATTCCCTCTTCCGTTGGCACCGACAGCGCCTGGTACACTGCCACCGCCATCAACAAAGCCGGCAGAGACACCACCCGCTGCAGGGTTAATGTGGAGGTGGACTTCACCGCCCCTCAAGCTGAGAGGAAGCTCATCATCACCAAAGGAACCTACAAAGCTAAAGAGATCGCCCCTCCAGAGTTGGAGCCGCTTCATCTGCGATACGGTCAAGAGCAGTGGGAGGAGGGCGACCTTTATGACAAAGAGAAGCAGCAGAAACCTCAGTTCAAGAAGAAGCTGACCTCTATCAGAATGAAGCGCTTCGGTCCGGCTCATTTCGAGTGCAGACTGACCCCTATTGGTGACCCCACTATGGTAGTGGAGTGGCTGCACGACGGCAAACCTCTGGCTGCGGCTAACAGGCTGCGCATGATCAACGAGTTCGGCTACTGCAGCCTCGACTATGAGGTCGCTTACGCTAGAGACAGCGGCGTCATCACCTGCAGAGCCACCAACAAGTTCGGAGTCGACCAGACGTCGGCCACCCTGATCGTGAAGGACGAGAAGGGCCTGGTTGAGGAGACACAGCTCCCCGAAGGCAGGAAGGGAGTGTACAGGATGGATGAGATGGAGCGCATGGCTCACGAGCGAGGACCTGCAGGAGTCAGCGCTGACGAGGAAAATGAAAAAACCAAACCTGACATTGTCCTTCTTCCCGAACCAGCCAGAGTGCTGGAAGGCGAAATCGCCCGATTCCGCTGCAGAGTGACCGGTTATCCGGCACCGAAGGTTAACTGGTACCTCAACGGTCAACTTATCCGCAAAAGCAAGAGGTACCGACTCTGTTACGATGGTATTTACTACCTGGAGATTGTCGACGTCAAGTCCTACGACTCGGGAGAGGTCAGGGTGGTTGCAGACAATCCTCTAGGCACCACTGAGCACACTGTCAAGCTGGAGATTCAACAGAAGGAGGACTTTAGATCCGTCTTGCGTCGTGCTCCAGAACAGAAGGCTGCAGAGGCTGCCCACGACCCCGGCAGGATTGGATTCGATGTTGTGAAGGTGGACCAACCTGGCGAGGCCGCGCAGGACAGGGAAGTTGTTAAGCTGCGTAAGACACAGAGAATTGTTCATGAGAAAACCTCCGAGGAGACAGATGAACTGAAGAGCAAGTTCAAGCGCAGAACAGAGGAGGGCTTCTACGAGTCCATCTCTGCTGTGGAGATGAGGGCTCGGAGGAAGGACGACTCTTATGAAGATCTCCTGAAGAAGACTAAGGAGGACCTGCTTCATCACCTGAAAGAGAAAGAGGAGGCTGAAAGGAAGAAGTTGGAGGAAGAGGGCAAACTCACCATCCCCACTATCAAACCAGAGAGGGTCCAGCTCTCCCCCAGCATGGAGGCACCCAAGATCCTGGAACGCATCGCGAGCAAGACCGTTGCTCCAATGGACGAAGTCCGCTTCAGAGTCAGAGTGGTCGGCAGACCGGAACCCGAGTGTCAGTGGTTCAAGAACGGCGTTCTGCTGGAAGAGTCAGAGCGTATTTACTGGTCCTGGCCCGAGGACCACGTGTGTGAGCTGGTGATCAGAGACGTCACGGTGGAGGATTCTGCCAGCATCATGGTTAAAGCCATGAATGTTGCTGGGGAGTCCTCGAGCCACGCCTTCCTGCTGGTGCAAGGTAGAGACACTAAATCTCCTGTGACATGCTCATTGTATTTGTCCTGGTTCATTTCAAAGTCTCACTTCAAATTTTCTCATTGCAGGTAAGGCAGCCATTAGCTTTACCCAAATCCTGGAGGATGTCAGTGCCAAGGAGAAGGACACCATGGTGACCTTTGAGTGTGAAACCAACGAACCTTTCGTCAAGGTCAAATGGATGAAGAACAACATGGAGATCTTCTCCGGGGACAAATACAGGATGCACTCCGACAGAAAGGTCCACTTCCTGTCTGTGCTGGTGATTGAAATGAGGGATGACGCAGAATATTCCTGTGTGGTCGTAGACGATGAGAATGTCAGGACGAGTGCGAGGATCAATGTAGAAGGTAATTACCCAGAATCCTCCTGTGTTCTGTTTTATGTGGTCTTATTTGGGTGGATTGGAGAGTTATGGCCCTTGTTATGGTTCTGTTTCCAGGTGCTGCCCTGGACCTCATCCGACACTTGGAGAACATTGAGGTACCGGAGACCTATGCTGGAGAGTTTGAGGTTGAGCTGTCTCGGGAGGATGCCGAGGGCACCTGGTTCTTTGGAGACAAGGAGCTCTCTCCCAGCAGCAAATACGTCATGTCGTCCCGCCGAGGAAGACAATCCCTTTCCGTCAAGGATGTCAGGAAAGAGGACCAGGGGAAATACACCTTTGTATGTGGCGATCTGAGGACAAGCGCCTCACTGAAGATGAAATGTAAGCTTGGAGTGTGTTGCCACTGGTTACCAGTGAGTTGAGTGTTTGCTTTACTGTATTCTCCTTGAGAAGCATATTTGTAATTCTTGCTGAAGCTGAATCTCTAGTTTTTCTGCCTTCACTGTGCCATTAGCTTTGAGGTAACTGAGGTTGAGGTTCTCTGAATGTCTATTTCTTACCTTACCTAGCGAAACCTTCATGAGTTTCAATAACCTGGTCGTAGGTCTTTCACATGTTGTTGTGTTTTAGTCTTCGGTAATGTTGGTATACTGGGATAACAACAAGGTTCCTCTACCTTCAGTGCGCCCGGTGACCCTGATGCAACCCCTGACCGACCTCACCGTCTGTGAGGGTGACATCGCTCAGCTGGAGGTCAGGTTCTCCCAGGAGAACGTGGAGGGAACCTGGATGAAGAACGGCCAGGCAATCTCCGCCTCGGACCGTATCCACATCATCATCGACAAACTGGTTCACAAGCTGCTGGTGGAGAATGTCAGCAGAGAAGATGCTGCCTCCTACTCCTTTGTGGTTCCCACCCAAGACATCTCTACCTCGGGCAAACTCAACATTCAAAGTAAGAGTCAGAATTAGCGTCAGAACTGCTTAGAGACCAAACTCTAACCATCATTGGACCACTTTGAACTCTTTGATCGTCATCTTATTGTCCTTCTTTGCAGCTATCGACATCATGATGCCACTGAAGGACGTGTCCTCCATCGAAGGCACGAAGGCCGTCCTGGAGTCCAAGATCTCCGCTCAGGACGTCAGCTCCGTCAAATGGTACCACAACGACAAATTGCTGACGCCCAGCGACCGAATCCAGGCAGTGGCGAAGGGAGCCAAGCAGCGCCTGGTCTTCAACAGGACCTACGCCTCTGACGAAGGACGCTACAAACTGGTGGTCGGCAAAGTCGACACCAGCTGCAGCCTGACTGTCGAAAGTGAGACGCTTGTTTTTTTCCCCATGATCCCGTTCTGCAGTTTCATGTTCTAATCCGTTGTCATGGTTACAGAGGTGCACATTGTGAAGCACATGGAGGACAAAGTGTGTTCAGAGTCCCAGAACGTCACCTTTAATGTGGAAGTGTCACACCCTGGAATCGACCCGGTCTGGATGTCCAGGAACCAGCAGCTCAAACCTGGACCCAAATACAAGATGGAGTCGCAGGGAAAGGCCCATTCTCTGACAGTCATCGACGCCATGAAAGACGAGGAGGGCCAGTACATGTTCCACGCCGGGGAAAAGACATCCAGCGCCAAGCTCACCGTCTCTGGTAGAGTTTTATCCTTCAGATGAACTAATTTACTGAGAACCACGTGGTAGATAAACATTTCCATTTGTATCCCTACCGGCTCCATCAGCTGTTCATACGTATGTCTGCCGTTGAACTGAAAAGCTTCAGGTCGGATTTAAATGACAGACTCTGTCACTGTCGAATCTCAAAACATTTGTTCAGAAACGTACTTCCTGTCATGATGTCCAGTTGTTTTATAATGCAGACCCGCGATCAGGGTTCATATGTACAAAGATATGGATTAATTTAAAATAGCCATTTCATATTGATCACTGCAATCAATACGGAGCTCTGATTGGCTGTCTTTAAACGTTAAATATGAAATCTGTTCAGTGTTTTCTATACAGACGTAAGGAGACCGTCCTGATGTTCTCATGGTCAGAACTGTTTACTGTTTACTCCGGCTCTCCGCTCCCTTCACTGGTTACCAGTAGCTGCCCGCATCCGTTTCAAAACATTGGTACTTGCGTACCGTGCTGCGAACAGATCAGGCCCAGTCTACATCCAGGACATAGTCAAACCTTACATCCCAGCCCACTCCCTCCGCTCTGCATCTACCAATCGGCTTGTTGCTCCCTCGCTGCAAGCTAAACACTCTACAAAATCACGACTGTTTGTTGTCCTGGCTCCTAAATGGTGGAATGAGCTCCCCACCGACATCAGGACAGCTGAAACTCTGTACATCTTCCGCCGCAAACTAAAAACACACCTCTTCCGACTTTACCTTGAACAGTAGAACTTTAGTAGCACTTAAAATGGCACTTACTGATAGAACTTTGTAGTTTGGCTTTCTTGAAGAAATTGTATTTTCTTGATTCCTGTTGTTCTGGGTTTTGTACCCTCATGGTTGAAATGCACTTATTGTAAGTCGCTTTGGACAAAAGCGTCAGCTAAATGAAATGAAATGTAATGTAATGTAATGTTTCCCTGTGCTGCCACCAGGTGGAGCCATCACACGCCCCCTGCAGGACTTGACGGTGGCCGAGTCTCAAACTGCAGAGCTCGAGTGTGAAGTCGCCAACGCCAACGCTGAGGGCAAGTGGTTGAAGGAAGGTCAAGCCGTGGACTTCAACGAGAATATAGTGAGCGAATTGAAGGGCGCCGTCAGGCGGCTCGTCATCGTCATCACCAGACCGCAAGATGTCGGCGAGTACACCTACCAGGTGGCCAACTCCAAGACCACTGCCAACCTCCGAGTGGAGGGTGAGTTCAGCATCGAAACATTTCATCGGTGTCTCAGAGAGGACAACAGGCCATCTACCAGATTTATATTTTCATAGTTTAGTGATTAATAATGTGGAAACAAACGAGTGGTATATTTCTCTGTTCGTCCAACCAGGCGACAGAAAAAAAGTTCCACCCACAAAACACCAACTAACCCACACATGACAAACCAAGAAGGCTGAATATGAAACTCGGATTAAAAAGATAGAGAAAGATTTAACTTTATTCTCAAACTTTGAGCTCAGTTTTTAGTTTCTTGTCCTGTGAACACGGAGCTTCCTGTTTTCTTCTGCAGCCGTGAAGATCAAAAAGACAATGAGGAACCAGACAGTGACAGAGACCCAGGAGGCCGCATTCTCACTGGAGCTCACCCACCCTGATGTCAAAGGATCCCAGTGGATCAAGAACGGCGTGGAGCTGCAGAACAGTGACAAGTACGAGATCACCTCGGAGGGCATGGTGCACACGCTGAAGGTGAAGAACTGCAACACGCAGGACGAATCGGTTTACTCCTTCAAGCTGGGGAAATTGGGCGCCAACGCCCGCCTCAATGTGGAGAGTGAGTATCGTGGTGTTCGCACAAGACTCTGATCCCATCCAGCAGATCTTCACCGTCTGAACATTTATTCTGCTTCTTCTGTCTGCAGCCATCAAGATCGTGAAGAAGATCAAGGACGTGACATCACTGCTGGATGGCACCGCCTCCTTTGAGATGAGCCTGTCGCACGACAACATACCCGTCAGGTGGATGTTCAGAGGCGTCGAGCTGAAGTCCAGCGACAAGAGTAAGATCTTATCGGAGAGGAAAGCTCACAAACTGGTCCTGCAGAACGTTGACAGCAGCAGCGCTGGAGAGTACACGGCCCTGGTGGGACACCTGCAGTGCAGTGCCATGCTCACCGTGGAAGGTAGGCAGCACTGCCGCCACATCGACACCGCCACATCAACACCACCACCAACACATCAACACCACCACCACCACCACCACATCAACACCACCACCACCAGATCAACACCATATCAACACCACCACCACCTCAACACCACCACCACCACATCAACACCACCATCGCATCAACACCGCCAACACCACATCAACACCACCACCACCACGTCAAAACACCACCACCACCACCACATCAAAACCACCACCTCTGCATCAAAACCACCACCACCACCACCACATCAAATTTTATTTAAAGAAATAATGGAGGTGTACAGAGAAAATGTTATTTTATTTCTAGATATTTGTAATCTGTAATTAGTTTAATTGAAAAGTTGTTGTTAATGCTTTTATTAATAATTACTATTACATTGTTTTCAGCTCTGCGTGTCATCAAACCCATGAAGAGCATGGCGGTACCAGAGACTCAGGTGGCCACGCTGGAGTGCGAAGTGTCGCATTTCAATGTGCCGTCAACGTGGCTGAAGAACGGCGTGGAGATCGAGATGAGTGAGAAGTTCAGGATCGTGGTTCAGGGGAAACTCCACCAGCTGAAGATCATGAACACCAGCAGGGACGACTCTGCAGAGTACACCTTTGTATGCGGGAACGACCGCGTCTCTGCCACGCTCACCGTTAGCCGTAAGTCACTGCAATGCTAACCGTTAGCCGTATGATGCTAACCACGCCCACAAACCACACCCACAAAAAAACCACCTACAAACCACAAACACCTACAGACCACACCCACAAACTCCCACAAACCACACCCATAAACACCTACAAACCACACCTACAAACACCTTCAGACCACACCAACAAACCACACCTACAGACACCTACAGACCACACTCACAAACTCCCATAAACCACACCCACAAACACCTTCAAATCACACCCACAATCCACACCTACAAACCACACCCACAGTCCACACCCACAAACACTTACAGACCACATCCACAATCCACACCCACAAACACCTACAAAACACACCCAATTATATAAATATTATACGTCATATCAATAGTTATATTCATATCACAAGTTATATTAATAATATAAGTTAATTTGATAATGTAAGTTATATGAATATTATACGGTATATCAATAATATAAAATATATTCATTTTATAAGTTATATTGATAATATAAGTTACATTAATGTAAGTTATATTATTAATACAAGTTATATTAATTAACCAGTTAGAGTAAAATTAAGTAATGTGTTCCTGCAGCTGTGCTCATCACGTCGATGCTGAAGGACCTGAACGCCCAGGAGAGAGACACCATCACCTTCGAGGTCACCGTCAACCACGAGGGAATCACCTACAAGTGGCTGAAGAACGGCGTGGAGGTGAAGTCGTCCGACAGGTGTCAGGTCCGCAGCCGGCAGCTCACGCACTCGCTCTCCATCCGCAACGTTCACTTCGGAGACGGAGGAGAGTACCAGTTTGTGGCCGGATCGGCCGCCAGCGCCGCCAACCTGTTCGTGGAAGGTACTGATGACTACCTGAAGGGTTTTAGATTAAAACACACTTCAATGTCCATGATGTCAGAGATGATGCTGCTCAGACAGACTCAGGACCATCCTCACGTTCACATCTTATTGTTCTGTTCCTGTTTCCAGCTCGTGTGATCGAGTTCACCAAGAAGATCAAAGACATCAAGATAACCGAGAAGAAGAAGGCCATCTTTGAGTGCGAGGTGTCCGAGCCCAACATCCAGGTGATGTGGATGAAGGATGGCCAAGAGCTGGACACATCAGAGGACAGGTCGGTACCGCCCCCGTCCGCCCCCGTCTCACATGCCCATCCTCAGAGGTTCTGAGAGGTTAAAGTTCGTGTGCTTATTGTGTTCAGGTACATCGTGACGGCAGAGAAGTACGTTCACCGCCTGATGATCCAGACGGTCCGCATGTCTGACGCCGGAGAATACTCAGTGGTGGCCGGGTCCAGCTTGTCCAAGGCCCAGCTGACCGTGGAGGGCCGTGACATTCGGATCTCAGAGCCAGCGGAGCGGGAGATCACGGTGAGATGGGTCAGACTTCAGGTCATGAAGTTTCAGTTTGAAGAGACCCATGTTCTTCTAAACGGCGCCGCCTCGTCCCGCAGGTTCTAGAGAAACACCGAGCGACCTTCGAGTTCGAGGTGAATGAGGATGACGTGGAGGGTCGTTGGATGAGGAACGGCGTGGAGATCCAGTTCTCGGTGGAGGAGAGGTTCAACTATGCCACCATCAGGAAGCTGCACCGCCTTACCATCTCCGAGACCTACCGGAGCGACGCCGGCGAGTACACATTCACCGCCGGCAAGAACCGCAGCATCATGACCCTTCGCGTAAACCGTGAGTGGACATATGTTGAATATGTCAGAGTAAACATGTCAGATTAATAAATGGAACATTGTGATGATGATGGACTGTGGTAACCCGTATTTTCTGACACGTGTCTTCTCTACAGTCCCGGAGCCACCTCAGATCCTGCGTCACATGGAGCCTCAGTCGGTGGAGGCGGGTAAACCGGCTCGTTTCTCGGTGCAGGTGAGCGGCGTTCCGGCGCCACACGTGTCCTGGTTCAAGAACTCGCAGGCGCTCTCTCCGGGCTTCAAGTGCAAGTTCCTGCACGACGGCGCCGAGCACACGCTGCTGCTGATCGAGGTCTTCCCCGAAGATGCCGCCGTCTACAACTGTGAGGCCAAGAACGAGTCCGGAGCCGCCACCAGCACGGCGGCGCTGCATGTGGAAGGTAAGGCGGTCGCTCCTCCCTGCGGGTCGGGTCGGGCCGGGCGGACCCGTGCTGACTCAGCTGTGTGTGTTCCAGTGTCCGAGGTGGTGTCGCCGGACTCGGCCGCTCCCGTCGTCCCTCCTGTCGTCATCTCGCCCATCGCTAGCACCTCGGCCCGCGAGGGAGAGCCAGCTCGCTTCCAGTGCAGAGTCCGCGGAGACGGTGAGACACCGGCATCCACAGTTCAGTACTCGCTAACTGTCCTGTGAGGCGTCTGTGATGTTTGACTTCTGTCCTCTGTCCAGATGTGACGATCAGCTGGTTCCACAAGGAGAAGGAGATCAAGCAGTCGGATTTCTTCAGGATGTCCCAGTTTGACGACAGCTGTCAGCTGGAGATCTCCAGGGTCTACCCCGAGGACGAGGGCGAGTATACCTGCAGCGCCACCAACCGCGGCGGGACGGCATCCTGCTCGGCGTCCCTAACGCTGGATGGTGAGTGTTCAGAAACAGACAACGCGTCTCCTGTCAGGTCAGCAGCAGGGTGTTACAGGCAGAGGAGGAGGCGGGGCTTAGTTTCAGAAACACACAAAAATTCATAAAACATCAGATGTGACAGGAAAGAGAACAGGAAGCTGTTCATCAGGTCGACGCAGAAATCATCACAAATAAACTAAACAAACAAGTTTGAGACTCATTGACTTGAACAGCTGACTGGTTATTGTTTGTTTATTGTGGAGCAGCTGATCAGCAGTTTGATGACAGTTTTATTTATTGAATCGATGAGATGAACAGCTTTCTGAGGTCATTGAGACTGTCTCAGAACAGGTGAACAGTCACCCGAGGCCTGAGCACCAATCAGTGATGAGGAGGGTGTGGTTAACCTGAGAACCAATCAGTGATGAGGAGGGTGTGGTTAACCTGAGAACCAATCAGTGATGAGGAGGGTGTGTTAACCTGAGAACCAATCAGTGATGAGGATGGTGTGGTTACCTTCCATTGGACCGGGTGGTACCGACCCCAGCGGAGCAGTAAAGTCCGTGACCGTGCTTGTTTCAGGCCGATCTGCGGACCGACCCACTGAGTCTCAGCATCACGTCTCGTCCCGCATCGCCTCTCTGAAGAAACCCTCCACAGGACAGAAGCCACGCTTCATGCAGCCAATCACGAGCTGCTCTGTGCCACACGGGGAGGTAGCCCGCTTTCATGCTTGTGTGTCAGCTACGCCGAGGCCGGAGATCAGCTGGTTCCACGAGCGGCGACCAGTCTGGCCCACCAAGAACGTGGTGTTCCACTTCGACGAGGTGACCAACACGGCCACGCTCATCGTCGTGGACGCCTTCTCCGAGCATGCGGGCCAGTACACCTGCCGGGCCGCCAACAGCGCCGGAGAGGCCACCTGCTCGGCCACCCTCACCATCACCACAGAAGAAGAAGGTAACCGCAGGACCTGCTGACCACCTGTGAGAGCGCCCCCCTTCAGGATTAACTCCACCCCTTTCCCCTGCTGCACACTGAGGGCATATCTCAACCGAACCAACTTGACCTGATCTGATTTGATCCGATCCGACCCGACCTGAAACGATCCGAAACGATCCGAACCGAAATAATCCGATCCAATCAGATCCAAACTGAACCGAACAGATCTGAACAGAACTGATCAGATCCGAACTGAACCTATCAGATCCGATCCGATCCAAACTGAACCAATCAGATCCGAACTGAACCGAACCAAACCGCTAATCAGAACATCTTTAAACTCTAACTTAACCAAAAAACCTTGAGCAAAAAATTTTTTCTTTAGAAACCAGCGACAGAAAGACGTGACCTGCTCACTGAGTGTTTGTAGTCCAGAGATTCACTATAAAAGATAAAGATGGAGGAAGTCATAAATTAAAAACCCTGAACAGGAAGTGAATCAGCTCAACCTGCTGCAGGTGATTCTTCACATTCAGATCACCTGTCGAGTCAAAGTGGAACGTCCCTCATCAGCTGATTAACCTGCTGATAAACCTTCATCTCCTCCTCCTCCTCATCATTATCACTCCCCGCAGGAACAAACCATCCTCCTCCTTCTCCTCCTCCTCTTCCTCCTCATCCTCCTCCTCCACCGGCCGGTCACCTGTCACACCTGTTACCATTCTCTTGTCTCCTGTCCCCCATCCCCTCCTGTCCTCTGTGTGGACCGTGTACTGACACATGTCTTTCCTCCGCAGTGACCCGTGTCAGAGAACAGATTGAAGCCAGGATCGAGCAGGAGGTCAAAGGTAAGCCCACGTCAGGAGTGACAGCAGGTGATTGACACCTGAGACGCAGGAAAGGGACAGTTTGAACAGATTTCTGTCTGAGTTTCCTTTGAAAGGAGTCTGACGAAGCTTGGAGAGTTTCCGGAGGAGGAATGGATGTGTGGGTGCATGTTGTTCAGATCAGAGGCGTCCAGCATCCACTGACTGCATTTAGAGTTTGTAATGATATCACATGTTGAACTGTCCCTTTAAATGATCTTTGACTCTCCACAGTTGCATGTCATCTCCAAGTGTGTTGATAGAAAACTGTCTGTATTCTTCCACCTGCTCTTATTTTGACAATCCCCATGGTTTCCTGCAGGCGAGCCCTGAACTTGCTTGTACCATTGTTTTGACCGTTGCGGTTTGCATCCAGGGGTTCATTTCGTTGTGGCATGAAGGTTCCTCTGATGTTTTCCCAGAGAAGGTGCAGGATGTGTATCTTTTAAAGCTCCCAGACTTGAAGTGCCCTTTAAAAGATATGGAGGTTTTCTGCATCTGGAACTGAGACCTTCCTCCTGCTCAATATTTCTTCGCCTGGCTTGCAGATAGTGGGATGTGACTCCTGTGGTTTGCTTCCTAAATAACACCAGTAAAACTATATTAGTTCGAATAAACGCCTTCTCACCTATTTGACAGCTTCATTGGTTTTGGATTATAAATTGAGTTCTGGAGAGCTTTCATTCATTTCCTCTCAAGTTTACGGATTAGAAAGGGCGTTTATTCTCCTGTCTGCAAGTCAGGTAAGGAATATTCCAGCGCAAAGCCAACGCAATCGTCCAAAAGTAAGCGAATGTTAGCAGCCCATCTTGGAAACGTGCTCTTTTTATTATAATAAAATAATTTGTTTTGAAGAAATTTCCACAGACGAAGGATCAAAACTTCCTGCAGGTTTCTAATAAAAAGAATCAAGTCTTGCGTTTATTCGAACAAATATGGTGAGTGAAATTATTTCTTCTGGCATTGTGACTCCCAGCATGCATTTAATATTTCCATTACTGATTCATTCAAATCCTTTTCTGTGTTTTTACTGCGGAGCCTCGTTGTTCTGACCACTGTGTTTTTGTTGGCAGAGCTCTTTTACCACCAAGGAGCGCCGCCTGGCAGCACCGACCTCACCGTCGCCCAGCAGCTCCGAGGAGCCTTCTCCGACACCGAGGACTTCCCGGACCATGGACTGGTGTCGGCCAACCGCTGCTCCAGCAGAACCTCGTCCATCGTCTCGTGGACAGAAAACATCAAACCATCTTTCACCAAGAAACTCAAGTTCCAGTCGGTCCTGGAGGGACAACCAGTCGAGCTGAAATGTAAACTGGTTGCTTGTCCTTCGCCGACCATCTTGTGGTTCCACAATAACAGGTCTATTCCTAAAGAGCGCAGACGTAGGATCTGCACCGACAGCACCATGCACATGCACACCACCAGTCTGCTGGTCGATAGTGTCAGGGAGAAAGACTCGGGCAGTTATAAGGTGATGGCCATAAACACGGAGGGTTCTGCCGAGTCCACAGCATCACTCCTGGTGTCGCTCAGGGAGGAGCAGTCGGCCAACTACTTGGGCTTCGTTAGACGCTCCGCCAAAGCCCACGAGAGCGTAGACAGCATGGCAGAGCAGAGGAAGGAGAGGAAATTCAGGGTGGACCTGCGCTGCGTCGGGTCTCCGTTTGACAAAATGTCCAAAGTCCATCAGGGACGGTCTCGTTCTAAGAGCGCTATGGTGCGTACCGTGTACTTCCAGTCCGGTTCCCATTCCAAAGAAAAAGAGTCAGAGAAGGAGTCCAAACGTTTGGAGACGGCATCCGAGCGCGCGCCGTCTCCCCCGCCCATGTTCGACAGGTCCGAGCGATTTAACGACAGATTCAGTGACATCTACTGCGACCGGCGCACCGGTGCCAGGTTCAGCGACAAGTTCAGTGACAGGTGCAGCGACAGGTACAGCGAGAGGTTCAGTGACACCGAGAGCCTCCACAACGAGGTCAGAACCAAACTTACCTCGCTCCAAAAAGCCGTCAAACAGAAGAAGAGGCTGTCCATCTCCACCATGTCCTCCTCTGAGTTTGAGTCAGAGTCCGTTGCCAGCGAGTCGAGCTACGCGGATTACGTGGAGAAGCTCCGGGTAAAGCCAGCCTCTCTGCCCGATGCCCAGCATCGACCCTTCGATCTCGGGGAGACTCCCCGGGAGTTTCACGGTAAAGCCTGGAGCAGGGAGCCATCTCAGCCTCGTGGGAGACATTTGTTTGAGCCTCAGTCCAGAACCAGAGCCATTCAGATCATGAGAGGGGAGCTGGTGGACACGCTGGTGCCAGAGACAGACAGGAAGTCAGGTGAACAGCGTTCAGAAACACTGGGGGGTAAAACAGGTGAGAGTTTTGTTGAGTCGCACACAGACGTTAGATTCAAGCAAACGGTAAGTGAACATCACAGTGTGGAGACTGCAAAGATGGAGGTGGAACTACATCCCCCTGATGTCCTCGACACCACAACATACAGCGAGCTCAGGGAAGAGGAGATATCCCCGACACGTTCAACCAGGCCGAAGATGGGCTCATCAACCAGGAAGAAGCTCCTTGATGAAGCTGTGAGTCCTACAGACACTCAGACAGCTGAGAAAGATGAGGGTGCCGGGCAGTCTCTGAGGGCTCAGTACGAGAGGAGCCTGGATGCTGAGCGGATGGTGTGTGAGGAGAAACTGCTCGCCCTCAGGATCAGGAAGTGGCAACAGGGCAGTCGCATGTTGGAGGAGGAGACGGTTCACCCTGAGACCCACCTGGCGGCTGAGACGCACTACATGGAGCCTACAGGGATCCTTTACACCCAGCAGCAGGTAGAGGAGACGAGAGCTGGCATGGAAACTGAGGCCACGCCCCCCTCTTTCCATACATCACCCAGGCTGAAGGCGAGGACAGTCGATCCTGAAGTCTCAATATCCAACTCACCTAAAGTAACAGCCAAAGGAGGTGAGCTGGAGACGTCGGCCTCCATCAGACGAGAAGAAACACGAGACGAAGCCACAATGAAAAGTGGAGTACAGGAAGTGAAGTCATCACCTGGAGCTACAGGTAGGTCAGAGGACAGACTCAGAGAATCACAGAGGCCCGTCAGGTCCATCAAAGACAGGTTCCTCAGTGAAGCTGTGACTCCTGACGGAGCCGGATCAGCTGAGTCATATGAGAAGGAGGAGTCTCTGAGGGCTCAGTACGAGAAGAGCCTGGAGGCCGACCGGATGGCGTGTGAGGAGAAACTGCTCGCCCTCAGGATCAGGAAGTGGCAGCATGGCGTGAGGATGTCGGAGGAGGAGACGTTTCACCCGGAGACCGACCTGCCTCTGCCGGCTGAGATGCACTACATGGAGTCCGAGCAGCATGTTTACACCCACCAGGTGGCCGACCCTCCTCCCATCCCAACACCTACAGGCAGAGCAGAGGGAGGAACACCCGCCGGGGTCAAAGCCAGAATAAACACCACAGCAGAGCCGGACGCCGAGGCATCGGCCACACAAAGATCTCCCAGAGTGAAAGCCAGAGAAGAGAAGATGTTGTTTGAGAAGACGAGAGAGGAGCGAGAGCTTCAGCTTTCCAGGGAGAACATATCGGAGCTGAAGAACGAGAGCGAGAAGTTGTTCAGCGAGGAAGAGGCGCTGACTCAGCGCATCATGAAGTGGCAGCAGGATGTTCTGATGGAACAAGAGCCAGTGAAGCTGGAACCCGACTGGGTAGAGGGTTACTCACCGATCCAGGCAGACCGGACCACCAAGGCTCCACCATCACTTCCACAGCTGGAGGCGGTACGCAGCAGGAAGACTCCCCTCGCACAAACAGCCAAGGAGAAGTTCCTCTTGAGCGACCCGGTTCCTGCTGGTTTCCAGGACCAGGAGGGGGACGACCTGCCAACGGAGGGCCGTGAGACCAGGCTGCAGAGGGACAGCGAGTACTTTGTCAGTGAGGAGGAAGCACTGGCTCAACGCATCCTGAAATGGCAGCAGGATGTTGTTGAGCAGGAGGAAGTGGCCGAGCTGGAGTCAGAGTGGGCTTTGGAAAAACAGCCAGCCCCTGGGGCGCCGCTAGAGCCTCATGGAACTCCACGTGAGCCTTCTAATGGCGGTTTAGCCCCGCATGGCGGTTCTGCTCCTCACGATGCTCCTCACGACGGCTCTGATCGTCACAGTGGCTCCGCCCCTCCCCAGTCTTCTTCCATGACAAGCCGTTTTCCTGCAGACAGTTTATCACACCATGTGAGTGTAAAAGATAAAATGGGTCGTGGAGCTTCTCCTGTTCAGTCCACAGAGTCCTCCATCAGGAGTCCACAGGAACATTTAGGAGGAGAGGAAGAGAGGAGGCGGAGCTGGGAGGAGCACGCTGTGACGGTCGATAAATCCAGCAGCCAACGCTTCCAGTCGGAGGTCAGAGAGGAGAGAGGAGCGAGTAGTGAGAGCATTGGATGGAGGCAACGAGAAGGTTTGCGAGAGGGAAGAAGTGCTGAGAGCCACGAACGAGGAGTGATAAAGGAGGAGAGGAGAATCCAGGAGGAGTCCCAGGAAGGAAAAACATCAGCGAGGGTAAAAGAAGGAGCGAGAAGTGCTGCAGGAACCCGTCCAGCATTCACCAAGGAAACATCGTCACTGACAGTAAAGACTGGAGAGATGTCAGAGTTCAGCTGCTACTTCCAGGGTGTTCCTCCTCCCTCCGTCAGCTGGCTCAAAAACGGCCACCCTCTGGACCACAACCCAGACTATGACATCACCACCGGACCGAACTGCTCCAAGCTCACTGTGTTCTATCCAACCACAGACCACCAGGGCACCTACGACTGTGTCATCATCAATAAACATGGAAAGTCCATCTGCAGCGGCACTCTGGAAATCTCCAGGAAGGTGTCAGAGGCGTCAGGAGGCTCACAGGAAGTGGTCGTCACAGAGGAGCCAGGTGGAGGACGTGAACTCCGGGAGACCATGATGGAGGAGGAACTTCTGACCTTCATGGACTCGGGGAAGGCCACGCTGCAGGTGCCTCAGGCGGTGATCCACAAACGCCGCAGCTCAGATGAACCTCTCAGCTCCTCACCGGTACAGATCCGAATCACAGCCGCCACTCCTGTCCCGGAGATGCCAGAGGACAGCGGCGAGAACAGAGCTCCGCCTTTTATGGAGAAGACTTCAGAGGATGAGGGAGCCTCTCAGACGCTCAAACACAAGTTCACCTTCTCCTATGATGTAGTCGGTGAAGCTCCTCGTGTGGTCGCTGAATTAGAGAACATCAGCTGCTCTGAGGGTGACACTGTTGTGTTGGAGTGCGTCATCACCGGAGAACCCGCCCCAGAAACCACATGGTACTACGATGACGTGTGTCTGGGAGTCACGGCTGGACAGTACAGAGCTGAGGTGGAGGATAATGTCTACAGGCTGTACATCAGCAGTTTTACACACACTGATGCTGGAGTGTACAAATGTGTTGCTAGAAACAAGCTGGGAGAAGTCAGCAGCATCTCCGATGTGTCATTCCAAGCGGATGCTGTGGAGGAGGAGGACTTCACTGCGTCTGGGGATGTCAGGAAGTCTCCTGTTGGCATCACTGAAGCTCCATCAGACGTCAAAGCCTCAAGATCCAGACCGGGTGTCTCCAGACAGCCTCCGGGTGTATCCGGCTGCGGCCTGCAGGCTTCTGCTGCTGTAATAAAAGTGTCTCAGATTAAACAGGCGTTTGAGTCCAACACACCGGTTGCAGTAATAATACCTCCGTCTCCTGAGGAGCAGAGAAAGGGAGCAGTGTTCCCACAAGAGTTTATACCTGCTGTGGCCATCTCCCTTGACAGGCAGGAACCTGTGGAGACCCTCCAGGAGGAAGTGCAGGAGTCTCCAGAACTGGTGAAGCCTCAGCCACAGAAACCTGCAAGTGAGATGGAGGTGAGGGAGGAGACTGTTTGTACGTTTGACAGGACGAGCAGCTTCTTTCCCTTCCAGTCTGAAAAACGTCCTGCTCCTAAACGCTCTGTCAGAACTTCATCTCCCGCTGAAGAAGCCGTTAAACCCACAAGAGTTTCTGAAGCTCTCCGACCTGAGAGACAAAGTTCAGCTGCGACGTCTTCCTCTGTTCACGGAGAGGCTGAAGTTCCCGGTGTGGAGGGTCCCGCTCGTCCTGTCCTGGAGGTTTTGACAGAAGTTGAGAAACATGTGAAACACAAGGTTGAAGGATTAGAGGGATGTGTTTGTGCGGCTGGGGTAGAGGACCTGATCTCTGTCCCAGAGCCCTCGATGGACAGCGGGGTCTTTGTCTGTCTGCCAGACTCCCAGACGGACGACACCGAGGTGTCAGAGACAGTCGAGGGTGATGCAATCGAGTCTCAGACACAAATCCAGGCAGGAAATCAGAGGGTGGATGTGGATGTACCTGAACCTCTTATTGTCAAGCCCAAAGTCGACCCCAGAACCAGGTGTGCCCCCCAGAACTGGGAGGGAGGTGGTCCGGACCGGGCCTCGGCAGCCATCAGCTCAATGGAGGAAGAGGAGGTCACGTTCGGCACGGTGTATGACTACTACAACCCTCCGACGGACTGGGGACGGCCTCTGTCCCCGGAGTCGGAGATGTCCATCGAGATCGGCAGCACCGTAAGCGAAGAGGTAGCCGAAGCAGCCGAGAGGTTCTTCACCCCTGGTTCTTCCACCGAGGCCTCGCAGCCAATTGCAGAGTCCTTCCACACGCCCAGCTCTGACACGGCCGGTGGGTTCATGACCCCGCAGGAGTACCCCTTCTCCCCCGTCGAACACAAGAGGCTCTCCACAGGAGAGTCCAGCGAGAGGTTCTTCTCCCCGCTTCAGTTCCTTCCCTCTCCTGCTGACGAGGGCGTCGAAACATGTGGAATAACGGCAGAGGAAAGTCGATTCCTCGCTCAGAGCAAAAGCTCTTTAGGCCTGGCAACCCTTCAGGAGAAAGTGCAGGGAATCCCCCCGGCCTTCCTCAAACCGCTCATCAAGAAACGAGTCTTTGAAAACGACTCGTTGATGTTCTACGCCGAGGTGTTTGGCCTTCCTTCCCCAGAGGTGAAGTGGTTCTGCAACAAGACCCAGCTGGTGGCAGACAGCAGGGTTGTAATGGAGAGAGATGGGGACAGCATCTCCCTCACGGTTCATAATGTCTCTAAAGCCGACCAGGGAGAGTACATCTGCGAGGCGGTGAATTACGTCGGGGAGGCCAGGAGCGTGGCCTTAGTGGTCGTCGTGTCTCAAGAGGTGAGGTTCATGCCGGCTCCACCTGCCGTCACCCATCAGCACGTGATGGAGTTCGATGTGGAGGAGGACGACTCCTCTCGCTCTCCATCCCCTCAAGAGATCCTGCTGGAAGTGGAACTGGATGAAAACGAGGTGAAAGAGTTTGAGAAGCAGGTGAAGATCATCACTATTCCTGAGTACACGGCCGACAACAAGAGCATGATCATATCTCTGGATGTGTTACCGAGTCTCTACGAGGAGGGCGCCGTGGACTTCGTCACCCAGGAGCACGACCAACTGAAAATCGCTTTCGAGGTCACGGAGATGCCTCCGAGGTTCATCAATCCCATCTGCGACATGGAGACCCCGGAGGGCACCACGGTGATGTTCGAGTGCTCCCTGATGGGGATTCCTTCTCCCATCGTGTCCTGGTTCAAAGGGGATGGAAAGCTTCCTCACAACAACAAGAAGTACCTCCACTCCTCCGACGGAGACAACCACTTCCTGAAGATCTGTAAAGTCACCCCACAGGACAGCGGCGTGTACACCTGCAGGGCTATCAACATTGTGGGGGAGACTCTGTGCAGGGCCTCCCTGGTGGTAGTAAACGCCAAGGCTTTCTCCGGGAAGACCCGTGGCCGGGAGCTCACCGCCGTGTCGCTGGGAAGCGCTAAAGTCCAGCCTCAGAAGTTTGACCTAATGGTCGGCAACACGTCATTCGATGGAGAGCAAGTGTCAGAAATCGAGCTCGAGTTTGAGTTCGAGCAAGAGGCCGATGAGTCGCAGCGTGCCGTCAGGTTGGTGGCCAACACCGACCATGAGACCAGCGAACAGGGAGAGAAATACGTCAGCATTAACTTTGATGTATTTGCTGAGCCAGCAAAAGATGACAAGATCGAGTTCAAAGGGAAGTCCTCCGACATGTGCAGCTTCCAGTTCCAGGTGACTGAGACGGCTCCCAAATGCGTCATCCCCTTAACTAACGTAACCGCAGCGGTCGGGACGCCCGTTATCCTCCAGTGTCTTGTTAGTGGTAAACCGAACGCCACCGCCGAGTGGTTCAAAGACGGAGAGCGCATCGCAGACAGCCGCTGCATCATCCAGGAGAAAACCGCAGGTCACTTCAATTTGCTCATTACCAACGTGACCCAGAGTGATGCTGGAGAGTACAAGTGCATCCTCCACAACTCGGCCGGCTGCGTTGAAACCACAGCGCTGCTCAAGGTGTTTTAGGTTCTGAGGCTGGTCGCACAAAGTTGAGCTCACCATCCACGATTTTTAGTTTTAAGGTCAACCAAGACTTTAAAAAATAATGTGGCTGACAAAGAAGCCTGCTGCTTTACTGTAAAATTGAAAACAAGTCAAACAAACGTTTAAATACATCAAATGTTTTCACATGTCTGAGCCTTTTTTAAACATTTCTACTGATTGTTTCCTCACATTTAAAACATTTAAAACATTTCTACTGATACTCACATCCTCACATTTAAAACATTTATACTGATCGTTTCCTCACATTTAAAACATTTCTACTGATTGTTTCCTCACATTTAAAAAATGTCTACTGATCGTTTCCTCACGTTTAAAACATTTCTACTGATCATTTCTTCACATTTCTTCACATTTAAAAAATGTCTACTGATCATTTCCTCACATTTAAAACATTTCTACTGATCGTTTCCTCACATTTAAAACATTTCTACTGATAGTTTCCTCACATTTAAAACATTTCTACTGATACTCACATCCTCACATTTAAAACATTTATACTGATCGTTTCCTCACATTTAAAACATTTAAAACATTTCTACTGATTGTTTCCTCACATTTAAAAAATGTCTACTGATCGTTTCCTCACATTTAAAACATTTCTACTGATCATTTATTCACATTTCTTCACATTTAAAAAATGTCTACTGATCATTTCCTCACATTTAAAACATTTCTACTGATCGTTTCCTCACATTTAAAACATTTCTACTGATAGTTTCCTCACATTTAAAACATTTTTACTGCTCGTTTCCTCACATTTAAAACATTTCTACTGATAGTTTCCTCACATTTAAAACATTTCTACTGATCGGTTCTTCACATTTAAAAGATTTCTACTGATAGTTTCCTCACATTTAAAACTTTTAAAACATTTAAAAGATTTCTACTGATTGTTTCCTCACATTTAAAACATTTAAAACATTTCTAGTGATAATTTCCTCACATTTAAAACATTATATTGTATATTGTATACATATATATTGTCAACATTAAAGTTTTCCTTTTAATTCAACAATAACTTTGGGGCGAAGTTGACGTGTTTAGCTTCAATTTGTCAGACTTTATTTATTGTAA
Organism: Embiotoca jacksoni; assembly: GCF_022577435.1. NCBI lineage: Eukaryota > Metazoa > Chordata > Actinopteri > Embiotocidae > Embiotoca > Embiotoca jacksoni. Next base: position 10,444,003 of record NW_027185340.1, read on the forward strand.
CTGTATAAACCCAGTAGAAGAGAGTAAAGGATCTTTGTGCGACCAGCCGGCTGTCATGTCGGTGAAAACAGTATTATTTTGTTCATTGAAAGCGAGCTGAGAAAACAAACAGCTGAAATGTGCCCGCTGCTGAATGTTCATTAAAACTTCATGTTTGTTTTATTTATTTCAGTGACATGAAGAGTGTGAAGAATTTGTGTAAAAACACAAATACACAAAACATTCAAACAACTACATATCATTGACATTAAACTTTTTTTTTGTTATTAATAGGAACGTTTTTGTGTGAAGCTGCAAATCCAAAGTAATAATTTAGCTGACAGATCAATTAAAAAACAAAACAAATATAAAGTAAGATTCATGAATCACCTGTAAGTATTAGAGCTGAGAGATAATAAATTAGAAAAAACACTTGTTGATAAGATGTTAAATTATAATTTATGTGTTCACATCACTGCTTTGTTTTGGTTTGAAAAACCTCCTACCCTAATAAATCAACATTAATGATCAGGAACATCTTTTTGAACTGCTGACTTTAATGTTTCAGTGGTTTTCAGAGATTTTAAAAGTTCTACTGTCCAGTTTTGTTTTGGATTTTTGTGTTTTGGAGAGTTTCTGCTGCTCGTCAATGATATTTGTGGGTTTATAAATCAAGCTGATAGTTCATAGAAGAGTTAGTTGATCACTAATTTTAAAGATGGATAACACTGTGAAACTTTTTTTTAAAGTTTTGATGTAAATATGTGTAATTTTAGAGGAATACGAGTCGTGTTTACCCGTAAAGTCAGCCAATAAAGACAATCTGGTGATGAGGTAGAAATCTGTGGTTTATTTGTACAGGTTTGTCTCCAGTTTGTCTCCAGTTTATATAATAAAATATCTGATGATGTACAGTTGGAGTGTCAACTTGTTTTCTTACAGGGTATATGACATTATTCATTGTTCATATGGTCCAGTTATCCGTCTGCAAATTTAAAAGATAAAATACAGAATAAAATAGAACCCGTTTAATTTATTGGTCGAACGACTTCATCAGCCAATATTAGCCAATCACAGATAAATAGATATGAAAACTTTTATTCAACAGAACATAATTCAGAACATGATGCTCAGGGTAAATTATCAACTCTTCTTTATGCGTTTTTCTTTATTTATATTTATTAAATTCCTGTTCTAGATGTTGTTTTAAACGTTAAAGTTCATTGTTAAACTGTCAAATATTTCGACTCCATTAAATATCTTTGTCAACAGTGTTTTATAACCACGTTTCAGGCGATATATCGATGTCTATATTTTTTACTTCCTAATATCTGGATGACTTCAGCTCCTAAAAACTTCATATCTGTTGGGCTCCTGGTGAAAAAAGTTTGTTGTTTCAGACTTTTGGTGCTGGTTGAAGCTCATTGCACCAAACACTGAATTAATTTACTCAAACTGAAACATGTGAAACACTGATGTTTGATCAAAGTGTTTATTATCAGCAGTGTGTATGGTTATTTGTTCTGTTTAGCTTTAATAGTGAATTTAAACAGATGAGATTCATTTTTAACCAGAGAGACAAACTACAAAGAATCTGTTGTGTTTGTTTAGTGTTTGATTCATTGGAGAAAACGGAGTGTTGATATCAATGACTCTGAATATGTTTGTGTTTTTGTTGTGTGTATCAGGGCTGTCAGTCTGCTAACAGGAATTTAAAACAGACATTTTGTCCTTAAAATGAAACATGTATTTCTAGATCCTGCAGCAGACGAGAACGTCGTCAGCATGTTTTTTAATCCTCTCATTGATTGATTGATTTTATCAGCTGACTTGTGTTGAAGGACAGCCCTGATATGTGCCCTTGTGATCGTATTGTTGGTGTCATAGCGTCTGTGTTGTGGATGTTGTTATGAGTGTTGCTCAATGTTTCCCAACAGAGCACTCTAGCACCACCGTCACCACCGTGGAGGAGCAAGAGGAGACCTTCCTCACTGGTGTCCAGTTACCTCACAATCTTAAAACACTTGAACTCCAGCCAGAGTCCAAACGCTTCTCTTCCACCTTAGAGAAGAAAAAAGAAAAGCCAGTTTTCCTTAGCCAGCTGTTGCCGGCTGCCGTGACCAGTGGGGAAACGGCCCGGTTCACCGTCACGGTGTCCGGCTGTCCGAAGCCCAGCGTCCAGTGGTCCCACAATGGGAAGGTCATTCAGAGCTCCTCTGTTTACAGGCTGATGGAGGAGAGGGAGGAGCACGTGCTGCTGATCTCTCGGGTCACGTCTAAGTACGAGGGCGAGTACTCCTGCACGGCCTCCAACAGGTTCGGTCAGACCACCTGCAGCACCTACCTGGAGCTGAAAAAGCCAGATATCAGCCAGGCGGAGAAATGGGTGGAGAAGATGTTCAAAGTCACAGGTCGACCTCCGGCGTTCACGGTTCAGATCCAACCTGTGAGCTGCTCCGAGGGGGGAGAGGTTTCTTTTACCTACAGTGTCAGTGGGGATCCAGCCCCTAATGTGAAGTGGTTAAAGGGGGCCTTCCACATCCAGCCTAGTAGAACCTGTGTGATCACAGCCAACCCCGATGGGTGTGGCTCCATCAGCATGAAGGGCGTGAAACAGGAAGACAGTGGTTTGTACTCGTGTCGAGCCTCCAACCCGCTGGGCGAGGCGACGAGCAGCGCTGAGCTGGTCGTGTTCAGAGAACCGGCGTCTGTGTCTCGTCAGAAGGAGCAGTTCTCCAGTCTTCAGAAGAAAGGCTACAAGGTGTCGGTGACAGAACAGGCCACCGAGTCCCGCCTGTACCAGGTCAGCCTGCCTGGCCAGGATCGAGTCCGACCGGACCAGATGGTTTACACCATCGGCACCGAGGACCGCCAGATCATTCCCAGCGAGCAGGTGGGCTCTCTCACGGAGCTCAGTGTCTCTGCCGCCACGGTTCACCGCGAGCGTCTAACACAGCAGGCGGCGGTGCTACAGACCCACGAGGTGGAGGAGAGGGTGTCCGTGGTTCCAACCCGCCCGCCTCAGGTGTCAGCGGTTCCCGCCAAGCAGCTCCACACGGCGGCATTTACATCATCCGTGGAAGAGAGCCAGGACCTCACGGAGCAGCACTGCGACCGCATTCAGAGCCCCGAGGTCATTGAGCTCCGGCCAGCCACAGAAAAAAGGTCAAAGGTCATGTCAGCTGTGGCCGAGGAGCTCACTCCGCTTTCTACTGTCAGCACAGAGCCGCTGGCTGACAGGAAGTCTGCGACCATCAGACCCACCTCAGAGCCTAAACATGTGGTCAGCGGGCACCAGGTGGAGTCTCAGCTGTCCATCTTGAGGGAGCGGTCTCAGGAGATCCTCTCTGCTCAGGAGGAGACGGGCTACCGGCTCACAGAGGGGGTGAAGATCTTATACTCAGCCCAGTCTGCAGAGAAGCGGCTGCTCACTGAGGGCCACACGGACCGACTAGCAGCAGCAGACTCTGCTGTGGCGTCTTCCATCAGGATGGAGCACAAGCGACCTGTCGTGGCTGCGCTCAGCGAGTCCAAACACACGCTCTCAAAGGAGATGCAGCTCTCCGTGATGAAGCCTGCGGAGGAAGCTGCTCATCTCGGTAAGGACATGATGATGAAAGCAGCTCTCTCCGCTGAAGAGAAGCGAATGCTGAAGGCAGAGTCCACGCAGCTGCTGCCCAGTCTGGACAGTGCAGAGTCCATCCAGCCGCAGGTGGAAGGAGAGCAGCTGCTGCACCTGCAGGTCATCACAGATCAGGACCTCCTCCCCTCTGAGAGGAGCTTCACCTGTGACCAACCAGCAGCAGAGCAGGCAGGCAGCAGGAAGAGCCCCACTCTGCTGCACACTGTCAGCCAGAATGAACAGAGGACCGTTGTGTGTGAGGACACGTCAGAGTTTGAGGCCAAAGCTAGCAGTGTGACCCTGCAACCCCAGAGAGAGGCCCCCACTCTGTTGCATCTGCAGTCCACCCAGCCTGTGGAGGCGCTGCCCAAAGAGGGGGTTCTCACCCTGGAGAAGCCCGACCAGCAGCTTGCAGCACCAAAACAAGAGAAGACCCGGAGCCACGCAGCCGTCTCTGAGGAGAGGAGAGAGCTCACCGCTGATTATCACTCAGAGCTGGATCTGTCTGTGACTGGAGTTCAGTCTCAGGTCCGAACTGAGCCCAAACCTCAGAACATCCTTCAACTCTCATACCAGCCACTGCAGCTGCCCAAAGAGACACCGCTCAGCGTGGACGTCAAGCAGCAGCGAGCGTTGGTGCAGAAGGAGGACCGCTGGAACGTGATGCACGTCCCCAGCGTGGCCGACAGTCGGGCCTTCGAGGAGGGTCACACCGAGAGTCTGACGGCAGTGGACAGGTTCACCTGCCTCACGGCCGTAGAGCCAAAAGTGCCCACCGAGCCGGTCCAGATAGAAGAGAAGGAGATCTCCACCGAGAGCAGCGTCCCGCTGGAGGCGGCGCAGCAGGACTTTGCTGTTGAGATCCAAGAGGGTCAGTCGGTCCGGCGGTCGATAGTGATGGACGAGAAGCGAGTGCTGACAGGGGAGCTCTCTCAAGAGATCACCAGGTCAAAGTCCTCCAAAGTCGCCATCAGCAAGCAGCCCAAACTCTCCCTCATGGCACCAGAATCTGAAGACAGTCCAGCTCTGCCCAAAGAGATGACGTTTGTCATTCAGATCCCCAAACCGTCCAGTCTGAACATCCGCCGTCAGCTCAGAGACGCGCTCCAGTCTGCCGTGGCCACCGAGCAGCCAGTGCTACTGGCCGATGTCGTAGGAAGCTCAAAGGCTATAGATGTACAGGAGGTCAAGGTTCAAAGGGAGCCCCGGTGGGCTATGTTTACATACCTGATCACCACAACAGGTGCTCCCATGGAAGTCACTCTGGCCTTTGAGGGTAAATACCCTCAGACGGCCGACCTCAGGACTGAACTGCAGGCAGCTCTCCACTCCATCGTGTATCAGGAAGCCCACGTTCTCACCTCAGAGCAGCCGGGCACGATGCAGCTGGACAAACCTCAGAGGGCGCAGGTCAACTCGGCCCGCTCCAAACAGATGCTGTCATCCGTGGTAGAAACAGTGGGTGTGGCCGAAAGCACGGTAGACTTCACTGCTGTTAAATCTCAGGCGGCTTCACTGAAGACTGAGTCTCGACTGTCAGTTGAATGTGCTGCAGCGGAGCGACAGGTCGAGGTGCAGCAGTTTTCCCACATCCAAGAATCCACCGAGGCTCACGTGACTTTTGAGCAGTCGGTGAAGGTGTCCAGACAGGAGGTGAGGTCGGTCACGGGCAAAAGTCGAGAAAAAGACACAGGAGCAGCTGTTGTTACCACAGTTCTGCCTCCCACCTCCGTCCCCACCGAGCAGGTGGTGGACGTCCAGCAGCAGATCAGGGAGGAGGTCTTCAGAGAGGTGACAGTGTCAGAGCAGAGAGAAAACCCCGTAATAGTTTCCTCCCTCCAAGACGTATCCGTTGAGGAGGGTAGTAACGTAACCTTTAGCACAACCATTAAGTACAGCACTAAGGTAAACTGGTTTTTTAACGGCCAATTGGTGAAATCTGGCAAAGAGTTCAAGTGTTCCAGAGAGCACGACACATACACACTGGTTATCCACACGGTTGTCAAGGAGACGCACCAAGGAGAGTATGTTTGTGAGGCTGAGAACGAAGCCGGCAGGACAACGACGTCTTCCAGACTCACTGTGATCTCAAGAGGTTTGACAACAGGAGAAATCAATGTGTCATTCATTCATTCATAGCCTGAGAGGAACTAATCATTCACTCCTCTGTCCTCTCACCAGTATGATACCTTCTTCATTCACTCCTCTGTCCTCTCACCAGTACGACACCTTCTTCATTCACTCCTCTGTCCTCTCACCAGTATGATACCTTCTTCATTCACTCCTCTGTCCTCTCACCAGTACGATATCTTCCTCACTGTGGTTTCTATATCAAGTCATGTTGGTTCTGATCACTGGATGCTACTAACTCACCCTGCCTTGTTTGTTCCACTTCATTCTGTGGTCAGCAGTCACCTACAGACCAGAACCATCACGTCTAAGCAGGTTCAGCTGATGGTTGTCAAGGTGGTTGTTATGGTTCTGGTCTTTAGAACGCTCTCGTGGTATTTCCATGGTCACTTAGGCATAGCAGTAGGAACAGGTTCCTGTAGGTCCATCCTGAGTAGGAGCAGGTTCTAGTAGGTCCATCCTTAGTAGGAACAGGTTCGTGTAGGTCCATCTTCAGTAGGAACAGGTTCGTGTAGGTCCATCTTCAGTAGGAACAGGTTCCTGTAGATCCATCCTCAGCAGGAACAGGTTCCTGTATATCCATTCTCATTAGGAACAGGTTCCTGTAGGCCCATCCTCTCCACATCTCCAGTGTCTCTCTGCATGCTCTGTAGGCTTCACCTGCTTTCATCTGTCACAGACTTGTTGTTCCTACTGCTGGCGGGAACCGTAGCCCCATGACAGTCAGAGACAGCAGCTCTGACACCATGGGGTTAATGTTCTGGCTGTTTCTCTCCTCCGCAGTCACTCCACCATCGCTGTACATTCCTCCATCGCTGTACATTCCTCCATCCCTGTTCCTCATCTGTCCATGTTGTTACAGCAGCAGTGGAGCTCATCACTAACGTTTACTTTCTACTTTGTGTCTCAGTGCCACCCGTCTTCAGGCAGAGAATCACACCTCTGGAGATCAACATCGGCAACCAAGCCAGGTTCGAGTGTGAGGTGGAGGACGCTCCGGATGTCACTTTCAGATGGTACAAATCCAGCGTTGAGATCAGACAGAGTGAGAAGTATCGGATTATCAGCCGCCACACCACCTCCTCCCTGGAGCTCCTTAACCCCGTGAAGCCTGACAGTGGCGAATACAGCTGCAAAGCTTCCAACCAGCACGGCACAGACAGCTGCAGTACCTCCCTCATCGTCACGGGTAAGACCCCACGGGACCTTCCTTAAACTATCGCTGTGTGTTCATGTGTTGGAGAGAGAGAGAATTATATACAGACCTGAGTCATTGTGCTGCAGTGTGTTAAACTCAATCTGGTTTGGCAACATGTCTCCATGTGGAGGATCAAAATGTTCTCATGTTTAAACCCACATTGATCACCAACTTCACTGGTTAGTTGATTTCTGATGGTGTATGTTTCCTCTGTGAACTTATTGTATGTCTACCTGCTCTCCATAGAGATGTACCCTCCAGTATTTGTATCAAAACCCGACCCAATGACTCTGTATGTGGGCAAACAGGCCGCACTCCAGTGCTCGCTCACTGGATCCTCCCCCATGGACGTTGTCTGGCACAAGGACAACATAGCCGTCTCCTCTGAAGGGAACTATGTGATGAAGTGTGAGAGGAACAAGTATTCCCTTCACATTAACAGACTTGAGCTGACTGATCAGGGAGTGTACCTATGCAAGGCCTCCAACGCGATCGGCACGGCCACCTTTACCACAGAGCTCACGGTCATCAAGAAGCCCAGCTTCGTTAGCAGCATTGAGCCGGCGTCAGCTGCTGTCAATGACCCGCTGAGGCTGGAGTGCCAGGTGGATGAGGACACTGGTGTGACCGTCACCTGGACCAGGGATGGCAAAAAGGTCCATCAGAGCATGGATAGTAAACTGTCCTTTGAGGACAAGGTGGCCGTTCTTGAGATACCAAAGTCCAAACTTAAGGACTCTGGGAAGTATGCGTGCACGGCCACCAATGAGGCTGGGAGCTCCTCTTGTGAGGCTGTGGTGACGGTTCAAGGTAAGATCTTAAGGGGGTCTCTCCGTTAGTTTAGTGAGCTGGTGGATTATGACTGACACCTGCAAGCTGCTGCTAACACTCTGCACTGCTGTCCTCGTTATTTCCTGTTTCTCTGTCTCTTCTGACCAAATCTTGGTGTTTTTAACTGAACACTCTTTCAGAGCCGCCGGCCTTTGTCAAGAAAATGGAAGCTAAGATCACGTGGAAGCAGGGTATAGCTGCACGCCTGCAGTGCACGGTTAAAGGATCGCCTGAACTTCGGATCCACTGGTTCTGGAACGAGAGAGAGCTTAGTGATGGAGACAAATATAAAATCTCTTTCAAGAATGGAGTGGCCACATTTGAGATAATGAACCTGGTGGTCACAGACAGCGGCAGCTACACCTGTGAGGTGTCGAATAACGCTGGCAGCGAGAGCTGCAACACTCTTATAGCTGTTAAAGGTTGGTTTAATGATGCATCTACGTTACACTCACTATCAGTTCAGGTTACTTTTGGTGTTCATACTCACTCTTCTGACATCCAGAGCCGCCGTCCATTAGAAAAGAGCTGCAGACGGTGGAGGCCGTGAAGGGAGCAGCAGCTCAAATGGAGTGTGAGATCACTGGAACAGCTCCTTTTGAAATCAGCTGGTTAAAAAATAAGAAAGCCATCAGAAGTGATCAGAAATACACAATAATCTGGCAGGAATCCGTGTCCAGGCTGGAGATCCAGAGCTTTGAGAGTGCCGATGTTGGAGATTATCAGTGTGTAGTATCCAACGATGTGGGAAAAGTCACCACTAAAGCTGTGGCTAAACTGAAAGGTCAGTCAGCTGAGAGAACTGTTGTGGAGGTTTCATGTTGTGCTTCAGATCCAGTTTTTAACCTGTAATGTGTTTTTGTAGAACCACCAACTTTCACAAAGAGAGTTGAGAGTGTCACTGCGGTTCTAGGAAACACAGTGAAGCTGCAGGGCACCCTGAAAGGCTCCGCCCCTATCACTGTCAAATGGATGAAAGACGCAGAAATCCTGCGAGATGACGATCCAAACATCAAGATGATGTTTGAGAACAGTGTTGCTTGCCTGTCCATCACAGCCGTGGCCATCACCCACGGCGGCAAGTACTGCTGCCAAGCAGAGAACGAGGCCGGGCAGCAGAAGTGTGAAGCCACACTGACTGTTCAAGGTCAGAAATGCTCATCCAGAACCGGGCATCTACTTCTGTTAGTTCTGTGTCTGCACTCTTTATCTGAACCACTAACGGGTCTGTCTTATCCCAGAACCTGCCAGAATCATAGAACCTGCAGAGTCCATCAGTGTGACCGCAGGAGATTCAGCCACACTGGAGTGCACCATCTCTGGAAGCCCAGAGCTCAAAGTGAAGTGGTTTAAAGACGGGAAGGAGATGATCAGTGGGCGTAAATATAAGATGACTGTGAAGGATAATTTGGCCTCCATGAAGATTCTTACAGCAGAAAAAGGAGACACTTCAGAGTACAAGATGGAGGTGTCCAATAAAGTGGGGAAGGACCAGTGCACCTGCTCCGTCACGGTCTTAGGTTAGCTCCTGGTTTCTGATCCTTTAACTCTCAGGAATGCTGCTACTGTTTTACAAATAATTGAAATAAGAGTTATTAACAACTTTTAGTTGTAGATTGTGTTTCTAAACTTGAAGTCTCTGTATTCACGTCGGACGTTAAGCTTTGGCCTGATAGCTGAAATGATTCAATCGACTAAACTCAGTGTTGGTTTCTTTGAATTTTGTTGAGCGGTTCTTTTCAGGAACCCTCTGTTAACTCCTGGGATGTTTTGTCTTCAAATACCAGATCGGATAATGCCTCCAACTTTCACCAAGTCTCTGAAAAGAGTTGACGGAAACGTTGGTAATGACATCTCCATGGACTGCAAGGTGTCCGGGTCCCAACCCATGAGCGTAGTTTGGTTCAAAGACGACCAGGAGATTGAATCTGGAGCCAAACTCCAGCCTCAGTTCAAAGATGGCTCGGCGACACTGAGAATCGCTCGGCTGGAGAAGTCAGACTCTGGAGTTTACAAATGCAGAGCCACCAATTCAGCTGGCTTTAAAGAAACCAGCGGCACACTCTATGTCAAAGGTCACGACCGTGCTTTTTTCTTGCTTCTGTTTGTTGTATGCTGTCCTTGAACGGTTTCATGCTAACATGAAATGTGTTTTGTTGGCGGCCTCCAGAGCCCCCGGTGTTCACAGGGAAACCCGACAACCAGGAAGTTATTCCGGGGAGCACAGTCTCCTTCAGAGCAGCCTTCACTGGAACAGCTCCTCTGGCTGTGAGGTGGTTCAGAGAGGAACAAGAGATCACAACTGGAGGCTCTTATTTTATAAAGAAAGAGGCCTCTTCAAGCTCTTTGGAGCTTCACTCTGTGAAGCCCATTGACTCGTCTCAGTACACGTGCCAGGTGTCCAACGATGCTGGGAAGGTGGACTGCACCGCGGTCCTCTTCGTGAAAGGTGCCTGTCTTCAGTATCCGTGCAGCTGCATGAACACGTCTTTACATCCTCAAGTGACATCGATATGATACTAACATCATGTCTCCTGTCTCATAATGAATGTTAACCTCTTCTCTCAGAGCCTCCGGTCTTTGTGAGGAAGCTCGAGGCCACCAAACTCGTCACCAGCAGCGACTCGGCACGGCTAGAGTGCAAAGTGACGGGCAGCCCCATCATCAGCTTCAAGTGGTTTAAGGACCAGATGGAGATCAGCTCCAGTCCTAAATACTCCATGAGCTCCACTGACTTAGTGGCAACTCTGGAAGTAGTTGATTGTAGAGTAGAGGACAGCGGAGAGTACGTCTGTGTGGCATCCAGTGAGGCCGGGACGGACCGCTGCAGCAGCACCGTCACCGTCAAAGGTCGGTTCAGGTTACAGATGTCCTTTTGACTGCTTGTATTGTCTTTTCTATTGACTTTTATTGTGAAATTGAAGATATTCAGCTTTCCAATTGTTCCCTCCCAGTGGCGTTACCATAGCATGACCACTGAGGATGTCTGATCCGAAGATCATAAAACTATTTTTAGCTTCACAGTAAACCTCCGTTCAGTGCAGCGTGCTGACACGTCCGATGTTTCCTTCCAGAACCGCCTGTGTTTGTTCGTAGTTTGGAGCCCAAAGATGTGGTGAAAGGTTCCGAGATGATGCTGGAGTGCCAGGTGTCTGGCTCCTCCCCTTTCACTGTGTCATTTTATAAAAACACAAAAGCGATCAGGAACGACAAAAGACACAGGCTCACTGTGAAAGAGGAGCTGGTAGTCCTGCAGGTGGTGGCGGTGGAGGCGGGAGATGTCGGGCGGTACCAGTGTACTGTAGAGAACGAGGTGGGGAGGTCCTCCTGTGAATGTCAGGTGACTCTGAAAGGTTGGTTCAGACGCTCTTCTTTAATTTTTTAATCAGCGTTTTAAATCTTCATCTTAAAGCTAGTTCCCTTAAGGTGCTTTATTTCTAAGTTCTCTTTACAATTGGTGCAACAGCTCCACCTTCTACCTGTCGACCTCGACTCAGAGAATTCATTAAACACGTTAGAAGCTCTCTGATTGGTCCAAACTGTGAGACTCAGTTAAACTTGTAGCAGTTTGCTTGATGAAGTCTGACTTCAGGAGACTGATATTAATAACGTTCATATAAAATGTCTTCCTTGTAGAAGCGCCATCATTTGTGCGAAAGCTGGAGAACCTGAGCTGGCTGGTGGGCAGCGAGGTTTCTCTGCAGTGCAGTCTGAAGGGCTCTGAGCCCATGACCGTGTCCTGGCTGAAGGACAACCACGAGCTCAAAGAGGCTGAAAACATTCAGATCACTTACGACAAGCAGACCGCTGTACTGCACATCAGCAGCTTACAGAGCAAACATGGCGGCAGGTACTCATGCCAGGCGCAGAACCAGGCCGGCAGCCAGACCTGCTCGGCTGTGCTGACAGTCAAAGGTTGGTGATCCCTGATGTGAATCGTAATTTACCATCTTGATAATCTTTAGTCTGGATTTCTTCAGTAGTTTGAGGTTCTTTGCTGACCGTTTTGTTTGACGTCCCAGAACCAGCGAAGGTCACAGAGGAGACAAAGTCTATCAGTGTGACTCAGGGGGATCCGGCCACACTGGAGGCCAGATTCCTGGGCACGAAACCACTGAAGGCCAAGTGGCTGAAGGCCGGCAAGGAGCTGAGCTCAGGCCAGAGATATAAAGTGCAGAGCAGCGACAGCAGCTCTGTGCTCAAGATTATTAAAACAGAGAAAGGTGACAGCGGTGATTACGTCTTCGAGGTTTCAAATGATGTCGGTCAGAGTTCTTGCGAGGCCACGCTCACTGTTCTCGGTCAGTTCTTCATGTGTGCCAGAGAATTTAAAATGACTTCTGTTTGAATGTTGCGTCTCACTCCTGTTTGTCTTTATCTGTGTTAGATCAAATAATTCCTCCGTCTTTCACGAGAAAACTGAAGCAGACTGAAGGTATCAAAGGGTTGTTTGCTCATCTGGAGGGTCTGGTGTCGGGCTCCCTGCCCATAACCACTCAGTGGTACAAAGATGAGAAACAGATCCACACCGATGAAAAACACAAATGCACTTTCTTTGAGAACGTAGCTTTCCTGGAAATCTCTGATCTGGACAGTAAAGACGGCGGCAGCTACACCTGCATCGCTACCAACCAGGCAGGAACCGTCCAGTGCTCAGCCGTCTTGTTTGTGAAAGGTTTGTTGGGTTCATCCGTCGGTGAATCATCAGCTGCAGAACTAATAGCTTTTACAAGCATTAATTTTTGTCTTTCAGAACCACCTATGATTCTTGAAAAGCCAGAGTCCATGAATGTGTTGCCTGGATCGAAGGTCCAGTTTAATGTTCTGGTCTGTGGGACGCCACCACTGACCATCAAGTGGTTTAAAGACAAGCGAGAGGTTTCCTCCAGCGCTGACTGCTCTGTGCTCAAAGACAACACCTCCAGCTCACTGCAGCTCTTCTTTGCCAAAACCTCTGACTGTGGAGAGTATGTCTGTGAGATACACAACGATGTGGGCACCACTTCCTGCCAGGCAACACTCTTTGTCAAAGGTTATCCGTCTTTATGTCACTCTCAGTTTACAACTATGTCTCCGGCCATCTGTTCTTTTGATTGGCTGCTTTCCTGTGACATCCTGTTGAGCCTCCACCCTCTGAGAGAGCATCCAGTCTCCCACTGTGCTCTCCATCAAGGGACCAAATCACTCGTTCACGACTTCACAGTGAATTAAACCTTTGAGCAACAGTTGGTTGGAAACATACCGACTGTCCACGTTTCCCCTTGTCTGATGGTTCCTCTGTTGTTTCATTTCTTAGTGCCTCCTAAGTTCACTCGGACACCGGCCCGTGTGTCCGTGGTGCGTCCCGGTCAGAGTAAAGTGTTTGAGTGTCAGGTGACCGGCACACCTGAGATAGACATCTACTGGTTCAGGGAAGGCTCTGAGATCAGCCCCAGCGACCGCTACAAGATGGCCTTTGTTAACTCTGTGGCCACCCTGGAGGTGTGTGGGGCCGACATCAAAGACGGGGGGCTTTACTACTGCGAGGCTCGCAACGAGGCCGGCAGTGAGAGCTGCAGCATGGAGCTCAAGGTCAAAGGTCAGTCGTGTCAGCGGACATGTGCAGGAGTTATAAGAATATACGAGGGTGGATCAATAAGTCCGGAGACCGTCAATGGTGCATCGCACGGAGCAGGAGGAATATATAAATCTAAAGAGTGAGCGTCACAAAGTTTTGTTTTGATCGTCACCAGCTCCTGAGTTACACACAGAAACATCACAGTTTGACGTTAAACTCTGTAAACGGTCAACAAAGACCCTTGAAATATTCTGTTAGGTGTTCTGATGACATTACGTTTCAAGAGGGGCGGAGTTTCACTGTCCAAGACTGAAGAAGGCGCGTCAGGTCAGGCGACACTAGGTGGGTTTTCTTTGTGTCACTGTAAATTCGTCCCCCAGAGTCAGACTGTCAACACCGAGGGAAACATTCACTGTGAACCACCTGAACTGTTGCGCCATGGCAACAGGCTTCTCCAACATGGCAACAGGCCACTCAGCGCGTTGAAAATGAGCGAGTTTCTCACCTCAACAACACAATCGTAGCTCTGCCTCTACACAGGGTTTGCCTCCCTGCTGCTTTTTTCTGTTATCCAATAATTTGTCACAAACGTTGATGTTTGCTCTCTGCTGAAGTTTCAGGCTCGTTAAATGATCCTGGCCTCTGTTCACAGAGGCATGTGTTTCTCAGCTGCTGATGAACTCTGTAACACTCTGTCTGGGGTTGTACCTTCCTCCTGCTCCATGCACGACACAGTGCGGCCTCCGTAGTGATTGACCCGCCCTCGTAGAGGAAGCAGCAGAAGAAACCACTTTCTCCTGATCATCTGCCATTAAATAATTATACAGATTGTGTATTGTTTGGGTGCTGAAATGAAAACCACCACTTCAAAACCTGATCTGAAGCTGATGTCAGACCTGACCCTAGCTTCAGACGTTGGAGGAGGTTTACCTCGCCACACGTTAGAGGAGGTTTACCTCTCCAGACAGGAGTGTGACGGTTCTTTCTTGTCGTCTCAGAGCCGCCATCATTTGTCAGAGAGCTGGCTGCGGCTGATGTTGTGAAGGGCTCCAGTGCCTGTTTCCAGTGTCAGGTTGCCGGGACGGGTCCATTTGAGATAACGTGGCACAAAGAAGCAAAGGAAATCAAGCCCAGTGCCAAACATGTCTTCTCCCAGACAAACGGCAGCGTGGGTGTGGAGGTGCACCGGTGTGACGCTGTGGATGTGGGAGAGTATCAGTGTACCGTTGGGAACGAGGTGGGGAGCTGTAGTTGTAAGACTACGCTGAGCCTCAAAGGTTGGTCTCATTAAACTTATAGCTTTTTATCCTCTGAGGTGAGAACTGACCGTTGACTGACTGAACATGTGACTGGTTCCCTCTAATAGAACCACCAACGTTCACCCGGAGACTTGAGAACGTTGCCACCGTTTTGGGTCAAATGGCCGAGTTCCAGTGCGTTGTGGTCGGCTCTCCTACTCTCTCTGTTCAATGGCAGAAAGATGAGAGCTGGATTTTAGAGGATCCAAAGATAGAGAGAACATTTGAGAACAATGTGGCCACTCTCAGGATTCCTGCCTGTGAGGCGACGCACGGGGGGAAATACACCTGCCAGGTGGTGAACGAGGCCGGGCAGGAGAAGTGCTTTGCCGCCCTCACGGTGCAAGGTAACCTGAGCTTCACTGGTCCTGGCCATCGTCTGTTTATGCTCCTCTCGGTGAGACACTTTATGAACGTTTTACTTTGCTTTGCATCGTAGAGCCTCCTCAGATCACAGAGAAACCAGAGGTGATCCGGGTCACCATTGGAGATCCAGTCAGTCTGGACTGTAAGGTGATGGGATCACCTGAGCTCACGGTGAAATGGACGAGAGACGGCAGGGAGCTTCAGTCCATCCGCCAGCACAAGCTCATGTTTGAGAAGAACATGAGCAGCCTGAAGATTCAGGCGGCTCAAAAGGAAGACGAAGGAGAGTACGTCTTTGAGGTGGCCAACCACATCAGCAGCTGCACCTGCAGAGTCCGAGTGATCGTCCTAGGTTGGTGTGAAGAACACGTAGCTGTTACATCGTGACATGTGGACTCGGTCTAACCTCTCTCTCGTTGTTCTCCTGGTAACAGAACAAGTAATTGCCCCAAGCTTCATCAAACCACTGCTAGATGTGCAGGAGGTTTTGGGCTCCTTTGTTCAGATGTGTTGTAAGATATCTGGTTCCCTGCCCATCTCTGTGGAGTGGCACAAAGACGGGGCCAAGATCTCCAGCGGAGTCAAACACAAACTCATTCAGCACGACAACTCTGTGTCTGTCGAGATCGAACAGCTCGAGAGATCCGACGCAGGATCCTTCTCTTGCAAACTGAGCAATGCAGCAGGGAGCTGTGAGTGCAGCGGATCCCTCGGGGTCAAAGGTTAGACGATGCTCCTCAACTCCGTTGGTCATACTGTATCTGTCGAAGGTGAGTAGCTCTTTAACCCGGTTGGTCTTGTGTTCAGAACCTCCCAGCTTCATGACTCTGCCTGAGTCCCAGGCGGCTCTGCCCAATACCACAGTGCGCTTCAAAGGCTCCTTCGAGGGGACGCCTCCCTTCACGGTCAAATGGTTCCAGGATGACACAGAGCTCATGACCGGGCCCACGTGTTTCACCAGGCTGGACGGGCTGTCGTGTTTCTTAGAGCTCTCCTCCGTGGCCGTCGCTCACAGTGGAGTTTACTCTTGTCAAGTCAGCAACGACGCCGGCTCTGCACGCTGCAGTGCCGACCTGACGGTCAAAGGTTGGCCTTTTTAAGTGGACTGTTGTGTGGCTGATTTCGTCTCATCTGCATCACTGCCTAAAACTCATGATTCTGTCACATTTTCTGCTCTGCAGCTTCTCCTCAGGAACCGTTTGAGTTCTTAGTGTTGCATCGTTTCCACAGTCTCTAACGCTTCACTGTCCGCTCATGTCCTAAGTGTGCCTCATCCGCTCACCTCCTGCTGGTCTAAATGTCATTGTAAGTGTCCCTACTGGCTGCCAGCTGCTAACATGTCTGTGTTTTGGCTTTCCAGAACCACCTGAATTTGTGCTGAAACTCCCTGCCTCTAAGTTTGTGAAGCAGGGAGAGTCACTCCGCCTGGAGTGTAAAGTCAGTGGGACAGCCCCCCTGAGAACGACCTGGTACAAACAGGACACCAAGGTCTTGGACGGGGGCAACTACAGGACATCATTGGTTGACTCTGTGGCGGTGCTGGAGCTGCTCTCCGCCAGCTTTGATGATGACGGAGTTTACACCTGTGAAGCTCAGAATGATGCTGGCAGTGTCAGCTGCAGCACCACACTTACCGTTAAAGGTCAGCTGACTTCCTGAACGATTCTCTGATGCTCTGCTGAGCTTTCTGTCTCTGATTTGTTCCACTGCTTAAAGCTGCTCTCCGTAACAGTTTGGAGTTCGATTCATATCCATCCGGTGAGGTGGAGCGTCGTTCTGGTTACAGACTGTTTCCTGTAAAACCAGAGCAGCACACCGTCACGACGTGTCACATTGTACTTCCATCATTCCTCGTTCCAAAACATCCAACAGGTCGGCCCTTTGCGCTTCAGTCAATGTCTACTTCACCAGCTCTTCGTAGTTTCAAGTTTACTTCTACGACTCCGTGATGTCACTGTAGTTCCACCACAACCTACTGCTGTATCTGGAAATCCAGTCACCAGTCTGGGTGTAATTCTGATCCTTCCCCAATAACTGCATATTATCTCTACTTATTCCTGACAACTGCTCCATCTGAGCTTCAGTTTATCTGTAGTTACAATAAATTCCACAAAATATAACTTTCACACATTTCACAAAGAATTCTAAGAAGATTCTTAACAACAATCGTAGTTCCAACAGATTCATAACAACAACCGTAGTTCCAACAGTTTCTTAAAAACGACTGTAGTTCCAACAGATTCTTAAAAATGACCGTAGTTCCAACAGATTCTTAACAACGACTGTAGTTCCAACAGATTCTTAACAACGACCGTAGTTCCAACAGATCCTTAACAACAACCGTAGTTCCAACAGATTCTTAAAAACGACTGTAGTTCCAACAGATTCTTAACAACGACCGTAGTTCCAACAGATTCATAACAACAACCGTAGTTCCAACAGATTCATAACAACAACCGTAGTTCCAACAGATTATTTACAAAAAACTTAATTCCAACAGATTCATAACAACAACTGTAGTTCCAACAGATTCTTAACAACGACCGTAGTTCCAACAGATTATTTATAATGACCGTAGTTCCAACAGATTCTTAACAAATACTGCAGTTCCAACAGATTATTTATAACGACCGTACTTCCAACAGATTCTTAACAACAACCGTAGTTCCAACAGATTCTTAAAAACGACTGTAGTTCCAACAGATTCATAACAACAACCGTAGTTCCAACAGATTATTTACAACAACCGTAGTTCAAACAGATTCATAACAACGACCGTAGATCCAACAGATTATTTACAACAACCGTAGTTCCAACAGATTCATAACAACAACCTTAGTTCCAACAGATTATTTACAACGACCGTAGTTCCAACAGATTCTTAACAAAAACCGTAGTTCAAACAGATTCTTAAAAACGACTGTAGTTCCAACAGATTATTTACAACAATCGTAGTTCCAACAGATTCATAACAACGACTGTAGTTCAAACAGATTATTTACAACAAACGTAGTTCCAACAGATTCATAACAGCAACCGTAGTTCCAACAGATTATTTACAACAATCGTCATTCCAACAGATTCATAACAACAACCGTAGTTCCAACAGATTATTTACAACGACCGTAGTTCCAACAGATTCTTAACAAATACTGCAGTTCCAACAGATCCTTAACAACAACCGTAGTTCCAACAGATTCTTAACAACAACCGTAGTTCCAACAGATTCTTAAAAACGACCGTAGTTCCAACAGATTCTTAACAATGACCGTAGTTCCAACAGATTCATAACAACAACTGTAGTTCCAACAGATTCTTAACAACAACCGTAGTTCCAACAGATTATTTACAAAAAACTTAATTCCAACAGATTCATAACAACAACTGTAGTTCCAACAGATTCTTAACAACGACTGTAGTTCCAACAGATTATTTATAACGACCGTAGTTCCAACAGATTCTTAACAACAACCGTAGTTCCAACAGATTCATAACAACAACCGTAGTTCCAACAGATTATTTACAAAAAACTTAATTCCAACAGATTCATAACAACAACCGTAGTTCCAACAGATTCTTAACAACAACCGTAGTTCCAACAGATTATTTATAATGACCGTAGTTCCAACAGATTCTTAACAACGACCGTAGTTCCAACAGATTATTTATAATGACCGTAGTTCCAACAGATTCTTAACACCATCGTAGGTAGTTTGTTGTAGTTTGTGGTAGCTTGTTGTAGTTTGTCGCAGTTTGTTGTTTGTTGTAGTTTCTTTGTGGTTTGTCATAATTTCTCATAGTTTGTAGTTTGAGGTAGTTTGTTGTGGTTTGTCATAGTATGTCATAGTTTGTTGCAGTTTGTAGTTTGTGGTAGTTTGTTGTAGTTGTTTGTAGTTTGTCATAGTTTGTCATCGTTTGTAGTTTGTGGTAGTTTGTGGCAGTTTGTTGTAGCTTGTTGTAGCTTGTCATAGTTTGTAGTTTGTCCCAGTTCATTGTAGTTTGTGGTAGCTTGTTGAACTTGTTCATTTATTTAGGCAACAAAGCAGCCTCGCCTGTCGTTTCACTCACTGACTTTTAGTTTTTCAGTAGCTCAATCTTAACTGTAGTTCCAACTAATTCCCACATCTGAAGTTCCTTCAACGTCAATCAATTATTAAACACTCAGAGGACTCGACTGTCCGGATTATAATCAGTTCTCCGCTAAACTTCCATTAACATGACATAAATACGACTCCGTCGTTGCCGCGGTTTCCCATTTAGGCTTCTTAAACTCGTCACCGATTCCAGCTGCGGTCTTTGTCCTGCTGTTACGGCTCTCAGCTTTAAGATTTAGCTGTGGATTATTTTTCTCGTTCATGCCTCTGTAACAGTTTCCCGATCTTTTTGTAGACCCTCCATGTTTTGTGAAAGTGCCTCAGCCCGTTGAAGGGCTGAAGGGTAAGGACGTGAGTTTGTACTGCGAGATGAGCGGTACTGCTCCGTTCCAGATCACCTGGTTCAAAGACAGGAAACCTCTCATGGAGAGCAGGAAGTTTAAGATGGTGAGCGAGGGCAGCTCGGCCACGCTGCATGTCATTGGGATAGAGGCCTCGGACGCCGGCGAGTACGAGTGCAAAGTGTCAAACAGTGTAGGAAGCGACACCTGCCAGACGTCAGTTAAACTCAGAGGTCAGTAGAAACTGCGATGGTGTCAAATACAAATTAAAAGTATCAGATGTTGCGATGCCTCTGTCACCCTGCTGACTTTCCCTTCTGCGATGTGTTTGTCCTCTCTTCAGAGCCGCCGTCGTTTGTGAAGAAACTGTCAAACATGACGGTGGTAGTGGGGGAGGAGGTGACCCTTGTGGCCTCTGTTAAAGGCTCTGAACCCATTACTGTGTCCTGGGTTCAAGACAAGGATCACATTCTCAGGGACGGTGACAACAGGAAAATCACCTTTGAGAACAACCAGGTCGCACTTAAAGTGTTTAAGGCTGATGCAACCGCAGCAGGCAAATACACCTGCCACCTCCGAAACGATGCTGGGAGTGTGGAGTGTTTCGCTAACTTGACTGTTCTAGGTTTGTAATCATATAATTCTCTCTTTCTCTGGCAGTTTGTTTTTCCTCTGCCCTCCCCTACAGGTCTGATTAAACGCTCTGTCTGCTCCCTCCTTTCCTTCCAGAGCCGGCTAAGATCGTGGATAAACCCGACACTCTGAGTGTCACGGCAGGCGACATCGCCGCCCTGGAGGTCAAAGTCTGCGGCAGCCCAGAGCTCGTCCCCAAGTGGTTCAAAGACGGCGTGGAGCTCGCCTCCGGGAGAAAGTACAAGATCTCCTTCTCCCGCATGATCTCCAGCCTGAACGTGCTCTCTGCTGAGAAGAAAGACTCCGGAGAATACACGTTCCAGGTGGTGAACGAAGTCGGGAAGGACCTGAGTAAAATCAACCTGACTGTTTTAGGTGTGTTGTCCTCCCGCTCTGAGCGACTACAAATCTGTTGTTTTAAACTACTTTCATTTATATTTATTTATTATATTTACTTCATCTACAAAATCTTCGTTAAAACTCAACAGAAAAGAATAAAAGGTTACGTTTTGTTTAAATGCAGCAGATGAAGTCCTCCGTACTTCTCACTCTTTGGCTGACAACTGACAACTTGACTGGAGTTTTTGTGCTGACGCAACGCTAACGGCCCGTTTCCCCCCGAACAGATAAGACCATCCCTCCGACCTTCTCCAGGAAGTTGAGGGACTGCAACACGGTCATTGGAGAAGCTTTAGAGATGGAGTGCAAAGTGTCGGGCTCGCCGCCGTTCACCATCTCGTGGTACCACGACGGGAACGAGATCCAGAGCGGGCCCAATCACGAGCTCTCATTCAGTGACAACAGCTGTACGGTCCGAGTGCCGACACTGAAGCTGTCCGACTCCGGAGTGTACAAATGTAAAGCTGTCAACAAGGCAGGATCCAGCGAAACCTCAGCCTCGCTGGGGGTCAAAGGTCAGAGCTGCAGACAAATACTGCTGTCAGTCACATGAATCAGTCTAAACTGGAAAAACATTTCCTTTCATAAAACAATCATTGATGTTTTAAAATTGTCAGTTTATACTTTGATTGTTTTAAACTGCGGTGGTCCGTTAGCACACGATAAACTATTATTATTATTTCTTTAATGAGCAAATAAATTCATTTTTAACTTCATTTTAATGCTGATTAAATAAAAGAATTAGTCGATTCTGTCACAGCCTCCAAACACAAATTCAACACGAGGTGTGATCAATAAGTTCAGTGTTCCTGAATGCAGCACAGCGCTGCACACGGAGGATCAATAAGTTCAGAGAGTTCCTGAACACAGTACAGTGATCAACAACCTTCATGAGTAAGTATTCAGAGTTTTTGATCAACCTCATCACTGAGTTCTACATGTTAAACGTGACCGGTGGTACGTGAACATCTGTGATGTCACTACAGACCTGAAACTGGAGCATAGAAACATCCGATTTTGGGTCAAACTGTGTAAACGGTTAACAGAGACCCTTGAAATGTTCAGAAAGTCTACGGCGATTAAGCAATGAGCCGGGCGATGTGTTCTGATGACATCACATTTCAAGAGGGGCGGAGCTTCACTGTCCAAGACCGACGAAGTCAGACTGAGACCGAGTCAGACTGAGTTCTACTGAGACCTTCTGCACGTTGAAGATTTTCAGTTCCCCAAAATCTGATGGAAGGGACGAGACAGAAAACCGATACTGGACGGCTATGATCTCAATGATTCTGTGCTGGAAATCACTGCATGGGCTCAGGAACACTCGGCTGGAAGCAGACATGTCGGATGTTTCTCTGCTCCAGTTTCAGGTCCATGATGACATCACAGATGTTCATGTAGCAGCGGTCATGTTAACGTGGTGAACTCAGGCTGATGTTGATCAATGTATCTGAATACTTCCTCATCCTCTGTGTGCGGCACCGTGCTGTATTCAGGAACTCTCTGAATTTAATGATCTGATCTAATACGAGTCAGTGGATGTAAAAAAAGGTGCAGAAACAGCCTAAAACCAATAAAACATCAGGATTTGTTAATGACTGACCGAGCAGCCAATCAACACCTGCCACAGCGATGATGTTGCTGTCAAACTGTTAGCTTCTCTGTTTCACTCTTTTAAGACATATTTTAGTAAATTACTTTTCTTCCTGTTTACATCTCGTAGTACGGTAGCCTCGTTGGACATATTGATCCATGTCCAGCAGATGGCGACACCATGACATCATGAAACAGAAAAGCAGAATATGACCAAGAGAATATTTTATTGTGAAGAAGAGGCGTCAGGTTTCATGTTCATTTGAAATGTTTAGATTTGACTTTCCGTTGCTGAGCTGTTGGTCAGAGCCTGAAGTTGTTGAGAGAGTTAAAGTTCGAGCTGCTGCAGAGTTCACGTCTCCAACCAGGACGTGTCCAGACCAAAGCTGTGATCAGAACAGGAAGTGATGGGTGAATCCTGAGAGGATGTTTTAGTGTCTGTGAGCTGGTGGACCTCGGCCGGACGCTCCTGGGTCGCTTTCAGTCACTTTATCGTGTTTCTAGCTTTTCATGTCACCAGTTAAACATTCATGTTGGACCTGTTGGTTTCCTCCAGAACCTCCTTCGTTCGTGGTGCCCCTGCAGCCGGTGGAGGCCATGCCGGGCTCCAGGGTGACTTTCTCAGCCATGGTGAAAGGCAGCGCCCCCCTCAGGCTGAAGTGGTTCAGAGGGACGAAGGAGATCGAGGCTGGACGCGGTTGCGATTTCTCCCTGAAGGACAACCAGGTGATTCTGGAACTACACAACGTGGACAGAAGTGACGGCGGAGAGTACACCTGTCAGATCATCAACGACGCAGGAAAGGAGAGCTGCCCGGTGAACCTCACAGTCAAAGGTCAGTCTGACAGGAAGCTCATTCCAAACATAGAAGGTCAACATAAATAAAGGTCAAATTAAAAAAATCAAAACAATCAAATAATGAGCATCTATTTTTCTTAAAGTAAAAATATTTTGCTTTAAGAAAAATATCAGTATGATTATCAGTTTAAACTGATTAAACATGTTTTAGAGGAACATGTTTCAGAGGAACATGTTTCAGAGGAACACTTGGAGCTCTGCAACTCTGATAAATATGTAAATGTTGAACACACTCAAACACTGAAATCAAATCAACCCTCAGCAGCAGATCTGACAGCTGATCCATCTTCATTCTTCTGAAACATGTTCCCCTGAAACGAGCTGCTGGTTTACCTGAACGCTGATTCACTGAACAACACTGGTGGTAGTCTGTGTGTTCTCTGTGTGTCCTCTGCGTGTCCTTTATGTGTCCTCTGCGTGTCCTCTGACATCCTCCTTTTGTCCCTCAGAGCCTGCAGCCTTCTCCAAGAAGCTGAAGGACGTGTCGGTGGAGAAGGGTAAGCCGCTGACGCTGGAGTGCACGTACACGGGAACCCCGAAGATCACAGTTGGCTGGTTCAAAGACGGACAGCAGATCTTCGCCTCCTACAAACACAACATCACCACCACAGAGAGCTCCTGCATCCTGGAGTGTCTCAGCACGGACGACAAGGAGGCGGGCGGCAGGTACCGCTGCCAGGTGTCCAACGACGCCGGGCAGGACACATGTGAGGCTGCCGTGTCCATCCTCGGTGAGTGGCACTGCACTGACTTACCTGAACTCACCTGGACACACCTGAATACACCTGAACACACCTGAATACACCTGAACGCACCTGAATGCACCTGAACACACCTGAACACACCTGAACGCAGTTGAACACACTTAAACGGTCCTGAACACACCTAAACATACCTGAACTCACCTGAACACACCTGAACTCACCTGAATGTACCTGAACACACCTGTACTCACCTGAACAATCCTGAACACACATACAGTAAACACACCTGAATTCACCTGAATACACGTTGTTGTGGGTGTAGTTCCTGCTCCGACCTGCTGGTGTCCTCACACCGCTGCTTTCTGCCCCCTCAGAGCCGCCGTACTTCGTGGAGTCCTTGGAGCCCATGGAGGTGACGGCGAGCGACGCCGTATGTCTGAAGTGTCAGGTGGCGGGAACACCTGAGATCAAGGTGTCCTGGTTCAAGGCTGATGGAAAGGTGCGCTCCAGCCCCACCTGCAGGCTGGAGTACACGAAGGGTGTGGCCTGTCTGAAGCTCAGCAAGGCCACCAAGGCCGACATCGGAGAATACACCTGCAAGGCGGAGAACAGAATCGGCTCCGCCTCCTCCACCTGCAGACTCAACGTGCTCGGTAACACTCACACCTCCTCCTGACATCATAAATACAAAGTTTATTTGAAGACATGAGTCTGAAGCATCTTTAAATACAAATCTTTTAACGTTTCATTTATTTATTTATTTATAGACCAGAGAGCACAAAGAATTTCACAATAAAAGACAAAAGTGAGATGAGAAACAGTCCCAGAGATGCGTACAAAATAAGAGTTCATAAAAAGAAGCACTGACAAACATGAAAGTATCTCTTTCAGTTTTAAAATGTTTATAACAAATATTAATTGTAACATAACTTTATTTACACTCTTACACATCACCTTTTTTGCATGAAAACAGTCACGGATTTATTTAACATTTTATTTGTGTGTATTCATGCAGAAATATATATTTTTCAACTGTAAACTCTTCTATCAAAATTTTTTTAATGATTATCTCCGAAGATTTCTTTGTATTTTGGCTCGTGGTTCTGATGCTGATTGATTGACTCCAGATAAGAATAAGAACCTGAAGACTCCATCATTAACATTCCTCAGTAAATATCCATCATAAATAACGTGTAGCAGCAGCAGTCTGAACTGATGAGTTCAGTCAGATGAAGACATTATTTCTTTATTCTCCTTCAAACAGAATATAAACTGTGGTGCAGTAAAAGTATAAAGTCCTCAGCTCCGCCCCTCACCGTCACTTCTCTGTCCTCCAGAGGCCAAAACGCCGCCATCCTTCCCCAAGAAGATCACCAGCCTGCAGCAGACTGAAGGTCTGCCGGTCCGCTTCGAGTGCCGCGTTGCTGGGTCGTCACCCATCGACGTGTCGTGGCTGAAAGATGGCGAGCCTCTGCGGCCAGGAGACGAGTTCTCCATGCTGTACGACGACAACACGGCCGTGCTTCAGATCGGCCGCGGAGAGATGAGGCACTCTGGGGAGTTCACCTGCGTGGCCACCAACAGCGTAGGCTCCGCCTCCTGCAGAGCCAAGCTCAGTCTGCAAGGTGGGTGGAGCTTCAACAGTCCAATGTCACACTCAGAGTTTCTCAGCCTTCTTCTGGTGACCCGTTTATCTTCTGGTGATACCGGGCTCATCCTCTGTAGGTCTGTCTGTGGTACAGGGCTCATTCTCTGTAGGTCTGTCTGTGGTACCAGGCTCATCCTCTGTAGGTCTGTCTGTGGTACCGGGCTCATCCTCTGTAGGTCTGTCTGTGGTACCGGGCTCCACCGGTCCATCAACTGCTGCAGCACTTCATCTTCCCAAACAGCACGCAGCTCCTTCTCTTTGAGGCTCCGCCCCCTCCAGGAGCCCACTGCTCTAACTCTATGACCTCACCACGACCTCCATCTTCAGACGTGACCTCACCATGACCTCCATCTTCAGACGTGGCCTCACCACGACTTCTATACTCAGACGTGACATCACCACGACCTCCATCTTCAGATGTGACCTCACCACGACCTTTATCTTTAGACGTGACCTCACCACGACTGCTATCTTCAGACGTGATCTCACCACGACCTTTATCTTTAGACGTGACCTCACCACGACTGCTATCTTCAGATGTGGCCTCACCACGACCTTTATCTTCAGACGTGACCTCACCACGACTGCTATCTTCAGACGTGACCTCACCACAACCTTTATTTTCAGATGTGCCCTGTTCCAGCTGACCGGGTCCCAAACCAGAGGTTGAGAAACACTGAGATGTTTAGTTCCATTCAGCCTCAAACGCTGTTAGAAATGTTGAAAGTTTGTTGTTGTCTTATCTTCCTCTTCCTCTTCCTCCTCTTCCTCTTCCTCTTTCTCCTCTTCATCTTCCTCCTCCTCCGCCCTGCAGAGCCCAGGTACCCCCCCCTCTTTGACAGGAAGTTGTCACCGCAGGAGGTGACGGTGGGCGACAGCATTGAGCTGGAGTGTCACCTGACTGGCTCCGCCCCCATTAAAGTCACATGGTCTAAAGACCATAAAGACATTCGGTCTGGTGGAAACTATAAGATGAGGTGTGAGGAGAACACGCCGCACCTCAGCATCCTGAAGGCAGACCGAGGCGACACGGGCCAGTACTTTTGCCACGCCTCCAACGACGTGGGCAAGGACACCTGTTCCTCTGACATCACTGTCAAAGGTATCTGAACCGGGCCGCACTCGCACCATCTAAACCGGGCCGCACTCACACCATCTGAGCCGGGCCGCAATCGCACCATCTGAACCGGGCCGCACTCACACCAGCTGAACCGGGCCGCACTCGCACCATCTAAACCAGGCCGCACTAACACCGCCTGAAACGGGCTGCACTCACACCAGCTGAACCGTGCCGCACTAACACCGCCTGAACCGGGTCGCACTCACACAGTCTGAACCAAGCCGCGCTTACATCGTCTGAACCGGGCCACACTCACACCATTTCAACTGGGTCGTATTCATGCCATCTTAACTGGGCCGCACCGTCATAACCGCACCGCACCGTCATAACCAGGCCGCATTCACACCATCTGAACCGGACTGCACCGTCTGAACTGGGCTGCATTTTCTGAACCGGGCTGCAGCATCTGAACCAGGCCGCACTCACACAGTCTGAACCGAGCCGCACTTACATCGTCTGAACCGGGCCGCACTTACACCATTTCAACTGGGTCGTATTCATGCCATCTTAACTGGGCCGCACCGTCATAACCGCACCGCACCATCATAACCAGGCCGCATTCACACCATCTGAACCGGGCCACACTCACACCATCTGAACCGGGCCGCACTCACACCATCTGAACCGGGCTGCAGCATCTGAACCGGGCCGCATCAACACCATCTGAACCGGGCTGCACCGTCTGAACTGGGCTGCACTCACACGATCTTGACCCCCTCTTCCAAACCCCCTCTGAGGGCATGTCTTTGTGTGAGGAAGCCCTGCCCCCTCTCTTCACTCTTCTTCTTGTTTCAGAGCGTAAGAACCCTCCGGTCTTCACCAAGAAGCCGTCGGAGTGCATCGAGGACTCGGAGGGCCGACTGGTGAAGATGGAGGGTCGCTTGTCGGGTTCGCAGCCCGTCACCGTCAGCTGGTTCAAGGAGGACCGGGAGCTCCACAGCTCAGACAAGTATGACATCAGCTTCAAGAGTAACGTGGCCGTGCTGTGCATCCGCAGCAGTGAGGTGAGCGACAGCGGCAGGTACTCCTGCCACGCCTCCAACGAAGCGGGAAGAGCCTCATGTGACATCACTGTGGGCATCTCAGGTGGGTCTGATGTACGAACGTCTGCAGAGAGTCAGACGAGCTGCAGCTCAGCGTCCATGTTTGTTCTTACTCAGTGTAACATCTGGGAACATCTGCCTGCTGTCAGCTGCCTGCTGTCAGCTGCCGCATGTACGGCATCGCCTCGCACTGACGCCACAGTTTGCTGAGTCACCGTCTGATCTGTCCTGCAGAGGCCAAGAAGCCACCGGTCTTCGACGTACCGCTCAAACCACTGACTGTGGATGAGGGCGACAGGATGAGTCTCAGGTGTCATGTGGTCGGGACTCCTCCTCTGAAGATCCAGTGGCTGAAGGACAGGAAGGAGCTGATGTCCACCGGCAGCACCAGGATCAGCTTTTCTGACGGGACGGCCTGTCTGGAGGTCAGCCCGGCCTCCCGGCACGACGCCGCCGATTACCTCTGCAAGGCCACCAATGAGGCCGGCAGCGAGTTCAGCAAGGCCAAGGTCACAGTGAAAGGTGAACGTGCAGGCGTGTTCTGCAACAAGAAACGATCCCTCAGTCTTTAGATGACCAGGATGCTGCAGTCACACCTGGTGTTCAGGTGTATCAGCTGACTGGATGACATCACAGTTCAATTGTTTGTCAGGATGTCCCAGCAGTCCCAGCTCCTGCTGAGTTGTCATTTGTGTATTAGTCATGTTGTTGTTGTTTGAGTCATGTTTTTGTTTATCTGTCATGTTGTTTTTTGTTGTTTGTGTATGAGTAACGTTGTTGTTTGTTTATGAGCCATGTTGTTGTTGTTGTTTATCTGCCATGTTGCTGTTGTGTTGCAGAGAAACCAGGAGCAGCTCCGCCTCCTGCTGAAGCTCCAGCAGCCGCTCCGACCAAAAAACTGGACAACCTGTTCTTCATCGAGGAGCCCAGGACCGCACACGCCACCGAGAGTGAGACCCGAAACATAAACACAACATACAACATGCTACACACTGCTGTCTAACTGTGAACCTGTCGCTCCACAGAGGGAACCGCCACCTTCATCGCCAAGGTGGGCGGCGACCCCATCCCCAGCGTTAAGTGGATGAAGGGGAAATGGAGGCAGATCACGCACGGCGGCCGCATCTCCATGGAGCAGAAGGGCCAGGAGGCCAAACTGGAGATCAGAGAGGTGACCAAGTCGGACTCGGGTCAGTACAGGTGTGTCGCCTCCAACAAGCACGGAGAGATCGAGTGCAGCACCGACATGCACGTGGATGAGAAGAAGGAGGCGACGCAGCTGGAGGGAGACCTCCGAGCCAAACTGAAGAAGTGAGTTCATTCACACTGAACCAGTCACAGGAAGATCCTTCTACTTCTGTGTTTACAGTCTTTTGTCTTGTCCTCAGGACACCTTCGAAGCAGAAGAGTCCACAGGAGGAGAAAGACATCGACATTGTGGAGCTGCTGAGGAACGTGGACCCCAAAGAATACGAGAAATACGCCCGCATGTACGGCATCACCGACTACCGCGGCCTGCTGCAGGCCATCGAGCAGCTCAAGAAGGAGAAGGCAGAAGAAAGTGGAAGACCGGTGAGGCTCTGCCGACCCAATGTCTGTGTATGTGGATGTCTGAAGTGCTGAGTCATGTCTGTGATTGCCTGAAGTGCTGAGTCATCTGTGATTGTCTGAAGTGCTGAGTCATCTGTAATTGTCTGAAGTGCTGAGTCATGTGTGTGTTGACAGGAAGTGGAACGTGGAGACAGAGAGTCGGATGAGGACATGGCCCGGCTGGTGGCCGACCTGCAGAAGAGGATGGAGCGGACGGAGGTGAGGAGGCGTATGCTGCCATCACAGTATTGATCAGTTATTGGTGAAAACATCTTCAGCCAATCAGAGTCCTGGAGTCCCAGCAGGTTAAACCTTGTGCTTCCTGTTCCTGAGTCCAGTGGTGTTCACATGTTAACATCAGTTTTACACATTTAAAGTGTGGATGACCTCTGTATGCCCTCTGTATGACCTCATCCTTTGATGACCCTGCAGGTCTCAGCAGGTAAAACATACAGACATGCCCTCTGAGCCTGGTTCTGGTTCTGTCAGAGGATTCTCCCTTAAAGAGGAGTTTTCCCACCTAGCTGATTTGGGAGTTGTTGAATTGTTGGTTTCTCTGTAGGAAGCTGTAAAGTTCTGCTGGAAGGACTTTAATGTGTTTTATAAATAAAACTGCATTGAATTAATGTGAGGATGAGCTGATGAGCTCTCCTCAGGAACCTCCTGGTAATAACACAGAGGTCAGGATGAGGTACCAGTTCTCCTCAGGAACCTCCAGGTAATAACACAGAGGTCAGGATGAGGTACCGGTTCTCCTCAGGAACCTCCAGGTAATAACACAGAGGTCAGGATGAGTTGCCGGTTCTTCTCAGGAACCTCCTGGTAATGACATACTACAGAGTTAGTTTCCAGAACCGCTCTGAGACACCATCTTCTGATTCTGATGGAATTCATTTGTTTGTGGACCGTACAACTGATTAAAGGAAATTGTGGGTGTTTCCTCTCACAGCCTGTCACCGTGGTGACGGACATCTCCAACCAGTCCGTGTTCACCACCAACATGGCGGTGTTTGAGTGCGAGATCAAGATCAACTACCCCGAGATCACGCTGTCCTGGTACAAGGGCACGCAGAAGCTGGACACCAGCGACAAGTACGACATCAGCATAAGTGGCGACCGCCACTTGCTGAAAATCAAGAGGTGCCAGGCGTCCGACCAGGGCAACTACCGCGTGGTCTGCGGGCCGCACATCTCCAGCGCCAAGCTCACCGTCACAGGTCAGTACCGACAGCCTGCACCTGTTCACCGTTACAGACGGGCCACACCTGTTGCTTCCTGTCCAACAGTCCTGCTAACACACACCTGAAACCCTCTGAACTAGTCTGTGTTGTGTTTCAGACGTGGAGGTGGAGAAGCATCTGCAGGACACTTCGGGTAAGGAAGGCCAGCCCTGCAGTCTGTGTTGTCAGTTGTCCGTCCCGAATGTAGCGGCTCAGTGGTTCAGAAATGGCCAGCAGGTCGAGATGAAAGGCAGGTTCACGTCCGAGGTGACACACAAGGTTCAGAAGCTTCTGATCAGAGACCTGAAGCCTGAAGACCAGGGCCGATACTCCTGCAGGTACCAGCACCTGGAGTCCTCGGCTGACCTGTGGGTGGAAGGTTGGTACCTGGAACCTCCTGCTGGATGAAGGATGAACTAACCTCTTCGACTCCGACACTAACGTTGGACATTTCACCCTCTTTTTTTTATCTTTCTTCTCTGATGTGTCTTTCTGTTTAACATTCTTCACCATCATCTCAGAAAAATGTCCGCCATCATCTCTTTGTCTTTTTACATCCGTCTCGCCTCAAATCTCTCACCCCCACTCCCTCAACCACCAGTCGTCATAACCGTCCTCTGGTCGTCATATCTAACCATGTGGATGTTGTGTCGATGGAAAACTCCCATTCAGCTGTTGTCATACATTCCAAGTTGTGATGCCGAACACGTTTACCCATTCACGTCTTTATCTGTTCTAGCTGAACAAATTCATTTCACCAAACGCATCCACAACATCGAAGTCAACGAGCGCCAGTCGGCCACCTTTGAGTGCGAGGTGTCCTTCGACAACGCGATCGTTTCGTGGTACAAAGACACCTGGGAACTGAAAGAGAGCCCTAAGTACAACTTCAGAAGCGAGGGCCGAAGACATTTCATGGTCATCCGAAATGTGACCATTGAAGATGAAGGTGTGTAGAGCCCCAGAGGCCCGCCACAAAGCTCTCCAAGTTTTTTTTTCTCCTTGTTTTCCATGAGTTGAGTGATTAAAGTCTTGGTCACTTATTCCATGTAGGCGTGTACTCAGTGGTTGTGAGGTTGGAGCCCAGAGGAGAGGCTAAAAGCACAGCTGAGCTTTATTTGTCTGGCAAAGGTACAGTTCCTAGTGCGGCCACACCTTCTGCTTCTGTTCAACTTCAGTCTGGTGGTGAGTTTAACGCTTTGTTCACTCTCCTTTTCACAGAAATTCAATTAGCATCAGTGCCTTTCGGTGAGTATTTAATTTCCAACATCCTCATTTCAATCAGTCAGGAACATTTTCAGATATCCTCTTGTTCACCTTAACCACAGTCAGATAGGGTTCAAAGGTCAAACTATGAGCATCATCACATTTACGTTATTCAGCTACTGCGGACGGATGTTCAGCTGTTAACCAACATTATTCTACCTGTTAACCAACATTATTATTTGTGTTCAGCTTCATTGATTTCATAAACCACACAGATGTTGTCTCGGTCCAGGTGTTTATTCGTTGTCTTGGTCCAGGTGTTTATTCGTTGTCTTGTTTATTCATTGTCTCGGTCCAGGTGTTTATTTGTTGTAGCTGGTAGCTCAGTGGTACCAGCGCTGATGTAAACGTTACAGAGTATAAAGTGAGAACCGTTTATAAGTGAACACACTAGACTGACTTTACATAATGCTAGCTGTTTGTAGCGACCTGATGTTAGGTTTTTGGGCGCTGACGAGCAGGAAGGTTTCTAAAATGTCTGTTTCATTATATATACAATATATTTATATTATAGAACCTGAGGTATTGATGTGTTGTTGTAGTTGTGTTCTCCATAGATGATAGTAAGAGATAAACAGCTATAGTTTGGTAGTTGGTGTGAATGAAGCATGTCCGTGTCCTGTAGATTTCCCAGAATCCTCGGTTCAGAGGCCCGACATCTCTTCATCACTGAACATTCAAGGTAATCCATCATCAATGTTTTACACCAAAACAAAGCCGAATTTAAAATGAGGTTTAATGGAAGCAACATGTTCTGTGTCTTTTAAAGAGTTTCATCATTATGAAGAAGAGGTTGAACACACAGGTACTTCCTGTTTGTTTTGGGCTCCATGACAACAACACCTTAAACAAACTAACAGCTTTTCTTTACATTTGATTGAGTTTGTTTTCCATCACATCACTGACAGTGAAACTAACAATCTCATCAAATCCAAGAGAAACATCGTCTTTGTTCTTCATAACCAAACCAAACAGAATCTGCTGAGTCGTTGTATCACAAAGAAGAGGAAGTGGAGGTACATGTTGTATTCTTCATCTTCATCATCATCATCAAACTCTCTGAGCAGATGTGGGACAAACACGAAGTCACAGCGATGTTTACGTTTCTAATCCAACGAGAAGCTGAAACTGATGTTTATTATATCATAAAATATTATTATAACAAACAGCTGCTCATGATGAAGGTCTTTATATTATTATTATTATATTATCAGGTTCAATTCAGACATGTTGGCCTCCAACGTCCACCACAGTGTCCTCAGTTTGTCCCATCGTGGTTCGATTGTCTCCAACGTCTTCTTCTTTTTTCACTCTTCAACTTTCTTTCGATATTCATCTTCATCTTCATCTTCATCACTCACTAACTTCAGTGTGTCGATGGAGAGTCGACAACAGCTGAGTGACGTCTGCTGAGAAACAGGTGGACAAAGTCTCCTTCCTCTGTTCAAACGAGACGTCACATAAAGAGAATCAGTGGTGCAGAACCAACAGAGAAAACTCCAATGGACCTTGAAGGCATCATGTGACCTGTAGTCGGTGTTCCTGTAAACAACCAGCTGGTTTTGAACAGCACTTCCTGTTTCCACCAGCAGATGTCGCTCAGCTTCAGAACAGAAATCAGACTCTTTGTTTCATTGACTTGCCAACATGAAGTCTCCAACAGTTGGGGCCCATGATTCCTCTGACCCCTGACCCCTCTGACCCCTGACTCCTCAGGCCCCTGACTCCTGACCCCTGACTGCTGACTCCTGATTCCTATGACCCCTGAATCCTGTGACCCCTGACTCCTGTGACCCCTGACTCCTGAGGCCCCTGATTCCTCTGACCCCTTTAACCCCTGAACCCTCACTCCTGACTCCTGACCCCCCCTGACCCCTGACTCCTGATTCCTATGACCCCTGACTCCTCTGTCCCCTGACCCCTTTTACCCCTGAACCCTGACCCCTCTAATCCCTGACTCCTGATTCCTCTGACCCCTGACTCCTCTGACCCCTGACTCCTGATTCCTCGATTTAAAGCCGACATTCAGACTTTGTGAGATGACATCATGGGTTTTGGTCTGTGACTCACAAACTGTTCATGTTTGTTTGTTTGTTTGTTTGTGTGTGTGTGTGTGTTTTTTTTTGTTTGTTTGTTTGTTGTGTCCTGCTGTGTCGTGGCCTTCAGTCAAGTATCAGAGCTGGACAGAGGAGACGGTAACACAGCAGGTGTCCTCGACCAACCAGATGTCAGGTATCCGTGGCGACCGCTGTGTGTTTAAGTGGAAGAAAACATTCTGAATGATCCATCTTCTCTAGAACCAACAGATGTTTATGGTTCTGCAGCAGGAACACGGAGAATCATGTTTTCTGTTCTGTGTTTCAGCTGCCAGAGTTCCTGTTGAGGAGAAAGTGGAGACCAAGAAAGTTGAACAGAGACAAGAAGTCCCGACCAAAGGTGAGCTCACCTGTCATTCTGCTGACTCACCTGTCGTCCTCTGCTACTGAACCGGTCGTATTCCTCTCTTCTCCTCTTCTGCTGCTTTTCTGAGCTGCGTGTTTCTGATTTGTCTTCTTCTGCGTGTTTCTGAGTCTTCTTCTCTGAGCTGCGTGTCCACAGCATTTCTCATCATAGTAACACACACTTGGTATCTTTTAAAGTTCCCGAAGTGGAAAAGAAACCTGAAGAGAAGCCGCCAGCCGTGAAGGAGCCGTCTCCTAAAGGTACTGATGAATGTCTTCTGTCTCTGTGTCTGTCTTCTGTCTCCTCGTGTCTCTGTGTCTGTCTCTTGTGTCTGTGTCTGTTTTCTGTCTCTTGTGTCTCTGTGTCTGTCTTTTGTCTCCTCGTGTCTCTGTGTCTGTCTTCTGTCTCTGTGTCTCTTGTCTTGTGGGTGTTCTTTAGTTTAACGTGTGTTTGAATGTTTTTCCAAGAAGCGGAGGAGGTGAAGCCACCGGCTGCAGTGCTGCCCACTGAGAGACCTGGACCACCAAAGAAAGGTTTGTACTTCCTGTTTGAGGGAGCGCATCGCCTCACCTCTTCCTGTCTGTCTGTCTGTCTGTCTCATTCTTCATCAGCGTCTGTCCTCTGCTGAGTCTTCTCACTCTTTCAAGCTCGTCTTCCTCGCTGTAGCTGCTAGCCCTCAATGCTAACGTTAGCTCATGTCTGTTACCTAAAGATGAACCAGCAGAGCCCAAAAAAGTGGCGCCTGAACCCAAACCTGCAGCAGAACCGGAACCAAAGCCCAAAGCTGCAGCAGCTTCCAGGGAAGAACCTGAAGCTAAACCCGCAGCGAAGCCTGAGCCCGAGGCGAAGCCGGCACCGGCAAAGAAGGCGGTGGCGCCGTCCAAAGGTACTTCCCGTTTGTATCTTTGTGTTTGTGTTTGTGAGCTTCAGGCAGGAAGCGGATCTTTCACTGTCTGATTGTTGCTTTAAGTCCCCCAAGAGACCAAAATCCAGCCAGAACCAGAGGCTATGAAACCAAAACCAGAACCACAAAAACCAAAAGCAGGAGTCCGTAAACCCGAGTCGCTTGGAACGAAGCCAGAACCCGTGACGGTTCCCAAGCCAGAACCTGCGGTGAAGACAGCTGAAGTGAGCGCACCAGAACCAAAAGCAGAACCTCTGAAGTCTAAACCAGCACCACAGGAGGCTGAGAAGAAAGGTACCAGCAGAGATGTAGTTCTGGTTTCATTGTTTTTATCTGCTGACTCAGCGGGTCGTTCTGTTTACATTATAATAACACCGACGTGTTCTGTTAAAGAACCAGAGGTACCAACACAGAAGGAGGTGATCGCACCTCCTCCTGCACCTCCAAAGCTGCAGAGAGAAGCAGAGAAGAAGAAGCCAGAGGAAGTCAAAGGTACCTGCAGCTGTTAGTCATCCCACTATAACCTCTGACCTCATCCTCACCTCTTTGGTTCTGTGCTGTGGTTCTGTGGTTCTGTTCTGTGGTTCTCTAACGTCTCACCTCGTCTGTGTTGGTCTTCTTGCACTCGACAGAGTGTTTGTTCTGTCTCAGAGTGACTAAATGTTCTTTAAAGTTTTAGTGGAGGCTCTGAGAACAGCAGGTTCTGTTCGGTTCTGTTCTGAGTGGACGTTCCTCCAGTAACCCGCCTGTTCTAAGCACTAATCTCTAACAGGTCCTCCTCTTACTGCATCCACAACATCCTTCTGTGTACAACGTTCCTCACTCGTGCGTCAGCACGTCGTTCTGTTGTTGACAGTCTTGTACGTGTTCTTGTGTCAAACCCTCTTAAAGCTGTGAAGGAGGCAGAGCCGGAAAAAGTTCCTGAGAAGGTGTTTGAGGAGGCTGAACGAGTTCCTGAGAGACGACCTGCTGTCCAAGCTGAGGTGAAGGAGAAGACCTCTGGGAGGGATGAAGGTCCAGCATTGCAGAAAACAGGGCAGGAAGTTCCAAAGAAGGTTCCTGAAAAGGTTCCTGAGAAACAGAAGGTTCCTGAAAAGATTCCTGAGAAACAGAAGGTTCCTGAGAAACAAAAGGTTCCTGAAAAGGTTCCTGAGAAACAAAAGGTTCCTGAAAAGGTTCCTGAGAAACAGAAGGTTCCTAAAAAGGTTCCTGACAAATCAAAGGTTCCTGAAAAGGTTTCTGAGAAACAGAAGGTTCCTGAAAAGGTTCCTGAGAAGCAGAAAGTTCCTCCTCCTGAAGAGGAGAGGAGCGCTGAGACAAAGCTGTCTGAGGAGACACAGAGCAAGATAGTCTCTGTCCAGAAAACACCTGAGAGGATACCTGAAGCCAGAGCTCCGCCCCCTGCAGGTACAGCCGAGGCGGACCACTCTTTGTGTCTTCATCTGCATGTGAGCAACAGTGGTTCAGTGAATCTACAGCATGTGGTGCAGCCTGCAGCACGTCCTCTCAAAAAAAAAATTATCTTTTATTTTGAAATGTTCCACAGTGATGATAAAGACTTCAGTTGAGTCAGATAAAGTCAGGTGTTCACACATGAAGACGAGCGAGCGTCAGCCATCACTGCTGTACAAACTTCCTGTTTCTAGTCACTGTGAAACACACTGAAGTTAGTCAATCATCATATAACATCATATATTATTATAATATATGATTTATAATAAATAATAGAGAAGCGCTGTATTTCTGTAGAGTAAAATGCATCCAGCTGGTTATCAGTGTTTTCTGTGTCGCTGATCCGATTTAACGTCCAGAACAGTTTCATGTTTTTGAGTGACCAGTCGGAGGAACGTCTCGGTCCAGTGGACACAAACTGAACTGCTGCTGCTCCTCTTTCATGACATCCGACCTGTTGTGTGTTCTTGTGTGTTAACTGTCTGATCTTTCTTCTTTGAAACGACCTCCTCCACGCACACCTTTCTTTAAAAGAAAAAGAGACGGAGCAGATGGAGAAGACTCGTCCCTCAGGGAGACGAACGTCTCCTCCTGAAACAGGTACGGGTCACCTGAGAGGGCGGAGAGCTTGAACACGCGTGTCTTCCTCTGCATGTTGTCTCCTCTAACATGTCTCTGTGTTCTGTCCTCACCTCTTGGCGCCGCTTCATGACGCCTCTTCTTCTGCTCCTCTTAAAACGTCCGGCAGCGACGAGTCTCGTGAAGATTGAGCGAAGGGGTGGAGCTCGGAAGATTCAGGAAGTTTATTACGTGACGGAAGAGGCGTGTCCCACAGAGGAGGCGTGGCAACACGGTGATGTGGTGGAAGAACACGCCACGAAGTCGTACGAAGACGAGCCGCCTCCTCTGAGACGGATGGCGGTGTCCTCACCGCAGACAGACGTCCTCACAGATCAGATATCTGTCTCCGACTCTTCACAGCTGGAGGTCGCAGCGCCTGGGCAGGGTTTTATCAGGACAGGAAGACACCTGAGGACAGGAGATGCTCCTGAAGGAGACACCAGGGACACGGTCCAACACAGAGGACACAGGGACACAGGAAGCAGAGAGACACCTGAGGACAGGGTTTCAGTCAGAGACTCAGAGTCCCATAAAGACACCAGATCTCTTACAGAGGACAGAAAACTAACAGATAGGTCAGAGTTCAGAGAGGTCACTTATACAGAGTCACATGATCACCATGTTCAGGTGTTATCAGGTATTCAGGATGAACACAGACGAACCGAGGTGACAGAGATCCAACCAGAAGTTAGAGAAGTTAGAGAAACCATCATGATCCAAGCTGTAGAGAAAATGAAGGACGAGGGACGGAAACAGGAAGTTCAGATCAAACCCACGGACTCCTCTGGAAAAGAGAAGAAACAGGAAGTTCAGATCAAACCCACGGACTCTTCTAGAAAAGAGAAGAAACAGGAAGTTCAGATCAAACTCACGGACTCCTCTAGAAAAGAGAAGAAACAGGAAGTTCAGATCAAACCCACGGACTCCTCTAGAAAAGAGAAGAAACAGGAAGTTCAGATCAAACCCACGGACTCCTCTAGAAAAGAGAAGAAACAGGAAGTTTTTTCTGAAGTTAAACATGAACCTGAGGCCGTGCCGACCTCCGCTGTGAGACCCAAAGAGTCGGTCACAGATATGGAGTCTGTGGAGTCGAAGAGGACAGAGGCAGATGTCCGTCCTCAGAGAAGAGAAAAGACAGAGGAACATTTAATACAGAAGGAAGCATCTGTCCTCTCCAAACCAGAAAAGAATAAAAGGGGTCCAGCATCCAGAGGTACCGACAGAAAACATATCTCTCCATGTCCGGCTCTTTGTTTGTCGTCAGGACTTATAACTTCACATGTCTTCACATCTTTGTGTCTTCTGTTCCTGTGTTTTTAGAGTCTTTTTTGTCTCTTGGTGGTTCTGAGTCTTTCTTCTCTTAAATATTTCATATCATTACTGATTGTTCCTTAAAGAAACCGAAGGCGAGTTGGAAGAGATTCCCGCCAGCATTCCCGCTGCTCCGTCTCCACAGAGAGGTACAGCTCGTCTTCTTCTCACCTCTTCTGTCTTTTCTGTTTAACACTAGATCTTTCTGTCCTTGTGTCTAACCTCTTGGCACCGCTTCATGGTGCTTTCTCTTCACTACTTTTACATTTTTCCAACCTGAAGCGACGGGCAGGCTCTCAGAGGATGAGAGAAGAGCCTCGTCTGCAGAGGAGGTCGGGCAGAGAGGAGAAGCTGACGTGTACCACAGAGACGACGAAGATGTTTTAAAATGTAAAGGGTCAGAAAAAAGTGGTGGTTTATCTGTTACTGACGGTTTAAAGACACCAGTCGCCCCCAAAAGTGAAGGAAAGGTCATCAGAACAGGAAGTGAAGCTGAAAAAGTTCAGGATAAACTGACTGAACAAAAATCTGGAGAAGAGAGGTTTTCTGACCAAAACACAGATTCTGGCATGGTGACCCTCAAATTCTTAAAAAAAAAGCAGAAGAAAGTTTCTCGGGAAAGAAAAACAGAACGTCCAGAAACTTTAGACTCTTTAGATTTACTTTCAAAACTCCCGAAAACACAAGAGGCAACGAGACACGAAGCATCGGTCGCTCACATCAAGTGTGAAGACTCATTGGGAGCAGGAGGTCAACGAGGTGTAGAAAACACAGAGGTCGGTAATGAGGAGATAAAGTCACCAGCAGGTAGCGCTCAGACCTCCTTAAAACACAAAAAACAAACTGAGAAAGTTGACGATGCTGCAGGTCAGTCAGAGGTCAGGGTCAGAGACGAGTTCACTACAACTACTGTGACTGACGAGACAGGTGAGCGGCCAGTGGAGAGCAGATCTGAGCTGACAGTTGGGTTTAGAGAACGAGATGTTCAGAAACAAGTCCAAACTCTGACAGGCATCCAGCAGACGGCAGATAAAATAGAAGACATCAGATCAGTGACAAGGAGAGTGTCGGTTCCTCCTGAGACCGATGGAGCTTTAAGAGACAAGAAAACTGTTCCATTCACAGGAAGGAAGTTGTCTGTGTCTCCTGTGATGGACGTCCTGTCTGAAAGCTGTCGGATCGTCTGTGAAGGTGCTTTAAAACCAGACGCTCTGCAGACCTACATCACTCCTGACCAGCTAGAGGACGTCCGCTCTCTAAAAACACAGGAGACAGTCCGGGACATGAGACACGTCACATGGGAACAACTGGACCGAGGACGTGTTAGAGACGAACTAGCTGAGAGACAGAGCGGACCTGAAGAGAGACATGGACTCTCTGTGGAGCAAGAAAGTCCAGACCAAGCCAGTCCGGAGACTCCAGACATCCAGTCTGAGACGCCTGAAAGACTCCCAGAGAAAGGACAGAGGAAGGACAAAGGTCCAAATATGAAAAGTAAACGAAAACATCTAACTATAGATTTGAAATCAGAAACTCCTCAAAGATTTATTCTCAGTGACGACAGAGGGACAGACGCTGCTTCTACAGGTACAAATATTCCATTAAAACAAGTCACCGGTCAGTTAACGACCTACAAAAGTTCATTTAATGAAGATGAAATCCAAACAAAGACAGAAACGGAAGTAGAAGATACACCAACAGAGACGTTGGTCAGAGATAAGCCACCAACCCACCAGGAAGCTGAGCAAGGCCGCTCCACTGGGCACCGTGTTCAGGCTCAAACCGACTCCGTTAAAGATGTTTATCTCCCAGTTTCTCCAACTGGAGTCTCCAAGCAGCGACAAACAGAAACAAAGGCTCAAAGGACTCCAGCAGTGATCACAGAGGAACAGGAAGTGAGGTCAGATACCGCACACAGGTTGGTTCCCTCTGAGAATCGAGTTATAGAAGCATCACAGTATATTTATTTACAAAAATCTACAGAAGATAAAAAGCAGACCGTTGATCAAACCGAAAACATTCAAGTACTTAAAGACTTAAATGTTGAAACATGTGGCGATAAAACTGTCAAAGTTACTTCAGGTGAGAGAAATATAACTAGAGCAAAAGAATGCTGCTGGACTGGACCGTCTGTTGGAGACACTGAGACAGACGGCCTGACACATGACAGTTATGTCTCCGATGGTATCGTCACAGTTAGAGCTGACTCAGCTGCAGTGAGTCCAGTCGAGGCACCGAACATGGAGCTGCAACACCCTGAAATCAAAGAGTCCCAGAGAGACAGAGACAGAACCACAGCTCAGGAGGAAGGTACAAGTAGGTCAGATGAAGATGAAGAGCAGGAAGAGGAAGAAGAAGAGCAGTCAGTTACAGCCACCAACAGAAGGGAGGAAGTTTATCAATTACCTGCTGATGTAGTGACGTGTCAGCAGCCTTCAGTAACAGATAAACTCAGTTCAGACAGGGTTCAGAGAGAAACCTACGTCCCTCAAAGAGACACCTCCGTCCTTCAGAGAGACACCTCTGTCCCTCAGAGAGAACCCTCAGTCCCTCAGAGAGAACCCTCAGTCCCTCAGAGAGAGACCACGAAGACCTCCGTCCCTCAGAGAGACACCTCTGTCACTCAGAGAGACACCTCCATCCCTCTGAGGTACAGCAGCAGCAGACAGTCACAGGTGGAGCTCCTCCCACCTCTTCTTCCTCACAACAGTGAACCCAGAGAGGAGGAAGGAGCTCCAGGGACTCAACCCATCAGACAAACCAGGACCTCCAGAGGTACTGAGGGGACACCAGTCTGTCCCTCCTCATCTTCATCGTACACCTCCTCGTCTTCATCGTGCACCTCCTCGTCTTCATTGTGCACCTCGTCTTCATCCTCCTGGGGATCAGACCCCTCCCACTGGTTGATGATGTCATGTGATGTCACCCATCCTGTCTTTGCTCACTGATCGTCCTGTCGCCTCAGACAGACTCCGTGTTTAAACCTCCGCATCTTCATGTTGTTTCACTTCCTGTGTGTCAGAGAAGCTTCTGTCCAAACATGAGTGTGTTATCTATGTGTGTGTTATCTATGTGTCTGTTATCTATTTGTGTGTTATCTGTGTGTGTGTGTTATCTGTATGTGTGTCATGTGTTCCCCCACCCCAGCCCTACCCCGTTACTCTGACTGTTGTGTGATTTTATTTCCAAGTTCCTGTGAAGCAGAGGGAGGAGCCTCCTCCACAGGTGCAGCCCCCCCCTCCTACTGCAGGTACCCCGCCTCCTCTTTACTTGTCTTTACGTGTGTGTTTGTGTCCTTAAAGGCACTCGTAGAGGAGTGTCACTCTTTATTACATCTTTGAACCATCATTAAAGGAGAGAAACCACAGAGCAGCAGGGAGCTCTGCTTGTTCTGCTGTTTCTCTCTGAGCTCAGATGAAGCTGTGCAGCCACGTCTCTTGATATTTTATTTGTTCTTTAAGACGACAAACGTCCAGCTGCTGTAAAACTTCCAGAAGCTGCCAAACGGCCTGAAGTCACTAAAAAGACTGAGATGGAGAGGGGAGCTCCAGAAGAGGTGGAGCCTGTCGTGAAGGCTAAAGGACTGACTGGGACGACGGCAGAAAAACAGAGAGCCTCTGTAACAGCACCTGAGACAGGTAGAGGTGTCTGAAGGACTGACCATCAGTCCACTCCGGTTCTTTACCGTCTCATGTTGACTCTTTAGCCGCCCACCTGTGTATGTTGTGAGTCTGTCTGGTGTCGGTCGATTTGACCCTCCCCGTGTTGGTCTTTGTGTGTCCTTCGGTCCAACCTGCCACGTCTGTTTATGTTGATATGAGACGGTTTCACACGACACGGAACATGTCTTTGTCACATTGATTATTTCTGAAAGTGTTTCCTAAAGTCTTCGCATTAATCAGTGCGACTGTTGTTCATTGCCTAATTACCGCCTCTCTGAACTGTACCTCTGTATTAGATGAAACCAAGGGACCCGTCCAAGCACCGGGAGGAGTCAAGAAAGGTAGGAGAGCCTCACCTCACTTCACCTCACCTCACCTTACCTCACCTCACCTGAGCACATGAACACAGCAGCTCTGCTTCACTTCCTGCTGTTTACATCATCAGCTGTGTGTGAAAAAGAGTCCAGTTACCAACAACTAGGTCACCACATGCATCATTACACTGTTTAAAATATGATTATTGTTTAATAGTTGTGAGCACAAAGAAGGTTTTTATGTAGTTTCTGTAAAAGTCAGTCTATGTCTTCGTCTTTGTCTCTTATTATTTTTATATTTATAATTTTTTTTTGCTAATTATCAGGTAGCCGTTTGTGTTTGTACAAATAGTGACGTCAGTTAAATGTTGATCTTTAATGTCAAACCTTTGCTGCCTCAGAAACGATTCTGCCCAAAAAAGGTAAAGTTCAGCTGGAAGAGGAGGGGACGTTTGAGATCCCCAGCTTGAAGAAAACAACCAGAGTCACGAGGGAAGTGGAGGAGGAT
The DNA here is from genome assembly GCF_022577435.1 of Embiotoca jacksoni. NCBI lineage: Eukaryota > Metazoa > Chordata > Actinopteri > Embiotocidae > Embiotoca > Embiotoca jacksoni. Next base: position 10,486,707 of record NW_027185340.1, read on the forward strand.
CAGGAGGTTGTCAAGCTGAAGAAGATCCCATCGGTTCCACCTAAAGAGGCTGACGAGGAGAAAAGGCCTCAGAAGGTGACCCGGACCACAGTGTTGGATGTGGAGCAGATGGTGCATAAAGAGGAGACTGTTGAGATGTCAGTCACCACCAGGAGACAAGTGGAGGAGAGGAAGCCCCGAGAGAAAGTAGAGGTGGTGAAAAAGCCAGAAGTTATTACGCCTAAAGAGGAGGAACAAAAAGAGGCTCCTAAAGATGCATGGACCCGCCAGAAGCCCGTCCCGAAGGACGAGAAACCGGAGGATAAGATTTCTCTGAAGAAAACTCCCAGAGCACCAAAGGAAGAGGAAGCGGCCCCACCCAGCGCAGCTCTGAAGAAGGTGAAGAAGCTGCCTTCAGAGGAAGTACAACCAGATGTAGTCAAACTGAAACCATTCGAGAAGCCCATCAAACCAGCAGAGGAGCCTGAGAAAGACAAGAAGGAGAGACCGGACAGGGACTCTGTGCCTTTCCAGAAGGGAGAGAGGATCCCTCGAGAGGTGGAAACCAAAGAACCTTCTCAGAAACCTCAGAAAGCACCTGTGGAGGTGACACAGCCACCAGCTAAGGTGCCCAAGCCAGTAGACAAAAGGAAACCTCCAGAGAAGGAGCCTGAGGAGGTCAAAGCCCCCATCAAGGTGAAGAAAATCCCCACAGTAGAACAAGAGACAGAGAGTGTCAAACTGAAGCCCTTCTCACGCCCTTCCAAAGAGGCTGCAGAGCCCGAGAAGAAACCCACAGAAGACAAAGACAGGAAGCCAACCGATGGCCTGCGCCGCCGCCGCACCAGTCCAGATGAAGAACCAAAGGAGCCAGAGGCCAAGCCAAAGAAACCCGAGGTCCCAGAAGCCCCAGAGAAGAAACCAGAGAAGCCGAAGGAGGTAGAGGTAGTTCCAGCAGACAAGACACAGTCTCCTGTTCCCGCCTCTTTTAAGAAACCTGAGAAGGTTCCTGAGGAGCCCAAACCTCTGCAGGGTAAGAAGGGAGTCATACCGAAGGCCAAAGAAGAGAAGGAGGATGTGGCTCTGAAGCCCGTGGAGCAGCTCAAGAAGGTGGAGCTCAAAAAGACTCCATCTCCTAAAGTGGAGAAGCTGAAAGAGGCAGAGGCCATCCCAGTGGAGAGGAAGCCGAGCATCGATAAACTCAGAAAGGTTCCGAAGACCGTTTCACCCAAAGACTCCATTGAAGCTGTGACTCTCAAAAAGGTCCCGAAGAAGCCGTCCCCGGAAGAAGTGAAGGCTGTAGAGCCGGCAAAGCCCGATAAAGGGAAGGTCCCACTGGTGAAGGAGGTCTCTCCTGGAGCTGTGCAGATGAAGAAGATTGACACCCAGCCGGAGGAGGAGGTGTTTGAAGAGGAAGCAGAGGAAGAAGCCGAGCAGGAGGAAGAGGAAGAGGAGGCCTGGGGCTGGGAGCTGGTTCCAAGCGAGAGTTACGGCTCCGAGGACTGGGAAGGTGAAGGAGAGGAAGGTGCTCTGGAGGTTCCAGGGGTGACCAGGAGAGGTGAGACGGTGGCAGCCCCAGTGACCGAGAACAACCCTCCCTTCATGCCCTGAATAATCCCTCCATCATGCCTCCATCTAAGCCCTCTTCTCCTTATTGTGTTTTCATTCTCTCTCTTGTATTCATTCTTGTGTCAAACTGTCTGCTCATACTCATCGCTTCCTGTCAGCCATTTCAGTATGTCATCAGTCCAACACGTATTCTCCTCACTCAGCCATCTTTTCATGTATCCATCACTTCATGATGTCAATGTCACTGAAGAGCCACAGTCGTCCATTATTCATCATCGTGTTCATCCTCTTATTTCAGTGTCACTCTTTCATAAATCTACCGTCAGAGTCTCTTCATGTCCATTCAGACAGACATCATCTCTCCTGGCATGTTCATGAACACGTTAATATTGTGATCATAGTCTGAGCAGACAATTAATGTGAACTGTTTCTGAACAGAGGGACAGCCAGCGGAGGAAGCAGGAAGAGGTCGAGGCAGAGGGCTCAAACGTAAGTCAGAATAACCCTCTGAGTGACAGTGCTGCCAGACCGTCCCTCTGAACATTCTAATGTGAATTGTTTGATTTGTCTTCCAGCCAGACAGACCCCGTCCCCTGGAGAGGGCCGGGGCCGCGGGCTGAAGCCCGGTGGCAAAGGCCCGACCCCACCGGACGAGCCCTTCGGAGGATTCAAACTCAAAGCCGTTCCTCTGAAGTTCATCAAGAAGCTCAAGGACATCGTGCTGCAGGAGGCCGAGTCCATCGGATCGGCCGCCGTGTTCGAGTGCGAGGTCTCGCCCTCCACCGCCATCACCTCATGGATGAAGGATGACAGCAATCTGCGCGAGAGCCCCAAACACAAGTTCACTTCTGATGGCAAAGATCGCAAGTTGAACATTATTGATGTGCAGCTGTCTGACACCGGTGAATACACCTGTGTGGCCAAGAACGCCGGGAAGGAGATATCATGCATGGCCAAGCTCATCGTTGAAGGTATGATGTTCTCTCTGCCATCCTGAGGACCTGCTCATGTTTAATCCTTCACCCGTGTGAAACCTCTTTTTATTTCCTCACAGAGCTCCCCGTGAAATGGATCAAGGAGCTGGAGGAGGAGACGTCGTGTCTGAAGGGTCAGCCTCTGTACATGACCTGTGAGCTGAACAAAGAGAGGGAGGTGGTCTGGAAGAAGAACGGTCAGGTCCTGAAGAAACAGGAGGGCAAAGTTCAGATCAACATCATCGGTATGCAGCACGCCGTCACCATCCAGCACTCCACTGAGGAGGACGCTGGTTCCTACTCGTGTGAGGTGTCCGGCCAGGAGGATGTCAAGACCACAACGAATGTCAAAGTGATCGGTGAGCAAAGCTGGATATTGTCCTTTAACACGGTAACTTAACTCTCTAAGAAATGCATGCTGGGAAGGGTAGGTAGGTAGTTACTTTATTAATCCCCAAGGGGAAATCTTTTCACTACAGCAGCATTTATAGACACAGGAAAGCAATAAAATAACAGTAAAAAATATTAAATATAAAAATGCACAGTATATACAGTATATACAGTACAGTATATATATTTTTTTATATTTAAACAAACAAGAAACACAGACAACAGTGTTATTGTTGTGTAATGGATTTTGCCAGAGGTGAGTTATTGTACAGCCTTATTGCAGTGGGCAGGAATGATCTCCTGTATCTGTCCTTGTGACAGCGGAGCTGGAGGAGTCTTTTGGAGAACGTGCTCCGCTGTCCCTGCAGCGGGTGGTGGAGAGGGTGGTCAGGATTATCCAATATGGATAATAGTTTGTTCAGCATCCTCCTCTCCACCACCTTCTCCAGACTGTCCAGTTTGCAGCCAATGATGGAGCCGGCCTTCTTAACCAGTTTGTTAAGTCTGTTGGTGGTGCCGGCTCCAATGTTGCTTCCCCAGCAGACCACAGTGAAGTACAATGCACTGGCCACAACAGACTGGTAGAACATCTCCAACATCTTGCTGCACACATTGAAGGATCGAAGTTTCCTCAAGAAAAAGAGTCGACTCATCCCCTTCTTGTAGACAGCGTTGATGTTGGTCTTCCAGTTCAGTCTGTTGTCGATGGAGACACCCAGGTACTTGTACTCCTCAACCATGTCCACCTCCTCTCCCAGAACTCTCAGCGGTTGTGGAGCCGCCGTCTTCCTCCTGAAGTCGACCACCATCTCTCTGGTCTTGGCCACGTTCAGGAGCAGGTTATTTCTTCCCGCCCACTCCACAAAGTCCTCCACTATTGCCCTGTACTCGTCCCCCCATCCATCCCTTATACACCCAACCACTGCAGTCATCAGAGAACTTCTGCAGATGGCAGGACTCTGAGTTGTACTGGAAGTCAGTGGTGTATAGGGTGAACAGGAAGGGAGACAGAACAGTTCCCTGTGGAGCTCCAGTACCACTGACCACCGCATCAGACAGCACACTGCCCAGACGGACAAACTGTGGTCTGCCTGTCAGGTAGTCAGTGATCCAGGAGACGGTAGACGTGTCCACCCCCACCACCCGCAGCTTCTCAATCAGTAGCAGTGGTTGGATGGTGTTAAATGCACTGGAGAAATCAAAGAAAATGATTCTCACAGAGTCACCGGTTCCATCCAGGTGCGACTGAGCTCGTTGCAGCTTATAGATGAGGGCATCGTCCACTCCCACATGAGGCTGGTACGCAAATTGCAGCGGGTCCAGTGAAGATTTCACCAGCGGCCTGAGGTGGGCCAAGACCAGCCTCTCCAGTACCTTCACCACATGAGATGTGAAGGCAACCGGTCGGTAGTCGTTGAGGCCGGATGGAGTCGTCTTCTTCGGTACAGGAACCAGGCAGGACGTCTTCCACAACACCGGGACCTCCTCCTGCTTCAGGCTCAGGTTGAAGAGGTGCTGTAGGACCTCAGCCAGCTGGACAGCGCAGGTCTTCAGGACCCCGGGGCTGATGCCGTCAGGTCCTGCAGCCTTGTGCTGGTGGAGTCTCTCCAGCTGTCTCCTAACCTGGCCAGTCGTCACAGAGAGGAGGGGGGGGGGGGTCATGGCGTCGATGGAGGAAGAGCCCTTTGAAGTTGAGGGCTCTGTGTCTATGCAGCTCACCATGGGGGACAGAGGTGGGAGGGGGGAAGGCAGCAGAGGTGTTTGGGAGGTGTGAGGTGTGGAGGAGACAGATGAGGGCGGTGAACTAAACCTGTTGAGGAAACAGTTTAGCTCATTGGCCCTCTCCAGGGAGCCCCCTGGTTGTCTCTCTCTTCCCTTGAACCCAGTAATCTCCTTCATACCGGTCCACACCTCCCTCACATTGTTCTGCTGGAGTTTGGCCTCCAGCTTCCTCCTGTAGGAGTCCTTGCACTCTGTCGGCTTCTCCTTCAGTTCGTGCTGCACTCTCCTGAGCTCTTCCCTGTCCCCAGACCTGAAGGCCGCTTTCTTCTGATTAAGAAGCACCTTCAGGTCACTGGTGATCCACGGCTTGTTGTTGGGGAAGCAGTGTACAGTCCGGGATGATACGGTGGTGTGTTCACAGAATTTGATGTATTCTGTGATACAGTCTGTCATGCTATTGATGTCCTCTCCATGTGGTCCACACAGCACATCCCAGTCCGTGGACTCAAAGTAGTCCTGCAGGGCGTCTTTAGCCTCCTGTGTCCACCTCCTCACAGTCCTGGTGGTTACAGGCTGCCTCTGTACCAGAGGAACATACTTTGGTGTCAGCAGGACCAGGTTGTGATCCGACCTACCAAGAGGGGGAAGGGCAGTAGCACTGTATGCATCCATGGCATTAGCATACAGTAGGTCCAGGGTTTTATTGTTCCAGGTGGGGCAGTTAACATCCTGGTGCAAAGTTGGCAGTACTTTATCCAGACTGGTGTGGTTAAAGTCTCCAGTAACTGCCAAAAATGCACTGGGATGCTTAGTCTGAAGTTTGGACACAGTGGAGTGGATGGTGTCCACTGCTGCCTCTGCATCAGCTGATGGAGGAACGTACACAGCGATAACAATGGCGGACGAGAACTCCCTCGGCAAATAATACGGACGCATCCCCACGGCTAGAAGTTCAATGTCCGGGCTACAAAAACGTTCCTTCACACACACATGGTCGGGATTGCACCACCTCTCGTTCACATAGACTGCAATCCCTCCACCTTTCTTCTTGCCACTCTGCACAACGTCTCTGTCTGCCCAAACAGTCCTGAAGCCGGGTACGGCCGCGCTGTGGTCCGGGAAATGTGAGTGCAGCCATGTCTCGGTGAAACACATGATGCTGCACTCCCGGTATTCCCGCTGGGTCTTTACCAGCGCGCTGAGCTCATCTGTCTTATTGGCCAACGACCTCACGTTCCCCATTAAAATCGCAGGTACCGATGGTTTATATTTCCTCCTCTTCGCCTTCAGTTTAGCGCCAGCTCTGCAACCCCGACGTCTTCTCTGAAGTTCGTCCGGGATTTCAGGCCTCGGTCTGGGCAGCAGCAGTAGAGGCCTACTCAGCGCGATCAGCTGATCACGAGAGTAAACAATGCCCCCAGTCTGCTGTGCGTGGCTCTCCGTTACGAAGAGGGAAAAAAGTAGAAGAGCCACCAGAAAAGTGAAAAGTTACGGTCCATTGTCTGACCGTCACTTAACACACGTGAAAGAAAAAAAAAAACTCCGAAGAGAGGAGAAAGAAAGAAAAATACTTTAAACAAAACACACTCGAGGGAGCTGCTGTAACAGGCTGCCACTAGCACGGCGCCACCTATCAGACCTCCGGTGAGGATGAGGGCAGGCTCATAGTACCTCAGGGCTCCATGTTGGGCCCCTTTTTATTCACACACAGAGCAGGTTTTCTTCGTATGCTGATGACATACAACAATATCTTCAGATTCTTCTGAGCATCAGCATTGAACACCTTGATGTCCAGGTCAAACAAAAATGTGCACATCCACGTTTTAGCTCCTCTGCTAATATTCAGTCTGTTACTTGTGTACAGGATGACACTGACTCAATAATGTCTGCTTCCAACAGAAATTGTCAAAGATTGGATAGTGAAACCACTGAGAGACCAGCATGTGAAACCGAAGGCCGCCGCTACATTTAAATGTGAGCTCTTCAAGGACACTCCCAACTGGAAGTGGCTCAAAGGAGAGAACGAGATCACACCGTCCGACAAGGTGGAGCTCAAGAAGGAAGGAAAGGAGCTGACGCTCACCATCAAGAACTGTCAGCCCGAGGACGTAGCCCAGTATGCCATGGAGGTGGAGGGGCGCATCTACACTGCCAACCTAACACTCGGAGGTTCATCTACTTGTTTTCCCTTTAGCTGCAGTCATTCATAGGTTTCTGTTAACTCTGTGATATTTACAAGTACTGATACGACTCCTTCTCAGAGCGGGAGGCGAATATTCTGAAGCCCCTGGCCAGCATGGAGGTGGTGGAGAAGGAAGATGTCACGTTTGAGACAGAGATCTCTGAGCACGATGTTCCTGGAGAGTGGAAGCTCAGAGGAGAGGTTTTGACCAGATCTCCGGTAGGACTGACACGACTGAAAGGTCTTAACTTATTCTTTCATTAGCACGTCACTACTGTCTACGTTACACATGTATTGTCATGTATTCATCAGACGTGCGACATCCAAATGGAGGGTGGAGTGCGTAGGCTCACACTGAAAAACTGCCAGCTGGATCAGGCTGGGGAAGTGTCCTACCAGGCTCTGAACGCCATAACCAATGCAATGCTCAACGTTAAAGGTAAGAGACACTCTTGGTGTCCACGATCGGAGGCACAGTGTGCCGTGATTTTAGGATACTCGCTGTAAAAATAAAGGTGTAAGGTCCGTGGGTAATCAAATAAAGCTTTATGGCATGTGGGAGCGGACCTTAGATCTTTATTTAATAGGGTCGACTAGTCCAATCAGTCGTTCATGCCACTTCGTTCCACTGGTTGACATGGTGTTCTGTACTTCTTTTTCTAGTGCCTCTGTTTGTTCTGTTTGTTGTTCTTGTTCTGTTTGTTGTTCTAGTTGTTCCGTTTGTTGTTTTGTTTGTTGTTCTTTTTGCTGTATTGGTTGTTCTGTTTGTTGTTCTAGTTGTTTTTTTTGTTGTTTGTTCTGTTGGTTGTTGTGTTTGTTGTTGTGTTTGTTGTTCTTGTTGTGTTTGTTGTAGTCGTTGTTGTTCTAGTTGTTGTTCTGTTTGTTATTCTTGTTGTTATGTTTGTTGTTCTTGTTCTCTTCTCGTACCGTCTGTTCACTTGAACGTGTACTCTGGTGTTCGGACACTGTGAAAATGTTTGTTGTGATGTCACTGCAGTATGTTTGTACCATCTGGGGTTAAATGTTCTTCGTTAAATCTACAAACAGAGGCTAGTTTATTAGTTGCACCAGCACCACCTTCATGAGTCTCTCTCAGATGTGAAATCACCTTTTAGTTCAGTAGCTGTTTGATTTCATGTTCGAAGAGCAGCAGCTGTTCGATTTTACCAAACACATTCAGAGAGGAAGTAGAAGAGGACGTCATAAAAGAAGAAAAAGACCAGAAGAAGGAAAATGTGTCGCATCATGTTAAAACTCGTGTCTGAACAAGATGACTGCTTCCTTCCCGTGACCCAACTTGAATCTTCATTACCGGTGTGGATGGTTCCCTGATGACATCATCTTTAGCCCTGGGAACATGGAGTCCCTCTATACCTATGTTTCAACCTTCCTGGGAATGAAAGGTGAAGTCACAACCTGAAGATGTCTCAAACAGGATTCCTGCAGTCGTGTGAGATCAGAGAGTGTTTTCATACCAGCGTGCCGATGTGGTATGACTCTACACCCGTAGAGGGATTTATACTCTCGTAGAGGGATTTATACTCTCGTAGAGGGTGTACGAGGTAAACTGGCCTCTGGCTGTTGACTGTTGTGCTGTTGTTGTGTTGATGTTCATGTTTTGCTGTACTGTGTCACCTTTCAACCCAGAAATCGAGATGGGCTTTGTTGTCCCTCTGAAGGACGTTTCTGTGCCTGAAAAGAAACAGGCTAAGTTTGAATGCACCATCACGAAGGATGTCTCTAAGGTCATGTGGTACAAAGGGGCTGACATCATCACCCCAGACCAAAAGTATGACATCATCGATGATGGAAAGAAGCATATGCTGATCATAAACTGCTGTGAGTTTGATGATGAGGACGAATATACGATTGAGGTTTTGGGAAAAACTTCAACAGCCAGACTCACAGTGGAGGGTAAGTGCTGGACCACCTGTACCGGACATAACGGCAGACCCGTTATCTTTCTGACAGTATTCACTGAGGTGGTTGTGTCCTCTGACAAGCTAACTCATGGTTTCATTGACACACTTATAGGTATCAGGCTCAAATTTATCTCCCCGATAAAGGACCAAACTGTAAAGGAAGGTAAAACGGCTCGATTCGAGCTGGAACTCTCTCACGAGAATGTTCCCGTCACGTGGTATAAGAACGACATTAAAATCCACCCCAGCAGAACGGTGGTCACTCACCTGGACGGAAAGAAACACATGCTCGAAATAAGGGAAGTGACTCTGGATGATACCTGCCAGATTAAGGCCGAGGCCAAAGGAATTCCTTCCATGGCCAACCTGACGGTCATAGGTAAACCATGAGCACCCGCCTGTCCTCTTCATCCAGTGTCTTGTCTCTTACCCCACAGATCTCTGTACAGTTTGTCCATATTTGTGTTCACGTCCACAAAGTGTCTGTGTTGGAGGACATGATTTCTGTATGTTCACATCCACAAAGTGTCTCTGTGTTGGAGGACATGATTTCTCTGTGATGTCTTTGTGTTTCTCGTCTGTCTGGACCGTCTTGTCCTCTGTTTGCTTCAGACCGCTCTATATTTGTTCTGCAGTATTTTTCACCCAGAAATGTCCCCCTTCCAGAGGGAGACCCGTACTTCACGGTTAAGCTGCAGGACTATACTGCAGTGGAGAAAGACGAGGTGGTTCTAGATTGTGAGCTCAGCAAAGACGTCGATGTCATGTGGTACTATGACGAGGCTGAGATCAAGGCCTCTAAGATGGTGGCTGTCAAAGCTGAGGGCAAACGCAGGACCCTCGTCATCAGGAAAGTCGGGGACAGAGACAAAGGACAGTATTTGTGTGACTGTGGGACAGACAAGACAACAGCGACACTTCACATTGAAGGTAAAGGTGTTTGGTACTCACCTCCATTGAGGCGATTTCCCATCTCAATGCATGCCATCACCTGCACCACCTTCTAACGCCACCTCATCAGACACTGTGCAGTTTGTCCTCTTGAAGCACCTTTTTGATCTCGTCCCCTCTTAACCAGCTCAGTCGTCACCTGTCTGTGGTCTCTCATCACCTCCATCAGTGGTAGAAACACTACAGTAGCCGAAGGGCCGGCATGTCGGCGGCGCCGTGTTCGGCCCAGATTATCTGCCAGTTTCATAGCGAGTCGGTCTTATAGTGTTCTTCCACTGCACCTTGTGTCCGTTGTGGTTCATTGTCTGTGATTGTTGTCTTCATGGTTCTTGTAACACACCCATCACTCTTTGAAGAACCCCTTTATTCTTCTTCATTGTGAAGAACTGTGGCACCTCAGTGATCCAGTCACTCCATTCAGAACCAACTGTCTTTGAATTCATTGGTTTGTAGCCGTCCAACCTGCATCACAATGTCTTCTGCTGACCCACAACCTTCCAAAACAGGGTCATTGCAGTATTTTGAACAATAATATTTGGAGCCAGTTGGTTGTTAATGGTCCGACAGAAAGGTCGCCAACAGCCCAATAAAGGAGTTTCTGAACGTTTGTAAATGTGTGTATTTACATGTGTATATTTACATGTGTATGTACATGTGCATATGTACATGTGTTTGTACATGTATGTTTGTACATGTTTGATTATGTAAGTGCCTGAATGTCCTCAGTGAGAGTTTTGTCCCCTCTTTTGAATGTCAGCTCGCCACATCAAGGTGGTTCGACCGCTGTATGGCATCGAGGTGTTTGACGGGGAGACAGCTCGATTTGAGGTGGAGCTCAGCGAGGACGACGTCCACGGCCAGTGGAAACTGAACGGAGATGTCCTCAGTCCCTCCGCTGTATGTCCATTAACACACCGATATTCTAACCAAATTTGGGTTTCATCATGAATTTTTTATGTTGAGAGGTTTTAGTTTGACATGTGTCTTCATGTCTTAACCCGTCGGGTTGAGTGTTAGTTTTAATCTCTGGATGGCTAACAAATAAGAATGAATCACTCCTGTTGTTTGTGCTGAAACGCTGACGCTTCTCGGCCGTCTGCAGGATGTAGAGATCGTGGAAGATGGAGCCAAACACACTCTGGTCTTCTACAACTGCAGAGTGCCTCAGACAGGCGAGTTGGCGTTCGCCGCTGCCAACGCCAAGTGTTCTGCCAACCTGAAAGTGAAGGGTGAGCTGTCACTTCCAGTTCACTCCACCTTCATCTGCACAGTCTCAACATTCTTGCGTTTGAGCAGAAGTTGTTTTTATCTTCTTATTTTTTGGGAGCTGCAAACCAAAATATACCAAAACTAATGTGATAGTGGCGTAAATGCTATTACATTGTAAAGACCAAGAACTTCCTTTTTGGACCACCAGGCCTCCGTACTTTCTGTGGTGTTTCTGTGTGGAAAGTCGCTGCCAGCTGACCGTGTTTTACCTGCAGCTGTTGGAAGCACTCCGTGTGAACCCTGATATTAACTCCATGTCTCTGAATCAACAGAGCTCCCCGTCTCATTCATGACGCCGTTGGCTGATGTAAATGTGTACGAAAAGGATGAAGCTAAGTTCGAACTGGAAATTTCTAGAGAGCCCAAAAGCTTCCGTTGGCTGAAGGGATCTCAGGAGTTGTCAAACGACGACAAATTTGAGCTGCGTGTGGACGGAAAGAGACACAGTCTGATCCTAAAATCTGCCAGATATGAAGACGAAGCCAAATACATGTTTGAGGCTGAAGACAAGAGAACGTCTGGGAAGTTGATAATCAAAGGTAAACAGAGTCATTTCAGTTGTATTAGACGGGATGGTGTGATGTGTCCAGGAGAGTCACCTGGGCCTTCATGTGTCCTCTGAATGCTCTGAGTGTATGCCAGAAGTAAACCTCAATAACAAACACCATCCACGTCCCTCTGTGTCCCTCTGATCTGTCTGTCCTGGTGTGGTCCAGGAACCTGACTGAAGGGAAGTTTTAGACTGCTTCAGTTTGGTTTGGAAGGACTCGACTCCAGACCCAGACCTTTCAGATCCAGTAAACACATCTTAGACCTGACTAATGCTTCTGTGTGTGGTTGGGAAGAAAAATCCCTGCCTGGCTCCGCCCACCAGTCACTCACAGCGTCAGTGCTCGCTGATTACAGTGTGGAAACCGTGGTCTCTGATTGGTCCCCCTTCAGAGGACCCTTCAGAAGACTTCAGGCAAACATTCAGCGCATATCTTGAATTGAACTGTGCACATCTTATATTTAATCACAGAGTGTGAGGCACCTGGAACACATCAGCACCACAATCATGTCTTCCCAACTGCTTTATATTGACTTCCCTGTACATATAATTTCTCGTCAGGTATTCGTCTCGAATTTATCAAGCCGATTAAAGACGTGACGGTAAAGGAACGTGAAACTGCAGAGTTCAGCGTTGAACTCTCTCACGAAAAGATCCCGGTGATCTGGTACAGAAATGACGTCCGTCTGCACCCCAGCAAGGTGGTGCACATGTCGGAGGAAGGAAAAGTCCACACGCTGGCCTTCAAGGAAGTCACCATCGATGACACTTCCATGATCAAATTGGAGACCATGGGAAAGACGTCTGAGGCCATGCTCACCGTTCTCGGTTAGTACCGTCTCCTGAAAGGAGACAGAACTCCCTCACTATCAATCACTCAATATATTATCTCCATTTATCAGTAAATCCAAACACAAGCTGCTCTCAAATCCTTTTTTCTTGTGGCTTTAGATTTACTTCTTTTAGTCGAGTGTCTTTGGAGAAAAACAATACCTTCATATGTGGGTGTTTACAGATTTAAATAGAACTACACGAGCTGCACCATGATAATAATACTGGTGAGTTTACAGCCACGTGTTCACCATGATAATAATACTGGTGAGTTTACAGCCACATGTTCACCATGATAATAATACTGGTGAGTTTACAGCCACATATTCACCATGATAACAATACTGGTGAGTTTACAGCCACATGTTCACCATGATAATAATACTGGTGAGCTTACAGGGAGGAGTTTCACACGTCTGCGTCCTAACCGGCAGGAAACTGTTGACTGGTTGTGGCTGTCTATAATTGGTTGTTGCTGGTGTCTGCCTGCAGAGGGCGACCTGTACTTCACAGTGAAGCTGCAGAACTACACCGCCGTCGAGAAGGACGAGGTGATCTTGTCCTGCGAGCTGAGCAAGGCGGCCGCCGAGGTCACCTGGTTCAAAGACGGTAACGAAATCTTTCCCTCCAAGAACGTTCTCCTCCACTCAGATGGCAAGAAGCGCACGCTGGTCATCAAGAAGACGGCGAAGAGCAACATGGGAGCGTACACCTGCGACTGTGGCACCGACAAAACCACAGCTGACCTGAACATCGAAGGTAATCCCTGCTGCGATTGGGCCCCTCCCCCAGACTCTGTCAGGACTGCAGAATTAGGCCCCACCCACCAACGTTCACCAAAACCCCACCTCTGTCTGGGGTGCTGTTCATCTCCCCTCCATCCTTCATCACTTGTTCTGTTCTCTGAATGTCTGTGACTTCCTGTTATAACTCTGAAGACGATCCAACGCTGCACGTCTGTCGAGCTGGAAACATAAATAAAGCTCACGTTTATTTATTCATTCTAAATATGTTTGACTGGACATTCAAACATAAAGACAAACAAAAGAAATGGAAACGTGTTTTTCAACATTCAACATTTTAACAGAATAATAGTTGTGGCTCGGTTCTTTTCCCTCAGCTTTGATGTGATGAAATCACTTCAAAAACATCTTAATAATAATGATGAGACGTTCTGTGGTTGGTTGTTCTTCCTGTTGTCTGTTTCTGCACAAACTGTAAGTCGCTCTGAATGGGAGCGGCCGCTTCTCGCACAAACTGTCTGCGTGTTCACTGTTTGTCCTCCACTGTCCATCACAGTTTCCTGAGTCCATCCACACCGTGTTGTCTCATGTTCTCTGGGTCGGCTTCTCCCTCTAACGTCTTGTCAAACCTCTGCAGAGCGCGACATCAAGGTGGTGCGGCCGCTCTACAGCGTCGAGGTCACTGAGACCGAGACAGCCAAGTTTGAGACGGAGATTTCTGCGGACGACCTCCATGCTGTGTGGAAGCTGAAAGGAGAGACGCTGCACCTGTCTGCTGTAAGATCAGACACTCACAACTCCAAAACAGACGGGCGTGTCTATTCAAACAGGAAGAGGCGTGGTCAAAGTCAATTGTTTTTGCTCCATAAAGCTGAAACAGAACTTTGTCCATCCTCTCAGACGTCGAGTTCACTGTCTGTGTTTGTTGTCAGGATGTGGAGATCAAGGAGGAGGGAGCCCGCCACACACTGATCCTCTTCAACTGTAAGAAGGACATGGCCGGCAGTGTCGACTTTTCGGCAGCGAATGCCAAATCCTCGGCACAGCTTCGGGTCAAAGGTGACAAACAACAACGACACGAATCACAGTTTGTTACATCCATTCAGCTGAAAGTGTGTGAAAGTCTTCCTCTTCGCAGATGACACTCTGCTCTCTTTTTCCATCCCTCACTGTGGATTCTGGGAAAACTCTCAGTCAAGACAGTCACAGCCTTTGCTTCTTCCTGATTGGCTTCACTAAGATGTCACTTTGTTACTCTTTGCTTTCCTGGAAAAGGGAAACCTTTATTAGCTTTTAGCTTTCAGCTCTTCTGTCTGATTTGGTTTCATTCAGAGCTCTTCACTTGGTTTCAGGTTAAAACTGAAACTTCAGCACATTTAAACCAAACGACGACCAAAGGAGGGGAACGATGTCAGAGGGAGACGTATGAAGTAAAAAATCTTTCATTTCCATCGAAAAGGCTGAAAAAAACAAAGTGATGCGTCACGAGAAGAACAAATGTCAGACGATTGGATTCACCTCATTTCAAGAATTATCAGCTAAGAGTTTCAGATTGATGCTCTCATTTCTGTTTAATCTGAAGCCACAGTCAGCAGCCGGTTAACGTAACTTAGCATCCCTCAGATGTAGACTGTATCCCTCAGATACATTCTTCAGACTGACAGCTCTGTTTAATGTCTCAGACGCTGCCAGCAGTCTTTAACAGTCTGTTGAAGGTCTTTAATAATTGCAGCATGTGAAACAGCCTGATGTAAATAACTGTAAACAGCTGTAAATAACTGTAAACAGCTGTAAGTAACTTTAAATAGTTGTAAATAGTTGATGTGTCTGTTCATCCGGACCAATATCCGACCGCTTCACCAGAACTCAGAGCAGCGGTTCCGTGTCGGACGCAGCGTGACATCGGCGTGTTGTGTGCCGTGTTGGGTAACTCCTGTGAGGAGCTCCACATTCTCATTTTCCAGGAAAATTGCAGGCGGGTGATTGACAGGAGCAGACGGGTCCCCTGATGGTTTTGGCAGAGGTGGGCTGTCAGCCAATCAGGTGGCTCAGTTATTTTAGAAGCCACATGCCTTTTGTAGAGTAGCTCGGCAGTGATTGGCAGGAGGATGATGCGACCCCGGCTCTCACTGGTCTCTTCCCGCCTCTTCCATGTGACGGCAGGTCGTATTCTAATGAGCTGGGCCCCCCACTGCCGAGTCGCAGGGCGGCCGGCTCCAGTTGTCCCGAGGGCTTCCAGCGGCCTGCCTTCAGTCAGCCGCACCATGAGGACCTGAGGATCAGCTGTTTCTCTCTGGATCTATTGATCTGTGTCGGGGGGACTAACCATGTCTTCTCCTCAATCCAAAGCGCGAGTGATCGACCTGATGAGGCCTCTGAAGGACGTGGCGGTGATCGCGGGGGAGACCGCCACCTTCGAGTGCGAGCTGTCGTATGAGGACATCGCTGTCGAGTGGTTCCTGGGGAGTACCAAGCTGGAACCGAGCGAAAGAGTAAGTCCACTGACGGTTCTCACCACGTGAAACACACTCAGCCACAGGTCCAGGTTGTTCTGGTCCGGAGCCCGGCCTGGTCTCCTCTCCACCTGTACACAGTGTTCATATAAGGTCCTGCTGGTGGAGGTTCAGGATTCCAGCTGAGCATTCGATCCTGGTTTTGAGATCTTTTCTGCCCTGCAAGCGTTTCTGTCGGGTTATTTTTAACGGCTCAGCAGGGCAGGTGGCAACAGCAGCTATGTGACAGCTTCACTTTTAAAGTCTCAGGACGTGCTGCGAGCGGTTCTGGTCTGGTTGGTCTCACGTGGGTTTAAGAGTCCGACGTGAAGTCCAGTCGTAACGCAGCATTACTTTGATTATGTGATGAAACCCGACACCTCCGAGCTGCACAGGACACATGATCCCTCTGCAGGTTGTGCAAGTGTGATTTACTGCATGTTCCAGTGAACACGGGTGAACACGCTACATCCACACGCTACATCCACCCTCATCAGTAGAACCTCAGCTTGTTTTCTTCATGTGTAAAGTTCAGAGTGAAACGTCTAACACCAGGACAGTTTAAAAAGTCTCTAAATCAGTTTAATCACAGCAAACTCAGATTTTCTGTTGGTCTGTGGAAACAGGAAGTCAGTTTTATTGATGTAAAACCTCCCTCTGCTGTGACATCATTAAACTTCAGCTGGAGTTTAATTGGATCTTAGTCCAGGTTTAAATACAAGTTCGCTTCAACACAAAGTTTGTTTATGTTTATGAGACATTAAAACATCAATAAACAGCTCGTCTATAGAACAAACTAACTGTTGACATCTGGATATAAAGTGATGCTTAACTGTTTTAATTCATCACCTCTGACTGTAAAACTTTATTGGTAAATGAGTTCCTGGTTCATCTTCTGAAGTGGGATCATATTTACTGTGGACAGCTTTGATGTGATGATGATGATGTTTTAAAACCAGTTGAAGCTTCTTGTTCTTAAAGACGGACAGATAAAAACAGACCACATGTTGGACAGCTCAGTGTCACACAGGCGGGACGAGGAAGTCAACTGTCAGGTGTCAGAGGTCGCAGTTTGAATTGGGGGAAGGAAAGCAGCTGCCTATTCGTTTCAGCTGTCAGGAATCAGCTGACCGACACCTGAGAGCAGTGTGTGCTGCAGACCTGGCAGGTAGAGTTCAGGGAGGATTCCCCCAATTCACAGAGACACACACACATGACCTGACAGGTATTGTTCAGGGGAATAAAACCCATAATTCCAGTGACTACCCTTTAAACCTCCCAGACAATGCCCAGGGATAAAAACCACCCATACTTTGACGTACAGGGACCTGACAGGAAGTACTCAGGGCACAGCCTTCCGGGGATGTCTGTTATATACTATAAGCATTTTAATTGATTAACTCGTCAATCAAACCCATTCTGATTGAACAGAACCTAACAGACAATATTCAGGGAATACGACCCCTGACACACAGACTGGCTCTGCAGGGCAGAGGGATCTGCAAACCTGACTGACTGTGTTGAACCTGCAGGTGGTGTTGAAAGCTGAAGGTAAAGTCCACAGTCTGACTCTAAGGAACGTCCAGCTGAATGAAGCCGGACAAATCAAACTCACTGCCAAAGACTTCCAAACGGAGGCCAACCTCATCATCGGAGGTAAGACACTCAAACACCTACAGGTGCACAATGACATCACTCCCAGGTGTGGTTACTGGTGCGCTGAAACACACCTGAAAACCGAGGGCAACAAAACACTGGGTGCTATTGAAACGGACAATTTCCAATGGAGTCTCTGCATGTGTTTTATAAGAAACAAAGAATGTTTATTATTTACTTGGTAAAGATGATAATCGGAACCACATACACACAAACAGATCTGTAACAGAGCGACAAACTAAATCTTTTTTTTTATACAGTTTTAATGATTAAATGATTCACAAGTGTTTCACAAGTGTTTGATTGACCACATGTGAAGGATCATCGTGTGTTGATCCACTCTTAACATACAGTTTATTTATTAATCAGCAGGTGTATTGGTACCAGAACTTCTTACCCCCAAACATGGTGTCAGTCGGGTTCTGATAATATGAGCCGTGTTTAGCAGAGGAAGTTCTCACTGTGTTAAAACATTCAAGTCATTTCCATGCTCTGCTCTGATTAATGTTGGAGACTAAAGAATGTAACCGTGGACACCTGCTGTGATCGTCTGTGTGCTTCAGAGCCACCGGTGGAGTTCACGAAGCCTCTGGAGGACCAGACGGTGGAAGAAGAAACCACCGCCACACTGGAGTGTGAAGTTTCCCGAGAGAACGCTGAGGTACAATGGTTCAGGGACGGACAGGAAGTCAGAAAGACCAAGAAGTACGAGATGATCATCGACGGCTGCAAGAGAGCGCTGCTCATCCACGACTGCTGTCTGGATGACTCGAGGACGTACACCTGCGACGCCAAAGACTTCAAAACATCCTGCTTCCTCAACGTTGAACGTGAGTATGAGCAAATGTTAGTCAACGTTAAAAGGACTCGATGAGAGGTAACGTTCAGCATCAGGATCACAGGTGGAGGTCAGCATCAGGATCACAGGTGGAGATCATGTCTCCAGTCGAGGAGATCCCGTTTAGATTTATGGAAAAAAACACAAAAAATCAGTCCAGAAAACACGACAGCTGTTCAAAGACCCGGAAAAAGGCAATGAGTTAAAGAGCAGGTTAAAAAATTAGTTAAAACCAGGTTAACCGTCAGAATAAAACCAGGTTAACCATCAAAATAAAACCAGGTTTACCTCGGTTAGCCACCGGGCTAAAAACACACCTGGGATGGAGACCGATGATCACAATCAAACAATGAAATTAAAAGTAGGAAACAATATCAAAGCCCTCATTAAAGGTGAGAAATGTGCAGTAAACGGACCTTCTGCAGATGTTGAGTGACACGTTCAGAGTTTGTAGGATCAAAAGAACCCTTGTTACGTTATGGAGTCTCCTGATCTGAACCGTCTGAGGGACGTCCTGTTGGACCCTCAACACCGATGTCAACCAACGGTCCTGTTGGTCTGTGTGTTTGTGCGACAGCTCCACATGTCGAGTTCCCGAAGCCACTCCATGATGTCGAGGTCAAAGAGAAGGAATCTGCCAGGTTCGAGTGTGAAGTCTCCAGAGACGATGTGAAGGTGAGAACCAACTTCTGGTCTGGAAAACAGTGTGAGTCTCAGTGTTCCTCCTCTCACAGACCTCCTCCTCCTCCTCTTCCTCTTCCTCCTCCTCCTCCGTCTCCTCCTCCTCTCACAGGTCCGCTGGTTCAAGGATGGGAGTGAGATCAGGAAGGGGAAGAAGTATGAAATCATCGTTCAGGGCCGCCAACACATCCTCATCATCCACAAGTCTGTGTTCGACGATGAGGCCGAGTACGAATGTGACGCCAAGACCTCCAAATCCTCCGGCATGCTGACTGTCGTCGGTAAGAGCAACATCAGGTCAGAGGTCATAGCCTGTAGTAGTTAACTTGATTACCTGGATCAGTTCAGCCCTGGGGGACTGCTTTCCACATGTGTCTAGTGGACAATTCTTCCCCTGAACTTCTGTTCTCAGGTAGATGGTGTACATGCTGTTTGACTCCTCTCTGTTTTAGATACAATAAGTTTGAAGAAAAGTGTGTTTGTCTCGGTGATGATGGGACGTCCCAGGTGTGGGCTCAGGTAGAGTCTGACGTCTGACCGCATCCATCTCGTTGCAGAGGAGGAGACCAGGTTCACCAAGAACCTGTCCAACGTGGAGGGGATGGAGACAGACAGTGTGAAGCTGATCTGCGAGGTGTCCAAACCCAGCGCTGACGTTACCTGGTACCAAGGAGACAAGGAGCTGCCGGAGGGCGGCCGCTATGAGCACATCGTGGACGGGAAGAGGAGGATCCTCCTCATCCAGGACCTGAAGATGGCCGATGGCGGAGAGTACACCTGCAGGCTGAGTCCCAACATCAAGACCTCCGGCAACCTCAAGATCAATGGTGTGTAGGAGATACCTATTCGTTTTCATGGGACTGAAAGTTACAGCTGAACACACAGTTACAGCGACACAAAATAAATCATAACAATCTGAGAGAGAGAAGAGGTTTTTTTAAAGGAATTAAACTTAATTAATAACCTGACTGACCTCTGACCTCTGGCACTGGTTCTTGGTTGCAGAACTGGCCGCTGAGTTCATCTCCAGGCCTCACAGCCAGGAGGTGGTGGAGGGGCAGAAGGCGGAGTTCACCTGCTCCGTCTCCAAGGAAACCTACGAGGTGAAGTGGATGAAAGAGGACCGGGAGCTGGAGGCGGGAGACAAATACCAGCTGCTCAGTGACGGCAAGAGACGGACGCTGGTCATCAAAGACTGCGAGCCCAAAGACGAGGGTGGATACGTGGTGATGATCGGACCGACCAGAGCTGGCGTCGACCTCACAGTGCTCGGTAAGCCCCGCCCACAGGCGTCCATTTCATTCAGAGTGAAGACAAATTTAATGCTTTTCATATTTAATATTTTTAGTTCCCGACAGAACAAACATGAGAGCGTCTGATGATTGTGTCTCTGCAGAGAAACTGAAGGTCATCACACCCCTGAAGGACACGGAGGTCAAAGAGGGTCAGGAGGCAGTCCTGAACTGTGAGGTGAACACGGAGGGAGCGAAGGCCAAGTGGCTGAAGAATGACGATACGGTGTTCGAGAGCAGCAAGTACGTGATGCTGCAGAGAGACAACGTCTTCTCCCTGAGGATCCGAGATGCCCAGAAGGTGGACGAGGCCGCCTACAGCATCAACCTGATCAATCAGAGGGGCGAGACGGCCAAGAGCACCTGCAGCCTAGGGGTCAAAGGTCAGTGGTTCACAAAGGTCTTGTTTTGAAGGCCAATGTATTCTTTGTGTTCTATATTTCAGTCTAAAGTTCTTATTTTGAAGGCAGATTCTGATACAGGTCTGATATTCCAAGATTAGAATCACAGGAAGTCACCACGTTATTCTTCATCAGGTCGACCTGCAGCAAAAAAGTCACTTAAAAAAGAAAATCCTAAAATCAAAGAGTTTTGATGACAACAGTGAGAGAGACATGTGAAGTGGTGGATTAAGGAATGATTTCAATGAGTAGAATAAGAAAGAGACTTTATTCCCTTGTTGTCGTCTGGAAGGCTCCTGATGTTTAGTGTTGTAACATCCTGACTGTGGATGTGTTGTTCAGAGGAGAGTCTGAGGATCATGGTTCCTCTGGAGGACATCGACACTCAGGAGAAGAAGACTGTCAGCTTCTTCTGTAAGGTCAACCGGCCCAACGCCACCCTGAAATGGATGAAGGCCGGCGAGGAGGTCGTCTTCAACAAGCGCGTCGTCTACCGAGTGGACAAAGACAAGCACACGCTGATCATCAAGGACTGCACGCTGGCCGACGAGGGTGAGTACACCGCCGTGGCTGGAGACAACAAGTCCACCGCAGAGCTGATCATCAGCGAGGCGCCGACGGACTTCACGGCGCAGCTGAGGGACCAGACCATCACCGAGTTCGAGGACGCGGAGTTCACCTGCAAGCTGAGCAAAGAGAAAGCTGATGTGAAGTGGTACCGGAACGGACGGGAGATCAGAGAGGGACCCAGGTAGGTCCAGAACCACCGCTCACCTGAAGGAATACCTCAGCGCTTCATAAACTCGTTAACGAGCAGACAGACACAGATGTTAGCATTAGCCTGATAGCATCCAGAACTTCAGGTAGCCACACGTGCTGACACTAGAGCTGGTGAGTCCTGACTGAATCGTTTCCTGTTTCTTTTCTCAGATACACTTTTAAGAAAGATGGAAAAGTTTGTACATTGTGTATCAAAGAGTGCAGACCTGACGATGAGTGTGAATACGCCTGTGGTGTGGACGAGAAGAGGTCCAGAGCCCAGCTCTTTGTTGAAGGTGAGCTTCCCATTCTGAGTGACCTGATTCCTGTTCTGAGTGACCTACTTCCTGTTTTGTACGCTCTACTTCCTGGTCTGAGTAACCTACTTCCTGTTTTGTACGATCTACTTCCTGCTCTGAGTGACCTGCTTCCTGTTTTGTACGATCGACTTCCTGTTGTGTGACCTGCGCCCTGTCCTTCCTTTTCATGTATGTCCCTCTTTCCCTCAGAGACCCCGGTGGAGATCGTCCGTCCTCCTCAGGACGTGTTCGAGCCTCCGGGCTCGGACATCGTGTTCGAGGTGGAGCTCAATAAGGACCGGGTGGAGGTGAAGTGGTTGAGGAACAACATGACCGTTGTCCAGGGAGACAAGTACCAGATGATGAGCGAGGGCAAAGTCCACCGACTGCAGGTCTGCGAGATCCGACCCAGAGACCAGGGAGAGTACCGGGTCATCGTGAAGGACAAAGACGCCAAGGCCAAGCTGGAGCTGGCAGGTGAGAGCCAAGACGGGCGGAGGAAGGCACTGCCATGTCATGTGGATAAATCCAAGAGTTTTAATTTATTGGTTGGAGTGATACATCATGTTTAACCTGCATCTCACTGTCCTTTCAGAGGACTCTTATCTGTTTGACATTTAAATAACCTGCAGGTTTTCCTCCTAGGCTGCACCAAGACATGCATGTCGCCTGAGAGACAGAACTCAGGGCGAAACTGTCTGTACCGCTCATTAAAACAGCATTTTTATGAACAGAGTCTGGTTCAGGTGGTCAGACTGAAACTCTCGTGTGCGAGTGTTGTGGAGACATTCACCAGTGTGCACCCCTCCCCAACCCTTCCCAGCTGTGCCCCAGATAAAGACCACCGACCAGAGCTATGTCACAGACGCCGGTAAGCCCATCATCATGGCCGTCCCCTACAGCGCCTACCCGAAAGCCGAGGCCGACTGGCTGTACAATAACCAGAGTCTGCCCAGAGACAACGTCCACACCTCAGCCGACCGCACCGAGTACCGGCTGAAGGACCCCAAGAAGTCCGACGAGGGCCGCTACAAGATCGCCATCAAGAACAAACACGGAGCGGGAGAGGCCTTCATCCAGCTGGACGTCATCGGTGAGTAACCCACTGCAGGTTCACTGCTGCTGGTTACCATGACGATAACCCATCACCAGTCAGAGCAGAATAAAACTCTGCCTGGACAACAGGAAAAGTAAACGATCTAAAAGATCATGTAACATGGTTGAAAGCACCAGAACAGCCACTAAACGGACAAGTTCATAGTTAATGATGATTCTGTTAAATTTCTGCTACCGCAGAACCAATCAGAGCCTGTTTAATTCAGTCACCAGCAGCCAATCAGAAAGGTCACTGCAGTAACGGATCGTGACAGCAGATGGCAGACGATATGAATCAGAACCAGCTGAATAAAGTTAAAACACTAGTTTCCAAACAAACTGCTTCTTATGTTTCTGAAGTGAAATTAATATCGTCATGTCGACTCCTTTCCCCAGACGTCCCAGGACCCGTGAAGAACCTGCAAGTGGTTGACACCGCAGATGGCGAGGTCAGCCTGGCGTGGGAGGAGCCTGAGAGTGACGGCGGCAGCAAGGTCACCGGCTACGTGGTGGAGAGACGCGACGTGAAGCGTAAAACCTGGACGCTCGCCACCGACCACGCCGAGAGTCCCGAGTACACGGTGACCGGCCTCCAGAAGGACCCCCTGTACCTGTTCAGAGTCTGCGCCCGCAACCGGGTCGGCAGCGGACCCAACGTCGAGACTGACAAACCGGTTCAGGCCAAGAACAAGTTTGGTAAGATTCCACTACCTTTATGATTATTCTGTAGATCCATATCTTTAATTCAATTAAGGGTAAATAAACTGAGGTCCGGAGAACAGAAGTGGTCCGAAGTCTGATCCTTGAGATACACCACATTTAATGAGACATGTTATACACTGAGACGATTGAACACCTTCTGTTTTATTTCCAGATGTTCCCGATGCTCCTCTGAATGTGATTGTGGGAAACGTCACGAAGTTCGGCTGCACCGTCTCCTGGGAACCGCCCAAGTTGGACGGAGGCTCTCCCATCACCTCATACATCATCGAGCTGCGCGACAGGACGGCGGTGAAGTGGTCTCCCGTCCAGGTGACCAAAGCCGACGAGCTCAGCGCTGTTGTCAACGACGTCATCGAGAACAAAGAGTACATCTTCAGAGTCAAAGCCGAGAACAAAGCCGGCGTCGGAAAACCGAGCGCCGCCTCGCAGGCCGTCAAGATCATGGATCCTATCGGTGAGACAGTTCACATGTGAACATATGCTTACATCAGCTGATAGGCAGTCAACAGAATTATTAATCCTGACTCCTTAAAAACAAGCCTTAAATGTTTGAGCTGGACTTTAATGTGGAACATACAGCACACACTCTAAGAAAACAGAGAGCCAGTTCAAGATGAACCTGGAGGGCATCCAGCCCTCTCAATCATATCACTTGTTCTTGTGTCTGTCCCCCGCAGAGCATCCCAGCCCCCCTCTCAACCTGTCCTGGCAGGACCAGAACAAGAGCTCGGTGCAGCTCAGCTGGGAGACTCCTCTGAAGAACGGAGGCAGCATGATCACCGGCTACATCGTGGAGCGCTGCGAGGACTCCACCGACAAGTGGCTGCGCTGCAACGCCCGCCTCTGCCCCGACCTCTTCTACAAGGTGCGCTTGTTTTATGTCATCAACTGCTTCACAATAAGAGTCCTCCAGCAGGCCTTTCAAAGTAAAAGAAACAGCTGCCCTTTCAGAGTAAAAGGACTGAGCTTGTTTTATTTTATCACTGACTCACATCAAGCTATTATTTCAGGTGTCTGGTCTGAAATATGGAACCAAGTACAACTACAGAGTCTTTGCTGAAAATGCTGCTGGAGTCTCCGACCCGTCAAACATTATCGGACCGCTGCTGGCCGATGACCTGCATGGTGAGACGCGACTGAATCCCTCATGGTTTCTGTAACAAGTGACATATTAACTGTCACCAAACAACAAATGTTCTAAGTAAAATTCATTCAGCTGCTTCAAAAAGGTTGAATGTGTCAGAAACAGATGAGTTCTCAGAAGCTTTAGTTCCCATCATGCCTCTGTCTCCTGTCCAGTCGGTCCGACCTTCGACCTCAGTGCTTTCAAAGATGGGCTGGAGGTGATCGTCCCGCAGCCCCTCACCATCAGAGTGCCCATTGCTGGATACCCAATCCCAGTCGCCAAGTGGACCTACGGGGAGAAGGAGCTGACCACCGCGGATGAGCGGGTATCCCTAATGACCAAGTCCACATTCACAGAGCTGATCGTCACGCCGAGCGTGCGTCCCGATAAAGGCATCTACACCCTGCAGCTGGAGAACGACGTCACTTCCGTCTCCGGGGAGATCGAAGTAAACGTCATCGGTACGATGTCCCAAACATTTTGATGTGAAACAGTGCGAGACACGCTGCTCTGTTAAATGTTGGCATTACATCAGTGGGTCTCTGTGTCTACAGCGGCGCCCAGCGCTCCGAAGGACTTCAAAGTCATGGAGGTGACCCGGCAGCACGTCCACCTGAGCTGGGAGGCTCCGGAGCATGACGGAGGAAGTCCTCTTACCGGTTACCAGGTGGAGAAACGGGACATGTCCCGCAAGACCTGGGTTAAGGTACGACATCAGCACCTACACTGTTCTTCTCATGTTCTGTAGTTTACTGTCCAGAACCTCGACCGACTGTCTGATCCTGGTCCTCTGAGGTATGGAACCTTATTTAGTTCTGACTTCATGATTTTATTTTACCAGCCACACAGTTCTTCATGCAGGTCCAGTTGAATGTCCTCTGTGACCTCACAGATAAGTCCTGATCCTGGTCGATCTTTAGATCCCTCACTGAAAACCACATCAGACGGAGTCAGTAGAAGACGATGCAGTAGATTTTATGTTTATTTCAAACGGTCTCTCAGGTGATCACAGGAATCCAGGATCAGGAGTTCACCGTCACTGACGTGGTCGAAGGGAAGGAGTATCTGTTCAGAGTCACTGCCTGCAACAAGTGCGGACCGGGAGAGCCAGCGTACATCGATGAGCCCGTCAACGTCTCGTCTCCTGCCAGTGAGTCTGAGCGGAGATCGAAATGTCTTAGGTCTAAATGTCTGAGGAACTGTCTAACCCCTACGTCTCGTCTCGCCTCCAGCTATCCCCGACCCTCCAGAGAACCTGAGGTGGAGGGACAAGTCAGCCAGCGGCATCTTCCTGACATGGGAGCCGCCCAAGTACGACGGCGGCACCGGCATCCGAGGCTACAATGTGGACCGCTGCCAGAGAGGAACCGATAAGTGGGAGCCCTGCGGGGACCTGGTACCCGAGCTGAAGTGCCAGGTGACGGGTCTGATCGAGGGCCAGTGGTACGCCTACAGAGTCCGAGCCCTGAACCGACTGGGAGCCGGCCAGCCCTGCAAAGCCACTGACGAGATCCAGGCTGTTGATCCCAAAGGTGCCCACAATGTCTTCACTCTGATTCCCTCATACACAGCATGTACAGGATGCCAGTTAGGCAATCAACAAGAAGCTAACCACCAAATTTAACCTACAGGCAAAAAAACATTCCTACAACTCTAAAAGATAAGAAAATATTCAGGTTTTTGTTGTAATAACAAGTTCCTGATAGAGTAGTTTGACTTTTCCTCCACTTCCTGTCAATTATCCTCTCAACTCCAACCTCCTCACTGACCTCGTCTTTATTGACCTCATCTTTATTGTCCCCGCAGAGCCTCCAGAGATCCAACTCGACGCCAAGCTGCTGGCCGGTTTGACCGCCAAGGCCGGCAGCAAGATTGAGCTCCCCACTGAGGTGACTGGTAAACCTGAGCCCCGGGTGAAGTGGACCAAGGCCGACCTGGTCCTCAAAGCCGACGACAGGGTGACCATCGACACCAAGCCAGGACAGTCCATCATCAGCATCGCCAAGACCAAGAGAGACGACAGCTCCACCTACATCATAGAGGCCACCAACAGCAGCGGCCGCGCCACCGCCACTGTGGACGTCAACATCCTCGGTAAGATCAGCGGACAACAGACAGAAGTTCTGACCTTTTCAGTTTCTGGTAATTAAGTTTCTAATATATGTTCCTACAAACAGACAAACCTGGTCCGCCAGCCGCCTTCGACATCTCCGAGATCACCAACGAGTCCTGCTTCCTGGCCTGGAACCCTCCACGCGATGACGGCGGCTCCAAAGTCACCAACTACATCGTGGAGCGCCGAGCTGCCGACAGCGAGATCTGGTACCGGCTGTCCTCCACCATCAAACAGACCACATACAAAGCTGTGGACCTGGTCAAGTTCAAGGAGTACATCTTCAGAGTCTTCGCTGAGAACCAGTTCGGTGTCGGCCCACCGGCTGAGCACCCATCCATCATCGCCAGATACCCCTTCGGTAGGTCACCTGACTGCAGGGCCCAGGGTCGTCTCGTGCATTAGAAGCAGTTGCAGTCCATTTGTCTGCCCAGGCCTTTTCCTTTAGAGTTTTGGTTCGGTCCGTTCTTGGTCAGGTAAAGTGTAAACTAACCCGATGCCTCCCATCTCGTCATCAGACACTCCCGGAGCTCCTTACAAGCTGGAGGCTTCAGACATCGCCAAGGACTCGCTGACTCTGGCCTGGTACGAGCCTGACGAGGACGGAGGAAGTCCCATCACAGGGTACTGGGTGGAGAGATACGAACCAGACCACGACAAGTGGATCAGATGCAACAAGCTGCCCATCAAAGACACCAACTATAGGCGAGTGGCTTCCTTGCTGTCCGAGCCAACTCTGAGGTTCTTTGGAGTCCAGTGTGTTGACGTCATGTTTCCCTCCACAGAGTCAAAGGTCTTCCCACCAGGAAGAAGTACAAGTTCAGAGTCCTCGCAGAGAATCTGGCTGGAGCTGGCAAACCCAGCAAGGAGACAGATCCGATCCTCGTCAAAGATCCTATCGGTACAAAGCCTTTATCCTCTCACTCCAGCTGTGTCTACACTTCTTTCAGAAAGTAAAAAGCATCATGGTCCTTCCTCTCACAGATCCTCCATGGCCTCCCGGTAAGCCCACAGTGAAGGATGTCGCCAAAACTTCCTGCTTCCTGATGTGGACCAAACCGGAGCATGACGGCGGAGCGAAGATCGATGACTACGTCATCGAGATGCTGAAGAGCGGCACCACGGACTGGATCCGTGTGGCTGAGAACGTCAACATCCTGGAGCACTTCCTGAAGGGCCTGATGGAGAAGCAGGAGTACTCGTTCAGGGTGCGAGCTGTTAACGTGGCTGGGGAGAGCGAACCGAGCGAACCAAGCGACCCGGTGCTCTGCAAAGAGAGGCTCAGTAAGAACCCAAACATCACACATTCATGTGGAACACAGAGCATCCTTAAAACACGCTCGTGACCTCTGACACACATCAGTCACATGAGGACTCAACGCTTCAGCTCAAAATATGTCTGGTTTCTAAAGATGAGCGGAAATAAAATCACATGATTATGAATGAATGATTGACATGTGAATGTCCTCCTCTCCTCAGACCCGCCTTCGGCTCCACGCTGGTTGGAGGTTGTCACCATCAGCAGGAACAGTGCCGAGCTGAAGTGGACGGTTCCGGAGCGCGATGGCGGCTCGCACATCACCAACTACGTGGTGGAGAAGCGTGACGTGAGGCGTAAAGGCTGGCAGGCTGTAGACACCACCGTCAAGGAGTTGAAGTACAGCGTGACGCCACTCAACGAAGGATCGCTGTACGTGTTCCGCATTGCAGCTGAGAACGCTGTGGGCGTTGGGCCCTTCTGTGAGCTGGAGGACTCTGTGCTGGCCAAAGACACTTTCAGTAAGTTGGACAGGAGCGGCAGTCATATGTTGGCACTGAAAATCTCCACTGCTGCTGTGTGTCTGGAGGATAATAAAATGCTTATTTGTTGCAGCAACTCCCGGGCCGCCTTATGCACTCGCTGTCAACGCTGTGACCAAGAGATACGTGGACCTGCAGTGGGAGGCACCTAAAAACGACGGCGGCAGACCCATCCTCAGGTTGGTCTTTTCACCGTTTCTGCGTAGAATATTTCTATGGTGAATACCAGGAACAAAAAGCTGTTTTCATGACATCGTGTGAAAGAATAATGAATTGTAGTAACTGTTGCTGCAGTGGCTGATGATGAGGTTGACCTTCCTATGATTCCTCCCTCCAGGTACTCCATTGAGAAGAAGGAGAAGCTGGGAACCCGCTGGGTGAAATGCGGGAAGACTTCAGGTCCAGACTGTAAGTACCGAGTCACAGACGTCATCGAGGGAACAGAGGTTCAGTTCCAGGCCAGAGCCGAGAACGAGGCCGGCGCCGGACACCCAAGTGAGCCCACCGAGATTCTCACCATCGAAGACCCGACAGGTCAGTCCACTAATGAGCGATAGCTCCTTTAAAGACATCATTTTACATTTAAAGTCTGAGTCCATCTGTTCCGTCCCCCCCAGGAGCACCGTCGCCGCCCATAGAGCTGCACGTGACCGGAGCCAGCCGAGACTTCCTGTCGATCGCCTGGAAGCCTCCGCTGAGGGAGGGTGGCTGCCCCATCAGTGGCTACCACGTTGAGATGTGTGAGGCCGGAACAGAGAAGTGGATGAGGGTCAACTCCCGTCCAGTGAAGGAGCTGAAGTACCGCGTGGAGGAGGGCATAGTCCCCGAGAAGGAGTACATTCTGAGAGTAAGGGCCATCAACGCTGTCGGAGTCAGCGAGCCCTCCGACATCTCCGAGAACGTCTTCGCCAAAGAGTCTGACTGTAAGAACCAGGTTACTCTGCAGTTTGGTTCGTCATCAGCAACTCTCATCTGGGGCTGATTTGTAATGTCTTTGTTTCTAGGTAACCCGATGCTGGACTTCCAGACTCTCGACCTGGTTGTCGTGGAAACAGAGAAGCTGCACATCCCAGTTCCCTTCAGAGCTGTCCCTTCACCCAGAATCACCTGGCACAAAGACGGCAAGGAGCTGAAGGCCGACGAACGCCTCGGCTTCAGGTGAGCGCCGCGTCTCTGTCAGTCAGGACGCGACTAAAGATAAATCACAAGACCCGATCAAACTTCAACTGGTGGATGCACAAACAGATTTTAATGTGAAAACATTTTGCTGGAACAAATGAGGTTTGATTGTTGCTTTTGGAAAAAGATGTCTCGACATTTTGAATCTTTGTTGGTATAAAAACAGCAACTGTACTCGATTGATGAATGTGTGGTTGTTTGTGTTGAACAGGAAGGAGTACACTTCCTGTCACCTGGAGGTTGACAGCAGCCTCCACGCTGATGCCGGAGTTTACAAAGTGACTCTGGAGAACAAACTGGGAAGCGCCAGCGCCACCATCAACGTCAAAGTGATCGGTAATCCATGGCACAGCTTTTACATCATTACATGGACGCTGATTGCTTTGACGGTAAGCAACAGATAATTTTGTAACGCGTCTGTTTTCAGGTCTTCCTGGTCCCTGCAAGGAGATTGTGGCCTCTGAGATCACAAAGAGCTCCTGTAAAGTGTCCTGGGATCCTCCGGACTATGATGGCGGCAGCCCGATTCTTCACTACGTCCTGCAGGTCTGAGACGGCAGCGGCTTTTTATCTCTGAGCTGCAATCGCACTTTTAAATCTGACATTACAGAAAGTCTGAACTAACTGCGGTGTCTTTTGCGCGTGTGCAGCGGCGTGAGGCCGGTAGGAGGACATACGTCAACATGATGTCCGGAGAGAACAAGGTGAGCTGGACAGTCAAAGACCTCATCCCCAACGGAGAGTACTACTTCAGAGTCCAAGCCGTCAACAAGATTGGAGGAGGAGAGTTCCTCGAGCTCCGCAACCCGGTCATCGCCGAGGACCAGAAGCGTAAGAAAAAAAACTCTGACATTTCCTGTTTGAGAATGATGATGATTTCCCGAGTCCTACTCAGCCTCTGAAAGCTGCACGTGCACTTAGCTCAGGATTCCGTTTTTTAACCGAGGGCCTGCTTTACAAACTGGAGCTGTGAGGTTGGAGAGTCTGTAAATATGTTTTAAATGTTTAAATTGCAGAAACAGAATATGTCATTGGTGTGATTAAAAACTGCCTAACTGAATCTGTCTCGCGTCTCAGACGCTCCTGACCCGCCGGTGGACGTGGAGACCCACAACCCCACATCCAGCACCATCACTCTGACCTGGAAGCCGCCCATGTACGACGGCGGCTCCAAGATAATGGGCTACATCCTGGAGAAGCAGCAGAAGGGCGACGACAAGTGGGAGCGGTGTAACGACTTCCTGGTGCCCGTCCTGTCCTACACTGTCAGGAGGCTGACGGAGGCAAAGTACTACACCTTCCGAGTCAAAGCCGAGAACGCTGCTGGAGTCAGCGAGCCATCGCGCAACCCGCCATTCGTCAAAGCCTCAGACACCGTCGGTAAGGATGACATCATCGCATCTCAGAGTGAGGCAGCTGTTCACATTTATACACAAGACAACCTTTATGTACATCTAACCCTTCAGAGGATCTACAGTGAGAGTGTTTGGGGATCAGACCCGATATCCTGATCAATTAGTCACTTCTTCAATACTTATGAAGCTGCTGAGTTTCACAGGACATTTCTGTTCATTTTCCTCCTGTCAGATCCTCCCAAGGTTTTCCTGAGCGGCAGCCTGCAGTCTGGTCTCAACGTGAAGCGAGGCTGCGAGATCTGCTTAAACGCCAACATCTCTGGATCGCCGTACCCTCACATCACCTGGTACTGGAACAACGAGGTGATCCAGCCTGAGCCGCTCCGCAAAAGGGCCGAAAAACCCCTGAAGAAGAAGGTGGAGAAGAAGGAGGAGAAGAAAGAAGGAGAGGAGAAGAAAGAAGGAGAGGAGAAGAAGGAGGGAGAGGAGAAGAAGGAGGAGGAGAAGAAGGAGGGAGAGGAGACGAAGGAAGGAGAGGAGAAGAAGAAAGGAGAGGAGACGAAGGAAGGAGAGGAGACAAAGAAGGAGGAGGAGCAAGCTGCAGAGCCAGAGGTGGTTGAGTCCGACTATCCGACCATCAATGAGCGTCTGGTCATCGACAACAGCCGCAGGGGCGTGTCCTCCATCGTCATCAGGGACTCGATCCGTGCCGATCACGGCATCTACATGGTGAAGGTGGAGAACGACCATGGCATCTGCTCGGTGACCTGCGAGGTCAACGTGCTCGGTGAGACACACAGACTGCAGAGATGTGATGATGCTTTAATGTCAACATTAAGGCAACATTTCCCCTCCTTAGAGGCTCATCATTTCGTCCATCCACAGATACTCCCGGTCCCGCCGTGAACTTCACCTTCGAGGAAGTGAGGAAGAGCTCTGTGATCTGCAAGTGGGATCCTCCTCTGGACGACGGAGGCAGCGAGATCTTCAACTACACCCTGGAGAAGAAGGACAACTCCAAGCTGGAGATCGGCTGGAGCAGCGTTACCTCTACCCTGAGAGGATGCCGCTACCTGGTGCCCAAACTCATCGAGAAGAAGGAGTACATCTTCAGGGTTGTGGCTGAGAACAAGTACGGTGCCGGCCCCCCCTGTGTCTCCAAACCGCTCATTGCCAAGAATCCTTTCGGTACGTTCATACTGATGATTGCTTCTGCAAGCAAAGCTCTTATACTACAACAAATATTACAAATATAATGGAAATACTGCTGACCTGAAATACAGTATGGAGCTTCTGTAGAGAACTTCAGGGGGAACTGTATTCATTTTAATCAGCAATTATTCAATTCACTTTTAATTGTAAATATGAGGTTGACAGGAAGAATCAGTTTACCTTGACGTGTGGAACATGATAATCCAACAATGTCAACATAACTGAAATTATCATTATTAACACATCAAAACTATTGTTTAGCTCCATTATGTTTTTATTCTTGTTAGTGGACAGCGTTAGCATACATTTACATCAAAATCTCCAAACCTCCTACGAAGCAATAACCCTTTGATTCTTTCACAACTCTGTTAGGTCTGTTATCCAGCCACAAGACATCCGTTTACATTATTAGCACTGAGTAAAATCAAACAGGAGTAATAATACCTTTCTTTCTTATTTCTTTTAAAATTTCATGATAAAAACAAAACATTTAAATACGACATACATTTAAACACGTGGACACCATGAACCATGTTTCCCTTTGTCCTCAGAACCTCCCGAGGCTCCTGATAAGCCACAGATTGAAGACGTCACGGCCAACAGCATGCTGGTCACCTGGAACGAGCCGAACGACAATGGCAGCCCCATCCTGGGATACTGGGTGGAGCGCCGTGAGATTAACAGCTCCCACTGGGCACGTGTCAACAGGTGAGGAAGCACAACGACCAATGAATTTGTACAAAGTGTATGCACTGGCTGGTAACTTGACGCTAACTTCTGTCCTGGTCTTCAGGGATGTGGTCGCCGACACTGAGCTGAATGTTGAAGGTCTGCTGGAGGGGCTGACTTACATCTTTAGGGTGGCGGCCGAGAACCAGGCCGGCCCTGGAAAGTTCAGCGTTCCCTCTGAACCCAAGACAGCCCAAGCTCCCATCTGTACGTAAACTGCTGAATCCTGAGTCCAGTCTGGTTCTGATCATTGTTTTCATTTCTGTCAGTCAAGGGAAATAAGTGGCATCACAAAATTTTTGCTTCTTGGTGATATTGATGTTAGATTTGGAAAAATCTGCAGCAGACAAATGAAAGAATGAAGAAGCATCTTAGGGTGAACATTTTCATCCGTGTTTGTTTGTGACCCGACAGTACCTCCCGGACCTCCAGCGGCCCGGGTGGTGGTGACCACGGACCACTCCATTGACGTGGAGTGGGACCCACCTGCTGACAACGGAGGAGGGGAGATACTGGGGTACCAAGTAGATAAGGTCAGACCATGGCGTCAGTTCTTTTTTAGTTCTGCACACATCTGTTTTCAGGATCCTGCCTCGTTGAAGCTGCAGCCTCAATCACATTGTCCTGATTTCAGTCCAGATTCATGTTTTATTTGTCCTTTGGGCGTTTTCAGGCCATGGCTGGTACCAAGGACTGGTCCAGGTCTACAGAACGTCCTTGGAAGACCCGGGCCTTCACTGTCTACGGAGTCCGTGAGGGAGCAAAGTACCTGGTCAGAGTCATCGCCTGCAATGTTGCCGGAGAGGGAACACCCGGATTCACAGAGTCTGTGTTTGTCAGGAATCCTGCAGGTCAGCCGGAAATACAGAGACGCTGGATTTAAACAGGTCGAATGTTGTCTGAAGTGGTGTTGATGTAAATCTATTTTCTGTTGTTTTTCTGGTTGCCCTCCACAGAGATGCCTGTGATTGAACTGGACCTGTCCGTCAAGACCGGCGTGGTGATCAGAGCCGGAGAGACGCTCCATATCCCTGCCACAGTCACAGGTAAACCTTATCCCGCCATCAGCTGGACCAAGGACGACAAGAAACCTGACAAAGACCGCATGGAGATCCTCACCGAGGGCAACGATAGCATTTTCTCAATCAAGAATGTCCAGAGGAAGGACTGCGGAAAATACCAGATCTGTGCTTGCAACCCCAGCGGCATCAAGAATGCCTCGACCAGAGTGGAGGTCATGGGTGAGTGGAAGTCCAGTAAACATGTGGCCAGCACTTGATGAGTTAACTTCTGCTACTCAGATCATACTGATATGTTTTATCTTCAGATGTTCCTGGACCCATCAAGGACCTGAAGCCAGTTGTTGTCACTCGTAAGATGATCTTCCTGAACTGGGACGACCCCGAGGATGACGGAGGCAGTGACCTGACTGGTTTCATCGTGGAGCGTAGAGATGCCAAGATGCACACGTGGAGGCAGCCCATTGAAACTGCCTCGTCCAAGTGCGAATGCGTGGGCATCATGGAGGGACAGGAGTACATGTTCCGTGTCATCGCCAAGAACAAGTACGGCATGGGCCAACCTGTCGAGCTAGGTCCCATCAAGGCTGTGGACCCTCAGGGTGAGTGTTATAGTCCTGAGGTCGAGATGTTTAGGAGTAGCGTGATAAGTGGTCTGGGTTGAAAAGTGCATTTGTACCTAAAAGCGTTACTTTGGTGGTTCTGCAGGCCCACCATCCTATCCCGAGAAGTTCCACTACACAGAGCGCACCAAGAACTCCATCACACTGGCCTGGAGACCGCCTCGTAATGACGGCGGTAGCCCCATCATCGGCTACTTTGTTGAGAAGAAGAAGCAGGACCAGCAGGCTTTTGAGCCCTGCAACACGGAGATCTGCCCCAACATGACCTTGACTGTTGAAGGCCTGGACGAGGACTGGATGTACGAGTTCAGAATCAAGTGCGCAAACCTGATTGGAGAGAGTGAGCCATCCATCCCGCTGATTGTGGTTATTCAGGATGACGAAGGTAAGGCCAAATGGTCCTAAAACCTTTACCTGTACAGTCAGGACCAATACCTTAGGTCAAAGGTCAAACCATCCCGGTTGTAGGCTGATTCATTTTTTTTCCGGCCTGTTCCTCTCAGTGTCTCCTGAGGTCCACATGCTGAAGCACTTTAAGGGCGACTGCGTTACCGTGAAGAAGGGCGAGCCCATTGAGATCCCAGCTGACGTCCTGGGACTCCCCATCCCCAAGGTCGAGTGGTCCAAGGATGACGTGGTGATCGAGAAGCCCACTGAGACTCTGCTGATGGAGACCGAGGTCACTGGCAGGTTGAACTGCAAGACCACGCTGTCCATCCCAACCGCCAACAGGAGGGATCGCGGCAGCTACACCGTGTGTGCCTCTAACAACATGGGCTCAGCCAAGCACACCATATTTGTCATGGTGCTGGGTGAGTTGGAAACATGCCACAAACGCTGCTGGTTAAAGCTTTTGTCTCAGGATATTCAGCTGACGGTATCCTCTCCCCTCAGACCGACCGACTCCACCCAGGAATGTGGCGGTTTCCAACATCAGGGCGGAGTCCTGCTACCTGCAGTGGGACGCTCCACTCGACGATGGTGGCAGTGAGCTGACCAACTACATTGTTGAGAGGATGGATGTGGTGACAGAAGAGCCTGAGCTGGAGGAGGGACAGGAAGCTCCGCCTGAACCGCAGTGGGTGGAGGTTACCAACAGCATCATTGAGAGGAAATACGGGGTACATCCTCATGACAGCAACAACAACAACAGTGACAATAATAGTTTTAAAAGGTCAATTTCAGTGGTAACACCACCTCCCTCTCCTGCAGGCGTGGAACCTCGAGACCAACAAGACCTACCTGTTCCGGGTCAGAGCCGAGAACCGCTACGGTAAATCTGACCCCTGCGCAACCGAAGACGTCCAGATCACAGACCCCTTCGGCCTTCCTGGCCCACCAGAGAAACCAACCATTGCAGAGTACTCCAAGACCTCCATGACCCTAACCTGGGAGCCTCCCAGAGACAACGGAGGCTCCATGATTATTGGCTACTGGCTGGAAAAGAGGGAGAAAGGAACCGCCTACTGGGCCAAAGTCAACAAGATGCCTGTCACCAAGAGGGGTATGAAAGGCTGGGAGTACCAGGTGAGCTGCTGTGGCTGGTGCCAGATTGGATCAGCTGGAGGGAGACTCTGTCTTTGATTGGTTGTTAAGTTGTGGGAGGGTTAAAGTTAGGAAACCACAGAAGCCTACTGTGCTTCCCTCCAACTGATCCAATCTATCACCAACCCTTTGTTTCCATGTTTAATATGAAGTATTGCCTCAGAGGGTTCAGCTCTTGGTTCACTACTTAAAGGAGCTTCTCATTTGGATGTGTGTTCCCCTTCTGTCAACATCCTCCATCCTAAACCAGAACCTCAGGGTGAACCGGTCCAGAAGATCCTTTTAAAGGCAGTTAGCATGGTCTGCCTGAGTACTGCAGACCTTTAAGAAGGACTCTTACAGACCTTTAAGAAGTCTGCTTCCTCCACGTCTTGTTGTTTAGGAAGCGGTGAGCATCGTAAAAACATATTTAACAATTATAATCCCTTCCGTTTGTGTGCCACCAGGTGACCCGTCTGTTTGAAGGAACAGAGTACGAGTTCAGGGTTGCTGCCTATAATTCAGCAGGAACTGGACCCTTCAGCGGACCGTCTGACTCAGCCTTCGCTGTTGATCCAATCAGTGAGTAAACACAGCACCCCTCTTTTTAAAGCGTCTGACTTCATGTCTGGAGTGATTCTTCACAGGCCTTCCTCAGACTCCGAAAAGATGAATGAAAGCTCCCTGAAATCTCTCCCTGCAGCTCCTCCCAGCATGCCTGCTGCTCCGGTGGTGGCTGACAAGACCAAGCACAGCGTCACGCTGTCCTGGAAGCCTCCAGAGGGCGATGGAGGCAGTCCCATCAAGGGCTACATTGTCCAGATCCAGGACGAGGGTTCATCAGACTGGGTGAGGGTGAACGACCCGGAGAGCCTGCACCCCACCACAGAGTTCACCGTGCCCAGCCTCCGCGAGCTGAAGCGCTACCGCTTCAGGATCATTGCTGTAAATGACATCGGCGAGTCCGACCCCAGCCCTTGCACCAGCGAGGTTCTGGTCGAGGATATCCAGCGTACGTCCGGCCTCAAAATCTCACTGCAGTGATGTGATCAGTGTGTTTGTTTGTGTTCTTCTCTGACGTCTCCTCTGATGCTTCTCCACAGTCCCGCCTTCCATCACCATCGACGTGATGGCCGATGACCTAGTGTGCATCAGAGCTGGAGATCCAATCAGGATCCCCGCCACCGTCAAGGGCCGCCCTGCTCCCAAGGTGACCTGGGACTACGACGGCAAAGCCAAGTCACACAAGAAGAACAAGCTGCACATTCTGCCGGTGGACTCCGAGGTCAGACCTTCACAAATCAAATCTCTCAAATATTTTCATGTTTTTTCTCTTCGACAAGGACGCACGTTTCCTAAAAAAAAACAACCAGCATGTAGGAACAAACTGTCTATTTAAGATGAATTAGGTGTTTGTATTTGTCGGTGCTGCTCACGTTTTTATGGAACTGAAATTTGTTTTCAGGTTGAGTCCACGGACACCACGTCTGTGGTGAACATCCCCGTTAGTCTGAGGAGCCACTCGGGACGTTACGTCATCACCGCCAAGAACAAGTCTGGATTGAAACACGTCAACGTCAGAGTCATTGTCCTCGGTATGTTGTTATCAATGAACACTTCTGCAGAGCATGTGTCACTCTCGGTGTTGGGTGGAGGGTTGTCGGTCTGCTGCGATCATTGTTTGTCTGATTGGACCTTTGCTGCTGGCTGCAGACGTTCCCGGACCTCCAAAGGACCTGAGGGTCACTGACATCACTCGGTCCACCATGAGGCTGATCTGGAAACTCCCTGACACCGATGGGGGAGAGAGAATCAAGAGCTACTTCATCGAGAAGAAATGTGTGACTGACAAAGCCTGGACCAAGGTGAACGCCACCAACATGTCTCGGGCTTCACTTTTTCACGCAGATGTCTTCCAGTTAGTCAGCAGCAGTATTCAGCCCGGCTCTGCACAAACACTGTAAGATAGGAAAACCCACAATACAAAGTCTGTGTCCTTTTATAGAAAATGTCTCCTATTTTTCTTTGTTACTAGAGATGTAGGAAGTAAAACTGTTCAAACATTATGTACCACACCTCCTCAAACTTTAAACATTCACATTGAACAGAAGTGTTTTTTACAGTTTTGTCTCTGACAACAGTAATAAACTACCTGTTCATCTACAGTCATGACCAGCAGTTATT
Organism: Embiotoca jacksoni; assembly: GCF_022577435.1. Lineage (NCBI taxonomy): Eukaryota > Metazoa > Chordata > Actinopteri > Embiotocidae > Embiotoca > Embiotoca jacksoni. The sequence goes on from NW_027185340.1 coordinate 10,524,889, forward strand.
ACACATCATGACACACACAGCTTGATGCTGACAATAAGACTGAAAACTCTGGATGTTTCCTTCATGACTTCATCATCAACACCGCTGGCGCTCCATTAACTGATGATTTGTTTGGGTTGTTGTCAGGTGAACGCCGCCTGTGCCAGCCAGGCCTACGTGGTGCCAAGCCTGCTGGAGGGTCAGGAATACCTGTTCAGAGTCCGAGCTGAGAACAGACTGGGATTCGGCCCGTTCACCGTGACCACTGAGCCGGCCCGGGCCAGAGACCCCATCTGTGAGGACACACCCGGACTGCAGACACACACTACAAGGGCCTCACCGTACTCTTCCTAATCTTCTCTTCCTCTTCCTCTTTCTCAGATCCCCCCGACCCCCCCACCAAGTTGAAGGTCAACCTGGTGACGAAGACCACCGTCACGCTGAGCTGGGAGGCTCCGAAGAACAACGGTGGCTCTCCGGTGAAGCATTACATTATCGAGCGTCTGAGCTGGGACACCAGTGGCAAAGAGAAGGAGACGTGGAAGCAGTGCAATAAGAGAGACGTGGAGGAGCTAAGCTTCATGGTGGAGGACCTGAAGGAGGTTGGTGTATGTCCTCTGGAGGAGTCCAGACTCTCTTTATTCAGTCTCTCCTTTGTTCAGGGAGGAGCTGAGCATCATCATTTCCAAATCACTTCCTAATAAATGAAAAAGGGAATTATTCATTCACTGCTACATACAAATTAAGAACACAATGAACCCACGATCAGTCCTGCAGGAAATCTTGCGATCGCAATAATAAACGCAAATTCAAGCAATTGCCACAATATTTGCGGGAGCTTGCATTTTTTTTTTTACTTCCTGCGATTTTTCCACTTTCAACAGAATCTGTGCTGAAAGTATTAACGACATAAAGTAAATCTTTTCAGACAAAACTCGCTTTGGAACAAGAGGAGAAACAGGAAATGGCGGGGTTTGTGGGAAATGTGGCCTTCACATTAAAATGATCTAATTAAATGTTTATTATCAAAGAAAGTGATTCCATATTACTGTATGTTAAATTAGTTTTATCCACACGTCCAGTTGTCAGAGACGTCTCTTTGTTTGTGTGCATCCAGCAGGTCTATGTGTTGAATGAACATGAATTAAACAGCATCTAAAGCTTATTTTGACAGCTGATATAGTCATTGTTTCTATATTAGTCACAAAATGTCTGTTCTGGAAACATACACAGCTTTTAGGAGCTTTTAGGAACTTTTATCTCCATGGTTCTCTAAGTTCAATAAATACATACAAAAAGATAAGAACTAAAATATTTCTGTGATGTGCAGCATGATTATTATCACAGGAAGTGATTACAGATTTATTCTTTTATCAGGTGGTGTTTAAAAAAAATCCAATTTTTCTTTCTCAACTTTCTTTCTTTGTGCAATTTTACTGCAAAATCTCTGGAAAGTCAATTGCAATTTTTCAGAAAATCCACCACAAAATCAAACATTTTTGATTGCAACGATCACAAAAAAACTGTGACAGAGGGACTGAACAGTGAACCCCAAAACTAACTCCATACTAGTCTGCCTGAGAAAAAGCAGCTGAACAAACAGAGGTGAGGCTGAGCTTCCAGCTGTGACAGATGTTTGAGCCTCTCCTTCACTCACTGATGTCTGTTTCTCTGCAGGGAGGAGAATACGAGTTCAGAGTCAAAGCCGTGAACGCTGCTGGACCAAGCCGACCCTCTGCCACCATCGGACCCATGGTCATCAAGGATCAGACATGTGAGTGACAGGCGCTTCAGCCAATCATAGGCTGCTGAGTTTTAAAGTTTTAACCACAGACTGAACATAAAAATGTCCGTAGCTTCCAGGTCTGAAACATGAGGCCAATGCAGAAATGTCTTAATCTGCAATACCACCGAGTGCCACTAGAGGTCGGCTCCAAAAAGCCTCCGGCTCCATAGATTCCCATTCAACTTCTCTCATCAAGTACAAAGTCAATAAAATGTCTCCAGCAGTTATCTCGGTGTTGTTAGCTAAAGTCACTCTTTCTTATTAGTTTTCTGGAGGTCCATTTGAAAATAATCCCTCATTCATTAGAAAATAAGCTTCAAAAATACATGTTTTTGGGGGCGTGTCTGTTTGATTAACAGGCCTGTGGTGCAGTCAGGTTACAGCTATTTGTGTGTGAGACATAGTATCGTAAGGTTTCCAATCAGATCAGTCAGATCCACTGTTGGCTCCTCCCCCCAGCTCATCCAAATATGGTCACTTCCTGCTCCAAACCACTCCAAATTAGAAAAGATGGTGGCGGACAGAATCTGAACTGGAGGCTTCATAACGTTCACAAACCAACGGGTGACGTCACTGATGGATGATGCTGATTGGTTCTGCCTCCTTTACACTCACCTGTTGGTTTTATCTATTCTCACTCTCTCTGCAGGCGCTCCCACCATTCAGTTGCGCGAGGCCATGGAGGGCGAGGAGGGCTGTGATGTCAGCATTGTGGCAAAGGTGAGCGGTTGTCCGTTCCCCACGCTCACCTGGCACAAGGCCGCTCTGGCTAAACCCGAGGAGAAGGCCGCCGTCCAGTACGACCAGCACATCAACAAACTGGTGACTCAGGACAAGTGCACGCTGCTCATCCAGCAGGCCAGCCGTCAGGACAGTGCCCTCTTCAGCCTGACAGCCAGCAACAGCCTGGGCACCGTCACCAAGGACATCAAGCTGTCTGTGCTGGGTGAGACACAAATCTGAACACCTGATTAGTGGCAGCTTCTCTGCTGTAAAGACACAGAGGTGTTTAACTATAAAACTAATGTCCCCTGCAGGACCTCCGGGCCCACCGGTGGGACCTATCAAGTTCACCGAGGTGTTTGCGGAGAGGATCGGCCTGGCCTGGAGCCCCCCCACAGACAACGGAGGATCCAAGATCACCAACTACGTGGTGGAGAAGCGAGAGGACAACAGGAAGTCCTGGGTCCATGTCTCCAACGACCCCAAAGAGTCCGCCTATGTGGTGACTCGGCTGACGGAGAACCACGAGTACGAGTTCAGAGTCATGGCCCAGAACAAATTTGGAGTCGGGCCACCGGTGGTCAGCGAGCCGGAGAAGGCCAGAAACCTTTTCAGTGAGTTCAGTGTGTCACTTCATTACCCTCCAATGCTTTTACAGTCAGAACCAGAACCAAACATTAAAATACTAAAACCAGAACCAAACACTAAAATACTGGAACCAGAACCAAACATTAAAATACTAGAACCAGAACCAAACATTAAAATACTGGAACCAGAACCAAACATTGAAATACTAGAACCAGTACCAAACATTAAAATACTAGAACCAGATCCAAACATTAAAATACTAGAACCAGAACCAAACATTAAAATACATCATGTCAGATAGATCTTGATGATAATAATAATAATAATAATAATAATAATAATAATAATAACAATAACAATAATAATAATAATAATTGAATATAATAATTGAAATCATCAGATCCCTGTCTGGGAGGTAAAACTCACGCTCTTCTCAACTTCTCTTGTTAATGGTTCATTAAGGCTGAGTTCAGTTCAACACCTGATCAATACAGATCAATATTTTCTCTTCTGATCTTTCTATCTGATGTATTGATGACTGACTAGCGCTCGTCCTCTTGCAGCCATCCCCGGTCAGTGTGAGAAACCGACTGTAACGGACGTCAGTCTGGAGTCGATGACCGTCAACTGGGACGAGCCTAAGTACGACGGTGGCTCCTCCATATCCGGCTACATCATCGAGAAGAAGGAGACCACCGCCAAGCGCTGGACCCGCGTCACCCGCGACCCGATCCGGGCGCTGCCACTGGGCAACAACTGGGATGTGACCGGGCTGCAGGAGGGCGCCATGTACCAGTTCAGGGTCATCGCTTTGAATGCCGCCGGCTGCGGTCTGCCCAGCGTGCCCTCTGACCCCGTGCTCTGCAGAGACCCCATCAGTAAGCAGGACATCTTCTCTTACAGTTTCAGTTCAAACTGTCCACCGAGCGATGTGTCCCCCACAGGAAACCTGACCGTCCAGACTGTCAGTAGGGAAGCTCTGGACAGAAGAAGGTCCACATGTTGGGACGTCTCCCCAGCTCTCAGACAAACCTTGTGGCCTTCTTCAGCTGGTGGACTTTGCTTTGTTGTCAAACTCCACCTGGACATAAATGACCCGTCCAGTTCCATCAAGATGTTTGTCGAAGCCTTACTTTATACGTTTGTTTATTCTGTATACGTTTTTTATACTAAAGTGTTTCTGTTGTGCAGAGCCCCCGGGACCGCCCACTCCCAAAGTCACAGACTGGACCAAGTCAACGGTGGAGCTGGAGTGGATCCCTCCTCTGGTGGATGGAGGGTCGAAGGTCACCGGCTACATCGTGGAGTTCAAGGAGGTGAACAAGGACGAGGAGGAAAAGAAAGCTCAGAGGAGGCTGCTGCTGAGCGACGCCGAGGAGGAGAAGGAACCCGAAAGCGACGAGAGCTGGGAGAAGGTAAAGAAAAGATTTAACGACAGAGGAAAACATGTCATGTGGATGGATCAAAAGCATCATCTGCCCTCAAATGTCAGATCTCATTTCAGGTTTCAGTTACTGCAGCAAACATCAACAACAAATCCTTAAACAAAGTTCAGACTGAAACAAGATCCCAGATGTAAATGACGTTTTAAACATGTGACTTGGTGTGTGTCTCTCGTCTCCATCCAGGCAAAGGACACTGAGATCAGAGGAACCAAGTTCGTGGTGGATGGTCTGAAGGAAGGCGGTCTGTACAGCTTCAGAGTCCGAGCTGTAAACGCTGCCGGAGTGGGAGACCCGGGACTGGTGTCGGAGCTGATCGAGGTCAAAGACAGAACAAGTAAGAGTCAGACGTTTAACATTCGTGTGGACGAGTCGGCTGCCGCTTGAGGCCGAGAACATTTTATTCAAAACAAACCTTCTGGTGCAGTTCCTCCAGAGATGGACCTGGATGCCTCGGTGAAGGAGAAGATCGTGGTCCACGCCGGCGCCACCATCCGCATTATCGCCTACGTGTCGGGTAAACCCGCTCCGCAGATCGCTTGGTGCCGAGATGACGCCGAGGTGCCCAAAGAGGCCGTGGTGGAGACGACGGGCATCTCCAACTCGCTGGTCATCAAGAACTGTAGACGCCATCACCAAGGCATCTACACGCTGAGTGCCAAGAACGAGGGCGGTGAGAGGAAGAAGGCCGTCATCGTCGAGGTCCTCGGTGAGTCTCCAAACCAGAACCACGGAGGACAGTTATCAGAAATGTTTGTTAACGTGTAAACATCCAGATACCCGAACACGTATGAGCCCACACATTGACCGTTTCCATTTCTTCAAACTGTCTCTGTCCCCCCCCCCCCTTCAGATGTGCCTGGACCAGTCGGTCTTCCCTTCGCCGGCGAAAATCTGACCAATGACTCCTGCAAGCTGACCTGGTACTCCCCCGAGGACGACGGCGGCTCAGCCATCACCAACTACATCATCGAGAAGAGGGAGTCGGACCGCATGGGCTGGACCTCGGTGTCCTACACGGTGACCAGGAACAATGCCGTGGTGCAGGGACTCATCGACGGAAAGGGCTACTTCTTCAGGATTGCAGCCGAGAACATCATCGGCATGGGACCGTTCATCGAGACCGACAAGATGGTTCTCATCAAAGATCCCATCTGTGAGTAGTGACTACAGCTGACAGTCAGAGGTTCTGGATCTCAGTATTAAAAATACATAAAGAGAAGCTGGATTTAAAACCATCATTTCTGCACAAGAACCTTTTTATTGTTCACATTAAATGTTTCAGTTATTCTGATTTTAGACCTGCGGGGGCCTGAAATAGAATTTAATTCATTCGCTTTAAATAATTTAAATGTTAAATCAAATGTAGTCAAACACAAACTGAACCTGGATTTGTTTCAGTCTGAATCTGCTGCTGTCTAACAGCGATGTGAATAAAAGTTTTAAAAAAAACAACGTCTGTGTGTGTCCTCCAGCCGTGCCAGAGCGTCCGGCAGACCTGATCATCACCGCCGTTACCAAGGACTCGCTCTCCGTCGCCTGGAGACCGCCCAAGTACGACGGTGGCGCCGAGGTGACCAGGTACGTCCTTGAGTCCCGAATGATTGGTCGCGACAACTTCACACGAGTGGGCGGAGAAGAAACGCTGATGGACAGGAAGTTCACGCTGACCGGGCTCAAAGACGGATCGAGCCACGAGTTCAGAGTATCTGCCGTCAACCAGGTGGGACAAGGCAAAGCGTCCTTTGCCACCAAACCTGTGCAGTGCAAAGACGAGCTTGGTGAGTGACACCGTACATCATCTAAAAAACATCTCATCCAGGAAGCAAGAACTAGAGTAACATTTCAAACTGCCCTCCTCCCCTTCAGAACCACCCACTCTGGACCTGGACTTCAGGGACAAGATAATGGTAAAGGTGGGAGACACCTGCATGCTGTCGGGACGATACAGCGGCAAACCAGCCCCGGCTATCGCCTGGACAAAGAACGATGAGGAGCTGAAGGCGGACGAGGATATCGCCCTACACAGCACCGGGCGCCACCTCAGCCTCAACATCAGCCATGCCAAGAGAGAACACAGCGGCCGCTACTGCGTCAGTGTGGAGAACCCTGCCGGAGTTCGCACAGGAATCTGCACCATCACCGTGGTTGGTGAGTCAGCGCTAAGTGACAACGCTCTGAATTCAGACGTTTCAGTAGAACGACATATACAACACTTGGGGCCTGATTTACTAATATCTCAAATAAAGGGTACTAAATTGCGTGTTTGTTCAAAAAGTTTGCACATATATTTTGCACCCATTTTGCGGGTGATTTACTAAAAGTAATTGTGTTTTTGATATCGTGCAAATTGCTGTATTTAAATGAGGGGTTCGCGTGTGTTAAAGTGATTCCAGCCATGAAAAAACAATGACCGCAAAAGGAGGAAGAAAATTTGATTCCACTGAAATTAATTAATATAAAAAGGACCTATAACAAGAACAAAACGCTATGTAGGAGATTATCAGTGAGGAAGTCAATGGGAATAACAAAACAATCAATGGATGAAATTATGATAAAACATCAACAAATAAAACAGGAGGGACGGTGGATGAGATCCTCTAACAAACACCAATCAGCAGGTCCAGTTCTTTCTGTGATGAGCAGGTGACTTGGTTTCATCAGTTCCTCGCGAGTGCTCGGGAACCTTACCTGTGAATTCTGCGGAACACATTCAGAACCTGGGACAGCGACACATTCAGTACCTATGACAGCACACCTGAATAACGGGACTGGTGGGATATCCAAGCAGCTGGAATGACCCAGAGGCAGGACAATGCTGAGTCGTAAGAAGTTTTTTAATTGATGGTATTTTGCGGCTTCTCTTTGTTGTTGGTTTTAAATCATCATAAAGTACATTCAATAACTCAGAAATGTCATCGATGGACAAACGATATGTCTGAATAATTTCTGCCTTTGCCATCTCAAAAATGTTTCCATGGGTGTAAAACCACGTTCTCTACGTATTATTTGGTTTCCTGCATCTCCTTCTCACCACAATAAGAGCAGCCGTCTCTCCTGATGTTCATCTGATTAATACCTTCAGTCGTACTAAAATACACAACAATCACTTCTCCTGTTTCTACTTTCAGGTTTAGTAAATATCATTGTGGGTGCTAAATGTATGTATTTGCATTTCCCCTCCCAGTATTTTGCATGTTCAAGTAGAAACGCACAATAGTACATATGTATTCAGGCAAACACGCAAAATGGAGAACGTCTATTAAATTGCATATTTGAAAGACGCAATCCTCACTGCACGTCGTTAGTGGATCAGCGTGGACATTTTGCGGGTGTCGTGGAGTTTGCACGTGATTTTTCACGCGCAGACCTTTAGTAAATCAGGCCCTTGATGTTACTTCATGTTACACCTGCAGCATCTCAGTCTCATAAGTCTACTCTCAACTGATGGAAGGAAAAGAAATACAGACTCAGAATCACTGAATTAAACTGGAGTATCCCGTGACCACCTTTAAAAGTAAAAAAAAAAAAAAATGTTGGCTAGACACTGGTGTGAATGCTTCCTCCTCTCAGACCGTCCTCAGCCACCGGAGGGCCCAGTCGTGTTCAACGAGGTCTACAGGAACTACATGGTAATTTCCTGGAACCCTCCTCTGGATGATGGAGGCTGCGCCGTCTCCAACTACATCATTGAGAAGAGAGACACCAACAGAGACCTGTGGATGCCTGTCACTTCGTCCTGCACCAGGACCACCTGTAGGGTGAGGAAGACACGTTTTTTCTAAAGAAAACAGACCCAGACAGCTTTGGTACCACAAAAAACTGATTCAGACAAACAGCATCTGACATCTGTCACTGATGTTTAGTTTGTTATATGAGATGAATCCAAAAGAGGGATAAATATACACACTGCACAGAATATGTTCAGATGCAGAGTTCAGTTGTAGAAATGGGTAAAAATTTAAACTCTGGTTTATGTTGAAGAGCTTCAGAACAGACAGGAGCCATGAAGGCATGTATGACTGGGTTTGTGGATGGCTCAGTATTTTAAAATAATTGTTTTCATTTACTAAAGTTGGTTAATGTGAAACAGACTCAAACTGATGACATGTATTTAAATCAGGAACTGTCTGATCAACGGATCAGTGCTCTCATCTGTCAGCTGTTCAGAGAGAACAACACAATGACAGCCTCTGACACCGTTATCCTGCTGTTTGTTGCTTCAGGTGCCAAAGCTGATCGAGGGCCGTGAGTACATCATCCGGATCATGGCTCAGAACATCCATGGCATCAGCGACCCCCTCCTGTCTGTAGAGACCAAGGCCAGAGACGTCTTCAGTAAGTCCTGACGTTCACACCGAGACGGCCGGGAATCCGTTTTGGAAGTGTCTCATCATGTTTGTTTGTGTCCATCGCAGAGGTGCCCGACGCTCCCAAACAGCCCACAGTGAAGGAGGTTTACCACGACTCCGCCCTGATCAGCTGGGAGCCTCCTGCTGATGGAGGAAAACCAATCACAGGCTACATCGTGGAGAGGAAGGAGACCATGGCCAACAGGTACAAACACTCACAGCACCCCGCAGGACTGTAGTCCAGAGGGTGAAGAGATACAGAGCTTTACTTGCATCAGATACCAAGTCACTGCAAAGACCTAACAGCAAAAGAAATCCGCAATCTTCTTAAAATGAAAAGCTGGCTCAAAGAGCAAAGCTGCAAATGTTTCTCAGTGGCTAATAGAAGAGCTGATGTTTCTGCTCGCAGGTGGGTTCGCTGCAACACAGACAGAATCCATCCCAAGGTGGAGTACTGGGTGATGGAGCTGCTCAAAGGCTGTGAGTACGAGTTTAAAGTCAGCGCAGAGAACGAGGTGGGAGCTGGAGATCCGAGCCCACCGTCCAAACCCGTCTTCGCCAAAGATCCCATTGGTAAGTTCACCCCTTCACAATGACCCGTCATGCTGCTGTGAGTACTGTAGAAACTCACAAGTTCTCTACCACAGTGAAACCCAGCCCGCCGCTGAACCTGAAGGCCATCGACTTCACCAAGTCGTCTGCGACTCTGTCCTGGGAGCCGCCTGCCAAGACCGGCAGAGGAAAGATCTTTGGATACCTGCTGGAGTTCCAGAAGGCCGGTGAGGAGGAGTGGCTCAAGGTGAGACAGTGGTCCATTTAATATGAAATATACCAGGCAGGTACCATCTGCTGTGCACCAGATCCATCCTGTTCATCACCACATGTCCATTTAATCTCCATCAGGTGAACCAAACTCCAGACTCCTGCCAGGAGACAAAGTTTAAGGTCATCAACCTGGAAGAAGGTGCTCTGTATCGCTTTAGAGTCATGGCTGTCAATGCTGCCGGAGAGTCTGACCCGGCCAATGTGAAGGAGCCAATCAGAGTGCAGGACAGACTTGGTGAGTTTCCTTTCAGTGGTGTTGTTTTACCTGAACCACCTTCAAAGCGATGCAAGTGTTGATAACCAGTTCTGACCTTCCTCCACATCTCTGTCGCCCTTCAGAGCCTCCAGAGTTGATTCTGGATGCCGGAATGACTCGAGAGGTGAAGGCCATGGCCGGCACTCATATCACTCTGATGGCCGCCATCAAAGGCGTCCCATTCCCCACCGTCGCCTGGAAAAAGAACGAAGCAGAAGTCCCCACCCGGTCCGACATTGAAACCAACCAGGCCGGCACAAAGCTGGAAATAAGGTTCTGCAACCGGGACGACTGTGGAGACTACACTCTAACTGTGGAGAACCCAGCCGGATCCAAGACCGTCACCTGCACCGTACTGGTCCTCAGTAAGTGTTGCGTCATTTTTAGACATTATTAGACAGAAGACTGCAGATGTAGACAGGAGACGAGGCACCATGTCCTGCCCCTAATGACGGTTCAGGCTCAACACTTCTGTGATGGTCCTTGTATGTTTCCTTCAGACAAACCTGGCCCCATCCAGCACCTCCGAGTGTCTGACATCAGGAGTGACTCCGCCTACCTCTCCTGGAAGGACCCAGAGGACAATGGTGGTGCTCGCATCACCAACTTTGTGGTAGAGAAGAAAGACACAGCATCCACTCAGTGGGTCCCTGTCTGCTCCACATCCAAGAAACGCAGCATGATGCTCAAGCACCTGATGGAGGGCATGTCCTACATGTTCAGAGTTGCTGCTGAAAACCAGTACGGCCGCAGCGAATACGTTGAGACGCCGAAGGCTATCAAGGCAATGAACCCACTCTGTGAGTAACCACCCAGTGAATATTTAACCAGCAGATTTATGTGTATTATATCAAACGTTGAGATCTGTAGTGTGAATGTACTCAATGTTTTAGTAGGCAAAGATGTGATGAGGAGATTTTGTACAAACACTCCAATTAAAAATAATTTATTACCTGGGAATACATCTCGTGTAAGGCCAGGGAAGACAGTGTCTATGTTGTAAATTCTTTACTACGTCTGTTTTGTCCCTCTAGTCCCTCCTGGTCCTCCCAAAGACCTGCACCATGACGATGTAGACAAGACGGAGGTGTGGTTGGTCTGGAACTGGCCTGATCGCAACGGTGGAAGTGAGATCACAGGCTTCCTGGTGGAGTATCAGGAAGAGGGAGAAAGGGAGTGGGACGAGTGGAAGACCGTCAGCATCCCTGAGAGTCATGTGACTGGCCTGGAGGAGGGAAAGACCTACCGCTTCAGAGTGAGGGCAGAGAACGCCATTGGCCTCAGCAGACCTGACACCACCGTGCCCATCCTCTGCCAGGAGAAACTCGGTAGGTTGCAGGACCAAACCCATTACGTACATGACCTCTGTGGGAATCCACTTCAGCAAATGAATGTGTCTTGAACTGGTCCTTGGCTTTAGTGGATCCACCTGTTCTGTAAACTGTTTCCGTGTTTCTGAATATAATGATGTTGGGTAACCTCCTCCGTCTGCTTGTCCACAGTGCCTCCAATTGTGGAGGTGGATGTTAAGTTCACTGAAGGCATCATCGTGAAGGCCGGCACCACCATCAGGCTGCCAGCTATAATGAGAGGAATCCCTGTCCCCACTGCCAAGTGGTGCATCGAAGGCGAGGAGATCACCAGCGAAGGCAACATCAAGATCGACACTGACAACTTCTCCACTGTGCTCAGCATTAATGAGTGCACCAGGAACCACACTGGTACATACTTGCTCACCGTCTCCAATCCAGCAGGAACAAAGACAGTGGCCTTGAACGTTACTGTCCTGGATGTTCCCGCTGCTCCCATTGGACCTGCCAACATCCTGGAGATCACTCCGGACTCCATGACAATTGAATGGCGTCCTCCCAAGGACGATGGTGGCAGCCCTGTCACCAACTACATTGTGGAGAAGAGAGAGTCCAACAAAGAGACCTGGGGAGGTGTTAGCTCGGGCAGCCTCAACACCGAGCTCAAGATCACCCGCCTGCAGAAGGGAGCGGAGTATGTGATTCGCATTTGTGCTGTGAACAAGATGGGCATCGGTGCCCCTCTAGAGACCAAGCCCACTGTCGCCGAGCACACCTTCATGCCTCCCAGTCAGCCTGGTAAGCCACAGCCGTCCGATGTCTCTGAGGACTCCGTTATGCTCGGCTGGACCATGCCCCTGTCTGATGGTGGCAGCCAGATCACTGGCTACATCATCGAGCGCAGACACATGGGAGGAAAGTGGATTCGTGTCAACAAGACACCTTGCAAGGACTTGAGATACAGAGTCCTGGGTCTCTATGAGGGCAGTGAGTACGAGTTCAGAGTGTTTGCTGAGAATATTGCTGGCTACAGCGGCCCCTCTCCCATCTCTGACCCCTGCAAGCCCTGCAGACCCATCTCCGTCCCAGGTCCCCCTGTCAACCCTAAAGTTAAAGACTACAGCAAGACCACCGCTGACCTGGTGTGGACCAAACCTAACAAGGACGGTGGCAGCCCCATCCTGGGCTACACCGTGGAGGTGAAGAAAGATGATACTGAGGAATGGAAAAAGGCAAACCTGGATGACTTCATCAAAAATTGTGCATACAGGGTGAAGGGTCTAGAGGAGGGCATGACTTACAGATTCAGAGTCCTTGCCTCTAACATGATTGGAGATGGAGAGCCCAGAGAAATCCCAGACTCCATCACTGCTCAGGACATCCTCATCCCTCCTGAGATCGAGATGGAGGTCACGTGCCGTGAACGTGTCACTGTGCGTGTTGGACACAACATCAACATTATCGGCTACATCAGGGCTCGCCCTGATGCTGAAGTGATTTGGTCAAAGGAGGAGACCATTCTGGAGAACAACAAACGGGTCACCATCATTCAGAACCTCCCTGTGCTCCACCTGAGAATCAAGGAAGCCACCAGAGCTGATCACGGCAAATATATCCTGAAGGCTTCAAATGAGGGGGGCGAGGCTTCTTGCACCATCACAGTCAATGTACTCGACCGCCCCAGCCACTGCCAGAACCTGCATGTGACCTACGCCACCAAAGACTCATGCATGATCAACTGGGAGACCCCCAAGGACAATGGTGGATCGGAGATCACCAACTACATCGTGGAGTGCCGTGAGCCCAGCGTTAGCATGTGGTCTATGATCTCCTCTAACTGCACCAATCGCAAGATCAAGACCAAGATGATGGAAGGCCATGAGTATCTGTTCCGCGTCTGTGCTGAGAACAAGATAGGACCAGGACCCACCGTGGAGACCAAGACCCCTCTGCTGGCCATTGACCCCATTGAGATGCCTGGTGAGCCTGAGAAATTCAGAGCCACTGACATTGGTAAAAACTACGTCCATCTGAAATGGAGGAAGCCTGACTACGATGGTGGCAGCCCCAATCTCTCCTACAACCTGGAGTGCAAAGCCAAAGATGCTGAGAAGTGGGAGAAACTCAACACAAGCACTCTTACAGACACCTTCTTCCTGGCTGACAAGTGTGTGGAAAACCAGACATACACCTTCAGGTGGGTTACTGCATTCTTACATCTAAAGTCCTGTTTGTTCTGCTGCGTGTTTACATGCTCAGGAATGGTGCTCTTTGAGTATTACACAGTCTAATCTAGATTACCCTTAGGTAATAATTCTTATCTTTTGTTATGCAGGGTCCAGACCGTCAATGAAGGAGGTGAGAGTGCCTGGGTGAAACTTGTTGATATTCTGGTGAGGGAGGAGATCCAGAAGCCCGTCATTGACCTGAAGTTGGCTGGGACTCTGACGGTGAAGTCTGGAGAGTCGGTCCGAATTGAGGCGGGCCTCAGAGGAAAGCCCCAGCCTGAGGTCAAATGGACCAAAGACAAGGCAGTTGGAGACAACCCCAGAATCAGCTACGAAACTGGCCCTGACTACTCCAAGTTCCTTCTGACCAAGTCCAGACGCACTGACACTGGAAAGTATATCATTACTGCCACCAACGCGGCTGGCACCTTCACGGCATATGCCAATATTAACGTCCTGGATGTCCCCGGCCCAGTGAGGAACCTGAGGGTCACCGGCATTGGAGCCGACAAGTGCAGAGTGGTGTGGGACGTTCCAGAGGATGAGGGAGGCTGCGAGGTAGACAGCTACATCCTGGAGAAATGCGAGACAAGGCGGATGGTCTGGTCCACGTACTCAGCATTTGTGGTCACACCGTACTGCAACATCACTCGTCTGGTGGAGGGCAACGAGTATATCTTCAGAGTGAGGGCAGAGAACAAGATGGGAACCGGCCCTGCCATGGAGAGCAGGCCTATAACTGTCAAGACTCAGTTCAACAAACCTGGACCCCCCGAAATCCCCGACGTCACCAAGGTAACTAAAATAGGTCCAGTTTTATAGATGTGAAAATCATTTCAGCCCGGTATCTGCTCCTACACCAGTATGAGTGTACCTCGTAAAACTTGTTCCTCTGTTACACACTGTTGATATTTTTGTGATGCAGGTGAGTAAAGATGAGATGACTGTGGTTTGGGCTCCTCCTGAGAATGATGGAGGAAAGTCAATCACTGGCTACATCCTGGAGAGAAAAGAGAAGAGGGCAGTGCGTTGGGTGCCTTGCACCAAGAGCTCCATCTCTGAGAGACGCATGAAAGTCACCAACCTGATTGCAAACCACGAGTACCAGTTCAGGGTGAAGGCCGAGAATGAGGTTGGCCTCGGAGAACCCAGCAAACCCTGCAGACCTGTTGCAGCCAAAGATCCTATTGGTGAGTTTACAGCTGATGTCACAGCTCAGTTTATATCTGTGTGTTCACATTTGTGCTCGAGCCGAGAAACGCGCTATTTATATGAACCCAAAGAAAGTCTAAGACTTGACTGGTCGCTCCGACTCTTTTAGTGTTCCAATATTTGCAATGAGCTTTGCTTTGTTGTCTCTACCTGCAGAGCCACCTGGCCCCCCTTCATACCTGAAGGTGGGTGACAGCACCAAGACCTCTATCACCCTGACCTGGTCTAAACCCGTGTACGATGGTGGCGCCCCCATCATCTGCTACAGCCTGGACCTGAGGCTGAAGACTGACGCAGACCCCGAGAAGCCCTCAGAGGGCTGGAAGAGAATTGATACCCATGGCCCATTGGTGCTCACAGAGTTCACCATCAACCAGTTAGATGAGAAGCTGGAGTACGATTTCAAGGTGTCCGCCCAAAACCAGGTGGGCTGGGGACGCCACGCCTACTTGAAGGAGGCAGTGTCCCCCAAGGAGATCCTGGGTAAGAATGAGCAGAAAGCGCCTCAGTAAATCTATGATATTACACAACATTGTAACTGTTGACAACACTCACACAACGACCTCATCATCAATGTGTTTTCATAACAACAGAGGCTCCAGAAATTGACCTGGACGCCAGTCTGAGGAAAGGCCTGGCCGTCAGGGCTGGCTGTCCAATCAGACTTTTTGCTGTGATCAGAGGAAGGCCCGCCCCCAAGGTTACCTGGAAGCGCCTGGGTGTAGACAATGTGATCCGTCGCGGCCATGTGGACCAGGTTGACACAATGTCCTTCCTGGTGATCCCCGAGAGCACCAGAGAGGATTCTGGGAAATACTCCCTTACTCTTTCCAATTCAGCTGGAGAGAAAGCCATCTTTGTCCGCGTTAAGGTCCTCGGTGAGGAGCAAGAAAATAATTAACACTTTTTACAAATTTTCCTCTGATAAGGAAACTGTTTGATTGAAATGATTCTTAAATTCTCCACAGACACTCCGGGACCCGTCGGTGGCCTCGACGCTACTAACGTTACCAAGACGACCGCTCAACTCTCCTGGTTGCCAGCAGAAAACGACGGAGGCAGCCCCATCACCAACTACATTGTGGAGAAACGAGAGGTAGATAGGAAGACCTGGACCAAGTGCTCAGAGGACCTGAAGAAGACCAGCTTCAAGGTGACCAACATGACGCCTGGCATCGAGTACTACTTCAGAGTCATGGCCTGCAACAAGTACGGCATTGGAGTTCCTCAGGACTCACCCAGGTCCTACTTGGCTGTTGACCCAATCAGTGAGTGTCACCACAGGCTGTGAATAAAGTTGAACAAGTTGACCCGGCTTTGTTTGTTCCTCCTGACCCCTGCTGTGTGTTGCATCCAGGTGAGCCCGACCCTCCGAAGAAGATGGACGTGTTGGAGATCACCAAGAACAGCGCCACACTGGGCTGGTTGAAGCCGCTCAGAGATGGAGGAGCCAAGATCAACGGTTATGTGGTGGATTACCAGGAGGAGGGTGCACCCGAGGACAAGTGGACACCTTACTCTGTGATCAAAGACCTGACCATTGTGGTGGTTGGCTTGAAAGAAGGAACCAAGTACAAGTTCAGGGTGGCAGCCAGGAACTCAGTGGGGGTCAGCCTGGCCCGAGAGGCAGAAGGAGTGTTTGAGGTCAAAGAACAGCTCAGTGAGTGGACCCACCTCAAAATCAACCTCACTCTAATGCAGATGATACTTACTGAAATATTCAACTTAAAAAGAACAAGTTGAAATCCCCTCTGAAACAATGAAGTCATTCTTTATGCTTCTTCTTCCTCTCAGTGGCTCCCAAAATCATCATGCCAGACATCGTGACGGTCAGAGCTGGATCTAAGATGGTGATTGAGGCCATCGTGGCAGGTAAACCCGCTCCCTTCTGCAAGTGGAAGCAGGGCAGCGAGGACGTGTTGACCTCCGACCGGCTGTCTATCGTAAAGACGCTGACCACCTGCACACTTATCATCAAGAACGTGAACAGAATGGACAGCGGCTACTACAGTCTGTCGGTTGAGAACAGCACCGGCAAGATCAGTCAGATCCTCCGAGTCATCGTCATGGGTCAGTTACAACAACGGACGTGTTAAAGCTGCTGCTTCTTGAAAACACGTCGCTAATAATTCAAATGTGAATGATAATTAGGAGATAATTGCTTCGGTGTATATCTATCATTGTGTTGCAGACATCCCCGGACCTCCAGAAGCTCCTCTAGAGATCACGGAGCTGGACGTTGACGCCTGCACGCTGCTCTGGAACTCCCCACAGGAGGACGGCGGCAGCAACATTACCAACTACATTGTGGAGAAGTGTGACGTCAGCCAGGGTGACTGGGTCACCGTGTCCACGTCCTGCACCAAGACCAGCTTCAGAATGACCAAACTGACAACTGGAAAAGAGTATGCCTTCCGAGTCCGCGCAGAGAACAGGTTTGGCATCTCTGAGCCCATCTACTCTGAGAAGATGATTGCCCGACATCCATTTGGTGAGATTTTGCCTTTCAATATGCATTACTGCTTCTCAGCATTCCAGGTATGACATGATGTGTTAATTGTTTTGGCCTAAAGATCCTCCCAGTGAGCCCAGAAACCTGCAGATCAACAAGATCAACAGGGATTTCGTCATCCTGTCGTGGGAGCGTCCCAGCAGCGATGGCGGCAGCCCCATCAGCGGATACTGCATTGAAAAGAAGGAGAGAAACAGCCTCCTCTGGGTGAAGGCCAATGAGTCTGTGGTCAAAGCCACGCAGTACACCTGCACAGGCCTGATCGAAGGTCTGGAGTACACCTTCAGGGTGTCAGCAAACAACATGGCTGGACAGGGCAAACCCTGCAAACAGACCGACTTCATCACCGCCAGGACTGCTGTTGGTACGAAAAGCTGAGCACGTCACGATTTACTCATGATTTACTTGTAAAATCACAGAACATTGGGCTAATTTTCATTTTTTTTTTGTTAAGTGTTTATCTCATGATCACCGGCTTAAACACATCTTTTCTTGACATATTAAGAACATCAAGTCACAATGATGTTTTCCAGTCTGTGTCTCCACCTAAGTTATGGATGTAATTCTGAACAGCCAGCCTGAAGCCTTATTACTGGGATTAAATATTTTGTTTTGATGCCAACAACACCAAACCTGCACTCTTTTACACTCAGTCTCATCGTTCCATATTCAAACAGCATTGCGAATCAACAACCCTTTGTTTTCTTCATCCAGACCCACCAGGGAAACCAGAGCCGATGGATGTGACCAAGAACTCTGTATCATTGGTCTGGAATCGTTCCAAGCACGATGGTGGCAGCAAGCTGATTGGCTACTACGTGGAATACACAAAGCTTCCAGAGAACAAGTGGACTCGCTGCAATGCCAACTGCATGAACATCCAGAAAGAGAGCTACGTAGTGACCGGCCTGGAGGAGGGTCAACAGTACCAGTTTAGGGTCCTTGCCAAGACCGCCGTCAACATCAGCCTGCCGTCCGAGCTGTCCGACCCCATTCCTGTCATCGCAGAGAACGGTACAACTCTGCACACCCATTAAATTATGTTTGACAAATTAAATCACTGACAAGTGATGATAAAATTTCTTTCTTTTCCTCCTGTGCAGTCGTTCCTCGCGTGGATCTGGGACTCAACATGAAGAACCTGATCGTGGTGAAAGCCGGAGACAACGTCTTCCTGGATGCCGAGGTGTTTGGCAAGCCACTGCCCAAGGTGAGCTGGAAGAGAAACGGAGCACCTTTGGTCCTCGCCGAGGGAATGAAGATGTCCCAGAAGAAACACCGTCACCTGCTGGACCTCTACTCCGTCACCAGGAAGGAGTCTGGAGACTACACCATCACAGCTGAAAACATCAACGGCACCAAGTACGCCACCATCAAGGTCAAAGTATTGGGTAAGTTGTATTTAATACTATTTTTTTTTTTGCCAGTACACAAGCATTTTACATGTTCAGACAAAGAGACTTACCTTCAACCATTTCCCCTGCAGACAAACCAGGTCCTCCAGCTTCAGTGAAAATCAGTAAGGTGTTTGCTGACCGTGTTAAAATGCGATGGGAGCCCCCACAGGCAGACGGCGGCTCTGAAATCACCAACTACATCATTGAGAAGCGTGAGACCAGCAGGGCCAACTGGGCGCTGGTCACCTCCAACCTTCACAGACACATGACCGACTGCTCAGTGGAAAAACTCATTGAGGGACACGAATACCAGTTCAGAGTCAGTGCTGAGAACCAGTATGGTGTGGGAGACCCCGTAATGACGGACGCTGTCATGGTCAAGAACCCGTACGGTAAGAAAACCGCGCTGATGCCCATTGGACAAGTAAGACCAATGTCCACTACAACTAAAAAGAAAAATCAAATGTTACCCTGGCCATGGTTGGAGAAATTGAAATGACAAAAATTATGTATGACTGGAATGGCATCTTTACTTTTAGAAGTTTTCTACCTCGTTTTAGTTAAACTTGAGTTTGGTCGTTTGTAACTAAAAATTGTATTAACCGGAACACATTCTGGCTGATGATGACATAATATAAACTCTGATGGGAGATTATCTTGTCTATCAGATGTTCCTGGTCCATGTGAGCCGCCCGTCATCACCAACATTATGAAGGACTCCATGACAGTCAGCTGGAAGGCCCCAGCTAATGATGGCAAGGCTACTATCCTGGGCTACATGGTGGAGAAACGTGAGGCCACGGAGTTGACCTGGGCCAAGGTCAACCGCAAGCCGGTCATCGATAGGACCATCAGGGCCGTTCAGCTGACCGAGGGCTCTGAGTACGAGTTCAGAGTCATTGCCCTGAACAAGGCCGGTCTGGGCAAACCCAGCGACGCATCCAACGCTGCATTGGCTGTTGACCCCGTCTGTGAGTATCTGCTTTAAAACAACGCTTTGTAAATGAAGCTAAAAGGCTTCAGACATTTAATTCACACATATAATTTATCAGATCCTCCAGGCCCGCCTGCCTTCCCCAAAGTGGTGGACTCTACCAAGAGCTCCATCAGCCTCAGCTGGACCAAACCAGCGTATGACGGCGGCTGTGAGATCAACGGATACCTGGTGGAGTGCAAGCGAGCCAACGCCGAGGACTGGACCAAGTGCAATGTCCCGAAAAAACTGCAGGCCACCAAATTCCTGGTGACGGGCCTGATGGACAACACTGAGTACCAATTCAGAGTCATGGCTGTCAATAAGATCGGCTACAGCGAGCCCAGCGAGGTCCCTGGAAACCACATGGCCAAAGCCATCCTGAGTACATTCCCTTCTTCTTTATTAAATCGCTTTATTTACAGTAGATAAATAGTCTGTAAGCATGAAGTCAGGTCAATCAAATAAAACATGAAGAATGTAGAACTGACTGAAGTTATTAAGCACGTAAGTCTCCTGTCTCTCCTCCAGTCGCTCCTGAGGCCGAGTTAAGCGCTGACCTCAGAAAGGCTTTAGTTCTGCGAGCCGGCGTCACCATGAGGCTCTACGTGCCACTGAGAGGCCGCCCGGCGCCGAAGGTGACGTGGACGAAGGTGGACGCCAACCTGAAGGAGAGACAGGGCCTGCTAATCAAGACTTCGGAGTGGGATACCCTACTGATGATTGAGGACATCAACAGATACGACGCTGGCAAATACATCCTGTCATTGGAGAACAGTAGCGGCTCCAAGAGCTACACCATCATAGTGAAGGTCCTCGGTAAGAGCTCCTGTCATTGGCAACATGGACACACAGCCAGTAGGCTTGGGTTTGATATACTAAATGTGAAAAGAAATCCAGACCTCTAGATTCAAAGCAAACTGAATCTGGTTGAAAAGCTTTGTCACTGATTGATCATAGCTCAGAGTAGGTCAGGTCCTTTTATGAACCTGCAACACATTGAAATACAGTTGTTAAAACAATGGTTATATTAGTCACCTAAAAAGTTTAACCAAATGTAGTGTGGTTTTAGCCTCATGTATCATTTGAATATGATTGTTCTTAAAAAATAGAGTTGTGATGTTAAGAAAAGGTTGATAAAAAACATTGTATGTACGTATGTATAAGCTAACCTTACATGTGCTCCTACGACCTGATTTGTGTCTCAGTTCAGTTCACAAATCTCTGAGCTACAGATACCGCTTCGCCTCCCCACTCAGATTCTCCTGGACCACCTGTGAACCTGATCGTGAAAGAGACATCCCGGAGTCATGCCTGTATCACCTGGGACGCCCCACTGATTGATGGCGGCAGCCCAGTCAAGAGCTACGTCGTGGAAAAACGTTTGGCTGAGAGGAAGGCCTGGACCTGTGTGTCAGCAGAGTGCCTCAAGATCTCCTTCAGGATTACCAACCTGGAGGGTGGACAGGCCTACTGCTTCAGAGTGTTGGCTGAAAATGCCTACGGCATCGGAGAGGGCTGTGAGACTGCTGGCAGCGTCCGAGCCTCAGGTAGCCACATGCTGTTGTCTTTTCATTTGACTCAATCTTTTATAACTCAGTATGGAACAACAGGCTACAATGGTTTATTTGATAAAGTGACATACTCAAACCATTATTCATTCATTTATTTATTTTGTTGGCCCGAAAGTAATCAAATTAAAAAATTGTATTAGTATCATCAGATTAAATAACCAGCATATGTTCATGAATTTAGTGTCCTCAAATGTAGCTACAACTGGACTGAAAACCACAAAACCCATCTCTCCTCCCTCTTCAGAGCAACCTGGTCCAGTAGTCGATTTCAAAGCCCAGAAAACTACCAAGGACTCCATCACCCTGGGCTGGAAGAAGCCCATCAGCGACGGTGGCAGCTACGTTAACGCTTACATCCTGGAGCAGAGTGAAGGCCAGGAGAAGTGGAAGCAGATATTTAGGGGCAAGAACACAACTCACACCATCAGTGAGCTGACCGATGGCAAGGAGTATTCGTTCCGGGTCAAGGCGCTCAACGAGTCAGGAGAGGGACCACCCACTGAGCTCGCTGCTGTTGCCAAAGACCAGTTTGGTAAGGAATCAGCCTGATCAGAACATCACGCCAGATGTTGTTATTTATACTTGCTTGTTTTTAAAGAGCATAAAATTCTTGCTGAAACTATTTTCTGATGAGTTCTTTGGATTTCAGTGCTGCCTGACTGCAACTTGAGTGCTCTACATGACGGCTGCTGCGTGGTGAAAGAAGGAAGCACCACACGTGTCAACATCCCCATCATCGGAGTGCCCAACCCCACTGCAACCTGGAAGAAGGGTGACGTGGGGCTTGGTGATACTGGCCGCATGTGCATTGAGGCATCCCAAGGTATCACCACCCTGCTGATCAGAGACTGCCAGAGAGGAGATGCTGACACCTACATTATAAACATCAGAAACTGCGCCGGCTCAAAGGATTGCAAGTTCCAGCTGAAGGTGGTCGGCAAGCCCGGCATCTGCACAGGACCCATCAAGTTTGATGAGATTACTGCAGATGGCATCACCCTGGAGTGGGGACCACCCAAAGACGATGGTGGTGCAGAGGTGTCCAACTACATTGTGGAGAAGAGAAGGACAACGGACAACAAGTGGGCCACAGTGGCTTCAGCCATCCAGAAGACCACCATGAGGGTGATCAGGCTCCACGATGGAATAGAGTATATCTTCAGAGTGTTCGCTGAGAACAAATACGGGGTTGGAGAGTATCTGAGGTCTGACGCAGTCATCGCCCAGCATCCATTCAGTGAGTACCACTCTGCTAACTAATACCAATCAAATAGTTCAAGCGTTGGATATCGTTTGTTGTTAATTATTGTGCTTTAAGTAGATAGTCCCCTTTCAGAACCTTAGATTTTATTTATAATATTTACTGCTTCCTCTAGATGTGCCCGAGGCACCTGCTCCTCCAGAAATCGTGAGCATCCGTCATGAGTTGGCCATCTTGACTTGGGCTGATCCAAAGGACACTGGTGGCTCCCCAATTACTGGTAAGAGACTGTGATGGATATCTGTTTGTAGTAAAGCATGAGAAAATAGCAACAACCTTGACCCACTGATTTTGTGTTTTTCTTTAGGATATCACATAGAGTTTAAGGAGAGGAACAGTCTGATGTGGAAACGAGCCAGTAAAACTCCCCTGAGAGTGAAGGAGTGCAGAGTCACTGGCCTGGTAGAAGGACTGGAGTACGAGTTCAGGGTGATGGCCATGAACATGGCTGGTCTTGGAAAGGCCAGCAGGGTCACTGAGGCTGTGGTTGCCCTGGATCCTATTGGTGAGTCCACTGCTTTGGGATTTATTTATTTTAATTTGAGGACAAATTCTCCTCTGGCAACTTTACACTTTTCATTACAATGCTGAAATAATTGGGTGGAGAGATTTGCTGTTGTGATCTGAATTTCTAATATCTTGTTTATGGTTTGTTTGTGTTGTGATTTGCCGCTATATAAATAAAATTGAATTGAATTTGAACACCTTGTGTGACCCTTTGTGTTCTGTCAGATCCTCCTGGTAAGCCTGAAGTGATCAACGTTACCAGGAACACAGTCACTCTGATTTGGACTCCTCCCAAATATGATGGTGGCTACAAGATTACTGGCTACATGGTGGAGAAGCTTGAGGCCGGCGGTAAGGCCTGGATGAAGGCCAATCATGTCAACGTCCAGGGCTGTGCTTTCACTGTCCCTGACCTGACAGAGGGATCCCAGTACCAGTTTATAATCAGGGCCAAGAATGCTGCTGGTGCTATCAGTGTTGCTTCAGAGTCCACTGAGCTTCTGACCTGCAAAGATGAGTACGGTAAGCTGAGTGGGAAAGTCATTTGGGTAGTTCACACTGCAGATTCTTGACATTGAAGTTAAGTCTTACAAACATCTCGTCCTAAAAGTCATTGTTATGAAATTGAATTGATGAAGGATGTCAACAGTACACTCAACTGTCTCCCATCTTCTCTGTAGAGCCCCCAACTATCACTATTGACCCAGACATGAAGGACGGTGTATCAGTCAGGGCAGGAGACACAATCATGGTCTCAGCCTCCAAGATTTTGGGCAAACCTCCACCCACTGCGGTCTGGTCCAAGGGAGGCCGCGAGTTCAAGAACTCTGACATCGTCACTGTCACCAGCACCCCCACTTCCTCCACTCTGGCTATTAAGTACGCAAGCCGGAAGAACACAGGAGAGTACACCATCACCGCCAGCAACCCCTTCGGCATTAAGGAAGAACACGTGAAGGTGAAGGTTTTAGATGTGCCTGGACCTCCAGGCCCCATCGAGGCCAGTAACATTTCAGCTGAGAAGTGTACTCTTACCTGGCTGCCACCAGAGGAGGATGGAGGCTGCTCCATCAAGTCCTACATCCTTGAGAAGAGAGAGACCAGCCGCCTGCAGTGGACCAAGCTAGCTGAAAATGTCGTGGACTGCAGATATACAGCCAGCAAACTGATCAAGGGCAACGAGTACATCTTCAGAGTGTCTGCTTTGAATCAGTATGGCACTGGAGACTCAAGCCAGTCTGGTCCAGTCAAAATGGTTGACAGTTTCCGTAAGTTTTTACAGTTCTATGGTTTTTATTCATGAATGAAAATGATTAAAATAATATAAAGCCAAATTTCCATTTAGCCACAGGATTAAAAAAAAATCCTTTGAGATAAAAAGCTATAACTGACAAAAATGTTATTGCACATTTTGTTTTCCCAGGACCACCAGGTCCACCCTCAACCCCAGAGATTGACAACGTCAGTAGGAATGCTGTCACCATTTCATGGAAGAGACCAGCACAGGATGGGGGAAGTGACATTAGAGGATATTGTGTACAGAGAAAAGAGAGGAAAGGAATGAGATGGGTGAGAGCCTGTAAGAGGACAGTCCCTGACCTGCGCTTTAAGGTGCAAGGCCTGAGTGAGGGAGTAGAGTATGAGTTTAGAGTCACTGCTGAGAATAAGGCTGGATTCGGGGAGCCAAGTGAGCCATCACACCCTGTGATGACCAAGGACATTGTGTGTAAGTAAACCTGGTCTTCTCACATATAATTTTTGAAACAAAAACAGAAAGTGCCCATCAAGCTTCCTTGTGAGAGTTTACTTCTATAAACTCTTGTTTTTTGTGTTTCCTTTTAGATCCACCTGGTCCTCCATCCAACCCCAGAATTGCAGACACCACAAAAACCACAGCCACCTTTGCCTGGGGACGACCCCACTATGATGGTGGTCTTGAAGTAGAGGGATATATTGTTGAGTACAAAAAGGAAGGGCATGATGATTGGGAGACAGAGACACAGTACACACTAAAAGCTACTGAATATGTTATTGGTAAACTTAAAAAAGGAGGCAAATACCACTTCAGAGTCAGCGCTGTAAACTCTGAGGGAGTTGGCGAGCCTGCAGAGGTTGAGAAGGTGACTGAGCTGGTGGACCAGGAGACGCTGCCAGACTTCGAGCTGGATGCTGAACTCAGGAGAACTCTTGTGGTCAGATGTCGTGCTTCTATCCGTATGTTTGTTCCCATCAGGGGCCGCCCCGTTCCTGAAGTAACATGGAGCAAAGATGATACCAACCTGAAAATGCGTGCACACATTGACACCACAGAGTCCTACACCCTGCTGATTATTCCTGACTGCACCAGATACGATGCTGGAAAGTACAACCTCTGTCTGGAGAACGTTGCTGGAAAGAAGACAGGCTTTGTTAATGTCAAAGTTCTGGACTCACCAGGACCACCAGTCAACCTCAAACCCAGAGAGATCACCAAGAACAGCATCACTCTACAGTGGGAAATCCCCATAATCGATGGTGGCTCTAAGATTCATAACTACATTATTGAAAAGAGAGAGGCCACCAAGAAGGCATACACAGTGCTTAGCACCACATGGCAGAAGTGTTCCTTCAAAATTGCAGACCTAGAGGAGGGAGCTTACTACTATTTCCGTGTCTCTGCTGAGAATGACCTGGGAGTAGGTGAGCCCGCTGAAAGCCCTGAGCCAATCAGAGTGTCTCAGGCCCCCTCTACACCAGAAAACTTGTATGTCACTGATGTAACTGCAGACACTGCCAGCCTTGCATGGACCAAACCCCGCCATGATGGTGGCAGCTTGATCACTGGATACGTCATTGAGGCCCAGAAGAAGGACACTGACCAGTGGGTCCATGTGGCTGCCATAAAGGCTCTGGATTACACTGTCACAGATCTGACTGAGGGGGCTGAATATACTTTCCGAATAATGGCTGTCAATGCGTCAGGCAGGAGTGATCCTCGTGAGAGTAGGCCGGCTATAATCAAAGAGCAAACTTCTGCGCCTTCCTTTGACCTGCGTGGGGTCTACCAGAAGACTGTCATTGTCAAGGCGGGGGATCGTATGAAGGTGGAGATTCCAGTGCTGGGAAAACCCAAGCCTGTAGTTTCCTGGAAGAAGGGAGACACTATGATCAAGGAGACACAAAGAATAAACGTTGAAACCACATTAACATCAACTATCCTCAACATCGGTGAGATCAAGAGGACTGATGGAGGCCAGTATTCCATGACTGGAAAGAACATGCTGGGTACAGTGACAGAGACCATCACCGTCCTGGTCCATGACATTCCAGGTCCTCCCACTGGTCCCATCAAGCTGGATGAGGTCTCTTGTGATTATGTTCTTATGTCCTGGGAGGCACCAGAGAATGATGGTGGGGTTCCCATCAACAACTACATTGTTGAGATGCGGGAGACTACTGGTACTTCATGGATGGAGTTGGCAGCTACTGTGATCCGCACCACGTTCAAGGCAGCCAAACTCAATACTGGAACCCAATATCAGTTCCGTGTCAAGGCCCAGAACAGATATGGCATCGGACCAAGCATCGTCTCTGAATCAGTTGTGGCTGCCTATCCATTTGATGTTCCAAGCCAGCCCGGCATTCCCATGGTCACATCTTTCAACAAGGATGCTATGACTCTCAGTTGGAATGAGCCATCTTCTGATGGAGGCAGTGCCATTCTGGGCTATCATGTGGACAGAAAAGAGAAAAACAGCATTCTCTGGCAGAGAATCAGCAAAACTCTTGTTGTTGGAAATATCTTTAAATCAACAGCCCTTGTTGATGGAATTGCATATGAACACCGTGTTATTGCTGAAAACATGGCTGGTCTCAGCAAACCCAGCAAACCCTCTGAGCCATTGTATGCCTTGGATCCAGTCGACCCACCAGGCAGACCTGTGGCACTGAATATTACCCGGCATGAGGTGACAGTCTCATGGACCAAACCAGAGGGAGATGGTGGATTTTCCATTTCTGGATACACAGTAGAGAGGAGAGAGATGCCCAATGGACGCTGGCTCAAAGCAAACTTCAACAACATCCTTGAAACCATCTATACAGTCAGTGGTCTGATTGAAGATGCCACTTATGAATTCCGTGTGTTTGCTAGAAACTCAGCTGGTGGGGTCAGTGCACCATCCCAGCCATCAGAAGCAATCACATGCAGGGATGAGATTGAAGAGCCCAGGCTTGATGTCGATGCATCGTACAGCAGCAATGTTGTTGTCATGGCAGGAGAGGTATTCAAGCTGGAGGCCAGCGTGACTGGCAGGCCAATCCCATCTCTGGTATGGAGCAAGGAAGGAAAGGAGCTGGAGGATACAGCCAAGATAGAAATAAAGACATCAGACTTCCACACAATGTTAATAAGCAAAGATTCACTGAGGAGAGATGGTGGTGCTTTCACTCTGACTGCCAGCAATCCTGGAGGCTTCGCCAAGTTCACATTCAATGTCAAGGTGCTTGACAGACCTGGGCCACCAGACTCCCTCAATATTTCAAACATCACAGCTGAGAAATGTGTACTTAACTGGTTGCATCCAACGCACGATGGTGGTGCTAAGGTTGAGTACTTTATCATTCAGAGGCGCGAGACCAGTAGACTGGCATGGACAAATGTGGCCACAGACCTTCAAGCCAACAGGTTCAAGGTCACCAAACTTCTGAAGGGCAACGAGTACATTTTCAGAGTCATGGCTGTCAACAAGTATGGCGTGGGTGAACCCCTGGAGTCTGAAGCTGTCATCTGTACCAACCCATATGTTGCCAGTGACCCACCAATGCAGCCTGAAGTCACTACCATTGCCAAGGACTCTATGGTTGTCTGCTGGGAGCGTCCCGAACATGATGGAGGCAGTAGAATAAACACATATGTAATCGAGAGAAGGGATAAGACTGGCCTACGCTGGGTAAAGTGCAACAAGAGGACTGTAACTGACTTGCGATTCAAGGTCTCCGGTCTCACACCAGGACATGAGTATGAGTTCAGAGTTTTTGCAGAGAATAATGCTGGTCTAAGCCAGCCCAGTCCTTCCAGTCCATTCTACAAAGCCATAGACACCATCTTTCAGCCTGGACCTCCAGGGAACCCCAGAGTTCTCGACACAACCAAGTCTTCCATCTCACTTGCCTGGAACAAGCCTGTCTATGATGGCGGTTCTGAAATCACTGGTTACGTTGTGGAGACCTGCCTGCCTGAGGAGGATGAGTGGACAATTCATACTCCCAAGAAGGGATGGACAGCCACTTCCTTCACCATCACCAACCTGAAAGAAAACCAAGAGTATAAAATCAACATCTGTGCCACCAATTGTGAAGGAGTGGGAGAGCCTGCTGCTGTTCCTGGAACCCCCAAAGCTGAAGACAGACTGCTTCCTCCAGAGGTTGAACTTGGTGCAGAGCTGCGTAAAGTGGTCTGCATCAGATCCTGCAGTACACTTAGACTCTTTGTCCCTATCAAGGGCAGACCAGCACCAGAAGTGAAATGGTCAAGAGAGCATGGAGAATCCCTTGACAAAGCTAACATTGAAATTACCCCATCGTTTACCACTCTTCAGGTAGAGAATGTTGACAGGTTTGATGGTGGTAAATACATGGTGACTGTAGAAAATGCCTCAGGCAGCAAGACAGCCTTTGTTAATGTCAGGGTACTTGACACTCCTGGAGCACCTCAGAATCTGATCGTCAAGGAGGTCACTAGAGATTCAGTTTCCCTTGTTTGGGATGCACCTCTCATTGATGGTGGCTCCAGGGTCCGCAACTACCTTGTGGAGAAGCGTGAGTCAACTAGAAAGGCCTACTCAACTGTCTGTGCCAGCTGCCATAAATCCAGCTGGAAGATTGGAGAACTGGAAGAAGGAAAGATGTACTTCTTCAGAATTTTAGCTGAAAACGAATATGGTATTGGTCTCCCAGTAGAGACAGTTGAACCAATTAAAGTGTCAGAGAAACCTCTACCACCAGGCAAAGTATCCCTCAGTGAAGTTACTGGCAGAAGCGTCACACTCACTTGGGAAAAGCCTGACCATGACGGTGGAAGCAGAATCACAGGCTATATTGTTGAGATGCAGGGTAAAGGCAGTGAGAAGTGGACCCAGGTCATGGTGGTGAAAACCAATGAGGCCCAAGTAATTGGTCTTACCCAGGGAGAGGAATATATGTTCCGTATCTCAGCCACCAATGAAAAGGGAGTGAGTGACCCACGTCCTCTCAGTGTGCCTGTGGTGGCTAAAGACCTGGTCATTTCACCAACCTTCAAACTGCTTTTCAGCACATTCAGTGTCCTAGCGGGAGATGATCTGAAGATAGATGTACCATACACTGCCTGTCCAAAGGCTACAGCAACTTGGCTCAAAGATGGTGTTTGTCTCAAGGAGACAACAAGAGTTAATGCAGAAGCTACAGACAGACACCTTCTCTTGGTCATCAAAGAGGCTTGCAGAGATGATATTGGCACTTACACTATCAAACTGATTAACACAGTTGGAGAGGCATCTACAGACATCAGTGTTCTGGTTCTGGATAAACCTGGTCCCCCAACTGGCCCAATTAAGCTTGATGAGGTCACTGCTGACAGCTTGGTCTTGTCCTGGGATCCACCACAGTATGACGGTGGTTGCACTATCAACAATTACATTGTTGAGAAGAGAGACACATCTACCACCAACTGGCAGATTGTGTCAGCCACAGTGGCCAGAACCACGATCAAGGCAGCCCGTCTAAAGACTGGATCTGAGTACCAGTTTAGGATTGCTGCAGAGAATAGATATGGCAAGTCCTCAGCCTTGCTCTCTGAAACCATTGTTGCTCAGTATCCATTTGAAGTGCCCAGTTCACCACGTTCTGTTGTGGTACAGTCAGCCACCAAGGAGAGCATGGTGGTAGTATGGGAGAAACCCAGCAATGACGGTGGAAGCAAAATCCTGGGCTACCATCTGGAATTCAAAGAGAGAAACAGTATACTGTGGGTGAAACAGAACAAACAAATCATCCCAGAGCCCCGATTCAAGGTTACTGGCCTTGAGGAGGGTATTGAATATGAGTTCAGAGTCTATGCTGAGAACATTGTTGGCCTCAGCAAAGTCAGCAAAGTGAGTGAAATGCAAGTGGCCAGAGATCCATGTGATAGACCAGGAAAACCAGAAGCTGTCATTGTAACAAGAAACCAAGTGACACTCAGATGGACCAAACCTGAGTATGATGGTGGCATCAAGATCACAGGTTATGTGGTTGAGAAGAAAAAGGGAGCTGGCCGCTGGATGAAGGCCAGTTTCACCAACATCATTGAGACTCAATTTGTTGTCACAGAAGTTACTGAAGATCAGATTTATGAGTTCCGTGTCATTGCCAGAAATTCAGCAGGTGTCTTCAGCCAGCCGTCTGACTCTAGTGGAGCCATCACAGCCAAGGATGAGGTGGATCCACCCAAGATTGACTTGGCAGCTAAGTACTCCCAGGCTGTCCTGGTAAATGCTGGAGAGACATTCAGGCTTGAGGCTGCTGTTTATGGTAAACCTGTGCCCACAGTGCACTGGCTGAAGGAGGGCAAAGAGATTACTGAAGCAGCTCGCGTAGAGCTAAAGAACACAGACTTTACAGCTTGTATAGTTGTTAAAGAAGCTATCCGTGTTGATGGAGGTCAGTACACTTTGCTGGTCAAGAATGTTGGAGGAGAGAAATCTGTTAACATTAATGTCAAGGTTTTGGACAGACCAGGTCCACCTGAGGGCCCTATCTCCATCTATGGGGTCACAAGTGAAAAATGCTCCATTTCCTGGAAATCTCCCTTGCAAGATGGAGGTAGTGATGTTTCCCATTACATTGTTGAAAGGAGGGAAACCAGCAGACTGGTTTGGACTGTAGTTGAACCAAAGGTTCAGACACTGAACCTGAAGATCACCAAACTTCTTCCTGGTAATGAGTACATCTTCAGAGTAATTCCAGTCAACAAATATGGCATTGGTGAGCCTCTTGAAGCTGAGCCAATGATTGCTAGAAATCCATTTGTCACTGCCAGCCCACCAACCGAGGTGGAAGTCTCAACAATCACCAAGGACTCTATGGTGGTGACATGGGAGAGACCAACTAATGATGGTGGAAGCCCAATCCAGGGATACATTGTGGAGAAGCGTGACAAGGACGGTGTGAGATGGACCAGGTGCAACAAGCGTAATGTGAGTGAGCTGCGCTTCAGAGTGACAGGACTCCTTGAAAACCATAGCTATGAATTCAGAGTTGCTGCTGAGAATGCTGCAGGAGTTGGCACACCAAGTGCCCCAACAATTTACTACAAAGCATTGGATCCTATCTTCAAAGCAGGCCCACCAAACAACCCCAAGGTGGTAGACACATCTAGGTCCACTGTTTCCCTGACATGGGGAAAACCCATCTATGATGGTGGATGTGAGATCCAAGCTTACATTGTTGAGGCATGTAATGGGGCATCTGATGAGTGGTTTATGTGCACTCCTCCCACTGGAATCACAAACACTAAGTTTACAGTGAAAAAACTTCTGGAGAAGCATGAGTACCAATTTAGAGTGTGTGCAATCAACAAAGTTGGTGTTGGTGAGCATGCTGATGTTCCTGGAAAAATTCTTCTGGAGGAGAAGCTTGAGGCCCCAGATCTTGACCTGGATGCTGATATGAGAAAAATGATCAACATCAGATCAGCAAGCACTCTCAGGCTGTTTGTTCCTGTGAGAGGTCGTCCAGCTCCTGAGGTGAAATGGGGCAAAGCTGAGGGTGAGATTAAGGAAACTGCCCAAATTGACAATACAGGCAACTACGCTTCACTTGTCATTGAGAATGTTGACAGATTTGACAGTGGAAAGTACACCTTAACTGCAGAGAATGCCAGCGGAGTGAAGTCAGTATTCATCTGTGTCAGGGTCCACGACTCCCCTAGTCCACCAACTAACTTCATAGTGAAAGAGATTACCAAGAATTCTGTCACTCTCACATGGGAACCTCCACTTTTGGATGGCGGCGCAAAGATTAAGCATTATATTGTTGAAAAGCGTGAGAGCACCAGGAAAGTTTACTCCCCAATCACTACCTGCAACAGGATGTCATGGAAAGTTGAGCCTCTTCCAGAGGGTGGAATCTTCTTCTTCAGAGTCCTGGCTGAGAATGAATATGGTGTGGGTCTCCCTGCTAAAACTATAGAACCCATTAAGATATCTGAGAAGCCTCAACCACCTGGCAAGGTTAGTGTTATTGATGTTACTCATAGCACTGTAACTCTAACCTGGGAGAAGCCTACACATGACGGTGGCAGTAGGATCAGTTACTATGACATTGAACTTGCTCCTAAGGACAGTGATGCTTGGTCTGTGTGTGCTAGTGTGAAGGCACTGGAGACAGTAGTGACAAACCTTCTCAAGGGAGAGGAGTACCAGTTCAGAGTTGTTGCTGTAAATGACAAGGGCAAAAGTGACCCAAGACAACTGGCTCAGACAGTTGTAGCAAAGGACCTCGTGATTGAGCCTTCTGTTAGACCTAAGATTAGCACCTACAGTGTCCAGGTGGGCTATGACCTTAAGATAGAGGTACCAGTTGCTGGTCATCCAAAACCAACCATTACCTGGACCAAGGATGGAGCAGCTCTTAAGCAGACCACTAGAGTCAACGTCACTGACTCAGCACATCACACCACTCTCACAATAAAGGAAGCCACCAGAGATGATGGCGGCATGTACAGTATCAATATCGCCAATGCCCTGGGTTCCAAGGATGCCACTATTGAGGTGATCACCCTCGACAAGCCAGGCCCACCAACAGGCCCTGTCAAGTTGGATGATATCAGTGCTGAGAGTATTACTCTTAACTGGGAACCTCCAACATACACAGGTGGCTGCCCAATCTCTAACTATGTAGTGGAGAAGAGAGACACAACCACAACAAACTGGGTGGTTGTATCTGCCACTGTGGCCAGAACCACGCTAAAGGTGTCCAATCTGAAGACTGGCGCTGAATACCAGTTCAGAATCTATGCTGAGAATAGATATGGAAAGAGTTATGCAATTGATTCAGAGCCTGTTTTGGCACAGTATCCATTCCAGGAACCAGGCCCACCAGGAACACCATTTGTGTCTTCATACACTAAAGACTACATGGTGGTTGAGTGGCATAAACCCCCATCTGATGGAGGCAGCACCATCTTGGGTTACCATATGGAGAGGAAAGAGAAGAACAGTATCCTCTGGACAAAGATCAACAAAATGCTCATCCAAGACTGCAGATTGAAATCTGCTCCTCTTGAGGAGGGCATTGAGTATGAGTACAGAATCTATGCTGAGAATATTGTTGGCATTGGAAAATGCAGCAAAGTATCTGAGGTCTATGTAGCCCGTGACCCATGTGATCCTCCTGGCCGTCCTGTGGCTCTTATTGTGACCAGACACTCACTGAAGCTGAGGTGGACGGCCCCAGAGTACAATGGTGGAAGTTTAGTTACTGGCTATGTAGTGGAGAAACGTGACCTTCCTGAAGGAAAGTGGATGAAGGCTAGCTTTGCAAACATCATTGAACATGAATTCACAGTTAGTGGCCTGACAGAAGACAGTAAATATGACTTCAGAGTAATTGCAAGGAATGCAGCTGGTGCTGTCAGCAAGCCTTCTGAGACCACAGGATCCATAACAGCCAAAGATGAAGTCGAGACACCTAAATGTGAAACAGATCCTATGTACAACCAGACCATTGTTATCAATGCTGGAGAGACATTCAGTCTGGAGGCCAGTGTTGAAGGAAAGCCTATCCCAACAGTTCAGTGGTTTAAGGGAGTTGTTGAAGTTGAAAACTCAGCGAGAGCTGAGATCAAAAACACAGATTTTAAAGCTTTGCTCGTTGTGAAGGATGCCATCAGAGTGGATGGTGGACAGTACACACTGGTTGTGACAAATGTGGCTGGAACTAAGACTATCCCATTTAATGTAAAAGTTCTGGACAGACCAGGACCCTCAGAAGGACCTCTTACTATCGGCAATGTAAGTGAGGAGAAATGTTCTCTGTCATGGCTTCCACCCAGGCGGGATGGAGGAGCTAGCATCTCTCACTATGTCATTCAGAAGAGAGAAACTAGTCGCTTGGCATGGACTGTGGTCTCCAGTGACTGTGGAGCTACCATGTTCAAGGTTACCAAACTATTAAAGGGCAACGAGTACATCTTCAGAGTCATGGCCGTCAACAAATATGGCGAAGGTGAACCTCTTGAATCAGCACCAGTTATCATGAGAAATCCATTTGTTCCTCCTGGCTCACCTCAGGAACTTGAGATCACCAACATTACCAGGGACTCCATGACTGTCTGTTGGAACCGCCCTGAGACCACAGGAGGCAGTGATATTGCTGGTTACATTGTTGAGAAAAGAGACAGGGCTGGAGTGAGGTGGACCAAATGCAACAAACGCAGAGTCACAGACTTGCGATTCAGAGTAACAGGACTGACTGAGGACCATGAATATGAATTCAGGGTATCTGCAGAGAATGCAGCTGGAGTTGGCCAGCCAAGCCCACTGACACCATACCTCAAAGCCTGTGACCCCACCTTTGAACCGGGCTGTCCCACCAATGCCCATGTGGTTGACACCATGAAAGACTCAATCGGTCTGGCTTGGCATAGGCCTATCTATGATGGGGGTTGTGAGATTCAAGGGTATGCTGTAGAAATTACCAAAGCTGATGAGGAGGAATGGACCATATGCACCCCACCCTCTGGAGTTAGCGCTAACAAGTTTACCGTCAAAAAACTAATAGAACACCAAGAATACAAGGTGCGCATCTGTGCCATCAATAAGGTGGGTGTGGGTGAGCCCACAGAAATCCAGGGAGTCGTGAAACCTCTGGATAAGATTGATCCTCCAGAGATGATTCTGGATTCAGAGCTCAGGAAGGGAATAGTTGTCCGTGCAGGAGGCTCAATGAGAATATGCATTCCATTCAAGGGCCGTCCTGCTCCTGAGATCAGCTGGGCCAAGGAGGATGGAGAGCTGCCCAGTAAAGTTCAGATTGAGACAGGAGAATATTACACACAGCTCTCCATTGACATCTGTGACAGGTACGATGCTGGAAAATACATCCTCAACTTAGAAAATAGTGCTGGCACCAAATCAGCCTTTGTCTCTGTTAAAGTTCTGGATACTCCAGGGGCTCCTTTAAATCTAACAGTAAAGGACATTAAGAGACAAAGCGTCACTCTGACCTGGGAGCCTCCTAATATTGATGGTGGCGCAAGAATCAAGAATTACCTGGTTGAAAAGCGTGAGTCTACCAGGAAGGTTTACTCTAATGTGGACAACAAGTGCACAAAGACAAGCTATCGTATCACTGGCCTCACAGAGGGAACTATCTACTATTTCAGAGTGTTAGCTGAGAACGAGTTTGGTGTGGGACAGCCAGCTGAGACTGAAGACTCAGTTAAAACCTCTGAGCCCCCTCTGTCTGTGGGTAAGGTCACTTTGACTGAAGTGACAAAAAACAGTGCTTCACTTTCTTGGGAGAAGCCGGATCATGATGGAGGCAGCAGGATTATGGGTTATTACATTGAGATGCAGCCTGTGGGCTCAGAAGAGTGGGTGGTGGCCACCATAAGCAAAACTTGTGAGGGCACTGTCCAAGGCCTCACTGCAGGGCACGAGTACCTGTTTAGAGTCTCAGCCTTCAATGAGAAGGGAAAGAGTGACCCTAGAGCTCTGGCTGCTCCAGTCACTGCTAAGGATGTAACTATTGAACCCAGATTCAAGATGACCTTCAACACTTACAGTTTACAGCATGGTGAGGATCTGAAAATTGAGATCCCAGTTATTGGACGCCCTGTTCCCAAAGTTGAATGGAAGAAGGATGGACAAGCTCTTAAGGAGACGACCAGACTAAATGTAACCAGCACAGCATCATCTACCAAGCTATGCATCAAAGAAGCAAATAAGGAAGATTCTGGCAAATACACTCTAACAGCGACCAGCAGCATTGGAACTGCCACAGAGGAGATTACCGTTATTATTCTTTATAAGCCAGGGCCACCCACGGGCCCTGTGAAGATTGATGAGGTGAGCTCTAATTATGTCACTCTCTCTTGGGAACCACCAGAGTATACTGGAGGCTGTCAAATCAACAATTACATTGTGGAGAAGAGAGACACTACCACCACAACATGGCAGATTGTGTCTGCTACTATTGCCAGGACAACCATCAAAGTCACCAAGTTGAAGACTGGCATTGAGTATCAGTTCAGAGTGTTTGCTGAGAATAGATATGGAAAGAGTTCTGCCATTGTCTCTCCAGCTGTTATTGCTCAGTATCCATTCACTGAGCCTGCTGCCCCAGCAATACCAATTATTTCTGCTGCAACCAAGGATAACATGGTTGTTGAGTGGAAACCTCCTTCCAACAATGGAGGCAGTCCCATTCTCGGCTATCACCTTGAGCGAAAGGAGAAGAACAGCCTCTTGTGGACTAAACTCAACAAACTTCTAATCCCAGAACCACGGTTCAAGACTACAGAATTAGAAGAAGGTATAGAGTATGAATTCAGAGTTTATGCTGAGAACATTGCTGGTGTCAGTCCAGCTAGTAAGGTCTCTGAGAGCACAGTAGCTAGGGACCCTTGTGACCCACCAGGCCCTCCTGAGGCTATTCAAATTACCAGAAACCATGTGACACTCCAGTGGACCAGGCCCCAGTATGATGGAGGCAGTGCAATCACTGGCTATGTGATTGAGAGGAGGAAGCACCCAGATACCCGCTGGATGAAGGCCAGCTTCACCAACATCATTGATACCCAGTTCACACTCACTGGTCTGACTGAGGATTGTGTTTATGAGTTCAGAATCATTGCCAGGAATGCTGCTGGCATTTGTAGCCATCCCTCTCAGAGCACTGGAGAAATTACTGCCAAAGATGAAATTGAGGCTCCAGAGGCCACCATGGATTCTAAATTCAAGGATCTGACTGTTGTTAGTGCTGGTGAGACATTTGACATTGATGCTGACTACACTGGCAAGCCTCTGCCTGAAGTCCTTTGGTTGAAGGATGGAAAGGAGATTGACAAGACCACACCAAGAATGGAGATCAAGACTACACTCACGCACACCATCCTGACAGTCAAGGATTGCATCAGAGTAGATGGTGGCCACTTTGTCCTCAAACTTGTCAATGTGGGAGGAGTCAGGATGATCCCAGTTAATGTTAAAGTTCTGGATAGACCTGGTCCTCCAGATGGCCCACTGGAAGTCAAAGGCGTCACAGCTGAGAAATGTTATCTGCACTGGAGCCATCCCTCACATGATGGTGGAGCTAGCATCTCTCACTACTTTATTGAGAAGAGAGAGACCAGTCGTTTGTCGTGGACTATGGTTGAGCCCAAGATCCAGGCAATCAGCTACAAAATCACAAAACTGCTGCCTGGCAATGAATACATCTTCAGAGTCACTGCTGTGAATAAATATGGTGTTGGTGAGCCTTTAGAATCGGAGCCCGTTATTGCCCGTAACCCCTTCACCACTCCCAGTGCCCCCTCCACCCCAGAGGCCAGTGCTATCACAAGGGACTCCATGGCGCTTTGCTGGGAGAGACCAGAGGATAATGGAGGAGCTGAGATTGAGGGATATATCCTTGAAAAACGTGATAAGGATGGCATAAGGTGGACAAAGTGCAACAAGAAGAGGTTGAATGACCTGAGATTCAGATGCACTGGTCTCGCAGAGGGCCATTCCTTTGAATTCAGGGTCTCAGCTGAAAATGCTGCTGGTGTGGGAAAGCCTAGTGCACCAACTCTGTACATTAAGGCCTGTGATGCCATTTATTCACCAGGACCTCCAAATAACCCCAAAGTCACTGATCACTCAAGTACTTCAGTCTCCTTGTCCTGGTCCAGACCTATCTATGATGGTGGGGCACAGATCAGTGGATATGTTGTTGAAATGAAGGAGACAGCAGATGATGAATGGACCGTTTGCACACCACCCACTGGTGTCCAAGCCACTCACTACACTGTAAAGAAACTGAAGGAGAATGCAGAGTACAACTTCCGCATCTGTGCTGTTAATTGCGAGGGAGTAGGAGAGCATGTAGACCTACCTGGGTCTGTGATCGCTGCAGAGAAGCTGGAGGCTCCTGAGATCGAACTAGATGCTGACCTGAGGAAGATGGTCAATGTTCGTGCCACTACCACCCTGCGTCTGTTTGTGACAATCAGAGGAAAACCTGAGCCTGAGGTCAGATGGTCAAAGGCTGATGGCACTCTGAATGAACGTGCCCAGATTGATGTCACAAGCTCTTACACAATGCTGGTGATTGACAATGTTGACAGATTTGACACAGGCAAATATGTGCTGACCCTTGAGAATCTCAGTGGCTCGAAATCAGCCTTCATCAATGTGAGAGTTCTGGACTCCCCCAGTGCTCCTATGAACCTGGAGGTTAAGGATGTGAAGAGGCAATCTGTGTCTCTCTCCTGGGAGCCTCCTTTCATTGATGGTGGGGCTAAGATATCCCATTATATTGTAGAGAAGAGAGAGCAGAAGAGAATGGCTTTCTCCAGTGTTTGCAACAACTGTGTGAGGAACTCCTACATTATTTCTGACCTGCAGGAGGGAGGACGATACTACTTCCGTGTGTTGGCTGTGAATGAGCTGGGGGTAGGTCTGCCTGCCATTACAGATCCAGTCAAGGTATCTGAGGCACCTTTGCCTCCTGGTAAGGTTAACCTGGTTGATGTGACTCGCCATACTGTTACCCTTTCTTGGGAGAAACCTGATCATGATGGAGGCAGCAAGATTACAAACTATACTGTGGAGATGCAGCCCAAGGGAGATGATAAATGGACTGTGTGCAGTGAAGTCAAAGCACGAGAAGCTACTATTGACGGACTCACAACTGGAGAGGAATACTCCTTCAGGGTGATTGCTGTGAATGATAAGGGCAGGAGTGATGCCAAGCCTCTGACTGCACCTGTGGTGGTGAAGGACATCACAATGGAGCCCATCATCAACCTGTTGTTCAACACATACAGTGTAAAGTCAGGAGATGACTTGAAGATTGATGTTCCTTTCAAAGGCAGACCTCAGCCTGAGGTGTCTTGGAAGAAGGACGGCCATGTGCTTAAGCAGACAACCCGAGTAAATGTTGTTTCTTCCAAGACCTCATCCAGAATTATCATCAAGGATGCCACCAAGGAAGATATAGGAAAGTATGAGATTACACTGACTAACTCAGTTGGCACCAAGACAGCTGGAATCTCTGTTATAATCCTGGACAAACCCGGCCCACCCAGCAACATTAAGATGGATGAGGTGAGTGCTGACTTTATCTCTCTGTCTTGGGATCCTCCAACCTATGATGGTGGATGCCAGATCAACAACTATGTGGTGGAGAAGAGAGACACTACCACTACCACATGGCAGATTGTCTCAGCCACAGTGGCCAGGACATCAATCAAGGTTACTCGTCTCAATCACGGAACAGAGTACCAGTTCCGAATTGCAGCTGAGAACCGTTATGGCAAGAGTCATGCAATTGATTCTGCTCCCGTTGTTGCTCAGTATCCATTTGAGCCTCCTGGCCCTCCAACCACCCTCCATGTTGCCCATGCCACCAAGACTGGCATGCTCGTAGTATGGGGCAGACCTGCCAGTGATGGTGGAAGCCCTGTTATTGGTTATCACATTGAATGCAAAGACCAAAGCAGCATTCTGTGGACCAAGGTCAACAGAGGTCTGCTGGCTGAGAACCAGTTCAAGATGACAGGCATTGAAGAAGGCCTGCTGTATCAGTTCAGAGTCTACGCTGAGAATATTGCTGGCATTGGTCCGTGCACTAAGGCCAGTGAACCTGTAGCAGCCAGGGATCCATGTGAACAGCCACGTAACCTTAGAGTTACAAACATTACCAGAACCTCAGTTTCCCTCTTCTGGGAGAGGCCAGAGTATGACGGCGGAGCTAAAGTTACTGGCTACATTGTTGAGCGTAAAGAACTTCCCAACGGTCGCTGGCTGAAATGCAACTTCGCCAATCTGCAAGACACCTACTTTGATGTCACAGGCCTCACAGAGGATGTCCAGTATGACTTTCATGTCATTGCTAAGAATTCAGTAGAACTTTTGAGTGCTCCTTCAGAAAGCACTGGTCCTGTCACTGTGAAGGATGATGTGGACCCTCCCACCATTATCCTGGAAGATAAACTAAGACAGTTGGTTGTCATTAAAGCTGGAGAGATCATTAGAATTGATGCTGAAATCACAGGCCGTCCACTCCCAGTTGTTTCATGGTCTAAGGATGGAAAGGAGATTGAGGCTAAGGCCAGGTGTGAAATCACCTCCACCAACTTCACAACCACCCTGATCATCAGAGACGCTATCAGGAGGGACTCTGGCCAGTATGTCCTGACTCTGCACAATGTAGCAGGAACCAGGTCCGTGGCTATTAACTGTAAGGTTCTGGACAGACCAGGACCTGCCTCAGGGCCTTTGGCAGTGTCCGGCCTCACAGCAGAGAAATGCACCCTAACATGGGGACCCCCTCAGGAGAACGGTGGTGCTGAAATCCTGCACTACATTGTGGAGAAACGTGAGACAAGTCGCCTTGCCTGGACTCTTGTCTACGGTGACATGAAGGCAACTACTTGCAAGGTGACGAAGCTGCTCAAAGGAAATGAGTACATCTTCAGAGTCAGGGGAGTCAACAAATATGGAGATGGTGAGGCCCTGGAAAGTGACCCAGTAAAGGCAATGGATCCATTCACTGTGCCTGCAGCTCCCACTAATGTCCAGGTCACTTCAGTTACAAGTGAAGCAATGACCATCTGCTGGGAAAGACCCATTTCTGATGGTGGAAGCAGTATCTCTGGTTATGTAATTGAAAGGAGAGAGAAGACTGGCCTCCGCTGGTGCCGTGTCAACAAGAAACCTGTTTATGACCTCAGAGTGAAAGCCTCACACCTTCGTGGGGGCTGTGAGTATGAGTACAGAGTGTTTGCAGAGAATGCTGCTGGCCTCAGTGCTCCCAGTACCTCTTGTCCACTCACCAAGGCTGAAGACCCACAATTCTTGCCTTCGCCTCCAGCTAAACCAAAGATCATTGACTCTACAAAGACGACAGTCACCCTGTCATGGAATAAGCCACTATTTGATGGTGGAGCCCCTGTGACTGGTTACAGAGTGGAGTACCGAAAGACATTAGATGATGAATGGCTTGTGGGAGTCCAGAACACCAAGAACACAGAGTTTACAGTGGTGGGATTGACACCTGGGGCCGAATATGTGTTGGTTGTCAAGTCCATTAACAAGATTGGAGTAAGTGAGCCCAGTCCTGAGTCAGACAAACAGGTCGCCAAAGAAAGAGAGGAAGAGCCTGTCTTTGACATCAGTAATGAGATGAGGAAGACTCTCATTGTGAAGGATGGCAGCTCATTCACCATGACAGTGCCCTTCAGAGGCAAACCCATCCCCAGTGTGGCTTGGACTAAGCCCGATATTGACCTTAGAGTCCGTGCTGTCATTGACACCACAGACACCTTCACGTCCATCACCTTGGAAAAAGCTACTCGCAACGACTCTGGAAAATACACCATCACATTGTCCAGCATAGCAGGAACATCCTCGTTGACACTCAATGTCAGAGTCCTGGACTCGCCTGGACCTCCGTCCCGTGTAGAGGTCAAGGAAGTGACTAAGACCTCTGCTACTGTAACCTGGGACACTCCTGAGAATGAGGGAGGTGGACCGGTCAAGAATTATATGGTTGATTTCCGTGAGGCCAGCAAGAAAGGCTGGACTAGGTTGACTGACACATGCCACAGACTGACATACAAAGTGACAGACCTGCAGGAGGGAGGAATGTACTACTTCAGAGTGACAGGCGAGAATGACTACGGTGTTGGTGTTCCTGCCGAGACCAAAGAGGGAACTAAGATCACAGGTATTGAATTTTAACTTGTGATCATTATAGTTTCTTATTGTTTCTTATCTGTTGTAGAAAAGATCCCACCTGACTGTTTTCAATGGAACACATTTTGTCTTCCTCCAGAAAAACCAAGTCCACCACCAAAGCTGGGTGCAACTGATGTGACCAAGGAGAGTGTGTCCTTGGCCTGGGCCAAACCAGAACAAGATGGAGGCAGCAGAGTTACTGGCTACCTAGTAGAAGCACTGGAGAAAGGCCAGGAGAAGTGGGTTAAGTGTGGTGTAACCAAGTCCATCCACTTCACAGTGTCTGGTCTGAGGGAGAACGCTGAGTATTTCTTCAGAGTCAGAGCTGAGAACCATGCTGGATTCAGTGATGTTAAAGAAATGGTTGTCCCTGTAGCGGTTAAAGATCAGTTTGGTAAGTTACAACAGATTATATTAATCAGATTCAGCATTGCAATTAGTGAACACTAAAGAAATATATGAAATCAATAAGCTACCAACCATTCATTTTCAAGTCCTTCTGCTATGACTCTATTTGTTTTTTTGCTCCAGAATCTCCCGAGGTCAACATGACGGACTTCCCCCACAACATAGTATATGTTAGAGCCGGCTCCAACCTCAAGTGTGAGATCCCACTGACAGGCAGGCCTTTGCCTAAAGTCTCTCTGTCCAAGGACAATGTACTTCTCAAGTCAACAATGAGGTTCAACTCGGAAGTCACCCCTGACAGTATCAAAATCACTCTGCGTGAGAGTATTGCTGGAGACTCAGGACGCTATGATATCACTGCCTCCAACTCCAGTGGAACCACCAAGTCCTTTGTAAACATTGTGGTTCTGGACCGCCCCAGTGCCCCACTTGGACCCGTGGAGCTGTTTGATGTCACAGAAGACAGCGTAAGCTTGAACTGGCTCCCACCAATATATGATGGTGGCAGCCCCATCACCAACTACATCATTCAGAAGAGAGAGACAACTACAGCCAACTGGATGGATGTCTCCTCTGCTGTGGCTCGCTGCACCATGAAGA
Organism: Embiotoca jacksoni; assembly: GCF_022577435.1. Classification (NCBI taxonomy): domain Eukaryota; kingdom Metazoa; phylum Chordata; class Actinopteri; family Embiotocidae; genus Embiotoca; species Embiotoca jacksoni. The sequence continues at coordinate 10,567,769 of NW_027185340.1, forward strand.
TCATGAAGCTGACCACTGGCCTGGAGTACCAGTTCAGAATCAGGGCTGAGAACAGATATGGAATCAGTGAACACATTGACTCACCTACCGTCACTGTCAGCCTTCCTTACAGTAAGCAGTGTTTGTTTTGCTTCCCTCTTTTATCTTGAGGTGTAGTGTTTTTGCTACTTATTTTTTCACAATGAACATGCCAACACCCTTAAACTCTGCCACTTTTCCACCAGCTACTCCGGATGCTCCATCAACTCCAGAAATTACTGGTGTAACCAGGGAGACTATCACTGTTGCCTGGAAAGAGCCAAAGTCAGATGGAGGCAGCCATGTGTTTGGCTACCATCTCCAGATGAAAGACAGGAACAGCATCCTCTGGCAGAAAGTTAACAAAATGGTGATCCGTGCTACACACTTGAAAGTCACCAACATAAACGCTGGACTTATTTATGAGTTCAAGGTGGCAGCAGAGAATACTGCTGGAATCAGTGCTTTCAGCAAAGTCTCTGATGCAGTGTTGGCTATTGATGCCTGTGGTGAGTGGAAAATCTAAACCTTTCTGCAAAAATCTAGAATACTTAGATTTAACTAGATTCGTTATTAAATGAGTTCTCCCTGTCTGTTCCTGCAGAGCCGCCTGTCAACTTGCGCATTAGTGACATCACCAAGAACTCCATTAGCCTGGCCTGGCAGAAACCCAACTACGATGGCGGATCCTCGATCACAGGTTACATCATCGAGAAGAGAGAGGGTGTTAATACCAAGTGGTTCAAGGCTAACCTCACCAATGTAACGGACACCCGCTTCACCGTGACTGGCCTGACCCAGGATGAGACATACGAGTTCAGAGTCATGGCCAAGAATGCAGTTGGCTCAGTGAGCAACCCATCCATGACAGCTGGACCAGCCACATGCGTGGACACCTATGGTAGGTCTTGGTTTGAGCATCTTGGGACAAACTATGGCTTGCCATAACATTTACTACTTTCACTCCTCTACTGCATGTTTTTTGTCATTCATATATTGGTCTGATGATCTTTGCTATTTTCTTGTCCTTTTCTTTTTGAGATTTGAGGGCTTGTCTGATTATACATTTTGACATTATATTCTATCATGTGTGATGCATATATCCATGATAATTTGAAGTTAACTGCCTGTCTGCTGGTGTTATTATCCAGGTGCCCCAGAGATCGAAATATCTCAGGAGTACCTCAGCGAGGTCAAGCACAAGGCTGGCTCTAATGTGGAACTCAAATTTAACATCACAGCCAAGCCTGCTCCCACTATCGAGTGGTTCAAGGATGGTAGAGAGCTTAAGCCCACTGCACAGCTCTCCTTCAAACACCAATTCGAGTCCACTAGTTTGTTTCTGAAGGAAACCACTCGTCTGAACTCTGGAATTTATGAGGTCAAGGTGAAGAACTCCCTTGGATCTTCATGTGCCATTGTCAGGCTGCTCATCCAAGGTATTTAGATATTATTTAAAGATTTTATGACAGTTATTTGTCATTGCATAAGATGTGTCTTATATACAGTATAGATCCTGATGTGCATAAGTGTGTCCCTCCTCTAACCAGACAAGCCAGGCCCTCCTGCTGGAGAAATTCAGTTTAAGAAGGTGACAGCTGACAAAGTCACCATTATGTGGTCCCCACCTGCTGACGAGGGCGGTGCCATGGTATCCCATTACATTGTGGAGAAGAGAGAGACCAGCAGAATAATGTGGTCTATTATCTCAGAGAAACTAGCCGACTGCATCGTGAATGTGCCGAGACTCATCCAGGGTAATGAGTACATCTTCAGAGTCCGTGGAGTCAACAAGTACGGCATTGGAGACCCACTTGAGTCCGAGCCTGTAATCGCCAAGAACGCATTTGGTAAGCGCAGAGAATAAACTCACCATCATCCACCACAACTGCAGCTGAATCCAGAGTACACTTCAATGTATTTTTTTAATTGAAGGCACCAGAATGTGAAAGTTTAGTGTGAAGAAAATACAACAATAGTAAAGTGAACAATTTTAACAAACCGAATAATTTGACTTGGTACAGTTCCTCCCAGCGAGCCATCCAAGCCTAAAGTGACTATGATTACAAAGTCCACCATGACAGTGATCTGGGAAAGACCAGCACTGGATGGAGGCAGTGACATCAACGGCTACTACCTTGAGAAAAGAGAGAAAAAGAGTCTGCAGTGGTTCAAGGTTTGTTTGCTGAGCTATCATTGAAGATTTACTTTCTAAGTGTAAAAGAAGTGAAACTAATGACTGGGATGTTTATCGTAACATTCATGTTCTATCCAGGTGGTGAAGGGCACGATCAGAGACACCAGGCAGAAAGTCACCAACCTTGTGGAGAACAACGAGTACCAGTACAGAGTTTGTGCCGTCAACAAGGCTGGAGCAGGAAACTACTCCGAGGCCTCTGACCTCTACAAGGCATACGACCCTATCGGTACCCTTTTTATTTACACTTTGTATCGCCGTGCCAGCCTTCTAAGGATTTCCTCTTAAGTTTTCTTGATTTTTAACATTTTCACGTCTTCTCCAGATCTTCCTGGTGAACCCTCCAAGCTGCGTGTGGTAGACTCCACAAAGACCTCCATCACCCTAGGCTGGGAGAAGCCGGTCTATGATGGTGGCAGTGAAATCACTCACTACCTTTTGGAACAGATGAATACAGAGGAGAAAGAATGGGTTATTACCAACCCACAGGTCAAGGCGTGCGAGTATGTGGTACCACACCTCAAACCTGGCATCTACTACTTCTTTAGAGTCTCTGCTGTCAACTGCAAGGGCAAAGGAGAAGACATCAAAATGTACCAGCCTGTGCAAGCCAAAGATATTCTAGGTTTGTATTCATATAGCTTCCTCCTATGGCAGTCATATAGGATATGAGTCTTTATTTATTTTCTGATCAAGAAAAAAATTATTGATTAAAGGCACAACTGGACTTCATCGAAGAATTTAAAAACTAGTTATGTGACGTTGCATTGAGTAATGCCATTATTTTATGATTCTTTATAATCATCAATATCAATATGTGTTTAAGTCACATTTGTGTTATACTTCTGTCCAACAGAGGAGGCTGATTTGGACTTGGACATCCCCATGACAACCCAATACACAGCCAGGGCCGGGCGTGATGTGGAAGTGTTTATCCCCCTGAAGGGACGCCCTGTCCCCAATGTCACCTGGCGCCGCAGTGACCGCAACATGGCTGGTGACAACCGCTACACCATCACCAGCACTGAGCGAGCCACCACGCTCCTTATCCCCAAGGTCACCCGCAATGACTGCGGCAAGTATTTGCTGGAGATTGAAAACGGCGTGGGAGAATCTAAGATAATCACCGTTTCCCTGAAGGTTCTGGACAGTCCAGCCACCTGCCAGAAACTGATGATTAAGAACGTGACAAGAGGAAAGCTGACACTCAGCTGGGAGGCGCCTCTCGTTGATGGCGGCTCCCCTGTCACTAATTACATTGTTGAGAAGAAGGCCTCCACCATGAAGGCTTACCAGGTGATCACTGCTGAGTGTTTGAACACAACTTACAAGGTGTCAAGCCTGGAGGAAGATGTAGCTTACTTCTTCCGTGTGTCCGCTGAAAACGAATATGGTGTAGGTGACACCAGTGAGACCACTGAGCCTGTCAGAGCGACAGAAACTCCAGGAGCTGTTAAGGACCTGGTGATGGTGGACTCCACAAATACCTCTGTTACCCTGCAGTGGACCAGACCTGATCATGATGGTGGCAGCCACATCACTGATTACATCATTGAGAAGAGAACCAAGGAAGATCCCACCTGGACTTCAGGTGCTACCTGCAAGCGCTGCACCTGTGAGGTGACAGAACTCAAGGAGAATGCTGTCATGGATTTCAGAGTTTTTGCCAAGAATGAGAAGGGCAACAGTGACTTCTCCCAGATTGGTCCAATCACAGTGATGGACTTCACCATTCCACCCGAGGCTAACCTCATTGATTACCCCAATGGAGAGCTTTTTGTTCGTATTGGTCAAAACATACACATTGAGCTACCTTTCAAGGGTAAACCAAGACCTGCAATCAGCTGGCTGAAGGACAACTTTCCCCTGAAGGAAAGCGAGAAGATTCGCTTCAGGACCACTGACAACAAGACTGCAGTTACAGTTAGAGGAGCCAATAAGGAGCACGCTGGCCAGTACACTTTGGTTCTGGACAACAAAGTCATCAAGAACTACTTTGATATCAATGTGATCACTCTGGGACCCCCCTCAGTGCCTCTTGGTCCCATCCGCTTTGATGAGATTAAAGCTCAGAGCATCATCATCTCCTGGGATGAACCTAAGGAAGATGGAGGTGGTGAGATTACCTGCTACAGTGTGGAGAAACGCGAAACCTCCCAAGCCAACTGGAAGATGGTCTGTTCCAGTGTTGTCAGGACCTCCTTCAAGATTCCCAACCTGGTCAAGAAAACTCAATACCAGTTCAGAGTCCGTGCAGAGAACAAGTACGGAGTCAGTGAGCCACTCCTCTCCTCAGACATCGTTGCCCAGCACCAGTACAAACCTCCAGGCCCCCCAGGAAAGCCAATGGCCTACAACGTCACCAGTGATGGTATGACCATCAAGTGGGAGGCCCCAGGTTTCGACGGAGGTTCCCCGATTTTGGGTTATCACATTGAGAAAAAGGACAGGAACAGCCTCTTGTGGCAGAAGGTGAACTCTGTCATCATCTCCAACAAAGAATACAGGATTATTGGCCTCATGGAGGGTCTGGAGTACTCCTTCAGAGTCTATGCTGAGAACAATGCCGGACTCAGTCCTGTTAGTGAACAGAGCAAACATGCACTTGCTATTTCCCCTGTTGGTAAGTACATGCTGAGTACTACACCTGTATATGTTCAGGAATAGCTTTGTACCTTCTCTTTATTTGCTGTCTTACCCAAAGTTAAATCAGAGGATCGAGGTCAGTTTAATTTTCTGCGACATGTTTAGCCTGGAAACAAAGGGAAACTGCTAAAAAAATGTCACAATCAAGTACTTTGGAATAATTATTTTCTTTTTGCCTCAATTAGATCCACCTGGCACCCCTGTTTGCATTGATGTAACCAGAGACTCCGTCACTGTGCAGTGGGAGATTCCCAAGAGGGACGGTGGCAGCAAAATTGTTGCCTATAATGTGGAGAGGCGCCAAGGCAGAGGCAAATGGCTGCGCTGCAACTTCATCGATATCAGTGAGACGCAATTCACTGTGACTGGTTTGTCCCCTGGAGACAGATTTGAGTTCAGAGTGATTGCCAGGAATGCTGTTGGCACAGTCAGTCCACCATCCAACTCCTCTGGACACATAATGACCAAGGACGAGAGCAGTAAGTAGCAAAAAAGTTATCATAGATACATCTTTCACTGCTCATTTCCCTTTGTGCTGATTCCTTATCTGTTTGTTTGTTTTTCATCTGCAGTTGTGCCTGAGATTGAGTGGTCTCCAGACCAGGTCCTTACCCTGAGGGCTGGCGAGAATATTAAGCTCGGCTGCAGCATCATTGGACGTCCAGTTCCCCAGGTTGTTTGGTACAAGGATGGCAAAGAGATCGACAAGAGGACAATGATTGACATTGAGATTACCACTGGCATTGGCACCAGCAGTCTGTTCATCCGTGATGCTGACAGGAACCACCGAGGAATCTACACCGTAGAGGGCAAAAATAGCTCTGGTACCAGGAAAGCTGATGTTAACGTCAGAGTGCAAGGTTAGTAAATGAAGATGGTTATGATTCTTTTTGTGTTAAAGACATTATTATAATATCCACGTTTCACTTATTCAATTACCCTTTCTGAATAATTCACCAACCCTTTTTGTTTCTTCAGATACCCCTGGACCCGTCGAGGGTCCCATCCGATTCACTGGCATCACGGCTGAGAAGTGCACTGTGTGGTGGAACCCACCGGAGAACGATGGCTGTGCTGCCATCACCCACTACGTTGTCGAGAAGAGGGAGACATCCAGGATCTCCTGGGCCATGCTCACTTCCAAGTGTGAAGCTTGTTCTTACAATGCCACCAACCTCATCAAGGGCAATGAGTACCAGTTCAGAATCTCTGCTGTCAACAAGTTTGGTGATGGAAAACCACTGGACTCTGAGTCCATCATTGCACAGATGCAGTACAGTAAGTAAATTACTCAAGTAATGCCTTTATGACATCAAAACTTCTATTCAATGTGAATGATCTCAAGCACACGTTCTCTGCTCTGCACCTCAGCTGTGCCTGAAGCCCCTGGTACCCCCGATGCCACCCATGTGACTGGAAACAGCATCACCTTGTGCTGGACCAGGCCGAGGTCAGATGGAGGCAATGAGATTAAACACTACATCCTGGAGAGAAGAGAGAAGAGGAGCCTGCGTTGGGTGAAGGTTTCCTCCAAGAGGCCCATCACTGAGCTGAGGCACCGTGTCACCAACCTTACTGAGGGCAACGAGTATGAGTTCCGTGTCATGGCTGAAAATGGTGCTGGTGTTGGACCAGCCAGCAGTACCTCCAGGCTTTTCAAATGTAGAGAGCCAACCAGTGCTCCCAGTGCTCCTACTATGATCAAGGTAGGATTGCAATGTTCAGTGGTGTAATGCAGATGTTCAGGTCTGTCTTACAATACATATAAACAACATTATATGTATATATATATATATATATATATATATATATAAATACATATATATGTACATACATTAGCATTAGTATTGATATTGAAAATAGGTGCTGCTTTAGTGAAAGAAATTTTAATCAGAACATCGAAAATAGGGAAAAAGAACAAACATACATTATACGTTATATGAACTATACTCTTTTCTTGTTGATCAGGTCAGAGAATCGACCAAGTCCTCGGTCACCCTGGAATGGACCAAGCCAGTCTTTGATGGTGGCATGGAAATCATTGGCTACAATATTGACATGTGTAAGGCCAGTCTAGAGGAGTGGCACAGAGTCAACAGCCAGACCTGTATCCACACCAGGTACACTGCCAAGGGCCTAGTGCCTGGAGAGCTCTACAAGTTCAGGGTCAGTGCTGTGAATGGATCGGGAGAAGGTGAAGCCTCTGTGATGCCAAACCCTGTTCAGGCTCTGGACAGGCTTACATCTCCGGAAATTGACATTGGTGCTGACTTCAAGCAAACTCACATTGTGAAGAATGGAGGCACAGTCACCCTCCATGTTGCTTTCAGAGGAAAGCCTACTCCTCTGGCCACCTGGTCTAAGGGAGACGGTGAGCTTCCTATCATGGCCGATGTCAACACCACAGATACATCATCTACTCTGACCATTGAGGGTTGCACCAGGTACGAGGCCGGCAAATATACCCTGTCACTGGAGAACAATAGTGGCCGCAAGTCCATCACATTCACTATCAAAGTGCTGGACACTCCTGGACCTCCAGCAGCCATCACCTTCAAAGACGTTACCCGTGGAGCCTTGACAGTGATGTGGGACGCTCCAACCACCGACGGCGGATCCCGAATCCACCACTACATTGTGGACAAGCGCGAGGCCAGCCGCTTGGCCTGGCAGGAGGTCAGCACCAAGTGCTCTCGCCAGATAATCAGGGTAACTGGTCTGGATATTGGCGTGCCATACCTGTTCAGGGTGATTGCAGTTAACCAGTATGGCCAGGGAGAACCTCATGAGATGACAGAGCCTATCATTGCCACAGAAGAACCTGCACCACCCAAGAGAGTGGATGTTGTCGATACCACTAACTCCACAGCCTCCCTGGTGTGGCTGAAACCCGAGCATGATGGAGGCAGCCGCATCAGAGGCTATATCGTTGAATTCAGGGCTAAGGGCTCTGACCGCTGGGTTGCCGGCGGAGAAACAAAGTCTCTAAAGATGCTGGTGGACGGTCTGATCGAGAACACAGAGTATGACTTCAGAGTCAAGGCCAAGAATGATGCTGGAATCAGCGAACCTCAGAGCACCTACGGATCCGTCGTCATTAAGGAGCCTCACATCGAACCAACTGCTGACCTCAGTAGCATCACCAACCAGCTCATCACCTGTAAGACTTCCAATACCTTCACAATCGACATCCCCTTCAGTGGCAGACCTGCACCCAAGGTCACCTGGAAACTGGAGGAGATGAAGCTGAAGGAGACAGACAGAGTTTCCATCAAGACCACAAAGGAGAGAACTACACTGGTGGTGAAAGACAGCAAGAGAAGCGACAGCGGCAAGTACTACCTGATCCTGGAGAATGCGGCTGGTGTGAAGACATTCACCGTGACTGTGGTCATCATCGGCAGACCAACCCCACCCACTGGCCCTGTGGAAATTTCTGGAGTCTCCTCAGAGTCCTGCACCCTGTCTTGGTCTGAGCCAGCTGATGATGGTGGCACCGACATCTCCAACTACATCGTTGAAAAACGGGAGTCTGGCTCTGCCTCCTGGCAAGTGGTGAATTCCAGTGTGAAGAGAACCACCATCAAAGTGACTCATCTCACCAAATACATGGAGTACACATTCAGAGTGTGCGCTGAGAACAAGTTTGGAGTCAGCAAGTCTATTGAGTCTGCCCCAGTTGTAATTGAGCATCCATTTGGTAAGTCATGTCCGGCAGTTAAAATAAACTCCTAATTTTATATGGGCCAAAGTTGAACATATTTTAAATGTATTCAGGTCTGCTTAAAATTTACAACCCCTCTTCTTACGTTCACTTCATTCTCAGTTCCTCCAAGTCCTCCAACTCGTCCAGATGTGGTTTCCGTGTCCGCCAATGCTATTAGCATCAAATGGGATGTGCCTTACGCTGATGGTGGCAGCAAGGTGACAGGCTACTGGATCGAGAAGAAGGAGAGGAACACGATCTTGTGGGTGAGGGAGAACAAGCTGCCCTGCCTGGAGTGTCATTACAAGGTGTCCAATCTGATCGAGGGCCTGGACTACCAGTTCAGGGTTTACGCCATGAACCTCGCTGGACTCAGCAAGGCCAGCGAGGCATCCAGACCAGTGGTGGCACTCAATCCTGTTGGTGAGGGAAACATTTATATCCTAACCACAAACATTTATTATGTAGTCATGATGCCTAATCCTAAAAAATCCTTTGTCAAAACAAGGCCCTTAACAACTGATTAGTCAATGTTTTGTACTGACAGTTTAATCTATATGAATAAACTGTGCAATAAGAGCTGTGTTACAGTTTTGTGATAAACTTCTCCCCTTTCTTCTCAGATCCTCCTGGTAAACCTGAGGTGACGGACATCAGCCGTGCATCCGTATCACTGTGCTGGACCGTGCCGTCCAACGACGGCGGCAGCAAAATCGTCGGTTACGTGGTGGAGAGGAAAGTCTACAGCACAGACGAGTGGGACGACAACCGCTGGCTCAAGTGCAACTACACCACAATCACAGAGAACTACTTCACTGTCACAAACCTGGGAGAAGGAGAGACCTACGAGTACCGCATCATTGCCAAGAATGCTGCTGGTGTCCACAGCACACCATCAGAGTCCACTGGGCCAGTCACATGCAAGGACGAATACTGTAAGTTTAACTGCTCCTGTTTTCTCTCTTAATTTGGATTTCATGATGTTTATGTTTTTACATTTTATATTGTGGAACATTGACCAAAAATGCAACAGCATTCAATCGTCATTTATCAAGGTTAAAAACGTATCTGTTCTTTCCTGCAGCTCCTCCCAAAGCTGAGCTCGACAGCAAGCTGATAGGTGAGACTGTGACCGTCACCGCTGGCTCCGACCTCGTCCTTGATGGCGCTGTGGGCGGTAAACCAGAACCCACAGTGTACTGGTTGAAGGGCGACAAGATTTTGGAGCTGGGAGAAAAATACTCGTTGACCTACACCGCCACAAGAGCCATGGCTGTTATCAAGAACTGTGACAGATACGACACGGGCAGATACATCCTGACTGTCAAGAACGCCAATGGAATTAAGACAGCAGCCGTCAGCGTTAAAGTTCTCGGTGAGCAGCCAGGAAAACACAGAAACTGGAGTTTACTGTGTATCACTTAATTGACTGTTGACTCCGAAATAAATATAAAATAATTCAGTGGAGGAACAGCACATAGATGTTTGAGTGGGAATAGTCTGAACTGTCTGATCTAACTCTTGATTTCTGTCTTTCAGACACTCCTGGAGCACCGGCTGATGAGATTGTGATCAGCAGAGTGACAGAGGAGAAGTGTTCGGTGTCCTGGAAGATTCCTCTGGAGGACGGTGGCGACTCCGTCACCCATTACATCGTGGAGCGTCGTGAGACCAGCCGCCTCAACTGGGTCATCATGGAGACTGAGTGCAAGACGCTGTCATGTGTCAGCAGCAGGCTCATCAAGAGCAACGAGTACATCTTCAGAGTCAGAGGAGTCAACAAGTTCGGGCCCGGAGTTCCTCTGGAGTCTCATCCGGTTATTGCCAGAAATGCCTACAGTAAGAGTTTAACTTTCTCCTGATGGTGGTTCTACAGCAAGAGTCAGTTGACAGTAAAATGTCGAAATTGTTTGCAGCATTTTTATCATTTTATATTTGATGCAAAACTGTCTCATCCTTTTGTGAAATCTATTAACCATAAATAGCACAGTCTTTGATGAATTGTTAAACTTAATCAGTCTTTCAGCATTGGGCTTAAGAGGTTAAGATTTAGTATGCTAAATGTCAGAAAGCAAGAAATATTTTCATCAGTTCTCAGCAAAGTTTCCACATTTTCAGATTATTTTCTCGACCTTGGTTTTTTTTTTTATTCAAAAAGTATGATTTTCTTCTTTAACCACGTAGTTTTTTAGTGTTGTAGAATTATGTATTCTAGATCAGGTCATGTCTTGTGAAAGGGAAAACAGGATGTAGATTTGTTACTGTGACTATGACCCGTTGTGCCTCTCTTTGCCAGCTACTACATCCCAGCCAGGCACACCAGAGACCACGGCGGTGGGTAAGGACCATGTCATCATCGAGTGGTTGAAGCCTGAGAGCGACGGAGGCAGTGAGATCAAAACCTACATTGTGGAGAAACGAGAGAAGAGCAGCACCAGGTCAGAGCACCTTCTAAAAAAGTCACCAAACAGGTTTTAATGAGCACTTCTTTAGGTATGGATGCTCATTATCTCTCTCTGTTATCCTTCTGTTTTTTGGATCAGGTGGACTCGGGTGAACAAGACCTATACTATCTACGACACCCGTCTGAAAATCACAGGCCTCCTGGAGGGAAGTGAGTACCAGTTCAGAGTGACAGCTGTCAACGCTGCTGGAGACAGCCAGCCGAGCGACGCCTCGCCATATATCCTCTGCAAAGACCCCACATGTAAGAGATTTTTACATTCTTATTTTCAAGTGTTTATCCCCAAAACTCCAGCAGACTTCCAGGGTGTCTTATATGAGTTCCTCACAAAGCAGATGTGTGACATAATTGTATTTATCCTGGTCAACCGCAGATACTCCAGCTTCTCCATCAATGCCTCGCGTCACAGACACCACCAAGCACAGCATCAGCATGACCTGGACCAGGCCCATGTATGATGGTGGATCTAACGTCACCGGCTATGTGGTGGAGATCCTAGAGGAGGGCTCTGAGCAGTGGTACCGTGCCACCGCCAAGGCTCTCAACACTAATGAGTATGTAGCCGCTGGCTTGGCAGCCAATAAGAAGTACAGATTCAGGGTAGCGGCAATCAACAGCAATGGCACCGGGGAGTTCAGTGAACCCAGTGCTGAGGTGGAGCCGTTGGAGAAAATTGGTGAGTCAAGGCAGATTTTTATGTCAAAAATAATACAGTAATCGCCACAATCTGTCATTAAGGCTTTTTAGCTTTTATTACTTCTATTATCACAATAACCAAAAAGGGAGAGCAGCATATTGTAGCTTGTGAGATGGCAGTTGTAGCATTATTGGACTCTGCCCTTACTGTGCTCCATCCACTCAGAAATGCCCGACCTGGAGCTGGCTGACGACTTGAAGAAAACAGTGTGTCTGCGTGCTGGAGGTACCCTGCGTCTGTTTGTGTTTGTTACTGGCCGTCCGACACCAGTAGTGGCCTGGAGGAAGACGGGTGTGGAGCTGCAGAGCCGTGGCTACATCGAGACCACCGACAGCTACACTTTGTTGATAGTGGAAAAGGTTGATCGCTATGACTCTGGAAAATATGTTCTGGAGGCAGAGAACCCATCTGGCAAGAAAACTGCCACCATCCTTGTTAAAGTCTACGGTATGTTATCAACAAGTCACCACAGTTAAGAAATATCTGGATTTTGTGGAAATATGTATAAAAATGTGCATTCTTTTTAAAGATGTCTGTAAACACACCCAAATGTTCACCTATTTTACTTGTCTCTCTTCTCCAGACACTCCTGGTCCTCCGGGTTCAGTGAAAGTGAAGGACTACACCAAGGAATCTGTCGTGATCACCTGGGATGTTCCAAGTATTGACGGCGGCGCTCATGTCAGCAACTACATAGTAGAGAAGCGTGATGCCAACATGAAGTCCTATAAGACCATCACCACTGAGTGCAGGAAGACCCTGTTAAGGATCACTGGTTTGGAGGAAGGTGAGCACTACTTCTTCAGAGTCCTGCCAGAGAACATCTATGGCATCGGGGAACCCTGCGAGACGTCAGAGGCGGTGCTGGTCTGTGAAGTCCCCTCAGTGCCTGTGGACCTCCAGATTGTTGACGTTACCAAGTCCTCTGTCACTCTGCACTGGGAGAAGCCACTGTATGACGGGGCCAGCAGGCTGACAGGCTACATCATCGAGGCCTGCAAGGTGGGTTTGGACAGGTGGAGCCCGGTGGCGACAGTCAAGGCCTCAGTGTCCAAGCACACCATCGAGTCGCTGACGGAGAACGACCAGTATCTGTTCAGGATCCGAGCCACCAACAGCAGGGGAGCCAGTGAGCCCATGGACGTTGTCACTCCTGTCGTAATCCAGGACATCAAAGGTAAGACATCGAACCACACCACAAACATCAACTCTGCTTTCATTGAACTTAAATAGCTTCACAGAAATCTCTGAAATATAACAAACCCATCACATCTCTCGTGTGTGTTCCAGTGACGCCCAAGATTGACATGACCAGCATCCCTCAGAAGATCGTTCATGTGCACAAAGGCAAACCCATCGACCTCAACATTCCCATCAAGGGCAAACCACAGCCTGTCTGTTCCTGGTACTTCTGTGGTGTCAAGCTGAAGGACAGCCTGGACCGCATCAAGATCGACAGCAACGGCAAATACACCCACCTCGTCATCCGCGAGACCACCATTAATGACACGGGAGCCTACAAGCTGGAGGTGAAGAACACCATCGGCTTGGCAACAGAGGTTATCAAGGTCATCATCCTTGGTAAGAGGGTTTACTTCACACAAGTGAACATTATACACAGATCAGCCCATTAATTGATAATTGAGTTCTAAATCTCCAAAATGTAGTAACCGTTCACATCTTCAGGGCCTAAGATTCAAATGATTTCAGATTCTAAACAGCTGCCTTATCATTTCCATGCAGACAAACCCGGTATCCCAGTTGGTCCAGTGAAGATCGAGGAGAATGATGGTGTGTCAGTGACGGTCAGCTGGGAACCTCCAGAGAAGGACGGTGGCGCCAACGTCGGTGGCTACGTGGTCGAGCAGCGCGATGCCCACCGGCCAGGCTGGATCACCATCTCAGAGTCAGTGACGAGACCGTGCTTCAAGTTCACCAGACTCTCTGAGGGAACCGAGTACGTGTTCCGTGTTGCTGCCATGAATCGCTTCGGCGTTGGCAGCTTCCTGCAGTCTGAGGTGGTGGAGTGCAAAAGCCCCAAGAGTGAGTTCTCTTCCCATCAAAGTCTTTCCTATTCTCTAGATGTTTTCTCATTTATAAGTGTGAAAACCTTTTACTATTATTCCTTTTCCCGTTGGTTCCACCAGTCCAGAAATATTGCCTTTCCTACAACACTATTAATACCTTTGTAGAATAAGTGTTAAAAAGCACTCCGCTTTTTAATTCACGTTTATTGTCACATGAATACTGCACTACTATCCGGGACATTTTCTTATTTGTAATTCAACTGTCATCTGTTTTTTTCCCCCAGCCATCCCTGGACCTCCAAGCAGGCCAGAGGTGCTTGATGTCACCCATGAGGGCATGACCCTGACCTGGCAACCACCAGAGGACAACGGTGGCTCCACCATTGCCGGCTACATTATCGAACGTAAAGAAGCCGGTTCTGACAGGTGGATGAAGATCAACAAGAACCCTGTCACCATGACAAGATACCGTTCCTCCGCACTGATTGAAGGCCTGGAGTATGAACACCGCATCACTGCCATTAATTCGAGAGGAGCTGGAAAACCCAGTGAGAGCTCCGCCATCACTGTGGCCTTGGATCCCATTGGTACGTAACACAAAACTGAGGGTAACTCCTGCTTTGCTGTAATGACACTTACTGAGCTTAATTCATGAAGCCAGTAAAATCTGTTTTGATAAATCGTACCAGGGTGGAGTCACTCTGATTACCGAATCTTGGTGTGTTGTTCAACAGAACCTCCAAGTGCTCCACTTCAGCCCAAAGTCACAGACACCACCAGGACTTCTGTCTCTTTGGCCTGGCTACCACCTGAAGAGGAGGGTGGTTCCGTCATCACTGGTTACTTGATCGAGATGCAAAAGGTGGACCAGGTGGAATGGACACTGTGCAACACCACGCCTACCAAGATGTGCGAATACACTCTCACCCACATGCCCCAGGGGGCTGAGTACAAGTTCAGGGTCATCGCCTGCAATGCTGGTGGTGCTGGAGAGCCTGCCGAGATTCCTGGAGTGGTTAAAGTCCAGGAGATGCTTGGTAATGGAACAAATTTCCATTATTTACAAATCTGATCATTTGATTTCAAAGTGTATATATCATACATATAGTCATTTTACTAATTCAATCTGTGTCTTCTTCAGATTATCCTGATTACGAGCTTGATCGTAAATACGAGGAGGGCTATGTGGTGCGGCAGGGTGGAGTCATCCATCTGTCAGTACCCATTAAGGGTAAACCCATCCCTATATGCAAGTGGACCAAAGACGGTCGTGACATCTCCCATCGGGCCATGATCGCCACCCATGATGACATCACTGAGCTGGTCATCAAAGAGGCACACAAAGATGACACTGGTACCTATGATTTGGTGCTGGAGAATAAATGCGGAAGAAAGGCCGTGTACATCAAGGTGAGCAGCACAACCGCCAAATTTTGTTAAAACATGACTGCAGTAAAATGCAATAAGCTTCTGTATCAGAAGTACATTTAGAAAATACACGTGGTTGGAATTTACCTTTCTGTGTATCTTCCCATCCAGGTGAAGGTGATAGGTCGCCCTGATTCCCCAGAAGGCCCTCTTGAATTTGACGATATTCAGGCCAGATCAGTCCGGGTCAGCTGGAGGCCACCGTCAGATGATGGCGGCTCTGACATCCTGGGTTACATCGTGGAGAGGCGCGAGGTACCCAAGGCCGCTTGGTGTACAGTGGATGCCCGAGTAACTGAGAACTCTCTGGTGGTAAAGGGCTTAAAGGAGAACGTGGAGTACCACTTTAAGGTTTCTGCCGAGAACCAGTTTGGTGTCAGCAGATCTCTCAAATCGGACGACTCTGTCACACCAAAGACACCACTTTGTGAGTACCAATATATTTTGTTTGTTTGTCAAAAGTTGCATTTTGAACATGTTAGCGAAACTATTTTTTTTTAATGAGCACATTGTTGTTAAGATTAGAAATACAAACTGGGCATATTCTACATCTGTACATCAAATAGTAAATATTGATTTCACTGACAACACGCTTCACTACAGGCCCACCTGAACCTCCCAGCAACCCAGCAGAGATCATGGACGTCACCAAAACCACAGTGTCTCTGTCCTGGGCCCGGCCCCGGGATGATGGCGGCTCTCGTGTCACAGGATATTACGTGGAGAGAAGGGAGGTGTCGACAGAGAAGTGGGTCCGCCACAACAAGACCCACATCACCACCACCATGTACAATATCTCTGGTCTCATTCCCGATGCGGAGTACATGTTCAGAGTGGTGGCTCAAAACGACATTGGGCAGAGCGAACCTGGTCCTGCTTCCGAGTCTGTGGTCTGCAAAGATCCATTTGGTGAGTTAACTTTTTGTCATGCCTGTTTGTGCAGGGAGGCTGTAGCTCATTTGGTAGAGTGGGTTTCACACTAATCGGAAGGTTGGTGGCTCAATCCCAGCTCCTCCTGTCCACATGCCTAAGTGTCCTTGAGCAAGACACTGAACCCTAAAATTGCTCCCGATGGTGTACCATCAGTGTGTTGTAAGTCACTTTGGATAAAAGCGTCAGCTAAATGAAATGTAATGTAATGCATAAATAAATAAAACTGAGCAGAAGAAAAATTTCTAGAGAAGACGGCAGTTAAACTTGAAGGACATTTTTGCTGAGCTCACATTAATGAAAGTTGATTCGTTGGATTTTGAAGATCTAATTTCAGATTTTACTTGCATTCCAAAATACTTAGTATCTCCATGAGTATTAATCTCTTCCTGCCGGTTTTTCTTTAGACAAACCCAGCCAACCAGGAGAGATCGACGTCATCTCTGTCACCAAAGACTGCATCACCATCCACTGGCTCAGGCCAGAGCATGATGGCGGCAAGGAGATCCTGGGTTACTGGATTGAGTTCAGGCAGGCCGGAGAGAGTGCCTGGAAGAAATGCACCAAAGAGCGCTCCAAGGATCGTCAGTTCACCATGGGCGGCTTGATGGAGGCTACAGAGTATGAGTTTAGAATCTTCGCCGAGAATGAAACAGGACTTAGCCGACCTCGCCGTACACCCATGGGCATCAAGACCAAACTGAGCGGTGAGCTGCTGCAGAGTTCAGATCCATCAAACAAAATGATCCGGTTGCATATATGATCATTCTTTTCGTTGATTAAAATTATTAAATTGACTGAGAACAGCAAAATAAATCTGTCGGTCTGTGAGGTGACCTGGATTGAGAAATTGAAACTCAATCTAGTAAAATGGAAACAATGATGTTTGCTTTTCACTTCATTTTACCGCAAAGAGTAAAATGCATAATCAATTCAGACTTTGACCAAACTTTGGCATTTTTCTGCAGTTGGTGAGGCTCCTGCTTTGAAGGAGCAGATCCAAGATGTAACCACCAAGCTTGGCGAGTCCGGCACTCTTACCTGTGGCATCATTGGCAGGCCGCTGCCCGAGATCAAGTGGTACCGCTACGGCAAGGAACTGATCCAGAGCCGCAAGTACAAGATGAGCTCAGATGGCCGTAACCACTCCCTCAGCATCCTGACAGACGAGCAGGAAGATGAGGGCCTGTACACCTGCAGGGCCATAAATGAGGCTGGAGAGATAGAGACCAGTGGAAAACTGCGCTTGCAGGCAGCACCCCAGTTCCACCCTGGATTCCCCCTGAAGGAAAAGTACTCTGCTGGGGCCGGCACCAGCCTCCGCCTCCATGTTGTCTACATAGGACGTCCCATCCCCCAGATCATGTGGTTCTATGACAAGAAGCCCCTGAAATCATCCGAGAATGTGATCATTGAAAACACGGAAAACTACACCCACCTGGTGGTGAGAAATGTCCAGAGAAAGACCAACGCTGGTCGCTACAAGGTGCAGCTCAGCAACAAGTTTGGAACTATCGACACTGTGCTACGTGTTGAAATCCAAGGTAAAAGCCTTAATAGATGTCTTTACTGACATCTGACTGACTTTCTAATGAAAGACAGTAATGGAAAACCCTTTGCATGTGTCCTAGTAGAGTCTTTACATTTCATCCAACACATGTATGAAAAAGAGGAGCTGTTACCCATTCTTTCCCGATTTTTTTGCAGACAAACCATCCATCCCTGAGGGCCCTGTGGTTGTTGATGCCCTGCTTAAGAGCTCGGCTGTCATCAGCTGGAAGGGTCCCAAGGACGACGGAGGATCGGTGATCTCCAACTACATTGTGGAGAAGCGTGAGGCCAAAGAAGGCGAACAGTGGCACCTGGTGTCCTCCTCCATCTCTGGCACCACCTGCCGTGTCCCCAACCTTATAGAGAATGCCGGCTACTACTTCAGAGTCTCTGCCCAGAACCAGTACGGAGTCAGCGAGCCTCTGGAGATCCCATCAGTGCTCATCATCAAGAGTCCATTCGGTGAGTGCCTACAAATTTTGTTTTCTAGTTTTGGCTTCTGTAGTTACACTGCAGAGAGACATGAGTAGTGCATAACAGTGACATCCCCTGTTTGTTTCTTTCTCAGAAAAACCTGGCATCCCACAGCAGCCCTTCATTATCAGCTCCACCAAGGACTCCTGTGTTGTCTGCTGGAAGCCTCCAAGCAGCGACGGTGGAGCTAAAATCACCGGCTACTACCTGGAGAAACGTGAGAAAAAGCAGAATAAGTGGATGTCCGTAACCACAAAGAAGATTGTGGAGACCAAATTTGAGGTCATAGGCTTGATCACAGGCTTTGAGTATGAGTTCCGTGTGAAATGTGAGAACGTGGGCGGCGAGAGCGACTGGAGCGAGATCTCGGCACCGATCCTCCCCAAGTCCGACCAGGCTCCTCGTGCTCCTGCATTCAGGGAGGAAATCAGAGATATGACCGTCAAATACCAGGCCAATGCCACCTTTGTCACAAAGGTACTTTATTCAAGATACAGTGCATTTTTTTTTTTTTAAATTACATGATGTGTCTATTTAGGAATGCCACATTTATTATGTGTCTTAGTTATTGAACTTATTTATTTTTCCTATGATCAGGTGGTGGGTTATCCAAAGCCTGTGGTGAAATGGTACCACAGTGGAAAGGAGATTGAGGCAGATGGAACCAAGATCAAAGCCCAGGAGTTCAAGGGGGGCTACTATCAGCTGGTCATCACTGCCGCTGATGAGAGCGATGCCACAGTTTACCAAGTGAGAGCCACCAACCCCTCAGGTTCCATTTCTACAACCTGCAATCTGGAAGTGGAAGGTAATTCTATCATTTCATAATTGATTCGCGTTTCCAAGAATTAGTGGAGTGATAATTAATCACACTAATTTAATGTTTTGTGTAATTTTACTTACAGTCCCTGCAAAGATCCACCTGCCTAAAGAGCTCCAGGGAATGGGAGCAGTCAATGCTGCCCGTGGTGATCACATCACCATCAAGATCCCCATCTCCGGCAAGCCTGAGGCTGCAATCACTTGGCAGAAGGGTCAGGAGATCCTGTCCAACTCTCATTATCACCAAGTCATCACCACGAGGTCTTTCACCTCCCTGGTCTTCCTGAAGGGAGTTCAGAGGAAGGATACTGGCTACTACATCATTACTGCTAAGAACAGATTTGGAATGGACAAGCAAACCATTGAGGTGAACGTAGCTGACATTCCTGAAGCTCCAAAGGGACTTGTGGTCAGCGACATTGCCCGGGATTCCATCACCCTGACCTGGGAGCCCCCTGCCAATGATGGCGGCAGTGACATTGTTAGCTACATTGTGGAGAAGTGTCCCACCAGCGCTGACAGGTGGATCCGCGCTGGACAGACTGCTGACTGCAGTATCACCATCATCAACATATTCGGAAAGACCAAATACCAGTTCCACGTTATTGCCGAGAACCAATTTGGCTTGAGCCTTCCTTCTGACCCAACTGAGCCAATCAACACAAAGGAAGACAAGTCTGTGTTTAGGAACTATGATGAAGAGGTGGACGAAGCCAGAGAGATCACCAAGGAGGAAGCTCTATTCTATAAGGTGAAGGAGCTGTCCTCCAAGTACACCATCTCTGAAGAACTTGCTCGATGCCAGTTTGGAGTGGTCCACCGTTGTGTGGAGATTGCTACAAAGAAGACCTTCATGGCTAAATTCATCAAGGTCAAGGGAACTGACCGTGAGATAGTTCTCCGGGAAATTGAGGCCCTTAATATTGCAAGGCACAAGAATATCATCTACCTGCATGAATACTTTGAAAGCATGGAAGAGATCATCCTGATCTTTGAATTCATTTCTGGAGTTGACATCTTCGAGCGCCTTGGCACCAACAACTTTGAGCTTTCGGAGCAGGAGATTGTCTGCTACCTGAGACAGGTCTGCCTTTCTCTTAAATTCTTGCACAGCAACAACTTTGGCCACTTCGATATCCGCCCAGACAACATTGTCTACACCACAAGAAGAAGCACCAACATAAAGATTATTGACATGGGCCAGGCAAGGCTCATGGTGCCAGGGGAAAACATCAGAATGCCCTTCTCAGCTCCGGAGTACTGCGCCCCAGAGGTCCACCGCCATGACCTGATCACAACAGCCACTGACATGTGGTCTGTTGGCGTTATGGCGTATGTTCTACTCAGTGGCCTCAATCCGTTCGCAGCAGAGTCCACAACAAAGATGATTGAGAACATCTCCAACTGTGAGTATGTCTTTGACAGTGAAGCATTTAAGGACATCAGCCTGGAGGCTATGGACTTTGTGGATAGACTTCTGATCAAGGACAGGAAGCTCCGTATGACAGCCCACGAGGCTCTGGAACACCCATGGCTCAAGATGAAGATTGAGCATGTCAGCAATAAAGTGATTAGGACACTGAGACACAGAAGATACTATCAGAGTCTCGTGAAAAAGACCGATACTATTGTATCAGCGGCTCGTGTGGCGTACGGCGGCGCCTTCAAGAACCAGAGAGGCTTGGCTGTGGGTAAAGTGAAGATTGGAACCGAGTACCGTGGCCTCCGTGCTGGTCCGGTCTTGCATGGCTCAGCCGAGGAAGGTGGCCATGTCAGATTCACTTGTAGCATCGTCAACCATGACAAGAGTACGCAGGTGTCATGGTACTTTGGTAACCGTCAGCTACACCCAAGCCCCAAGTATGAGATCACTTTCAGGAACGGATTTGCCAGCATCTATGTAAAGGACATTGAAGAGAGTGACGATGGTGTGTACAGATGCAAAGTGGTGAGTGATGATGGAGAGGACAGTGCTTACGGAGAGCTCTTCGTTGAGACAGTGAGGAGCATCAGAGAGTACTATATTAGCCGCTCCGTCAAGAAAATGAGGAGGAGAGTTGACAAGACTAAACTCCTGCAGAGACCACCAGAGTTCACTTTGCCTCTCTACAATCGCTCTGCCTACATCGGTGAAGATGTGCGCTTTGGTGTCACTATTACCGTGCATCCAGAGCCTCATGTGACATGGCTTAAGAATGGCGAGAGAATCAAGGCGGGTGATGATGACGGCAAGTACACATTCACCAGTGACAAGGGTCTGTACCAGCTCATGATCCACAACCTGGACATGAATGATGATGCTGAATACACCGTCATGGCCCACAACAAGTTTGGAGAAGACAGCTGCAAGGCCCGTCTCACTGTGACGCCACATCCTGTGCTGGAGGAAACGATGAGGCCCATGTTCAAACGTCTACTGGCTAATGTTGAGTGCATCGAGGGACACAGTGTCCGCTTTGACCTCAGAGTCTCAGGAATCCCAACTCCCACTCTGAAATGGGAAAAGGACGGTCGACCATTAGAGTTTGGTCCCAAGGTCGTTGTCATACAGGAAGACGTCGACTATCACGTCCTTCACATCAGAGAGACTCTGCTTGAGGACTCTGGTGTGTACAAAGTTACTGCAACCAACTCTACTGGCTCTGCAAGCTGCCAGGCGACGCTGAAGGTGGACCGCCTTACCTACATCAGGAGAGAGTACAAGAGCGAGGAGGAGAAATACAGACACATACAAAAACAAATTGAAAAGACCAACAAGATGGCTAGGCAAATTGTTGCCACGGAAGAGCTTGTATCTCTTAACCCCACTGCACAGGAAGCTCTCAAATTCGCTGCAGAGCTTTACAAGCCTGCAGTGAGCACAAAGAATGTGGAGGGAGAGTTTAATATAACAGAGGAGAAGTCAGACACCAAGAAGCTGGAGGAAGAGAGGAGGATCTACATGCCCTATGAGATTCCTGAGCCTGTTGTTCATGATCCAAGAAATCTGGATGAGGACAAAGCTATCAAACAGTTTGTGCCTCTGTCTGACATGAAGTGGTACCGAAAGCTGAGAGATCAGTATGAGGTTCCAGAGAGGATGGAGAGGATTGTGCAGAAGAGGCAGAGACGGATTCGTCTGTCCAGGTGGGAGCAGTTCTATGTCATGCCTCTCCCTAGAATCACAGACCAATATAGGCCAAGATGGCGTATTCCAAAACTGACTCTGGATGATCTGGAGACTGTCAGACCATCACGCCGCTCACCCTCTCCTGAATCTGAGGCCTCCTTCAGGTCCAGGAGGAGATCTCTGGGAGACCTGAGTGACGAGGAGATGATGATGCCTGTGGATGACTACCTTTCCATGAGGAGAGAAGAGGAGGAGAAAATGATGCTGGAGGATGAACTAGAGCTTGGCTTCTCTGCGTCTCCTGCTGGCAGCCCTGTCCGCATGGAGCGGCGCACCGTGGAGCACAAGGAGAGGAGACAGGAAATCAGGCATGAGGCTGTCGAGGTTTCTGAGACAAAGAAGAAACGCACCGTTTCCCAGTTTATGAGGAGGAGAAGGTCACTGTCTCCCACTTACATCGAGCTGATGCGTCCAGTCTCAGAGCTGATCAGACCACCGCGCACCAGGCCTCCTGTGGAAGCAGAGGTAGAGATCGTGGGGAGGAGGTCCCCCACCCCAGAGAGGACCCGTCCCCGTTCTCCCAGTCCCATCAGGTCCGTTGAGAGGTCATCCCGCTCCTCCTCGCGGTTTGAGCGGTCTGCCCGCTTTGACATCATGTCCCGCTACGAGGCCAGAAAGGCTGCTCTGAAGTCTGAGAGGAAGTACCAAGTTGTAAGTCAGACACCGTTCAGCTTAGACCATGCTCCTCGTGTGACCGTCAGGATGCGCTCTCATCGCATTCCTGTTGGCCACGACACCAAGTTCACCCTGAACATTCAGACCAAGCCAGAGGCTGACGTCACTTGGTTCCACAATGGAACTGCCATCTTCGAAAGCAGTGAGAAATACATCTTTACCAACATGACTGGTGTCTTGTCCATCACTATTCTGGACTGTCAGGAAGAGGACAGTGGCACTTACCGCTGCGTATGCTCCAACTCCAAGGGAGAGGCCTCGGACTATGCCACCCTGGAAGTGTCAGGTGGCGGCTACATCACCTTCTCATCTCGCCGTAAGGACGAGGAAGTTCCCAAAGCGCACGTCCCTGAAGTCAGTCGAGTTGACCACTATCACACCACTCACTTCAAAGCTGGCTATGCTTCGCAAACCCACTTTGAGGTGGAAGAGAGCAAGTCTAAGCTAACCGAGACACATGAGGTGGTCACACGTGAAAGATATGGCGCCTCCTCTGAAAGGTACTCTTCTGCTGAGAGGTTTGACTCATCTATCAAGTACACCTCCGCTGAATACCTGTCATCTGGTTCCTCCTATTCATCGGACAAATTTTCTCTAACTGGGAAATACGCCATGTCTGAAGCTAAACTGAAATCATCCTCTGCTGTTGAGGAAGTTTCTGTCCACAAGAAGAAACTTTCTCTTCCTGCCAAGATCCTCACCAAGCCCCAGTCTGTGACCGTTTCAGAGGGAGAGACAGCCAGATTCTCCTGTGATATTGATGGGGAACCTGCACCCACTGTGACATGGATGCATGAGAGCAGAACCATCGTCTCATCTCACCACACTCACGTCACCACAACTCAGTACAAATCCAGTCTGGAGATCTCCTCTGTGACGGTCTCCGAGGAGGGCAGTTACACAGTGGTGGTAGAGAATGCAGCAGGAAGACAGGAGGCTCACTTCACTTTGACCATCCGCAGACCGGCTCCCAGAGAGGAAGTCAAGGCTGTTAAAGCCCCCGAGCCATCTGTGACTTCACCGACTCCCAGTGTGAAGTCACCGGAGCCTTCAGTCACATCACCTGCTCCCAGTGTAAAGTCACCAGAACCTAGCATCAAATCCCCCGAGCCTTCGATTAGATCACCAGCTCCAAGTGTCAAGTCCCCTGAACCAAGTGTAACATCTCCTGCTCCAAGTGTCAAGTCTCCTGAACCAAGGGTAACATCTCCTGTTCCAAGTGTCAAGTCACCAACACCGAGTGTGAAGTCTCCTGAACCGGAGGGAGTTAAATCTCCGCGGAGCGTCAAATCCCCAGAGCCTTCTACACCCTCTCCAGCACCCAGCTTAAAATCCCCAGCTCCTGGCGTCAAATCTCCTGAACCCAGACTCAAGTCACCACCGCCAATCAAGTCTCCACTGGGCACAAAGTCACCAGAACCAGAGGAAGTAAAATCACCTCGGGGCGTCAAATCTCCAGAACCTACAGGAATCAAAACACTAAGAGGTGTGAAGTGCCCAGAACCTACTGGAATCAAGACACCGAAAGGCATCAAGTCCCCAGAACCATCAGGCATCAAATCCCCGAGGGCCTTGAAGTCTCCTGAGCCGGAGGGAATCAAATCACCTCCCAGGATGAAGTCTCCTCCTCCGATCATGTCCCCTAAGAGGGTTGTGTCTCCACCCACCGTGAAATCCCCAACCCCGAAACCTCCCAAGGTCCTGAGTCAGCTGACAGCCGAAGCTTGCGAGGGCTCGGTGAGGATGGCCTGCGTCTGCGAGAGCAGCATTAGGGAGGTGGTGTGGTACGTCAATGGGAGGAGGCTTTCACAGAGCAGCCGCTTTGAGATGCACCACTCTGAGGGCTCCTGCAGCCTTCTGATCCATGATCTGGTAGACATCGATCAGGGAGAGTACACCTGTGAGATGACATCAGAGGGAGGCGTCTCCAAATCTTCCTTCTCCTTCACTGGACAGGTGTTTCAGTCCATACGCATGAAGATTACCGCCTACTGTGAGCAGCAACTGGCTCTTCAAGGTGAGCACCTTCCTCCAGTATCTACCAAGATCTAATCCAGTTTCAGGTTAATTTAAATTTTGAAGACTTAGTGTTTCCATCTTCAACAGGTTCAGCGATGATGAGTCACAAGGAATCTTCATCATCTATGACCTCAGCCATGATGATGAAGAAAGAAACCCACGTGATGGAGGAGTCTTCCTCCTTCTCTTCCTCCGCCCATCAGGCAATGATGTCCTCCATGATGGAGTCCAGCTCGTTCAGCAGCATGGCAGCTGAGATGAAGTTTGAGACCATGTCCATGTCCAGCATGTCCTCCATGACATCTGAGACGTACGCCATGAGCTCCAGCAGCCTCACGGAGGGATCCTCACTGCGAGCCATTGGTAAGACTCTGTTGTTCATCTGTGATACGATGGATCTTCGAATCCTGGTAACGGTACCTCTGCTTTAGCTCCTTCACTTTCACACTAATATGCACAGGTAACAGATTGGCCTTTCTTTTGAAATCGTAAAGCTCACAGACAAAAATGAAGCAACAAAGTTCAGCAAAACAAAGCTTCTTTTGTACCTGAATGTAAAAATCGAATTTTGTTTGCATTCCTCTCTTTCTGTTTTGAAAGAGTTTTGTGGCTGCTAACGTTTCATTAAAAATGGATTTTTCTTATTGCACTTACGTGCATGCACTGTGGGTTCCAGGTTCTGCTCCGAGGATCGAAGCTCTGCCGGAGGACATCAGTATCGAGCCGGGTAAAGTCCTGACGGTCACCTGCGCCTTCTCTGGTGACGCCAGACATATCGAGTGGTCCCGCGGAGGCAAAACCATTGAGGTGACTGCCGGCGGACGCTTCCACATCGAGACCACTGAGGACCTGACCACGCTCATCATCACCGGGGTGAAGGCGGAAGATGCTGGAACCTACACCCTGAAACTGTCGAGCGAGCTCGGATCTGACACAGCAACTGTTCACATTAGTATTCGATCAGTGTAAAAAAAAAAAAAAAAATCTAATCCTCCAAACGTCCCCTCTTCCCTACTTCCATACCTTTTTATTTATTAATTGAGCAAAATAATCTACTTGGTAAAGATCTGGATTTCTGTTCTTGTAAATATGAACTATTTTTGTACCAATCTTGACATTAATTTATGCCAAACTAGACTAAAGTCTAAAGTTGTTATAAAATGTGCCATATTGGATAACTATGACTTAGGATTTTTGATCCATTTTTCTGTGACATGTACATAATGTATATAGCCGAATTTAACGGTTATGGGAAATGTATGCATTGTTATTTATGACAATAATATTAACTGAAACAAAATGAAACTAAATGTGGTTTAACAGGAGAAAGTTTCCCCAGGACGAATACCCTGTCGAACCAAGAAACGAAACTCTGCGCCTCAACGATAAGTTGAAGTCTTTAAGATTGCCTCAACAGGTAGAGAGTCTCCCTGTTGACGTTAACTCAATCAGAGACAAAACTATGAACGCACTGCTGAGGAGAGGGAGAGCGGTGCTTTTGCATTGTAACAGGAGCGTGAGATCCTGAGTGCTGTTTTCATTTACCCTCATGGAAGCAGGACGACTGGACCTCGCGCTCCGACTGATTATGTCATACCGCCATTTCAATGACATGCTCACAGTGCGAGCGGCCTGCACTCCCTGAGCACAATTGTTTCTTTTTTGTTTTGTGCTCTGCTTCTGGCAAACAACCACTGGCTCAGGCTCTTCAGTTTTTACCATCAACCTGGCCAATCACATTCAATAAGAGTCCTCCTCTGCTTGTTTGCAGAGGCAGAGCTGTCTCTTGGAGGTCTGCAGTGTGTGTGCAGTTTGTGTGTTAGTTTTTAGAAGCTCAACTGTCAATCAAGCCGGGCCCCGCCAAGCAGATGTACCGCGGCTGAATCCAACGACTGCTGCGCTCGAAGAGGATGAGATGGTGTCGCGTGTCGCCCTGCACTTTGGTTTGATTGAAGTTAGAGTTGTAGCGTTGACTATTTTCGCAGCCTCCTTGAGTTTTTCTCCAATTATTGATTTAATAAAGCATGATTATCAGCACTACAGGATGTCTCTGCCCTGCTTATTGGAAGCCATTTCTTTTTCATTCTTTGGTTTTATCAAAAAATCTCATTGAACATCAAATAATGAGAAACCTGAAAAATAATGACTTTATGTCTTAAAATAATGACATAGTATCTCAAAATATGAACCTAGTATCTCAAAATAATGATAAACTTGATCATACAAATGATTTAGCACAAGCGTTTAACCATATTATCAACATTGGGCGGTTAGGGTTATTTTTTTTATTTTTTTTTATTATAATAAACTCATTGAGTCCAGCAGTTTGGTATAGAGTCAAAGGTAAATGTACAGGCCGCCGTATGTCAGTCAAGCTCTCCGAACTGGAGTGGCACCTCCGAGGTGTTTGGGTTGTGTTGGTTTGGTAGTGGATTTTTCCATTTGTTATCATTTTATTCTTATTATTCTTATTATTATTGTTTTTTTAAATAGAAGAGATTAGCGCAAGTGAGTCTGATATAACCGTTTTCAGTATCCATTTCCATGGGGACATTGGTGGGGTTTCACCCTTTCCAAGGAAGAGGAAAGGATTTAGATAGACAATCCTGGTGTTACTTCCACTTTTGGTACTTTTTGGTGGGGATTTCCACTGTACCTCAGTACCTGGTGTACCTCAGGGTCAAAGGGTGTGTCGACCATTACCACCAGACACCCTACCCGGGGACAGTCCCCCGGAGTCGGCCATGCTCCAGGGGGCAGAGCCCCTGTCCTTAATTAGGCTAAAAAGTAGTGATATTTTGTAGAATGGGCTATTTAGTCTTTAATATTTATAATTTTAAGAAAAAGACTATAGTAGCTCCACATTTTGTATGTTTTAATGTTTTTATCAATAGAGTAGAAGATGGTTGTGGTGAGGAAACATTTATTGGGTAATGGTTATTTTATCAGCTCTATGTAACCCACTCAAATTAAACCAAGGTCCCTGTGGGTTTAATCTGTCTTTTCCCCATTTGCTGTTGCCATTGTAGTCCAGCAGAGGGCAGTGGCGGAGACGACGACAGAAAATAACAGCTGAGTTCCCCTGAGAGAGAGATGGAGGTTAGAGTGAGACGTAGTAAGAAGGTAGAAAGGTGGAGTAAAAGCAGATAAAAAAAAAAAAAAGATGTTCGTTTCTCAACAAAAATTGTCCCGAAGTAAGTCACAAGGGGTACCGAAGCAATGCAGCGAATTTATGGATTGTTTGATTCATTCTCGGGAGTGTTCGAGAGTTTAATTTGACTGTGTGGATGTATTTTCTTGCAGACTGAGAAATTGTCTTCTTAACCATTAATGTCATGCAGTTCTGCTGTTTAATAAGTTTGTGTAAGTAGTGTGACTTTTTTTTCATATTTCGGACGACATGTTATAGTAAGACTTTTTTTTACATATTTTGGACAATTTGGATATTTTAGTCTTTACGCTTAAATGTACAAAACAAAAGATTTTGTTTTATTCATGTTCAAATGAGGGAGAATTCACTTTTTGACGATAAAAAAATGTGCCTTTAAATTCTCTGATTGGATTCCCGTTCAGGAGAATCTCGACTATGACCCTGAAAAATATCAAAGTTTTTCGCCAGCTATTACGGATTATTTTTAATGAATATTTTAAATTAGGAAATTTCAATGTCAAAATGTGAAAAAAGTGAACTTTGCCTTCGATTTTCTCAGTAACTGTAAGGTATAAACTCTTGATATAAAGTAGGGTCATAGTCAGGAGGGACTTTAACAGGAATCCACTCATTGTTTAACGCCACCTATTCAGGATTTTGTTTTATTCATGTTCAAATGACGGGCAAAACACTTTTTGACAATACAAATTTTTATTTGCCTTTAAATTCCTAACCACTATAGTATCTCGTCCAAACCATGAAAAAAGTCATACTTTTTTGAGAATGTTGAACGCGAAGACAAAATGTCTTTCAAAAGTATCTTTCGACAGTATGTCGAAAATATGAAAAAAAGGCAAACTTTTGATATTTCTCGGGGTCATAGTCGACATTCTCCTGAACGGGAATCCAGTCAACGTTTTTCGCCAGCTATTACGGGTTATTTTTAATGAATATTTTAAATTAGGAAATTTCAATGTCAAAATGCGGAAAGTGAACTTTGCCTTCGATTGAAAAAAGTCATAGTCCAGGTGATCCTGAACGAAATGTGAAAAAAAAGTCATAGTCCAGGTGATCCTGAACGAAATGTGAAAAAAAAGTCATAGTCCAGGTGATCCTGAACGAAATGTGAAAAAAAAGTCATACTATAGCAAGTCGTCCGAAATATCTAAAAAAAAAAAAGTCAGACTATAGCATGTCCTCAAAAGCACCAAAGAAAGTCACATTATCACAGGCACAATGGTGTCACTACACTGCTGGTGCCTTTCATTGAGAAGGTCATTGGTTTGATTCCCACCGGAGACATGCTTGTCAATTAAAAAACACTTTTACTATAGCATTTTGAAAGGGAATTTTTCCCTTTTTTGGAAATTTTGAAAGGTAAATTTGACCTTTTTTGGAAATTTTGAAAGGTAAATTTTTTTCATGGAAATTTGGAAACAAAACATGAAAAATAGTCATACTACAGCATGTCGTTCAAAATATGAAAGAAAAAAAAAGTCATACTATAGCACGTTCTCCAAAATTTCATAAAACTATCACTAAACTTTGTTGGCCAAAATGTCATACAATTATTGCAGTAGAGTATGTTGTCCAAAATGTCACAGAGATGCCATACTGTATGAGGAGGTTTTCATGACATGTATAGATGTTGCTGTCAGGATAGAAGTTGCGCGTGAACTACGCACATTTTAGAATGAAAAGCTTCTTCGCAGAAGCACCCAGATGGGTTATGACAGATATGCACGTAAACCATCAGACGCACTCAATCGCTAGGCGGTAATTCTAGTTTAAATATGGTTTCCCTCTCACCAAACCCAATCAAAATGTCATGTATTTTACACAAAACTAAAATTGCACATCTAAAATAAAATTTCAACAAAAATAACCTTTTTCATCTGCACGGCAGGAATTTTATTATTTGCAGAAATGATTGTGACATCATTCTCGCCCGTGCGCGACTGCCTCGATCTCTCATCTCGGCCGGCAGCCCAAAGTCAGCGATTGCGGGACACACTAACAAGCACACGAGCTTCACCGGGAGAGAGATGCGAGAGAGAATATCGTAACGTTTTGTAGACGAGACCCAATATAATTGAAGCTTAACAGCAGCACTATGCTGCACACTGCGGTAAAACTCCCTATTATGTACTTCTTGGCTGCACAAAACCGTCGGTTCATAGTCACTTATGCCACTTTGGACCAAAACAAAGAAGCTGCCAAACTTGGCCCGTGGGCCCCAAATTGGGCTGCTCCGGTACACCCGCGTGACATCACAAGTGACTGATCGATCGGCGTTCGGAGGCCGGGTTCACATTCGCCCGCCTGGTGGACGAGAGGAAAGAGAAGACGACCAGCTCGTTATTCTTCTTTAAGCATGTTTATTGAAAGTTGTGAAGTGCAGCTGTCAAGTGCAATTGTGGTATGTTTTGTTTCATTATCTCATCCGGTCTTTGCGGAAACATGCACAGAACATGAGCATACAACTGATACACAGAATGAAAAAGAAAGAACAGCTCCAGAGTTTGTATTTTTTGTATTTTTTTTTTTCTTTTTCTTTAAAGGTCGAGTTTTTAAAGATATTGTTCATCCAAAAAGTACTTCACTGTCAAAAGTTAAAAAAAAAAAAAATTAAAAAAAAAAAAAAAAAAAAAAGTGTGATACTTGAGAAAGAAAATGAAGAGAGTCGAGTGAAAATGATTTTACAGTCAAGAGTTAATGTAGCAGTACGGGGACAACACTTGTACGTGTCGTCATTTAAATAAACCTAAACTCCTGTCGATCCACTGTCCTGAAAATACAGCATTAAAAATAGGTGACACAGACCAGCGCCTTCCTGCTCACCTGCATCAATCTGTGTGACCTAGATAGCATCTGTTGTTTTTCTCCTCCTCCTCCTCCTCCTCCTCCTCCTCCAGTATTTTACATGGTACTTACACTATACAGAAATATACATCATCTTCTGCCCATCAAACTGGTAAGAAAAAAAATAAAATGCAGCTTAGCCCAAAGTCTCGACCCTGTCGGATAAAGTTGAAATTACATGCCACGGCGGGGTCGAGGAAACAGCGATGATGAGCTTTGTCGAGGGCAAAAATGAGGAGCTTGAAAGTGAAATACTGAAAATAGATTTATCATCATCTCCATAAGAAACCGTGTTTTGTTCGTCCCGTCAACCCCACAGCTGGAGTAACGTCATCGATGCTGCCAAGTGATGTTCAAAATATCCACCCGCACCCTCCCGCCCCGGACTTCCCCATTCCAGATGGGGACTTTGTCATGATAATAATTGCTCACATTCTTCATTTGTCACTCTGAGAAGGCTTTTTTTCTCTCTCTCTCTCTCTCTCTCTCTCTTTCTTTTTCGACCTGGGACTTTAGGATCTTGCCTTGAGAGAGAACTGCTTTTATTTACATCATTCAGCAAAATACAATCCTCCACCTCCTGCCGCTCGGCCGCCGTCGTCATCATCGACATCACTTAAAATCCAGACACAGGCACAGTGATTTATTTAAATCTATAGTTAAGTATATGGTCGCCGCTGATAAGCTGTTTTGTTTCTCCTTGGTTAGACATTATAGTTGATGACCAAGGGTTATTTGGCAAATGTTTGATGATTCATCTTCCTCAGAAACAACCCCCCTCCCTTCCCCCCCCCCCCCCCCTCCTCCTCCTCCTCCTCCTCCTCCGTACAGCATCTCCAGATTGTCACCCTCCACTGTGCCTCGCAGCACAGCACCACTTGTCCCACCGGCTGAACTCCTTCTGAGATAAATATGTGCAAATTCTTGTCTAAACAGCGTAACCTCCTGCTGTGGAAGGCAAACTTTGGCTCTGCAGCTGTAGCAGAACTCAAAAAAAATGTCTGTCGAGTCGGTCCGTCCGTCCGTCCGTCTGTCTTTGCAGGCCGGGCTACGCCGACGGGCCAGAGCTGTGCGAAGCGGGCTGGGCGAGGGTGGCGGCGCTCGGGGGTCCCGGTGTGGCCACTGTTGGAGGGGCGGGCGGAGAGCCCGTCTGAACCTGGGCCTGGAACTGGGCCATTTGTTCTGGACTGGCTAGTGTCTTCAGCAGCGTGTTCTCCTGCTCCAGCTGAGAGTTGCGCTCTATCAGCTCCTTGATCTGCTCCTTCAGGACCTCCACCTCCTCGCGCACAGCGTACATCAGGTGACTCTTCACCAGGTCCTGAAACACACCGAGGGGAAAGGCTCGTGACCGTCGAGGTCACGTCAGCAAAAAAAAAAAAGTCAAGCACCCAACGAGGGATGCTGATCAGCGTAGGGCGACAAAAGCTTAAAAACGGAAAAGAGGAAATGGTCCCAAAGTGAATATTTCTGGAGATTTGACCGGTTTTTAAAATGAGTCTTTAATTATCATTAAATGCTCGATGCCGTGTGCTTGTTGCGAGAGTGCACACAGCACAACATCCTCAAGCCTACTGCGTCGAGCATGAAAATCAATCATCAATATTCTGTAGTGGAGAGGTTTTTTTTATTTTTTTTAATTTTTTAAACTTAACATGAATGAGTTGCCATGAATGTCTCCATCTAAGTGTGTTGAAGTAGGATGAATCTTTTGTTTGAAAGAAAATAAATAATAATAATAAATATGTTTTACATAATCTAAGTTATTATTTTATGTCTACATCTACCAGGCGGTCATCACAATAAAATTAAGCGCAATCAAAATGTTAATTTGAGGCTTGATTATGTCTGGAATTAGGTGGAAAATGTTGGGCATGAAACATTTCAGCAATGGAAGCTATCAGCTCGGCCTGGCATGAGCATGGCAAATGATTTTGATTAACAATTTAATGATCTTTTTCGATCCATTTCATGCCTAAGTATTTTATACAAAGACACATACAGCTTATGAGGAAGAAAAGCCATTTGTTGGCTGTGCCGTTTGGCATTGCGACTAAATCCATGATGTTTATGTCAATCAATGCCCTTCGAAATGAGGTAAAATATTAGAAGTTAAAGGCCTCCAGATAAACAGCCGGTGATGCTGATTCTCCACCCCATTAAACTGCAGCAGAAGTAGGAGGTGCAACAATATCACGTCGTTAAAACAACATCAGTCGAACCACAAATGGTGGAAGAACCATGTGGAAATAGTGAAGCAGATGTGACTATTATGTTAGTTTCATCCAGCTGTTTTTATAAAGATGAATCAAAAACGTTTTTTTTTTACGGTTCTGTAAAATGACCGTTGTCAGCCGAATAAATGCACTAACTGCAGTAGGCCTAATATCAGCATATAAACAAAAAGTCCAATATTTGGCATCCAAGCACTAACCCATAAGTTCCTCAACCTTGTTTATCCAAAGGCTTATTAGTTTTTACATTTTGGATTTTTCATGAAGTTGAACATGAAAAATCAGGCCACAAATGAACCTCATAAAATGATAAGAAATACACAAGATACAAATGTAAAGATACAGCTAACATATACAGAGCCGGTAAAGTGCACTGTTGAATCTATAGTATAACGGTCAAAGTTACATCTTTAACATGTAAACTTTGAACAAAAACGTTTGATCTTATACAGTGTGGATGTTAAACGTTTTGCTCGTCGAGGAATTTGTAATGATTTTGAGAACCTGACCTTGTGACCTCTTCCACCGCACAATATTTTCCAAACTTACCTTAAAAGTTGGTTTTCTTTTTAAACCATCTCTACCAAGTGAAACTGTCACAATTATTCATAACTGCCCGATGGACATTGCTTCACCCGAGTGCACCCGGTTTGCATGATTCTCAAAATAACTTCCATTCATCTGTTTAAAAGCAGCAGGATGAAACTAACAGAAATGTCTTATTTTACTGAAATGCCAATGGGGGGAAAAATGAACACGCCAAAATGACAACATCAAAATGATTGCAACCTAAATGCATAAAAAGATAAGCGCAAACAGCATTTTAAAAGCAAAGGCATTATCTGAACTAATCGTGTGATAATACAATAAGATGATGATGAAGGAAAAGATGTGGGAGAGTTTTCCCAGGCTGCTACGTCATCGTTAACCCTCCATTTCAGTATCAGCCAATCAGAGGCCGAGATATTTATAACCGGGCGTGTGAGTCTTTTAGTTTGCCTAGCAACAGCGCTGGCAGCAGCGACAACAGAAACAGAAAACAAAAGCGCTGTTTGGCTTTCCGGGAATAAAACGCTGAATTCAAATCATTTTTAACAACACCACACGTAATCCAACACGTTATTACCGATTAAAAAATTAAAAAAAAAACATCGTGATGTTGTCTCAAGTTGGATACAGCGGTTGGTTTTTAAGGTAGCGATAAACAAAGATAGATTTAAGCTAGTTTCTGATCAGTATTTTTTTTTTTTTTTTTTTTTTAAAAACGGGGCCACTGAATATAATACATTTTACAGAGTCATATGGAGTAAAAGCATTCATTTAACTTAAGTTAGTTTGTGTTTTGTTGCCGGAGATTTCAAATGAAAACACACCGTCAACAACACGATGATGAAACTGCACGGGTACATAGACGTGTGCAGGAAATAAAGAATTAAAACTAGCCCTCTCCCCAAGACCGTTTATTTGCTTTTAGTCCTATTTTTGTTAAAATAACGACACCTTCCCTTTGCATAAAATGGAGTAAAAGCAGCGTAAAGAGAAACTGTTGGAAAACTCACCATTGCTTGTTCAATCTTGTTGTCTATGGCCACAACGCTGGCTCCCGACGAACTGCAGCGAGGACAAAAAGAAACATAAACATTTTTTAATTTTTTTTTTTTAAGAAAACAAAACTGTGCCGCGGAGTTAAAAAAAAAAAAAAAAAAAAAAGATGGAGAAGCGCAGCCTCCACCGAAAACCAGCGTCGCTCTCCTTCACAGAAATGCGGGCCGTCACAGGAAGCGACTGGAAATTTCTACAAAATCTACGGCCTGGTTTCATTTCTCACGCGCACTCTTCCAGGAAGGCCTCAACGGCCGTGTGTGTGCGCGCGCGCGTGTGTGTGTGTGTGTGTGTGTAGCATCGGCGGCCTCCATCCCGCCGCGGTCTCTCTCTCTCTCTCTCCACACGGTATTTTACCTATTGTCGAGCTTGACGTGCGAGCTCTCTGCGCTCAGCAACGACGACAGAAACGATATGGAGAAATTTCTCAGCTGGCACAGATCCACAGCCACGGTGTAGCACGGCGGGTCCATGCTGTTCATGTTTAATAGTCCGCGTCCCAACTCGACCTCCTCGCGACCGGGTCCGCTGCGTACATCCACGCGCGCTGCTCTCTCTCTCTCTCTCTCGTTATTCTGGTCCGGTTGAAGCTCGTGCACCGACCGCAGCGGCAAAGCTACAACCCAAGGTCAGCTCATCTCGGCGAATACACGAAATATCTGCAGCTCGACGGGGGGGACAAAGCTCCGCATAATTTATCCGGCGACACGCCGACGAGCCGGCTCCTGATTGGTCGAGGCGGAGGCAGCTTGGATAATTTATTCGGGAACGCCCCCACCTGTCGCTCAGCTGACGCGCTTTTTGCATAAAATATTCCGGCAACAGAGAGGAGGTGGATGGAACCGGGGAAAACCGGATGGCAGAGGAGGAAGAAAGAGCTGTGGTGCTGAAAAACAGGCCGGGGAAGGGCACGATTTAAGACCGTTAAATTACTGCGACAACAATCAGCTTCTGCTTGAATGTAACTTGTCGACTGCTACAGGGACGTTTTAAACGCAGGGGTTCACTCCAACTGAACCACTTAAGAGATGTAATCTCGTTTTTATCTCCACAACTATAACATTACATGTTTTTCCATACCATCAGTTTTTAGGTGATGTGTGTTTTTACGGTATCACCACAAAATCAAGAGGATAGTTAAGAGTACATTTCGGATGAGCTCTGTGGGAATCAAAATGCTTCAGATTGCCATTCAGTGCTGTCTTCTGTACACATATGTTGCCCCCTTGTGTTTCTGTATAGTACTGCAGAACTGAGGATGAGCCACATTAAGACATCCTGACAAAAAGCCTCAAAATATAAATTATTACCCTGAGCTCAAAGGGTGAAAACATGATGTTTGAGACTGTTAAAGCACGAGACTGAAAGCTGGAACTATTGAAACAGACATCCATCAATACAAATGGTGTCACACTTGGAAACCTGGTGTGTAACAGATTAACACAGACGCAATGGTCCCAATGTACAACCAATACGCATGCACGGCCCAACAGGTTTAACTGAAAAAGAGCAAAGGAGACGTTGTCAGTCAAATCTCACTGTTAACAGCATGACCCATGTATGTTGGTCCCTTTCTGTCTTTAAGGAGACGGAGGACATGGTGGATCAATCCGACTCAAACGTTATCACACACCCAAAAATGCCTTCGCAAAAATGTACAGCGAGGGAGTATCTTTGTCACACAGAAACACCTAAAACATCTCCTCCACACTGACGCCTCAGACATCCACAAAGCAACACCTCCTACGCACACACCTCCCCTACACTCTCTCTGAAAGGACACTCTCACACATTCAATGTACTCCCCCAAACCCTCAAAATCTCCTGAACATGCACTTTTGCCTCTGATCACACCCATGTGCACACAGTACGGGCCTCAGCTCACAAGGTCAGCCCGTGTCACAAACTGCAGGTCCAGGCTGTGAAGTGTTGAGAACTACTGACGTGAACCTCAAGGGCCTGAATGACACACAGCTACCCGAGACCGATGTTGACATGTCTGAGGATTATTGGCATTATTTAGAAATGGAGGACTAAAAGTGTTGAACTGTTAAGATTTTAAAATATTGTAAGACTTAGTTAGTCTGTAATGACACAACAGATGGCATATCAGTCACCTTTAATGGAGGGGGGGGGGGGGCTTCAGCTAATTTGGGTATCAAGAACACAGTTGTGCGTTATAACACAACCGTATCACAAAGAGGGACTCGAACGTGGTGTCTTGTACAGATGTCAGACCCTGCTCGTCTTTGTTCCCAGTCAAACACTTGAGTGCTTATCAAGAAGACAAATACCTGAAGAAGCTCTAAGCCATTCTTATCTCTTCCGGTCTGGTCTTTGACTAAGAAGAGGGTTAAACCAATTATCCACACCCAAATAGCCGGTACAACAAGGAGGAAATAAAACCCACGTGTTATGTGGTCAAATTTAGAGGCGTACACACCAAACACGCAGAGGAGCAGATACCTGGTTGCCGTGGCAGCCGTCCAGGAGGAAAACTAAACGCTGTTCTGAGAAAAGGCTCTTTAATAAGCTAACTGTCAACAACAATATTTACATGCTTTAAACAACAAATCCAGTGTTGAAGGACCACAGAGTGCCGGAAAACAACTGCTATTTAGCCAAATTGCTACTGCTATTTAAAGGTCTGTTTAGATTAGCAGGGTTTGTAAATGAATGTTTACGCTTCAACGGGAAAAATTCAGAGTTACGTCTTTCATTTACAAACACTCCACTGTAATATCACCATGTTCTCCGGGTGCCGTTTTTCTATTTACAAAGTCGCTGTGATACTTTGTGGAACCTAACATCACCAGGGTTCTGCTTGATTAGTATGTGTGCTTGATTTAGCACAAAACACTGCAGAGTTATTACCGTGCCTGTATTATTGGCAGGTCAGTCCACTGACGGCCCTGCTACTCTGCTGTATAAAACCAGCAGCCCAGTGACCTACTGAAGCAACTCCAGAGAGAAATGACACAAACTGTATGAAGCCCAGCGATGGCTGGTGTTCTGCTTTCTGCTGACGGTAATTAATAGTGATGTTGGCTCTCTTCACAGTTTAGTAGATTTTTAAAAATATCAATGTGGTTTTTTGTTTTGTTTTACCACTACACAGTACATGGGGCTGACCATATTAGAACCACCTCTTAATATAATGTAATCTACCGCAACGTCACCAACAACTGTGGCCTCGAAAATCACCATCCGGTTAAACTAATCTTCAGTTTGCGGAGTCAAAATTTAGTGCAGGACTGTTATACTGGGCTGTATTAGACTGTACAGCTGCCATTAACAAATAAGTAACTGTTCTTCCGCCTTTAAACTCCTTCTCAGTGCATATTTCTTTTAAGAAAACCTCTACAAATGTAACCATAACTAAGTTGGGATTCCTGTAACGCTGCAGTTGTTCAAATCTGTCCCTTATTGATAAAAAAAATAAGCCGAAAGGCTTATCTTGTAAAGCAAAGATAATGCTCCATATGTTGTTATATAGTGCTGCAAAAAAAGGAGGATGACTTTATGTGAGATGGAGGACCAGATGGGCCAATGTGAAAAGCAACAGAACGTTTAAAAAAATAAATAAATAAATTTAAAAAAAAAAAACAGCAGAGCACGGCAAGCAATGTAGTGACAAAAAAAAAAAAAAAAAACATGCTGTGGGTTTAATTACTCAGTCCCCTGCAGGCTTACATTTATACCACATATGTACTACACAGTATTTCATCTACTCTACATTTGACTTTCCATTAACACTCCCTCCAGTTTCTCTCCTGTAGTTATTATATTGAGAAGGACTAAAAGTACGACCAAGTATCCCTCGATGCTAACGGCACCCGTGAAGCCATGAATGACTGAACTGAAAGGACAATATAGCCGTGCAGCCTTTTGTGTGCAGCTACTGTAGTGATTGGCCGAGGCAGTGCTACAGTGCACAGACTCCTTGGGGATTCCCTGTCTCTATTTTACCTTTTGAGATGCTGCTCCAGCTCCCAGAACAAAAGCTTCATAGTCATCTCGTCATGGCCTTGCACACGTATTCCCCGCACTCTCATGGAGCCGCTGGCGAGCAGGAACATCCACACTCCAAAAAGTAACACAGCGGCGTGTCTCCGCGCTTCTTTGTTTAGTGTTCTCTGAACACCCCTCGTTTCTCCTTAAATGTAGAGAACGGATCTGGGTCACGCCTATAGATGCACGAGCAACTGCAGCTGCACAGTGAATTAAAGGCAGCGTGCAGGGTTACAGTGCTTGTATGTGTGTGCTCCTCATTTTTCCTCTATGTCATCCCTTTGGGTTTGAATGGCTGACTAGAGAGTGAATTACTGAATACGGACACTTACTGGGCGGGTGGTGACGTGTGATCATGTGATGCTGGGAGTTACATAAACCATCAACACAGATTAGTATGTGGCCCAGTGATTTTCCCGCTCCTCCACAAGCCCTCTGCCCTCTATAGCCTGAGACACCGCGGTACAATCAGTTTGAGCCTTAACTCTGCAGACAGCACTAATTTCAGTCAAAGCCTCCCCCGATTCCAAATATAACGGATCAGCTGTTTTACTGACCGTCAAACAATTATATGTGTCTTTTGAATAATGTGATTTTATAAGCATTTAAATGAATGTTGGTCCACTGAACCAAACTGTCCCAAAAGTCAAAGGTGACCGAAGTCTCCAATTTTTCTTGTCACATCAAGGTTGTCACAATCACTCGGAGGTCAAAGTCATCCGGGTTTATGTTCTCCCTGTCAACTTGTTGGTTTTGTTTGCACTTTCAAAGTGAGTTGCGATTTTTCTTTGCACCCCTATGAATTTGTATGCCAGCCCTCTGCGTGATAGACCAGAGACCCTGTGCTATGGGGTCTTATCTTGTCATTTCTCATTGAAAAGGCGGCCTTAAGATGGCTTAGCGCCTCGGCAGATAGAAAACACAGCACGCACTCACAGGGCCTCCACTGGCTTAGAGACAGCCGGCCAAGAAACAACAGGTAAAGGATGAGCACAATGCAGAGGGATTTCACTTGTCCTAACAGACTCGGCGTGCTGGGGTGAATCAGTAGCACATGATTTCTGGGTGTGTCATACGGTCCTACCGCAGCATACCGGTTTAGGTAAACTACTCGTA
This sequence comes from Embiotoca jacksoni, assembly GCF_022577435.1. Taxonomy (NCBI): domain Eukaryota; kingdom Metazoa; phylum Chordata; class Actinopteri; family Embiotocidae; genus Embiotoca; species Embiotoca jacksoni. The sequence continues at coordinate 10,607,565 of NW_027185340.1, forward strand.
ACAGGGTTCAAACACTTTGAATCAAACGCTAACCTACCGGCCGACTACCTCACTTCTCCGTAATACAATTTAGTTGTAAGCTCCGTGTCCCCTGTGTGAGGGTCTCTGTGAACAGACATGATCACTTCTTGTACGAGGGTGAATACAGCAGCTGGCAACACAGATGTTTCTCCTTATTTTTTTTTTCTTCAAAAATGATCCGAGCAAAAGCCGATATTGATGAAGTGTGCAATGTGGAAACATGTTTTATTCTCAGTATTCAAGCTGACAAAATAAGTTCTGTGTTTTCCAGGCTATTTATCCGCAAATGCACAAACACATGTCTTTGCTGGGGCATCACACATCTGTGCTGCTGATCTTGAAACATGAAGCAAACAAGAACTTTACACCGAAACCAGTTTTAGATCAAATCCGAGGTGAGGCTAAACAGGCGATGCTGTTGGAGCATCAAGCTTAATTTCAAAGTTGTAGTGACGAGCTGCTAAAGGAGTGCTAAAGAGTCTTAACAAGCAGCAGTCACCACCATGTCATCATCTAAACACTCCTTAAAGTTCACCTTCTGTTCAGTGCAAATCTGACCGGGCTCAACGTGAATCTCAGTGGATTCTTTTCAGACTTAAATCATGCGGAAAAAGAAAAAAGAAAAAAAAAAACACTGAAAAAAGGGTGTCTGGTTTGGTGGAGTGACAAAAATATAAGCAAATAATAAATAAGACAATCGGCGTCAACATGAGAAACATACACACACACACACAACACTCAAAACTGACAGAAAGCAAGACTTAGTGTGTGCAACCATGAGCCAGGACATCTATTGATGCATGTTATCCACTAAACAAGGCCCACTTTGTAAAATAAAAACACCGCATCCATCATTGCAAACATCAAAAAGTGATGAACGGCCACATAATTTTTCCAATATTTTCAGATAATAACTCATTCAGAAGCCAAAAACATGACACAGCAGCTTATTTCCAGAGTTGTTTTATACTATCATTGCTTTCGAAAGCTCCTCGCCTCCATGACTGAAACAAACACGCTTCATTTAAACAGTTCATTCCAGTCTCAGCGCTACATCGTTATGACTAACTATCCAGTTTTCGTTTTAATTGCAATGAGAGAAATGCTATATATATATATATAGGTCGGATTTGATTCTGGTTTCATTACGGCTTTTGTTTTATTTTTTGGTGTGTTTTGCAGGAAACAGGATTTTTAGGAATTTCTGCTCTTTCTGGGGAAATGCAAACTCTAAAATGTTAATAAAAGGGGCCTGGCATGTCCCAGTGATGAAAAAAAAAAAAAAAAAAAAAAAAAGAGGCCTATTGAATTGTTGAATTGTAAAGGCTTTTGGCTGAACTGTAGTTTGATAGTGGAAAGCACACACAGACTTTACCAGTAAGCCCTGGCAGAGGTTTTCCCATAGTCACACCCTGACTATGGAGAATGACACAGAGCTACTGAGTGAGTTAGTCAGAGATGCAGGGAGGAATGATGAGTGGCCATTTTGGCCTCCATACGCAAGAGAGAGAGAGGTGCTATTGGAGCGTTTGGGCTGACAGCAGCAAGTCCTTAGTCCCGGTTCTGTACTAATATCACACACACGCACACACACACGCACACACACACACACAGCAGAGGGAGAGAAGGAGGGAGAGAGAGTCGACTAGAGACACAAGGGCTAGAATGGCCGAGACCACCGCCTCGGCATTCGTACCGTCTCAATGAGTCATGGAGCGAGGGAGCACAGACAAATACCCGTTTCAGATATACTGTACGTTGACTGATTGCCCGAGAGCGCTTTCAGTTTGCTTCCTTTTATTCTGATAGACATTTCCACTCGGTGTTTTAAATCTTTGGGCCAAACGCTTGTATATACAATTTACTTGGAATCGTTGTGAAAACAATTTGACCAACATATATATTTGTAAAATGGGGGGGGGGGGGGGGGGGGGGGGGGGGGGAATATGTTTTACAACATTACCTTCCAGCCCAGGTGAACATAAATACTGACAGGGCTGTCAGAACCAACTTAGTATGCCAAAATGTTAATCAGCCTAAAGCACTGCAGACAATTCAGCCCCAAAACAAAGGAAAACTTCAAAAAATTAAACATAGCAAATGGACAAACACCTTAAGGTCATCTAACTTCCTTAAAGGTCACTTAAGGCTAAATTACAGCAGGTAGACCTTCTGCTTCAGACCATAAAATCAATCTGCAGTAAAGTTGGTGAGAAAATGATTCCTGCATTATTTAGTTACTTTAGTACTGAGAGGCAGGAGTAGCAACCTGTTACAGATGAGGCTCCAAACCTCCACACACACACACACACACACACACACACACACACACACGCACGACCCACGTTACATAACGAGTGATGGGTGTGTGAGCAGCAGGTTTGAATAATGTGGGGTGAAATCTGGCATTAAAAGGATTAGCAGCCAAAGAACACACGGCGCTCTGAGTCCAGACAACACGGGACAGAAATAATGCCGGCGGCAGCCATGAAAGATGATGAGAAAAGAGCTTGAAGGGGGAAGGCAGTGAAGCATCTCTCCTTATACAAGTGTCAATACAGAATCAACAAACAGATGTTCGTAAACATCGACACAGCTGCATCCATTCAAACCATTCTTAATGCATTATTAGGCGTTTCAATTTTGTCATGTATATCCAATGGCATAAATTAAGTTTATAGCTATAAACTCTGCAATAATGAGCTTCATTTTCATACATGACTTTGTTTGGAAAATAACCATCTTAAAACTGTTTTTTTTTTATATTCAATATCCTCCGTGATGGGAACAGAAAGTGCAATAAAGCACTTAGGAATACTGTGATTCCAACATTAAAATCAAAACAAGATGCTCGCCTCAGGCTTTTCAGAGAAATCCATCTATGATTAGCTGGATTTCCTTTCAGCGGGGGTCAGATTAAAATAGTTGGTATTGATGAAACGACAGATATGTTGTTCTCATTTCAAGTCCAACATGATCTCACAAAGACACATTCAGCCTACAGATGTTCTCATTTCAAGTCCAACATGATCTCACAAAGACACATTCAGCCAACAGATGTTCTCATTTCCATCACATTAACATCTCCTATCTTATGATCTTTTAGAGTCTGAAGAATTACTCACACTGATGTCTGGTTCACAAAGTGTTACAACACACACGCACACAATGTTAGGTCCCAGAACTCTCTAACCCTCATAAACATCAAAGTTTGTAACAAATTATTGGTGAATAGAAAGAAGTAGCAGGGAGCTGAAACCTTAAAGTAGGAATGGTGGGGAGCGCTGATTGTGTTATTGTATTTTGTATTTTTTTATGTGCTTCGAGCAGGCACAGTGTCATGTTGGAGAACCAAGGTGCCATCGCATCACAGTTCAGACTGTTCAGTTCAAAACTGAATGTTTTGTCACAGATGCCTCAGAAGCTCGGTGTTGACAGTCTGAACCTGGAGGACAAATTCACGGTGCACAACCCCGCAGATGTCAAAGGAAATCCACCTGGTTGCACACCTGACCCGATGAGCCTTTTTTAGTTTTGGATTGTGACGTTCTGCCCGTCGGAAACAAGAAACGTCAATCAGAACAACATATTCAGGCTCAGTGACTCGTTGCCGTGGGCTTCTGAGGCATTTTAAGGGTTTTCGTTGCCAATTTCCAGAAGTTTGACATCAAATTTTGTAGAGCGTCCTCTGGTCATGTCCACAGAGAGATAATCATGCACAACAAACCAGCACTCACAAAAACATGCAAAACTCAGGTGCTGATTTTGATCAAGTGAAGAAATTAGTAAAACTTACTCGTTTCATTCGGGTTGTAGAGTCCTGCTGCTCTGTGCACCTCACGGTGCTGCGCATTGTTCAGGCACGACTGGAGCAGTCTCTGAACTTTTTGATCCACCCTCGAAATGCTTATACCATAGAAGCCGGTCTGTAATACACCTCTAAAAGTACATGATATTGTATAAGATTGGCATCTCAATGTATTACAATCTGCTCCTGACAGTTTGGTTTGCAGTGTTCTTCGGTGTTGCCTCTCTCCCATCGCCCCTCTGTTACTACCTAACCAACCATACCCCGTCCTAGTTAATGATGTGTGCATATTTACTCGGCATCATTCTAATTTTGTCTGGAACCAGACAGACAGACAGACAGACAGACAGACAGACGGGTCACGGTGGAGCAGAATCTATCTGCGATTGATCAGACACGGAATTGAGAGTGCTGACGTCAATATCACTTTGTTTCAGCCTTTCCAAGCCTCTCTCAGAATCGAGACCGATTTCATGAACTGTCGTTGACTTCTCCAGCCCAACAACATACTTCATTTTCATTGACTGTCGAAACGGGTCAGGGAGAGTTCACCAAATCAATAACTGGAAAAATTAGGCTACAACCGCTGACCCAGTACATTCATTCAAGATTACAAGTGAAGACAAGTGGACGGAGCAGTGAGTGGATTAACTAATGATGGCTCTACCGTCACCAGGCCTAAATCTCTGACGACAGCAGAGATTTCATGAGCACGGCTTAGTTACAAACAAACAAACAAACAAACCAACAAACTGTTCATTCCTGATGGGTTTTACAGTCAGGAAGGCCGATATGGACGGTCTCACCACCATCATGTTAACTTTCACTCTAATGACCTTTTCCTATATGTTCTTAAGTTTACATTCAGGATGCCTCTATTTTCTGTTATTGCATAGAAATGCCCTTGACCAGTTATACAATCAGAGTAACTATTCAAGCTCTTAATAAAGGAATTTCATAGCGACACTTACAAGCTCAATTACAATTGACCATATCAAATTATTGATTAATAAATGGATAGGAGGGCTGTTTGATTCTATACGCAGTTTACATGTACTGTCCTCACCCTGTGAATGAGCATGATATGTCCTAGTTTATATCTGCACAGCTCAGTCACCGCTCTCTAAATTGACTTGAAATGGCAAATAAACAAGACGGTTGTTTTAACTGGTTACAAGAAATATATATATAAAAAAAGTTGTTATCTGTATTTACCAAACAGCTAAACAAAGGAAAGTCTTTCAGCAATGTGACAAGAACTGACAAAGGCCAATACAACTTCTCTTCTACCACATACAGCATCCTAACCATAAGCAGTAAGAGCAACAGATATACACCGCCACCTTCTGGTGACAATCAGAATTTAATTCCCCTATAACTCCTTTGGAAAACCAAAAAAAATAACATTTTGTTAATAGTCCTCTGTAACTTGCCTTAAGATGAGCAATTGATTGATTGATTTACTGAACTTCCCATCAAGATGATAGTAGTATAAAATTAGGACCTCTAAGTAGAACGCAACCTCATGAAACTTCCATATTTATATCTGAACTTGCAAATCAACCATGTCACTCCTTTACAGTGTGATGTCAGTAAAGGTTTGAGCAAAATTAGTTGAAGATCAGTGTTCACTGTAGAGAAAGAAAACATCACAATGCCTTCTTATAACCTGGATGATCCTTAACTCTTAACTGCTACAGCATGGGAGCATCCAACAAAAACACATGACAGAAATAAAAAGGGAAAAACTGAGTACTGACAATACACTCGATATACTGTAGTTCCAGCCCTTTGGGATTTATTACATTTCCTCATCAGTTTAACACAGTTATTTATACAATAGCATTTAGATGTTAGATTAGTGCTAGACTAGTTTAGATTAAGCACTGAAAGGCAGACCGAAAGCCACACTTAAGAAAATGTACAGATATGTAACCCGAAAATGATTTTGGCAAAAGTTAAAGTCACCTTTTACAAATCACAAGTTATTTCAAGGCACTTATGATAGTAAAGTTCTTACATCAGAACCTTAAAACATTATAGAGAGGAACCCAACAACTCAACAATTTTCACATAATCAAGAGCAGGGAGGGAAAAAAGCAACCTTTTTTTAACTTACAAATTACTTAAGCAAAAGTCTTAAAGTACCTGACATTAATTTATCATCATTTCATCTTTTGATATTTAATGTACCCGCATCTAGCATCTGCCAACCTGCGTAGATGCAGCCTGCATTATCAGGCTATCAAGTTTCTTTAAAATACGAGTGATACATAGGGGAAATATAATGTATATATTATATTGAGCAAATGTCGTGGGGTAAAAGTGAAGGCTGACAGAAATATAAAAATACAGAACAGACACTTTAACAAAGTGTTATTCCTGTGTCACTAAGGCCAGAGAGCCCCACTAATGGAAAGACCGTTCCTGTTTGCACTTTACTTTTATATTTGCAGAAAAATTAGTTTTGAAACTGACCTAAACAGTTTCTGCCAAAGACTTTCTGACTCCAGTTGCACAAAAAATGACCCGTTATGTACATAATGAGATACACATAAACGAGTGCTGACTCAGTCACAGACCAACACCATGAGGCGAGATGCTGATGTGATTTGCCTTCAGGCTTCATCTGATTGCTTTTAAAATCTATAAATTCATACAGTGCTGTATTGTCAGGCTGCACATGCACAAACCATCGGCTGTTTCAAAGATGCAAAGAGACTTCAGAGGAAACAGCTGATGCACACTGCCATCTAGTGGCAAATACAACAGCCAAATCAGGCCTCACTGCTAATTCAACCTTCTGATAGGCTGCCACGATGGTTGAGAGCCTGAGACCAGTTAAATGCAGATGGCACATCTTGTCTTCATTTAGTTTGAATTTCTGATGAGAAATATTTTGACCTGTCAAAAAATTCTAACTTTTCTTCAAAGAGAAAGCTTTGTTAATCAATTTGTTTCTGTCTGGTATGAAACAAGAAGTGTTTGATTAAATGTGGTCCATTTCTTTGGTAATAGATAGATAGATAGTTACTTTATTAATCCCCAAGGGGAAATTATTTCGCTACAGCTGCATTTATAGATACGTACAGGAAAGAAATAAAATAACAGTAAAAAATATTAAATCTAAAAATGCACAGTATATACAATAAAATAGAATAAAATAAAATAGAATAATTAAATTAAAACTAACTAAACAATAGTGCAAAGTTTTTTGTTTTTTTTATATTTAAACAACCAAGAAAAACAGACAACGGTGTTATTGTTGTGTGATGGATTTTGCCAGAGGTGAGTTATTGTACAGTCTTATTGCAGTAATACACAGAGAATCAAATTGCCTCTGGAGTCATGCCACCTCATTTAAGCAAAGACACAGAAGTAGAAATTAGTGGAATTAGCTATGATGTGGTTCCTAATGACACAATGTGGCTGAACAAAAACTTTGTTTTAGCTTTGTTATACTATAAATTAGTTTGTTTTTGCACATGGCTTGTACTGTATATATTCATCCACTAAATTAATTACTGACACCAAGGCCACAGTATGTTGGCTCCAGTTTTAAATGTGTGCATTTTCAAACACAGAATCATTTGGAATTAAGCTATTAATGAAGCCTAAAATAAGCTCGTGGCAGCTGAAAGACTTCAAAATCCTTTCACAAATATTATCTACCATGTAGTGTTTCTTATCAGCCACTAGAGGCACTTATCGCATGCTTTCTGACCAAAGTTACTTTTCTATGTTTACAGCTGACTTTTTGAGTTTACTACATGCAGACTGGACAGACTCAGTCTGTAAAATCTATTCAGTCAAGGGAAGCAGGGGTTTAACCTGTAACTTTAGACGTCCACAACAACAGCTGTTAAAAGCCCTCTACTTGTTATATGCATAGAGACACTTGATGAAATTACATTCCCGTTAAGTTAGTCCTGTTGAAGTGGGAGTGCAAAGCAGATGCCCTATCGTTATTGTAATGTCAGAATAAATTCATATTAAGTAGGTGAGTGCGTATAATTGAGAGCATCCCAATGAGCTCAGGTACTCGGTGTCATTGTGAGAAAAGAACAGTGTATTCTTTTCAAAGTTATCCCTCTTTATATCAGCATATGAACAACCACATTATCTGTCAGCACACCTTAAATGTTATAAAGCAACCAGACAGTAAAGGTGTGTATTTCTCAACGAACAGTCTGCTCTCTCCACAAGTTATTTAGAAATGTAACATTTTACCACTCGATGTCCTGTCCACAACTTGGAGATGGTTTTGGGTCATGCTTATCCTCGATCCACAGTTGGATGCATTACAGAACCCCAGTGGTCTCAGCTCAAACAGCATGATATTGCATATTTTTTTCCAATTCCTCCCCTAACCCTTCGAGTTCACCGAGATTTTTTTTAATTTTTTTTTATCTCTGGTTAATTTGCTTCCTGGGAAAAGACTGTGACACTGTATGATTTTCTTTCATCCTAAATTCTTTGTCCCCAGGTTCAGTGCAACTATTCACATCTTTATTAATGTGACTTTTAAAACTGTTGCAACTGCTTTGTGCCCTCAATAATTCTCACATGACTGATTCTCAATCTCGTATGTTGAATCAAAAGAAAGCTTTTCAGACTGATTTTAACTGCAGCACAACGCTGAAAATGTAAAACGTCAGAATTTTGTTTTAATGTTTATTTAACAACTGTGACTACAAGTAGCAGAAATGTAAAAGTTGACTTTCATAGGGTTGTAAAAAGAATAAAAACAATGGGTCTACTAAAGTTATGAAAAACACATGAAAAGACATTGAGACAGGACCGAAACAAATGGTAGAAGATTAGAAAATGAATAGACAAAATAAGAACCCATTCTCGGTTCAAGCCGGTAAAGAGGGACATTTCTAACTGTAATGAGGAAAAACTGAATCAGCTTTTGGAAAAAAAAAATAAGGATTAGTTTGGCTGACTAACAACAACAACTACTGTTTGGTCACAAACAGCACAGTATGTGCTGTTTTTACAGTCTATGAATTTACAGCTCTGCTGCATCACTTTTCATTACCAGCAGGAAGGCTTATCTGGAAAGGAGCACTGAGAGCAGCCGTACTTTAACACGGTAACATTGTCAATCTCAGGACAAATGGAGCTTGACAAAAGTGGGGACTATAAACAGCTTTCAGACCATTGCCAGACGCACATACTCTGCATACAATATGATGAACCTGGTATATGTAGGTAGTTCATAGATTGCCAGCCAGCAGGGGGTAGTACAGCACTGTTTACAGAGCTAAATGGTCTGCAGGCAGACTATAGTTGGCATTAATGCAACTGCAACAGTGCCAACAGCAGCCAAAGGAAATTTACTGGTCATATTGGGGTAGTGGCAGAAAGTTTGAGACCGCTTCAGACATGTTAATCTCTTGTCTAAAGACATCCCAAGTAAGGAGACGAGTGTGATGAGATGAAAATATGCTTTTGGTTACAAAGAGGAGTTGAGCTCCAAGTCTGCTTCAAAACATTATTGGATCCTAAAGCTAACCAGTCATTGAGATTTGTCAATAATAACACACAGAAATAGAGTACTACATCTGAAATACAACAGATATCCTGTTTGGATGTCTGTTCGGGTGGGCTGTGCATGAGAAACAGTGAGTAATGTATATAGACATTGAAGTACAGGACACAGACATGATGATGAAGAGCCAAGCGTCTCTGTGCTTTATTCACCCTAATAAAGAGAAGCAGCTGCTCAGACTATTGAGAGAGAAAGATTTGAGGAGAAAAAAAAAGGGAACGAAAATTCAACCCCCTCCCTCCAGCAGCCTTCCTCATTCATCCACAGAGCATAGAGAAGGGGATTAGCTCACAAAGCGAGTGAATGAATATTAAACCTTATGGGAAAAGACACTCACTGGCTGGAACTCTCATGTCATCACAGCCAAGCAGAAAGGCTCAAACTATCAGACTCCGTTAACCTGCGCAAACTAGATCAATTAACAAGTCTTATTAGTATTTTTTTTTTTTAGATAAGGCATGTTTTTGCACTTTTCACCAGGCCAGTTTCACTTTCTTTTTCTTTTATCCCTGCTTCCAGTCAAAGGTTTTAAAGAAGATTCTTAAAACATGTCTCTGCTGGTATCTGTCCTTTTGAACTTTGCTGCATTTTTAACTAAAAAAGCTTTGACAAGATTTAGCCTTTTTTTGTGTGCCCTGACTCTACAGCCAAGACATCAGTCTGTACGTGGACTTAATCAAAAACCACAACTACTTCTATTAACTATAAACCAACTAATCATTTAAAATCATTTCTGAAGCAGAAATCAGTAAATACAGTGCTCGAAGCTTCTCAAATGTGAGTGGTGCACTTTGCTTTGGTCCAAAATCTTAACCACATTTAACAATTAATGAATTTATCAACAAACTGTCAACATCAGATGTCCTATTCTTTCTGATGTAGCTACAATATCAGCAGCATGGCAATAATAGTGAATAATATTTCATTCCTACAACTGACAATTTATTATTTCAGAAAAAGCTGTGTCCTGTGTGCAAAATGTTATGTCTCATAAAATCTGGTGACAGCTCATCTTGTATATTTGAAATACAGTTACAATTTAAGCAATTTTCTTTTGTGTGCAGCCTGATTTTTTTTTGTGTGCTGATTATTAAAAAGATAATAACTCTCCCTTATCAATTACTATGTTTATATCCAAGACTGACCTTAGTAGCTTTTATGTCTGTCAAGCTGGGAGAGCAGACATAAAAAGAGAAAAACAAAAAAGGATGAAACATACGGAGGACAGGACAAAAAGGCAGGACTCCTTACGCCAATAGCAAAGTCATCCAATGCATTCTCTCTACTTGTATGAGTGTGTGTGGTGTGTGTGTGGTGTGTGTGCGTGCATGTGTGTGTGCGTGTGTAAAATTCCTGGAGCTGACTGGACAGTGTTCTGGCCACAGGAATGCCGGCCATGATTCAGCACATTGCCTGCATGTTTAGGGGGATGACAGTGGCAGCCACTAGTGTCTAAAAATGAAAATGTTGAATCCTCAATCAACACCATTTCCTAGTGTTATACATCACATTACTCATACAATATTAGAGCTGGGTCATATGTTGACTTTTTAAAGGTACATCGATATATTTTCAAACAAGATACAAGATGAGACAACAGGTTGACGTTACATAACCTGCTTCTTCCATAAAGCTGCGCCGATGTTTACGTCTCTCACTTACTCTCAGCCCTGTACAAAATATGAACATCATTTCAGACATGTTGCAGATTAACAGTCAGATTACACAAAAAGTAGTGCTATAATGTCAGTGTAGGAAATTAAGGTGGGCAAAGGGGGAAAATACCCCAAGAAGTATCAGCATTCCCCTAAAAACTGTGATCGAGGGGCAAAAATTGCCTCCAAGATTGTGAAAAATGAATAAGAATTACAAGTTAAGGCCAGTAACCTAATCCTTGATGAGGCCATGATTTCTTTATTCATTTCATGAAATTTCTATTCGAGTCTCTAACACTAACTCCCACAACCAGCGCAGCTGTTCTACATATGTAACTCTTACAATATTGGATAGAGACCAAGAAATCCTGCCCCTGCAGTGATAAAGTTTTCAGACGATCTACTCACTTATAAATTATAAATGTAAGAGCTAAATAAAAGTATAGCTGGAACTGTCTCCTGCTTTCTTGCACACATAAGATGATACTCGAAACACATCTGCATGATTGCATACTTTTCTTTGGAACAACAATGTTATGCTTTTGATTTACTTCTGTTAGAGCAAGGTGGTGATTACTATGCTTTTGAATCTTTATATACTAATTACTGTTTCTTAAAAGTGCCCCCAAAATTTTGTAAATGCCCAAATTTTTTGATAGCAACAGTAGAATTTGTTCGCCAAACATTTTCAAAATTTCCCACACTATAATGTTGGATGTTACCGGGACCATGGCAAATACAAAAGCAGAACCCATTGTTCTGATTGTATTAAAACATTCCTTTTTTTTTTTTTTTTTTTTACAGAGATGTTATGCATATGGTGGTGTCGTTTATAATCTGACGGTTTGCCTAAAATCGTTTTATTTTAAAACAATATATTGCCTTGGTTATAGTTTTGCAATATATTGAATCCCCTGTATCATCATATGTATCGTATCTCAAGATTCCTACCAATACACAGCCCTTTAAAATAGAAAAAAAGTTTTGCTCTGGATGTCTCCGTCTCATGAGGATTTAAGTGTCAATATTATCCTGAATCAATTAGGAAGTAGAATCAGCACATTGCTGGTCAGAAAAATATGGATTTAGTTTTTTCATTAAAGAAACCAAAACAAAAGCAAACACATAACTCTTATAAACCCAGTAAGACTGGCTATTTTGAGTGAGATTAAATGAATGAGAGCACCGGTCATACACCAAACCAATCACTAAAATAATGAAATTGTAATGACAAGAGACGCTCCCCCCAAAAATAACACCCTCGGTGGAAACACTATAAATAAATAAATTATTTGGCGGGGATGTAACAGCTTCTGTATAATGTATAGGTACAAAAAGAAGCCCAATAATAACAGCAGGAGCTGTTTTTCATCAAGGTTAGTCTATCGTGTGTGTGTGTGTGTGTGTGTGTGTGTGTGTGTGTGTGTGTGTGTGTGTGTGTGTGTGTGTGTGTGAGTCTGTGTTCGGGGTGGGAGGGCAGTTTTCTCAGATGAAAGGAACACTAAAAACACAATCCATTATCCTCCATTACAGGCCATTAGTTTTCCCTACACACTCTTGAGTGAAACAATCCCGTTTATTGATGGAAAAATAAACCATCAGCAAGAAGGGAGGAGAGAAAACAAAATCAATGACGCATCTGCACAAGGCATACAAATAAGCAGCAGACAAAGACATGGAGTGATTTATAGACATCTGCGACTTAGTGGTTCATATTAACCTCTGTTATACCATCACACGCAAAAACACAATTTCCTTGTGCCATTTATGCGTTCACCGCTTGGTTAAAAAAAGACAGCAAATATTCAGTAGTGTATAGTTAGTCCTCCCTCTCTCTCCGCCCATACACTGCATGTTGGGGCTCTGCTGTGTTCTGGTGCTCTCTGGCTTGGTCTATGTGGTAGGAGTGGGGGAGGTGTCAGCAGCATAACAAACAACAATTGCTGTTTACTTTTAGTGAAACACTTTAGTGATGGGCAAACCAGAGCACTATAAAAAAAATTTAAAAAAGAAGAAAAAAAAAAAGCCATAGCTGCGCATTACAACAATATTTGTGCATTTGTTAGGATTTGTTATGGAGGAGATAATTCGTGATAGAGTGTGTTCTTGTTGCTGCTTAAAAAAAAAGCAGATATGTCCCAATTTAGCACCTGTGTGCATATTGAGTCAATGGCTTATTTCCACATTCACTTGGCAAAATAATCTGGACAATGTGGTTTAAAAATCTCAATACTTCCAAGGCTTGTAAATATTATTTTATAACAAACTTTTTTTTTCAATAATCTGGACTGGCCGACCTTTACTGGATGAATTTTTGTTTTGGATGTACCAGTGTCAGCATTATTATATAAATAATTTACAGACTCACATAGCTGTGAAAAGCACCCATTAAAACTCCCAAATGTCTTGTTTTGTCCCAAAATAAATGATCATCTTACGTTGAGATAAGGAAAAGTTGTAAATTCTCACATTTATGTAGCTGGAACCATTTAATGTGAAACATTTTTACTTGAATACTGACTTCATTTGTTTACATCATTTTACGGTGCAGTCATCATAAAGCAGTAAGTTAGTATACAGAAACAGCTTGGTTCCCCTAAATGTATTTTCTAGTTCTGCGGTATACAGTATGTGTAAAGCAGAAGTCAACTATCAATAAAGTCGCCCAGGCTGAAACAACCCAATATGTAAAGACAGTGGGTAAAAGAGTTGGGGTCAAGTGTTGCAAAGGGACCATGTGGACAATACAGATGCAGAGTTTTGTCAGATTGCACAAATAAATCCTAAAATGGGTGAGCGTTTCATAAAAAATAAAAACACAACAGGCAATGCTGCAGTGTGCCATATATGCACAAAAACATCTGTAATAGATCATGATATCTCTGTAACGAAAGAGACCAAGATAAGATGGTTTGGAGTTCAGCTCAGGACACTCTGAATGTTTACATCTGAGGATACGGCCATTAAAGTTTGGCTTGAGAAGACAATCAAACCCAGATGTGGCCAATGTTTGGAATAGTGAAATAATACAGACTGGAACATCTGGACCACAGGTCGGTCATAGACTTTGGTTACAACTTTCCCCAAGTCAATACTCATGCAAAACCACCAACAGGGCAGATAATGGTGAAGGAAATCGAGGGTGAACACAATGGGAGGATTTGTCAGAACTGGAACAGTGAGTGACTGCAGCCAGTCTGGTTCCATCTGGTCCAGTCTGCTATGTCCTCATTGGTCTGAATCAGCTTCACTAGACCTGAATATGAGTAGGGTTGGGTCAGCTTGGGTCACTTCCGTTGTGCGTTGTGAATTTGGGGGATCTCGTTGATCTCCACACAATGAGCATCAGGCCCAGCACACACCAGCCCCCTGCACTGCCAGGGGCAAGATTACATTCAAAACGGCCAGCAACAGAGATAGCCATCACGCTGCCAGCCAGCCCACATTCCCCTGAGCTTTCACACACTGAAACACAGATACACACCTAGGCCGTGTTCGGGATAACAATAGCTCTGCGTTTGAAAAAAATTAAATAAAATGCAGCCTTCTCATTCATTTCAATACCACTGTGTTGGCACAGCAGTGACTGGCAAAAAGATGTAATGCTTCTTTGGCTGAAAAGGTCATATCTATTTCAACTTTTTCCACAGTGCACTAAATCATCTCCTGCACTGTGTTGGCCAGTCAAATACCTGCACGTATAGATTTACAAATACTGAAGGAAGACACCACCAACAAGGCCCCATGTGTTTTTGTAATCATAGAGCTGTTTTCTATAAGAACAACCCTAAATACTTTTAATACTGTGCGCACTTTTTCGTATTGAATGCTGTTGATGTCTGAGACAAGTAGAAAAAAAAAAAAAAAAAAAAAAAAATATATATATATATATCTCGCTGCCTGCCAAAAACAGTGCACATTTTATTTATCTGAAAAAAATTCAAAACAAACATACATTTGCAGCAAAGCCAACAGCCAATACCTAGTGGTGAGATTCTTAGTCTTTGTACTTAACGTGTGTACTGTACATGTGCAGTATTTAAGTGCAATAATCTAAACCTTCCTCTCTTCATTAAAAGCCAGAATAACTGTCAATTAAAGTGCCACTTTATAATACAATTATTATTACATGGAGAGAAAGCTGAATAAAAACAGATGTTGCCATTTTCCTGTTTGAAAAAACACAATGAGAAGCTCAAAATCATGCCTAAATACAGTCTTCATAGCCAGATCTCACCATGACACGTCAGCATCCCTTCATAATAATGAACAAAACTAACGGTAATGAAAATAAGAAAACGTTATAGTATTTCGGTCCAGTACTCAGGTCCTAAGCTAGCTAGCTAATTGTGCTAATCTTCACGGTGTGAAATAAGACCTAAAATACAGCACCTCCATCTGCACAACAACCACATCGTCACAAACAGTAAAAATACATGAATGTGGTAGCCTGTGTTTTACCTCGTTAGACTACCTGCCCCCACATGTAGTCACATTTTGCTCATACTATTAAACGTTTGACACTTTATTCTAAATCACCATTAATGACCAATAAACCCCAACAGTCAATCAGCAGCAGCAGCGACCCACACACATCCAGACAGCCCACCCGTCTCGAACACATCCCATTAATGACTTGTCAGCAGAGATAGATAGCAAATGTACAACTGAAACCCTCTCGCACAGAGAGGCACACATGAACTGACACTCTGAAGAGACCCTGATATTCATATATATATATATATATATATATATATGAATATGAATATATATATATGAATATATATATATATGAATATATATACATGTGCCATAAGAGATGATTGATGAGGGCAGCATCCTCGCACACATTAAAACCTGAAAATATGTCAATAGGACAGAGGAGACCACAGGAACCGATATGGCACACAGATATCCAGACATCCAGAGCACACTTGTAAATATATTCCTACCACACACACAGCTCCCTGAATACTTGGGCCATGCTATTTATGTTAATTGGTTGGGTATTTATTTATAATTTGTACAATAAATACATGTTTAAAATAATTTGTGTCTCCTGTATTTTTTTTTTTTTTAGTGGGCCACAGCTATTTAATGTTTGTGGCCTATTATACGTTAGCAGCCTACTGAATAAAGCAGAACGACACAACAACGGTGTTGACAATATGCACACTTCAATATTTGTTTATTCACTGCAAGTTATACCATCATGGCGATATTGAACATCACAATTGCACATCCCAGACTTTCTTCATATTGTGCAGGCCTAGTCTGTAGCTGCTAAAATTTTAGCCTGGTCTTTGAATGAGGGTGAATGAGCTTGATTGGCACATGCCTTCACTGAGTCTTCACAAGTGTGCATGAATGATTGTGCGTTTGCATCAGCTGATCTGAGTTTGCTCTACATTTTGTCAATGAGGCGTCACTTGTTAAGACTGCCAGAAAAATCTGTGAGAAAACACGACCTACAGCAGGCCCTGTCAACCACCACTACTACTCTGACAGCAGGTAAAAGGACAGGAGCTTGAGCCGTGAGAATAATTAACAGAGACAATCTTCTTGCTCGTAACAAGGGCTTTAGTTTGGCCCGAATGCTGCTGATCATCAAAGACAATAATCCAACTGATCCCACATAGATTTCACATTCCTCAGAGTTAAACATCATGTGATAACAGTGGCCATCCTTCAGTAGCCATCAAACTGACCCGTAAAAGACAGACTGAAACAAACCCACCATCATTACATTCACGTTACCTTCTACATTCCCAGTAATCAGCTCTGATTAGTTTCTCCTCTCTGCTGGTTGAGTGTAACTCAGGTATGCTAAACATCCTCAAAGCTGATAGCGTAAAGGTTAAGGTAATACTTAAATTTTCAGAAGTCAGGGGGAAAAAAAAGGCTTAGGAGTGACTGAAATGTGGGCAATTTCTTGCAACTGCAAGGTGATTAAAATTCCTGTCTAACCTCAAAATGAGTTCTTAAAACTTATCGGGAGGGCATTCCAGAGGATTTCCAGTTTCTTCATATCAGAAAGAGTACGAAGGAGCAGTTAGTAAAATCAATAAGCTTTTAGGAAGAAAAAAGGAGTTGTGCACTTTACTTTTCATGTCACCAATGAATCTTCCTCATGAGGTCATTCAGGGATAGAAAGAGCAATGTTGAAGTTTCATCTATCGAACAAGACAATTTGGTCAATATGCAGCTACACGTGCAACTGCCTGCCTTATTTGATCACTAATTAAATAATCAAGCAACTGTCGCCGTGATTCCTGCTTTTCAACAACAAATGTGCTGAGGGAGTGTGAACACTAAACTGTACACCCAGCAGAAATTGTGCCCTATGAGGCAGACAGCCGGGATTCAAGTAAGCGGGCAGACGAGGTAAAATGTCGAATCACTGCAGCCACTTGATAAAGACGAGCGACGTCACATCCAGCCGAGCGTCGCGCTGTGTCCCGCTGACAGAGGAGAGGCAGAACGGAGCAGCTTGGCCACTGTCGCCTAGTTATCTATGATAACAATAACACTTTTCTTCACTCACAGCTGCTGCTGCTGCTGCTGCAGCAATGAGACCATTCAGCTTCAAACAGACTCCCAAAGCTGTTAGGTTACAAAACACCCATTTAAAAAGGACGTTCCTCCACAATCTACTTTGATTCCAGACTTGTGCTAAAGTTGTTGTTGCCTGCACTTGTGTTGAAACTCAACAGAATAAATCAAATAAATATAAACAGAACAGAAAGAAAAATGATGAAATAAAGTTTCTTACCCATCCTCCTCTCCATCGACAGTCTTGAGACCAGCTGGTGCAGTTAAGGCACTGGCGGTGGCGGCGATGCCCTCAGTTTCCTGACTCTGGCCAGCGTTGGATCCAAATACAGCCTCCCCCCCGGACAGCTTGGGCAGCCCCAACAGAGCCGACTGATGCTGGAGGAGCAGCCGCTGGGCATCCTGCAGCTGAGTGGTGGTGAAGGTGGGCAGACTAGCATAAAGGGCACTGGCCTGGGCAGCATGAGCCAGGGCCTGGGCGGTGCTGTGGTCCTGGGTCAAGCTGACAGAAGATGGCTGACTGTGGGGAACACCCTGGGGGGGCATCCGGCCACTGTTCCCAGTGTTGTGGGTTTGGGCTTGAGCCTGATGATCACTCTGAGGGTTGGGAGGAGGCACACTTGATGCAGATGCTTGGCTCTGGAGGACCTTCGTGGGCATCTGGCTGCTCAGGCCTGGGTTTTGGGTTTGTGTTGTGAGTGACTGGGGCTTTTGCTGCTGGCAGTCCAGATGGCTTGGGTGGCTCTGTGGCTGCTGGCCAAGACCTGCAACACCAACATGGGAGGGCATACTGGAGGCGGTGGCCTGAAGAGAGAGGGGCTGTGAGTGAAGGAGCGCCTGTGACTGCTGAAGGCCTGCCATCATCTGGCCATTCGCTGGCCCAGAAGGTGCTGATCCAGCTTGGTTGGGAAGAGGTTGAGAAGCAGCAGTCAGAGGGATGCCTTGCTGTGGCTGGGTGTACTCAGGTGGCCTCATGGGCACTGTGGATCCTTGAGGGGTAGCAGCTGATTGCTGTGGGAGGGCACCGTAGCCTAAATTCTGCTGCTGAACACCCACAAGGCCCTGGGAGGAGCCTGTGGATTGGTTAGCAACTGCCTGGGCATAGGTGAGCTGCTGCTGGGGCACAGCGGGCGTAGGGGGTCCAATGGTGGTCTGGTGGCCTGACATGGGTGCAGGCTGATTCATGTTTGCAGGAGCTGAGGGGGCCACAGTAGTCTTCACGTGTGGATGGTTGATATCCTGGGCATGCATGTGAGGTTGGGTTTGACAGATTCCCATGCTTAAACCACTGGGGAGGATTCCTTGAAAGCCCTGAGGAGGGGAAGCATAATCCTGGGCATGCTGGGGTACCGACGGTCCGCCAGCCTCTCCACTGCACACGCTCTCGACATAATGGCTCAATGTACTCATAGTACTACTCACAGAACTACCACTTGTGCTTTCCCTCTCTGAGGCCCCAGCAAAGCTCTCGGAGACAAGCTGACGTATGTTGAGAGACCCAGTATCAGACACAGAGGAAGAGGGAGCAGGGGCTGGCGTCTCCTTGTCATAAAACTCGGTGCATGTCCATCTGCCCTTCCTGAAGGGCTCAGAGCTGGAGTCCAGCTTCACCACCCTGAAGCGAGAACTGGTGGTCGCCACAGCAGGGGCTGGAGCAGATGATATAGGAGCTGAGGCCACGGCTGTAACGGAAGCGCTCGCAGGCTGCAGCACAGCTGATCCAACTCTTCCCTGGATCCCGGCGGGAAGTCCCATGCCTCCAGAGCCACTGACTGCAGCAGCAGAAGTTGCCGTAGTCATAGGGATGTTGGAGTTGATGTTTTGGTGTTGTTGGATCATGTTGACGTTAGCGGTGGTCATATGGGTGCCCCCAGTTGGAACAGCACCACCTCCACTCCCCACACTGCTGCTAATCACATTCAGAGGAAAGCCACCACCGCTGCCGCTGCCGCTGCTGCTAGCACTCGTGCTGATCCCCCCTCTCACAGGCACGTTGGCAGAGCTCAATTTATTCACATTACTAACACCGCTGGTCTGGGGATTAACTACGCTAACGGTAGTGCCCGTAGCAGAACTGTGCATTCCAGGGACAGATCCTGGGGCCACAACGCCCACAGGCTGAGCGACCCCACTCGGAGGGCCGGCCTGGGGAACATTCTCTTGAGGGCCCCCCACGTTAGAAGGCATTTTCTGGGCGACACAGGGTGAAGCTCCAGAAGTGAGGGCAGACGAGGTGCTCCCAGGCCCGGAGGACAGGAGGTAGACCGGGGCATGGTTAGGATGGTGATGGTGCACAGTCCCGTTCACCATGGCCCCGCCGTGCTGCTGCGCCTGGCTCAGGGCGTGGGGGTGCGAGGGCTGGTTGGGGGAGACGGCTCCAGGGGTCTCCGCCTCGTGGAAATTATTCAGGGTCTCCTCTGAAGAGCTTCTCTCCGCTCCGCCTACGTCATTAGCTCGGGAGAGGGACACGTCCAGAATTTCAGAAGAGGACAGATCCTCCGTGTGGGACTCGTCCAAGTCGTCGTAGCTCTCCGTGTCCTCCGCGATACTGTTATTGGTGCTGACGGATATCTGCGCCGGAGTCACACTCGTGATCTGGAAGCCGCTCTTCTTTTTCATCTGAGCTCCGGTGGGCTGCGCGGGCTGGGGGTGCAGATTCAGGCTGTGGGGCGGAGGGTGATGGGGACCCGGGGAGGATGAGCCGGCAGGAGGCTGGCACTGGATCAACAGGGAGGCTTGGTAATCATCGGCGGAGACGTGGCTGTTATTGACCACCGGGTTTGCCGGCGTTGACAGCGCGGAGGCGCTCCCCCCGCTGCTCCCCCTCCGGTGAAAGACAGCCGGATGCGCCATCTTCCTGACACCGCCGGAGTCTCCCGCAGGGTCCGGATGATGCATGTCGAGGGGCTCCGGGCGGTACTCGGTCTCTGACAGTATGCTGATAAGGTCGCAGGTCGTTAACGGCGCCGTTTTGACAAAAACTCAAAAACGCCCCAACACGATCAAAAACACACACACAAAAAAAAATACGTGAACCAAACGCCGTGTCTCAAAATACCGGGCAGGGCTGTTGCCGATATTTACAGCCTCTTCGTGCACGGAGGGTGGGGGGGGGTTGATGTTTTCCTGTAAACAGTTAGCGAGGCAAAAAAAAAAAGGAGGCTAGTAGCCGCTTGCTAGCGAGCTAACGTCAGCTGATGCCGGTGAACCGCCACCGTTATCCGCCTTTTATTAAACGGATGCTAACACGCCGTGTGCTCCGTCATCGGATGCCGCGTCGCGACGAACACACACGAAGTTCACGCCAAAAAAAAAAAAAAAAAAAAAAAACACCCACAAAAAAAACAAAACAACAATAAGATGCTGAGGAAGTTAGCGCGGTGTTCAAAGCTAGAGGAGTAAACGTCAGCTAGCTAGCTGCCAGTCTCCATCACCGGCTAGCTAAGCGCACACACACACACGAGAGAGAGAGAGAGAGAGAGAGAGACGTTTTTAAAACTGCTGAGTTTTCTCACAGGAAAGAAAAACAAACAAAAAAACGAAAATAAAGCAACCTTTTCAATCCGGTGCAAAAAAACAAAAAAACAAAAACAAAAACAAAAAAAAGCGCTTAATAGCGGCGCGCGGAGATTAAATCCATTCCGCCGAGGAGTCCTCGTTTTGGGGTCTTTCGGTTTTGCTGTATCACTGGTCCTCCCCCAGCGGTGGCGTCGTTCAGTGTGGAGCCTCCCGCACCGCTGCTGTGGCTCTGGGCTTGTGACGGGACCGGAGGGGAGGGGTGCTCCGTAAATATGGCGACCGCGCATGGTCTCTGCTGCCAGACATAAAGCAGTCTGGGAGAGGCGGCGACTGAGCCCGACGTCAACATCGACGAAAGGCGCCGGAAAGAGCCGAAGCGAGGGGGGGGGGGGGGAGGGGAGGAGGGGGGAGGGGAGGGGAGGGGACGTCATCACGATATTTGATGTCTTTTTTTTTTTCTTTTTCTTTTTTTCTATTGACGTGAGGAAAACTTTATTGTATTTGATTGAAATCAGCTTTTTTTACATACTTTAAAAAAAAAACAAATTTAAAAAAAAAGTGGTGCATTCTAACGTTCATACAAACGAGCCAATGATGCAATAAAGGGTCTAAAATTACTATTTTAAAGACTCTATAGAAAATAATAATGCATCAACTAAAAGGGATAGTTCTCCAAAAATGATTACTTTTATGTCTATTATTGTGTACTTGACTAAACAGTTCGACTCATTTAATTGTTTACATCGTGATGTTTCTACTATGTTTGCTACTACTCTTTTAAATAGGTTAAGAGCTCTGAAGATGTGATGTGCCTTGATTCTGATGCTCAATTGTGTTTGTATATAGATAAAAATATTAACTAATATATATATATATATTATATATATATATATATTATATATATCATATAATATATATATAATATATATAAAATATATATATATTAACTAATATATATATATATATATATTCAATTCAATTAGCAGGTATATATATAGATATATATAGATATATATATATCTATATATATATCTATATATATATATATAATATATAATAGTTAATATATATATATATATTATATATATAAATATATATATATAAATATATATATACCTGCTAATTGAATTCACAATATGCAGTAGAAGTTTAGTATATGATAATCCTGGGATACATGTTTATCCCTGCGGATAATGTAAAGTAATGAAACAATTACCCAATGAAAAATAGGACACAAATCATAGGCGGTGTAAACATTTGTTGTGGATTGAGCAAAACATCATCACAACAGTGTTTTCTGAAACAAAGGTGGACAGAGAGCTGCTAGATCCCTCTGCAGACACAGGTGTTAGCTACACTGAAGGATTATTCTACACACAGGTACTGTTTGGGGCCTCTCTCTCTCTCTCTCTTTCTTTCTCTCTCTCTCTCTCTCTCTCTCTCTCTCTCTCTCTCTCTCTCTCTCTCTCTTTCTCTCTCTCTCTCTCTCTCCTGTGTTTTAGAGAGAGAGAGGCTGAGAGAAATGCACATTTGTTGGTGGTTAATGTTGTCTCTGCAGGTCAATGAACTCTGGTGTTAAAGTAGTCAAGCATCTCTATTTTCTGGGTTCTGGTCTTTTCTGTTCATCACTGGATATTTAGATCCAGTTCTAATGCAAACCCCTTTGAATTAATGCCTTCTCTGAAGCTCTGCAGCCAAAAGACTTAAAAGACATATGGAAACTAAATTCAATCAGCAAATATAAATGATTATAGTTTGAATTTTTACTTGTTCAACCCAAGCGTCATAGTAAAATCACTTTATCTGAACACATTTTCGGCTTAATCACTCAATATCTGACTAAATATGCAGATGCTTTAATGCAGGTGCACCTGATGGTCTTTGTTAAAATATCTTAACATGAAAATATAAGATTTGCGTTTGCCAAATTTTGCAAAAGAAAAGAAGACGGATTAAAAAAAAAACAGGGAGGGAAAGAAAGAGAGAGAGCATGATTAGAGGTACTAATAGAGAGGAAGGACAGAGCCATGGTTAGTGAAGGGGGACCGAGGAGCGAGAAGAGAAGCAGAGATGGACTGTCGGGAGAGCAGACAGGCTATATCCATCGATACAAATGATAGAGGACAAGAGACAGCAGGAGCCTATTGCAGTGTAAGCGTCTGGTGCTGTCAGCAGCTTTAAATCACCCTGGCACTCCACAACAAAAAAACACAGCACTATTGTGCTGCCGCTCCAACAATAATGAACAATTTTAACTCTGAACTCTGCATTCATTTTGTAAACACTCTGTTCTGTTCTGAGAGAAAGTAACACTTCACATTATTTTCACGTAAAGAAGAAACTATTTTATGTTCCCTACAGCTGATTGAAAGACATCCAGCTGTTGGATGTGCCTGACTGGGTAGTTGGGGGAGCGGTAGGTCAGGAAGAACAAAGGTTGGTTATTACTTTTTGGCGGGTCAGTACCTGACTCCTTCTGTCTACATGTCTCAGAGCAAGATTAATTGCTGTATTGTAATGTCTTAGCATAAGCATAAGTAGCAACCAAGAAACCATGTTATTACTGTCCATTGTGGTTGCAACAGGCAATTTTCAAAAGAAAGTTCCCACAAAAGTTGTCTAAAAAAGGTTTCCTGCTTTTATAACTCTGTAAAGAATCATAGTTCTGAACTGAAGAATTTTGGATGAGTATGAAAAATCTTCAAGAAATTCAGGCATGTTCAGTTGCCTTTGGATAACACTGTTTATATGCACCACATTCATTGATTACACAAAATTAAACAGAAGTATAGATTTTTTTTTGATCTCTTGCTATGAATCACCAAAGTTTTAAAACATTACAATTTCCTCTTTTTTTTTTCAAAAGACAAATTTCTTTTAGATTAATGACACTTAAATTCATTCTGAAGTTATTTTGATTATCAGTTTGTGGTCAGGTTTATTCTTAACGTATGTTCACACACTCCAATCATTTTATTTACTGCTCTAATTTTCTCTTGTGTTTAAGCTTATCGGATTGTTTTAGTTCTATTTCATTATGTGCAACACTTTGGTCAACTTGTAGTTTTTAAATGTGTTTTATATATTTAAATCTGACTTAATTTGGCACATGAAAGGACATGAAATGATTCCAGCTGTGAGTATTCACTGTCAGCATATGAACATGCAGGGCCAAAACAAAATAATAGAGAGCTATATTGTCATGTTCAAATCAGACCAATAGTAGGATGAAAGGTTTCATCTTTGATTAACAAGTGATTTCTGAGAGATGCCAATCAAAAGCAAAGTGGGACTGCAAATACATACGGTTACTCCAGTACTGCTGTGAGGTATGTTGTACATTAATTGATATAATTTATAAGTATTGCACAATGTTGTTTTACATAGTTACAAACCACTCCATATGCGTTTACGCCACACATTTATGTAACAGCCATATTAATAGCTACAAGACTTAACATAGAAAACATATGATGACATTTGAAATTTGCGTGCCCCACTGAGATACCCAACTGTATGAAACTACAATATCTCTCAAAACTGTCTATAACTACAACCTCGTTCAGTCTACTCAAGCAGCAAGTAATTATTACTCCACTGTAAATATATTCTGCCATTGACCGCTGAAATAAAAGTTTTGAGCACCGATGCATAGATCCTTCAAAGCGGAGCTGTGACGATGGTGGTGAAACCAACCTAACACTCTTGAAATAACAGCAGCTCTTGGCCGTGGAGAACATTGGAGCATGCCCAGCGATGCGGGGCAGAGTGTCTGTGTCTCTGTCTGGGGCTTGTGTCCACTGAACCTCCCTGCTCTGAATGGTGATGTTTAAATATCCAGGACCGCCACACTCATTCACGAGCCTTCTTTCCCACACTGCTGCATTTCACTGTGCCGCCTGCATACCTCACTACGAGTTTACACCATCACTTCAACCAAAAAAAAATAAATATATATATATATATTTTTTGTTGTTGTTGTTGTTGTTTTGGTCTTCAGGTTGGATGAAGGTAAAGGCCCAAAGACATGTTCGTTCAGCACACTCACGTAAAACATCTTCAGACATTTTTAAAAGCAAGATTCTGGAGTTTGATCTCTTACCGTCTTGTCATTGATATTCAGGCACTAACAAAGCAACTGGCTACTTCAGTCGTATTAGTTAACACTGTGAAATACAATAGCAGATAGCTTCTTTTATACAGGACCAGAGTATGAGGATAGGCAGTGAATGTATGTTTTATAAACGTGAATCAATCTTCAATAGGAGCAAGTAGGTTACCTTTAAGGCAATAAGGTGTGACAAAAATCTGGATTACAGGTTGTTACTGTGTTAAAAAGACATATTACAAAAATGGTTGTTTATTCCTTATTGCATTGACAGCATACAGTCAACACAATGAATTAAACAAAGCAGTAACCTTAGATCTGCATGCCTGAGTGACGAGTGAAAGGGAAACGTGAGAGCTGCCCATGGAAATACTGTATTTAATAATGAAGGAGAGTCTGAGATGGCACAGACTCACATTCAAGTGCACTCAAAACAATGCTTTGTATATCTAATTTAACTCACAGGACCATGTTGGCAGGAGGCAAGGAGAAGTGTTTGTCAGACAGTTTGTAAAAATGTTAATATTTCCAAGTGAAAGTATTCCAGTGCTTTTATAGTATTTAGCCTTTGATGACAGGTGATGTAAAAATTTGTGAGAATTGATGTCATTTAAAATGTAAATCTTTTTTTTTTAGACTCGTTATCATGGTCACAGTTGCCAAAATTAGTGGCAAAAATATAATTGTTAAACAAGCAGACATGTCTCTTTTTTCATGTGGTGGTAACTTTGTATTTTATTTATGTTTTAATTTGTTTTGATTCTGATTATATATTCAGAAGTGGGTACTTTTGATTAAACATATCAGACTAGTATCAGGAAACCAGTGTTAGAAATTCTTGACAATTAGGTGTCCCAATAATATAAATAGTTATTGTTCCTTTTGAAAGTTATAATAAACGATAAGGTCTTTGATTATAGCACCCCCATCAGGCCAATCAGGGTATTTGTGTGAAAATATATCAGCAAAGTTTCATACACAGAAACACTGTTTAGATATCAGAAATGTTAAACAATATGTTTGTAGTTGTATCTGTCCTATTATCTGAAGTTGCAGCATTTGTATGCTGCTACTACCAGATTAGAAATGTACTGAGTGAGAGAACAGCATCTGTGAACAACATGCACACTGTAGAAATATAAAACACCCCCCACAGCTTGACATGAAATCTGCTAGATGACCTGACACCTCATAAAAGTGTTTACTGATTGCTTCAGAGGCATTACTTTCCCATCTGGGGGAGCCACACTCCAGTGTGAAGGAGTGTGTAAAGATATAGCTCTAAATTCTCAAGGGCAGTGTCACATTATAAACCCAACCCAGTCACATAATCTGGGAAAGAAATCATCTTTACAGATACACATAATCAGTGGCGCCTTTTTAAAAACACTTATCAAGAGCAGCTACATCAGTTCACTATTCAATGTCAAATCAGGGCTGAAGAGATGGTTTGACGTTTCAAATACTGTTTTATGTAAATCACTGCATGGAATTATCTCGCTGTAAAGCACTTTGAGCTGCATTTCACGTTGTGTAAAGAACAATAGTTTATTTCAGTGGCCAGCAGATGATCAGAATACCTTTGGGATGTGAGAATTAGGAGATTTGCATCTGGACTACAAGACCTGAAAATCTGTTTAAACGTATACAATGCAATAAAACTAACACCATTAGTGTTCATATTTAACATAAATATTACATTATAAATATTGTAGCTGAAGCCTTAAATCTCTTTGCAAAGTATCTCTGTTTCATTTTCTTCTTGGCTTCCTATTCTAAAGGCTGCATCTGCCCAACAGGGGCTGCCATGGCAACAGCCTTTCAGCCTACTGTGAGCACTTACTGTAGAAATTATAACAATCGTGCTTTATATTACATTTATGCCAAATCATGTTAGGCTCTGGAGAAATTCTCATTTAGGTGATAAATTAGGCAATTAATATTAATGCTTTTCATCATGTGAGGGTCAGGGTCTGTCGATGGACACATTTTAGAATAAATTAGAGCACAGGGATTTTATTCTGTGGTTTATTTATCATCCTCATCTTTCGCTGAAATATATCCAGACTGTGGGCAAAAATGCCAACCTCAAAGTGACAATGACCTTGAGGAGAAAGCCAAAACCAGCAGCCAGCCGCTGCCAAGTTAATTTTATCTCTGATGAAAAGGGATGTCTGAACCTTTCAACCAGCAGAGGACAGACAGAGGATTGCAGGAGTTTCAGAGTTTTGAACTTGTGTAATAAGAGGAAGTGAGACTTAGGGTTTGTTGTGTATCACACACACACACACACACACACACACACACACACACACACACACACACACACACACACTTTCAACACATTCCAATGAAGCTGATAAACTGCGTCCTGCAGCTTTGGAGCATCTGTTATAGTGTCTCGATGCAGATGAGAGCTTTCACTGTGTTAAGCCTGATGTGAATGTGCTGACGGCTGGTCAGCTGACGGAGGTAAGTTTGAGTGAAATCTTTGTGCTGCAGTGTTTGCCTGTTTGTTCCAGGTCACACTGCTGAGAGATAAATTTGGGGCACAGGAAGTTATATAGCTCCCAATTTATACACCAGGGCCAAACTGGCTGCCTCTTGTGACCAAAAGTATTGACCAAGAAAAATACATACATGGAGGTCTTTCAGTAAACTGTGTGGGTGCACAAGCTGCACAAGAATTTTAATACAAATGAAGATAAAAAGGCTGAAATCTGATCACAGGTAGCAGCTTCTCAGGGTGTTAGAATAGCTGCTGATTATGCTACTGATATTACCTCACTTTAATGTGAACAGTACATTGTAAAGCTCACTAAGTGTCCTAAACAATTTCTGGGGAGCATTAAAGTACATGTTCATTTTCATGTTTTTACCTCTTTCTACTCTGATAGGGTCACATTAAATATTAGAATTCATCCTCTGGGGACCATCAATATTCATGCCATGCTTCACCTACGTTGCTCTGGCCAACGTTTTGTGTAAAATAGCAGTGGCCAGCTGACATTTCCATCCTTGGCTCGGGTGTGTCAAAGATTACACAATGTTTGTCACCATGTTTTAAAATGAAAGTGGTGACAACTTGCAAGAAAGAAGTAACTGTACAACTTCAGACATTGGTGCCTTCTGTGTAAGACTGGAACGAATCTGTTTAAATGGAACATCATGTGGAACAGAAAAACCTTCGAGGCCAGTGGAGTCAAAATGAATAAATCTGTATAAATGTTGTTGATGTTATTTTACTCATTCAGTCATTCATTCCTCTGGTCATTCATTCATTCAGTACCACCATTTCCAGTTCTAGTTGTTGTCCACAAGATGGCAATACATACAAATGAGCTGCAGTTGTGAAAGCTGAATGCCTCCTTATCCAAAACTAAATTAAAGATACAAATAAAGGTGCTGTTTCATAGATAAGCCTTGTCTCTCTGTGTGTGTCTCTGATCTTTGTCAATGATTCACAATGGCACGAACTTCAGAAATGAGAAAGTGTTCTAATTTGTCGAGAAATGATTCTGATTTAGACGTAGACAAAGGATCTACTGAGATTGGCTGCTTGTTGCCATAAACCAGAACAAGAAACTTAATATTAAGTAATAGGGACACAAAGTATGTGTTGTTATATATTCTTGTTGCTATATATTTCTGTCTTATTTATATTTCCTGCAAGTTGAAGTAGTGCAGTCTGCATTAATTACATGCAAATTGCACTCCAATAATTCACTTTAATGACCTTGAAAGCTAATCTTGATTTACTCTGGTCTCAAGTTCTACATGTGTAAATCATTTAGTGAAATAATTAGGGCAGAGCTGAACTGGCCTACCTATGATCCATAACAGCAGTGACTTCAATTGAAAGAGGTCATATTTGGGCAACCTAAGTTTTAAAAAGAAGGCATCACACGTTGTGAAAGAAGTATAAGTGTGCAAAGACTTCCCCACTCTGTAGCCCCAAACCTACGTAATGTGAAAAATGAAGTAGTGCAAGAAACAATCTTCATGAAAGGTTTGAGGCTATATGGATTCTGTTATATGTTAAAGGTTACATCTGGTAGTCTAATTTATTTGTGAGAATTTGTGGTTTTAAATTCAGATAATCAAACCATAAACTAATCAAATTTTTCTTAGCCCAAATTCAATTCAAGTCCTCTTTATAACTGTCATGATGCAGGTATAACCCAGAACTGATCCGCAGTTCTGCAACATCAAGCTCAGATGTCACTGAACAAAACTTCACATCCATATACAAGTACCTGCCAATGGCTAGAAATGTTGACATCTATGTCACTGATAATGTAAATATGGAAAATGTGAAAACATATCTAAGTTTTCTGTAATTCAGGTTTACACATTATATTACCACCATCCGACAGGAGGTCATCTCCGCAGGTGCTGCTGTAGGACTGAATGAAGACTTGCAGGTTTCCTCTCGTTCCACGTGGTGATGCTGCCAATCTCTGTTAAAGCTCACACAGGGAGACAAAAGTTGAAATGGCTTTTTATCAAAATAGATCAAATATACGCTTCTAAAATAATGATAAATGAAACAAGGCCAGAGCTTAAAGATACTGATGAAATGTGATCATTAAATGTGAAATATTTTGTGACTTATAGAAAACAGACATTAAAAAACAAGAAATCAAACATCTCTGTGTTCAGTTTTAGTGTTGTTGGGTATCGAATATATTTTGTCATTAACATTTTAGTTTTGGCAGTACCTGTTTATTCATCAGTAAATCTTGAATGCCAATTGACTTGTTGATTTGTTGGTTCAATCTAAACACACTGCATCGTTTATAATTTTTTTACTACATGTAGTAAGCACTTTGTTCAATGGTTGCACACAGTGGGACTGTAAGAAACAATTGTGCGTTCCATCTATATGTTATATAGTGGATTGACATTAAAGAAGTTGAAGTTGACCATTTGGTCTTCCCTGTTGTTGGACATTTATTTTCAATTCTATTTTTTTTATTATTATTATTATTGAAAAGGAACATATCAACAGGACATGTATCTGTAATTCCAATCTATCAATAAATATCACCAGGTCATTTGATGGTTGTGGTCGTTTTAGAGGTTAGAAGTTGCGTTGAGGTCTTCTGGCAACATGACAGTCTGAAGTACTTTTTTTTTTAACCTGAATTATGATTAGGTTATGTTTTTAACTGCAGGTGTAATAGCAATACCATATATGATTGATTCATGGTCTGACCTAAAAACAAGACTTTGAGGCAAAAATTAGCTGTTGGAGCCCTTTTAACTTTTTCAACCTTTCCCCTATTGAACTTCATTAAACATATGCACAATCATAAAATTTTTATCTAAAATTATGACAGTCTGGACAGAGTTTCTTCTTAAAATCAGGATCACTGCTGCTCAATGTGATTGTCCTGCTGATGTGATGTCATGTCATGTAGCTTTAATCGGCAGTTTGCAGATCACAAAATCACGCATTCCTGTGACTATTGTCCCCGACTTGTCGTCACTGTTTTTTAAAAAAAAATACTTTCCCCCAACTTCTCCATGATAAACAAAACATTTGAAGAGCAGTCGTACACTTATCAAACTTTTATGAGCTGCAAATCCGTCCACGTGAGCTTCAAGATTAGAATTCACATTGTAACAACTCTGAATAGATAAACCCTTGTTAGATTTATAAAAAAAACAAAAACATTTTGGTAAATTTGAATCCATATATTTCTCTCTTGAACAGCACAGGCAGACTAATGCTCGCTGTTATAGCAAGCTACTAACTATCGCATCCTTTCTACATCAGCTACAGTTAATTAAGTTCAGCTGCTTCATGGCCAAGAGCAAAAGGAGACATTACGCCCATTTGAAAGCCTTGACACTGATTATGTTAGTTTTTAAACTGATTTAAAAATTATTTTTATTAGTGTTAAAAGCACTATTCATGGCCATGACCAGATGACCTTTCAGATAAGCTTGTCATGAACCAGGAAAGCCCCTCAGATCTTTCTGCTCTTCACATTAAAGTTCACATTAAGTTGTTCCCCAAAGCAGAACAAAAAACATTCAGTAATGCTGCCCTCACTTACACTCCAAGAACAGCCTTCCAGAGGATCTGAGAGGATCTGAAAACACTAATATCTTTAAATGTTAACTACAAACTCATCTGTTCACCCATCTGTTAGAATTTCATATTCGTAGCATACTTATCATCAATATCATTTCTTTGATTAAAATTTTACTGTTTCTCTAAAAAAACAACTAATTTTTATTGCTCGAGTTTTATCTTTTATTATTTAGCTATTATCAACTTAACTGCACATCTTAAATAGTTGTCCTTTTAAATAAACCTTTTTCTTGTTGATCTTTTGTTGTTCTTTGGTGTCCAATCACTTTTTAGCATCCTACATTTTGTCAGTATAAGAACTTTGAATTAGGCTACATTTAATTTGACTGAAAGTTGATTTAAAAATAAAGTTTGAATGATTGTTTGATATAGGGTAGCCTACATAAAAAAAAATGCAGGTCGACATCATGAATTTCGGTCAGAACTAACAGTGAAAGAAAAGAAAATTATATTCTTTGATCCAAATTAAGAACACCGGCAGAACGAATAAAAAATGATGTATAATGTAACTGCAGCCCACATTAGATGATAAAAGGTGTTCCGCTTAACATTTAGTTTGTAATGTTTCTGTGCACGTTTCCATCAATGCTTTTATTTTGAAATTAGTAACGGGAAGTTTTATTTTGTAGCTCCTCTCCTTAATTGGGTCCTCCTGAGTAAATTGGAGCCCGGGAAGTCTGTTGGTTCTGTCTACTTTATCCGTACAGTGTTTCAGACGATGGCAGACAAAATGGAGGTCAAACTGTCTGGAGTGAAACAAAGTAAAGGCGTGTGGCTCGTAAAGGTTTGTTCACCTGAAAATGATCAAGAAGTCCCTCTGAATCAATTCACATGTACTCTGGCAGCACTAATGTCTGTTAAAACACCACTCAGCGCTTAAACGTGTCACTGGTTGATTGAAGGCTGACTATGTGCTTTTAGAAAAAGACTGAAGCCGCTAAACGGAGCCCGCTGATCACTCTTAATTACAGATAGTTTAATTAACGTTACTGATAATTATACAAGTTTGAATTGCCTCATCTCTCGACAGGTGCCCAAGTATTTATCTCAACAGTGGGACAAAGCTCCAGAGAAGGGAGAAGTTGGAAAGATTACCATTGGAAAGTATGTACCTCATGCTGGAGGCTTTTATACGTTTTATTATCTGCTGTTCATGGTTATCAGTATTAGAGCTGCAATGATTTGTTGATTATTTAATTAGATGATTGACAGCAAACTAATCGGCATATAGACTATTGGTCATTTCAGAGCAAAAAAGCTAAACATTTGGGCAGCAGATGCTTATCTGTGTCATAAACTAAAATATTTTGGGCTTGAAGGGAGCTGCAATGATTAATCAATTAGTTGATTGACAGAAAATTAATCGCCAAATATTTTGATCGTTGATTTAAAAAAAATAAAAAAAAATTTAAAAAAGCTACAATTATCAGTTTTCAGCCTTTTAAATGTGAATATTTTCTGCTTCTTTTAGACTTCCATGAACTGAATATCTTTTGGTTGTGGCCTGTTGGTCATAAACCAAATATTTTTGGACTTTTTAATTGGCAGATTAACACATTATGAAAGTAATCGTTTGTCACAGACATCATCAGTGATGCACTTTTTTCTTTCTGTTTTCTCATACTTCTAACAGGAAGCAAGGCAAAACAGAGGTGAGACAGCTTCATATCACACTGCACACACAGCTGTACAACTTTTGTCAGTGGGTTGGTGACGAAGACTGAATCCCTGAACTGGTTGCTGCTAACAATTGTTTTCACCCTTTCTTTGTATATAGTAGATGTTACTTCAGAGCAGTTTTATGTTTTTTTTATTTGTCTCATCCCATCACTGCTGTGCTGACTCACCTTCCTCACGGGGATCAATAGTTTAATCATATTTGACTGTTTGACAAATCAGAGAGTAGGTTGGTAATATGACTTGACAGCAGTGTTTTGACTCAGCCATGTTTCTCAGGTGTGTTTCAGCCTGAACGAGGAGCTGAGTGCCCTGGGCGTTGTGGGGGAGACGGATGCATCACTGCAGGTCCCGCGGGATCATCCCTTCACCATGCACACAGTGGGTGGACAGACCATGGCTGTCTTCAGCCAGAGCGAAGCAGGTCAGTGTCCAACCCAGCTGCTCCAGCCCCCAAATCTCAGTTTCCTTTGTGCTCGATAATATCATCTCGAACATGTGTTTGTTCGGTGGTTCGAGGGTTCAAACTGAAATAGATCTGACAGTGTATCTGACTCTTGCAATGGTCCACAGGGCAGTGTGGGTTTGTAGCTCAACACATTTCTATTTTAAAGATAGATATGCCCATGATAGACCTTAAAAAAAAAAAAAACCTGTCAAAGTCTATTTAAAATGTTAATGAGAAAAACATCTTTGCTTGTAATAAAAGAAACAAATAGTGCACATTGAGAAAGGGGATTTTGTAATTTTGCCCCCCCAAAAAATGAAGAAACATGGTTCACATTCAAATCAAACTTCATAGTTTGGGTGAAGTTCTTGCACACTTGCTATATCTAATTTAAATTTTCCAGACTGAGATGTGGTTGAATCAAATTAAAACCAACTAAAATGTCTTTGTCTGGAGCCTCTAGGTATAATTAATTGATTAACATAAATCAGGGTGCTCCTCTGCCAACTGCTAACTCAGAAAACCCACACATTAATGGGAATTTACTCAGGATATGACATGACTGATTTAAGTGGCCTTAATTTGTTGAGTTTCTCAGGTTTCCTTGCTGCTGTTGATATATTCTGCATTAATTGCACTGAAAAATTCATGAGTACTCACAGTGGCTACTGATTTGTGGTGGAAGTTTGCTGCCAGGCACGATGTGTCCTACTGCTTTCTGAGCCAAACGGATTTGCAGGAATTTGCATCAGAGCTTGGGTGTCTGTGAGTTTATGACCTGAGAATTACAATAGATTAGGGGGTTACTTTTAGTGCAATAGCTCAATGTGTGCACTTTCATACATCAGACTCATGAAAGTGAAATAAATGTGAACTACAGTTAGTTATTATTTCAAGAACATAGAAAGGGTAATTACCAAAAATTAGAAAATGAACAGAAAATAGAAAGGAGAGGTCCCTGAAATGGAATAATATTACAGATGAAAATGTTACTTGAATTCAGTGAAAACTTGAATTTATTTAAAGACAAATAAATAGCAGAGGCAAGTGCTTAAATCAGCAAAATGTCAGGTGCAGTTCTGTACCTCCTGGCGTGCCAGTGCTAAATAACAATTAAATCACTGCCTCTCATTGTAATTTCCAGATGCTGAGAATAGTGCACATAATTGGGTGTTGCTGTCTTAGAAAAAAAAAAAAAGAAGCATATTTTGAGCTTTAAACAAGGCGTGACCGAATTAGTTTAAAACGCACATTTTGACAGGAAACCAAAACTCTACCCAGAGTGGGAGGTGTGAATCCCAATGGAGCATGGTTGTCTATTGCAGTTTGGAGAGAAATAAAGTTTAAATTGGGATTGCACCCAGAGTGACAGGACAGCTAAAGCATCATGTGCTCTTCATGGGGTTGACAACATTTTTTTTACAAAGGAGGAAGCTGTAGTTGAGAAAAATCATCTAGCGTACTGTAAATGTGACCGCAGAATCACAAGTTAGTGCCTTCTGATGAAGTGGGACTGATGTGATATGTAATGTCTTGTATGACAGACTTGTAAATAGTGACACATCTATGCTGCTTGTGCACTTGGATGAAAGTGACGGATTCTTTTGCTGTTTTTAATGAGCTGTTTTATTTCCCTTTTCCTGGGGTGACAGGAAGGGGGTGCTGGAGCCAAACCATAATGTCCATACATGCCTATAGATTTACTGTGTATGCCATTTCCAAGTGAAATGAAGTGAAGCATTGTATATGCACTCCATAAACACAAGATTAACTAAAACTAGAAGGGCACAGGGATAGTACAGAGGCCCACAGACTACTCTTGATAAACTCTATGATATGCAAATCTACAACTGCAGCCACTATATTTGTCTGGATATATTTAAACGTGTACCCCAAAGGATTACTGGTGAATTTGGATTGTGATACAGAGACATAACATTTCCAGACTGTTATGTCCCTATTGGACTTTACTTCCATCTGTTGGATTTTAAGATGTGTGGCGTTTTTAAAAGGCCAAATGTGCTATATCGCAATCTTAATAAAAATGCTACATAATATGTGGATCTGCCCCAAAATTTAACGGGCTGTTCCTCGACCCATTCTCCATTCTTCCATCAGTTTTCATAAAATTCAGGCGGTTAGTTTTTCTGTAATCTTGCTGACAAACAGATGAAAAAAACAACATGCATGTGCTCGGTGGAGGTAATAATAAAGAAACTGAAACTCAATTGTAAATTAGAGCGCCTGTGCATGTTGGCCCCTTCAAGTTTAGGTCAAAATACAGGTGTTACATCAAGTCCCCCATCATTGTAGTTTTATACAGTATAAAAACTTGCCATCAATTCTCTTACCACAAACTGGGCAGCTGCCCACTTTGGCCAATGCTAATGCAGCCATGTGTACTTCTACAGTAAGAAAAAAAGAATTGAATCTCTGTCCAGCTCTGAGCAAAATTAATTTATGAACTAACAGGCACATTGATTTAAATTGTGAGAAACGACCAGGAAAAACTGGAAAACCTTTGAATAATGGTCTCATTAAGCAACTAAGGACTTTGTACAAACAAGGTACAAACCTAATATCACTCCTGTGATATTATTTATATTAACAGCAGAGCTTGTAGCTAGACCTGTAATGCAAGAGAAAATACAGTGGAACACATTATGGTTAGTATGGCATACATATTCATATATAATACAATTACACTGTTAGAGAAATCTGATATTACTGTGGATGTCATGCAATTAAAGCAAAGAAATATATAAAAAAAAATGATTGAGTGCACTTTCATTTTTTTTTTGGTAGTTGTCAGCCTACAGAGACAAATTAGATTGCAGTTCATGTGCAACCTTGTGTGTCCAGAAAGTAAACATATGCTCCAGTATTTTGAATTAGAGAGTATTACACTAGCCTTCTAAATGGATGAAGGGAAGCTTTTATAACTGTGTAGGAAAGAAAATTAAACATGAGTAAAAAGACATCAGTGCAAGAGATTCACAATTTGTCACAAACCAGATTCTACAGTTTGAAAATGAATTAAAATGAATATTTCTATAAACATATAAAGATCTTTTAGTAGCTCATTCAATTTTCAGAACAAAGGTATCATGAACATACTGTGTGCAAAAATATCATGGGAGGTGAAAGAAAAAAAAAGTATTTTTCTGGCCAATAGGTCATTTGATAGAGGACAAGAGGAAATGCCATTCCTCTTGTTAGCAAAATGACCAAAATGCAGTCGCCTTATTAACCTTCCATCCCCGTAGTAACGGAGAGTGTGCAGACGCAGAGGGGTTGTTTAGTTGAATGTTTGTCTTGTCTGCCTGACACGTTGATCTGAATGACGTTTGTGCAAGTTAGAATCGACAGTACGGACTCGACACTGGCTCTGAAACATCAGCAGCCTTTGTTTGCGGTGTATCAATAAATCCTGTTGTATTGTTAAATGCTCCCACTAGACCATAATACACCCAATAAATAAAATCACCCATTGTTTGAAGCCATCTTTTTATTTTTTTATTTATCAGGATGGTGTAGAAGGTGAATTTTTTCCTCAGCACTGTGCACCTGATGGTTTATTAAAAATATTTTTCATTGGGTTCAACTTCAGCCCTGGAATAATGGAAATGATTATGGATCTATAAAAAAAAGATCCTGAAGTTTGTAGGACAACATAGCGTGGTGTTCAGTACAAGGCAGAAGTCAGAAGATCATAGTCAGTGAAGAACCATGCTTAATCTGAACTGGAGCTGCAGGATTAATTAATATCATTGAGCAAATTTTAAACCATGTGATCATATTGGCATTATGTTATTAAAAACTAAGAGTTTTTGTCTTGACAGTTTTGTACGAACGTAACACTGTAACTCAGTTCACTGCATTGAATTATTTTATTAGATTATCTATATGTAGTGATACGAGAAAAATAGTCATATCACTGTTGTGATGTTGACTTAATCTATATCAGCCACATCTGTGTCTCTGTCAGTAACATGCCTGAACTGTATTTAAACAAAGCCTTCTCTTCATCAAGGTTTGTTCTTTCACAGCCCTCGTGCACTTTAGATGCACCCACACTTACATGTGCGTTAATACCTCCTACATGTGATAATGGATTTTTTTTCAGTTCCTCTTTTCAAGCCTTTTTTTTTTTTTTTTCCCTATTACTTCTGTCGTTTTATTACCACTATAAACAGCAACACATGACATGCTCTGCCCTGCAAAACTTCAGCGGAAATCAGGTTTATGAATTGTAAAAGAAAAAAATATTAAGGTAAAACTACAAAAGCGGTGGGAGTGGGTGGGCACGAGTGTCGGAGAGGATCATCAGGTTTATAATCGTGCATTTGTGAATGTGGAAACATGGCATTCAGGAGGTGCAAAAAAAAACAACCAACAACAACAACAAACTCTCAGTTGTTTCATAAAGGTGTCGGTGCTCCAGATGGCTGGCTCGACTGTGTAAGTGCACTGGAAACAAGAAGTAGGATAACGTCCTCTGAGATGCGGTGGTGTGTAGTCTCTATTTACCTGACCAGTGTTCAGCTCCACCCCCACTCGCCCACAGGACGGTGGACTGTATGACACTGGGCTCCCACTCACTTTCCTACAGTCTCGCACACACAGCTTTCCAGCTTAACTGTACCTCTGCATTCACACTAGCACCGGTTTGATCTGCACTTTTGCACTCTCACACTTTGTGCCTCACACCTACTCATATTCTACTGATTCTTGACACCTCGGACAAAACAGAAATGTCAGATTCATATGTGAGAAATATATCATCCGCTTTCACCATCCAAATTAATGCCTTCATAATCTTTTATTTTCACTCAGCTCCTTGTTGAACCCTCTGTAATAATATATATGATCAATATAGATGTTAAATATAATGATTTTCAGTCATATTTACATACAGTGAGTCTGAACTTTCTGAATCTCAATGACAATTGCATTACTGCTGCTATCCTACTACAGTATTTAGACACCTTTAAGTCAAACTTAAAATGGTCAAACTTTGAGTTGTTAGTGTTGAGGATCAAACCAGGAATGGACCTATGGTCCATGGTTTTTCTTTTTCTTTTTTTTTATAATACAGCAAATTTAGGACACAAAGAACAAAATCATTCAGACAGAAGTCTTGATAGTAAAAAATGTTTTTATATCAAAGTCATTGCTGAGCTGTATGGACGGTGGATAAAATATGAAAGACTGCCAAAGTGCAAACTTTTCAGTGCAAGCTGGACATTCCCTAGTGCAAAATAAAGCATGCAGTCAGTCATCCTAAACCAGAAACCCGTATAGTGTGACTGACCCTACAGTATATACGTCAGTGACTGAGTTCATCATACATGCTTTATTCTGCTTTGAGGAAAGTCCAGAACCAAATCAAATGTTTTCACTCATGCACATTTTTTCCATTGTGTGTAGTGCGCTGTAATGAAATCTATATTAAAAAAAAAATGTTACGATCAACACTTCAATCTGGATTTTTGTTGTTGTTGTCAGTTGTGTCCTTAACTTGCTGTGTCATCAAGAAAAAAAAAACCCATTGTGAGGCTAATGCCCTTTTGTTCAGACAATCTGAACCCTCCTCAATTTGATGATCCCTGACTTTTCATTTAGTTCCACCAACAGGTGAAAATTCCCTTTTGACCATTTCAGAATA
Source organism: Embiotoca jacksoni (assembly GCF_022577435.1). Lineage (NCBI taxonomy): Eukaryota > Metazoa > Chordata > Actinopteri > Embiotocidae > Embiotoca > Embiotoca jacksoni. The sequence goes on from NW_027185340.1 coordinate 10,646,681, forward strand.
CCTGTAAAACTAAAGGGCTGAATTCCCATTAGCAACAACAGTCTGTTAGCACAGTAACTAGAACATGTTTCTTGGGTTAGTTTTGGGTTTAAGTATCAAAATAATCATATAAAAACTGTATGGCAATGATATGCAATTTCAGTACGTGACTTTGGTTGTTGTGTGACCAAACAAACAGTTTTCTCCTTAACATCCCAAACTGGGCGAGGTCAACTCTGTCTTGCTCTGTTTGTTAAGAAATAAGTAATTCAGCCAGCCGATAGTCTAATAGCGGTGTCTAATAATGTTATACAGTGTCTTTATAATGCATTCCTTCACCTCATGTTATACAAGCGTTCAATGAGCCAACAATAGCGGGAGGTTGCTAATGGTGACCGTCGGAGATTGAGACGTACACGCACGGCGTCTGACATGGCTTTTGTGCTGTAAAGCTGCGAGCTAAATGTTCCTCCATTAAACCCGATCTAGTTGTTCTGCTTTGTTCTTGCTAAGGACCAGGTATTGATTAAGATGTTGCTAAGCAACAGGCTTGGCTGCCGCAGACGCATGCAGAGGAGCGTGGAGAGCCAGATGTAATCATTGTTCTGTTACAGTATGACTTTCCTTCAGTTACCTATACAAAGCTTTTCATTCAAACTTTGAAATCCTTGAGTCCTTTTGGACTGTAGGCTATTAGTTTTAGAAAGGATTAGAAAGATTAGGAGCGGAAATTTAAGTTCCAAGAAGATTGCAAGGACTTCTTTATAAAACTGTGTTGATTACTAAAAAAACCCACAAACAATTAAATTTAGAAGTTTGAAAAATGCTTCTTAACTGTTATTAAACAATCAAAAAGTCATTTGTTTCATCATGACTTGGTGTGATTTGGCTGCTCGCTACAACTTGACGAGTCGAATCATCAGCCGACTGAGATTCTTCAGGTTTCAGTGCGATTTTACATACAGACATTGAAGCCACTGAGTTGGGGTACTGCAGCACAGAGCACACACACTGTTGTTTAGTTTGTCTGCCAAATCTGATTAACTGGCAAAATTCTGGGTTTGATCAAGTGTTTCGTTTGATAAAATTATACATACGACTCAAGCAACACCAAAAAAAAAAAAAAAGCCACCTGTCATCAGATTCTGGATACGTTCAGACTGTCGGTCCAAATCTAATTCATTTGATTTTGAATACGATCATATGCAGTAAGTCTGAACAGACAGAAATCATGAGCTCTGATCTTTCATGTATGTGGGCTGACGTACATTTTTAATTCAAATTTTTTTGCCATTCTGTTTAGGTCAGACTGCTCTGATTTGATTTTCTGTGACCTTTGACGCCACGTAAAGGTCATGCGTACATCACACGTACAGGAAAATACTAGTTTGTTTCTGGATGGAGCCACAGCTGGTCAGTGTGCACATTTCAAGCAGGGCGGTCTTACCGACTGTGACAGTTGCATGAAGTCAAGCCAAGCCTCCTCCATCTCTGACTCTGGCTCATTTTATGTTTATAAAACCAGTGCCGCAGCTTTACATCACCATGTGGGTAAACGAACAAGACGATTTCATTACCCTCTATTTTGGTTTGTTTTTGTCTTTGCAGAGTTGTGAGCAGAAATTCAGAAGTCTATAAGCAGACTAAATATAAAGTAGAAATGAAGTAATATTGTTGTACTTTATATAAAAGGGATCAACTTCTGTTGTCCTGCTGTGTTGTTTAAAATCAGCAGCACTAAACCCTCAACTCTACAGGCTGCTGGCTGCGCAGACTGTAGAAGGTGTTTTACTGAAGGAGCGCGGCCGGCTTAGCTTGGTTCATTCCAAAAGTGTGGCTCATGAATTGCAGAGGGTTTTAAGAGGAATATCTCTTGACTGGATACCCCTTGAAAAAGCATGACTTTGTAGTCAGACGACACCAACATCCCGTGCTTAACTATAACTGACTTCATTCAGAGGGACTCAGCAGGCCTGCAGTATGAATAGTTGGCATTCATCTCCAGCTTTCCACCTTCCTGTGACTGAACGGAAAGTTGTTCACTAATACTGGTATGGCTGGACTGTCAAGGAGCAGTCTTTCCATGTTTGGTGAGGAGAGTTAGGGCTGCGTTCTGCCTGTGTTAACCCAGTGGCAGGCTTCAGGAGGGAGCTTGAGTCTGTTGGGAATACTCTCGGTCAGGGCTGGTTGAATCTGTCAGCTTTCTCCTCTTGTACTTCTCTCTGCTCTCTCACTTCTCTACCAGAAATTACAGGGAACATACCATTCTAGACATAATGTCGTAGGTGTTGTTGAAATCAGTTTGTAGCCATCTTGACATTTGTTTTGCGGTAAATATTTTTCCACAGAAATTCACTGGAGCTACGTGCTTTCTACAACGACACCGCTCTTCTCATTTGTTGCGGCCACAAAACACACTGGCAGCTGAGTTTGTAAGAATCCATTGTTACGAAACAAAACATCAATTTTAAAGGCTCTCATGTACTGTGCTGCCTGTGTAGGAATGAAAAACATTTGAAGCGCCTGTTCAAATGCTCAAAACAAGAATCATGATAGCACGGCCTCGTCTCTATCAGTTTATTGGGTATAAATATCTAAAATTAACAACAGTCATGTAATAAATCCTGCCTTCGCAAAGGTTACCGTGGTCAGTTTTGTTGAAACAGTTTTAGAGAGGTGTTAATTCAAGTGCGTGGTCCTTTCGGAGGCTGCAGTTTGTGGTGCTATTGAACTATATTGCATTACACAGACACCTCTCTGTACAGGTTTTTAGTCTAGCCTCATTGACATAAATGGGGTGGACAGTTTCATCTAAGTGTACCCAGTGGTGGAGTAGATTAGAGTGAATTGTGCAATGATACAGATAGAGTAAGAACATCTCAAACATTTATTTGATATCTATATCGCTCGCATGTAAAGAAGAGGAATTGTATAATATATTTGAAATGTGTGAAATATTGCCAAATATGAGCATTTCAGTGGAAAGCAAACTTTAATAGGTGAGAAAGATAAGCAGGTCTGTTGTTCCTTAGAATCACTGAGATACAGGAAAATTGTTTGTAAAGAGCCCAACGGCTATAGCGCCTTGATGATTTGATGTCATATTGCAATATATGTTGTCCAATATGTAAACTTTTTTTTTTTTAATGGAACATAATGCACAGACAGAAATGGTTCTGTTCATGTATATTTTTATTTGTAGTTATTTTTAATTATTGCATTCCCTATAACGTTTACTGTTTATTGTCAAACTGTAAAATATTAGGCTACGTATGTGTCACACATGTTCAATAGCCATATTTTGGTTGATATATTAGCATCAACATGTTTTTTACACCCTAATAGTGGTGTGGCTCCGCCCCCTCCCTAATGCTCATCATATCAGTCTTTGCTGGGTAGTGTGGGAACCCTGTTTGCGTTAAGGTTTTGAAGGACAGACCAAACAGCAACCAGTGGAGGAGGTGCGATGGCGTAGAAGTTAAGCGTTTCAAAATGTATTTCCACCAAAGGTGACGGTGGTAGAGCCAAATGAAGCAACGCTAGCAAATATTGAGAAATTGAAGCTAGAGCAAGAACAATGCCTCTAATTTTTTTTGTTTTTAAGTCTGCAATGGTTATTTGCTGACATGATGTTCTGGTTTGGACTCTGGTGACAGTGGAGGAGGGTGGTTACTGCTCGGTCAGTTTCGGCGCACAACTTGCATCGTATAGTGGTCGATATGGATTGGTTAAAGTTACGAAGGTAGAGAGCATGCTGGGAAATGCGAGGGAATGAGCCCAATAAAAATATATGCTCCCGAGCCGATCACGGTTGTGTTACTCTGCAACAGATAAATCTACTAAGCGAGCGAGTGAGAGAGCAAGAGAGATTGATTTAATCTCTGATGAGCCTGTTTGCATCATAACGTCAGTCAGTAGATGCAGACTTAAAAAATAAGAGAGGATTGGCTGCTCTCACAAGAATGAAAAAAAAAAAAAAAATCATAAGAAAATGTACACTACAGTGTGTAGAGGATTATGTCTGCCAGTGTCACTGATACCGGGCTACTTGTCCATTTAAAGAGGGAAGGCAGATGGTTTATAGTTTTCTGGGCATAAACCAAATCTTGGTGCATAAAACAATCTACTGTATTGTACCAGGTTACGAGAGCCTAAATTTGAAGATTAAAATTCAATAAACATGCTGATGTCATGTTATCCTTCCCTGTTGTCACTGGGGCTGAATCACTGGCCTGCTATTCATAGAGATGCATGCTTGTTTGTGTCCAAGGTGAAAAACAAGCGAGTGAGGCAGCAATTGTTTGTCAAGAAAAATGTCGTCTGTGTTCTCGTTCCTGTTTTGCCTGAAATAAAGGTTTACCCGGCCCCTGCTGTGCTCCCACACAGCAGACACGTGACACCCACAATAATGATAGAGGGCTCTGTCGCCAGTAGATACAATGTGTGCCTCTGTCAGGAGGTTGCTGAAAGACTATAAAGGGTTTTAGCAATGCACATTGTAAGAAAATGTGAGAGAAGTAACCATAATAACTCGCGTTTTCTATTAAGTTGCAGATGGAAAATGTTGAGGTTTTGTCGCTTTCATGACCCTGGTCATTGTGTTGCTTTCAAAGACCATCACGGTAATGATGTTTTTTCTTCCAATTTACAGTTACTATTTCTTTTGACAAGGTAAAATGTGCTCAAAACAACTGCACAAAGCCAGCTATAAACCATGGCCAGATGATGTGATTTGACATTTTTCTTATTTAAGCTGCACTTTTTTTTTTTCACTGGAATTACAGCTCCCATTTCAGCAGTCTATTTTTTTTTAATTTTTTTTTTATCTGTGTCAGAGAGCTTGTGCTGTGTTTTATTTCCCCCCTTCACTGCTGCATTTCAAATGAGGAATCCCATTTACTCTTAACAGCCCATTTCTGTATTTAACATCCAGCAGCTCATCTGACCTTTACCAGTGGGTTTTTAGAGGTTGATTAGGCTGTTGCATTGGCAGGAAGACACATGAATAAAAATGATCACATTATTTTATTAGGCTGCTGCCTAATGATAATGGCTCATTGTTAAGAAAGAAGTCATAGCCAGTCAGTGTTGTCCACATCGGATACAACAGAGGTTTCACCACACACGGGTCACACAGTCCATATGTTTGTATTAGTTTGTGTGAGTTGTCTGAGCAATAAAATAATTTTGTGTTGTGTGGGAGGATTTCACTCAGCGACACCAAAACCTGCCTGATTCTGTCTTAAAAAGCTGCTCACCCACGATTAGTGTGGATTTCAGTGGAGAGTTGCTGCTTTGCATTGAATTCGTAATGCTGAGATTCAGATACTGACGATGAGCTAAATCTAGCAGTGAAGCCTTAAAGCGTTTTGTGGTTAGTGCTGCATATTTCATGCCAGGCTGTGTGTAATAATGCCCTCTCACGGGGTAAATGTGTGTTAAGTTCTCCTTTTCTCACTCTGGCTGTTTGGTTGGCATCAGGATTTGATCACTTGATTTGACTGTCAATTGAGCGATTATCCCATCTGTCCTAAATATATGGGTTAGTCTGGGCCTGTTAAAGCGTAGGTAGGATCAGGAGGCCATTATCACCCATTTCTTTTGTAGATCCAATGTTCAGATAAATTGTACCGACTTGTAGGCCAGCAGCGTACATTTGTAGCAACCTCTGGTGGCCAAGTAAGTAATGGGTAGATATGAAGGCATTTTGTTTTGTAACTCTTCAATAAAGACAAAGATACATAAAACGGTCAATGAATCTAAGTGTTATTCACAAGATGGAAAGGTGGTGCCTAAACCAAACCAAACGTTTCACAACATTAACCACATGTCCAGTTCATCTGCCGCTATTCTCCAACGGTCATAGTATGTCGACGTTAATGGCCAACTGAACCCACTGGTGAGTGCAGTAGACTCCTACCAGTGACATATTATGGATAGATGTGTGATGATGACGAGCTTTTCAATAGTCTGAACTGTCTAGCGAGTCAAGGTTTAGCAGGAGCCCATAGCTGTTTAAATAATAGGTTAGAAACACTGCAGAAATCCATACCGTGGTCATTTCTAAATATAATTCAATATATGTGAATCAAATTTTTAGATTTTCCCAGCTGCCAGTCTCATTCCTATTTGGTTTTGTTTCATAGTCCTGCTTGTCTCTACAGGACTTAAAAGCATATCAGTAATATCTCTCCAAGGACACAGGGTTTGGTACAGACTTAAATCCACAGATACACGAACTCAGTGATTCTCACACACACACACACACACACACACACACACACACACACACACACACACACACACACACACACACACACACACACACACACTTCTGCTGTTGCAGCATCTGATGTCATGTGTCAGATGCGTTGATGACCACTTTCGCGCATACAGTAGAAATGTTGGAGGGCAGGTTGGCTCTGATTTCTGCCTTCACATTGTTCTGTCTCTGCCTCTGCTCTGCTGGAGATCCTTTTCACATCTTTCTATTTCTGATCTGCCCTCTTTACAGCTTCTGTTGTCTTTGTTTCTGCCTGCCCCCATTTTGTACTCTCAATTCTTGTGTTTATCTACTCTTAGTCCATAGTGTTTTTTTTCCTTTTATGGTGAATGCTTTATTCCATCACTTGCTGTATACAGTAGGTTTTTTTTCCATGTTACATTCGCAGTATAATACAAACTTTTTTTTTTAATATTAGGGCAATAAATGGCCTTTTGTGTGTAAGTTTTAGAGTATTGTCTCTGGAAAATTCCTGAAACGAGGGTAATTGCACTGGGAGCAAGTGGATTTATCTCACTTCACTGATGTTTTTTTAATTTTTTTTTATTGAAGAGAAGTAAGTCTTGAACAAACAACACATTTCTTCTAGTGTCAATTTTCTTTCTAAAGCTTTTATACCCCAGAGAAAAAGTCCAGTTCTTGGGGAAAGCACTGCTGGATGCCTTTTATGAAAAAGCTCAGATATAAAGTCTGACGGCTTCAATTTCTCCCAAAAATTAGATATATTTTTGCATGGAAGCAGTTCCCTAAACTCGCAGTTAGCTTGTACACGCTGCTTCTTTGTATACGTTTCTCATGTTGTTGTTTTTTGTGAGTGGTTACTGCTGCCTCTTTTGTCCGAGCTGAGCCCTGACCTTCCCCTCACCCTCTTCTTCACCATTCAATCCCTCCTCTCTCCTATTGTTGCTTCTCTATCTAGATTTGAAAGCTAAAGATTAAAAAAAAAAAAATCTAAAGTATGTCAGTCATTTTCTGGCTGAACGGCACCGCACGACTGAGGCATCACGATAAGGAGGGGTGTGTTCGAGAGACAGAGGGGAGAGCGGCTCATCATGTGGGAGTTGAGTTTGCCTGGCAACAGGTGAAAGGACTGAGATGAGACGGTAGCATGGTTTGTGAAAACCTCTTCTCCCACTGCACCTCCTGCCGCCCTCTTCGTCCAAGCGCTCGCCTTTGATGATTCGTGCATCACTTTGACCATGTGACTAATAAGTGAACCAGTCACCGTCATAAAAAATGCATGCAGATGATCTGCAATTAAAAGAAGCCACAGGTTGGATGCTATTGACAGTAAAGTGTCAGTGCTGGGGTCGACGTACGAACATCACTGCTTCACCGGGTTCCTCTCCTCTGCACGATGCTCACATTTTACTTTGCTGCACATGTTTTTTACGCGCGTGCGAGGAGTGGGCTGTGGATTAGGTCCGCCTGATGTCAGAGGTTGACGTGGGCGTGTGAGTCATGACGGGGGTGGTGGCGGCCAGGTGGTCGGTTTGACGACATTTCCTGCCTAAAAAGATGTTTTTTAAGCCACAATGCAGGGGGAGAGCACAGTTGGAGGTAAAACGAGAGTTGCTGCTCATCCGAAGGAGGCTGATTGTTGCTCTCCATATGCTGAGTAAAAAATAAAACGGGCAACTCTGCATCGCCAAGACTTCAAAGAGGCTGTTTGAGTCGTCTCACAAAGGCTTTTCCACTCCAAGCAGAGGAAATGAATGCTTTTCAATGTTTGGGAGAATTAAATTTAAACATTTCCACTCCCACAAGTTTCCATAAATGGATCTTGATGCAGCCCAGCTTCACATTGTTTGGACAGAAGCCAGGCTAGACTTGCTTGGCACCGACAGCATCGCGCAGTGCCAGAGCAGCGTTCTTCATCCTTAAACGCAGCTATGACACACACGCTATAATCAGCCTGTTGGTTTATGACCCGTGGTGTCTGATTTATTATTTAGTTGCTGAACTCAAAGGTTGTAAAATTTTAACTTTTGACATTCACCTCCTCCAGATATGAATGATTTTAATTAGATGTTGACTAATTTCTGTATAGTATGTTTTTAAAAGCTTTTTTAAAGGAGCATTACACTAATTTTACAGTTTACTTGTAAGGAGGAGCTTCACTTGTGCTGTTAAAAGCAGTTTTTGAACATCTGTGGCTTTAGGGGAGCAAAAGTCACGCTGGGACTTCAAAACTGAAAATGTGAGTTTCAATCTGTGGCTTGTGACTTCTTTTATAATATCTATGTTGTTTTTGGAGATAAACTAATTCTAGACACTAAAAGTATATATATATATATATATATATATATATATATTTTCTTTTTTACACGTTTCCCTCAAGTTCCCCATATTTTTTAAGTGCATTAACAAACTATTGAATAACCCCTTTAATTATGTTACTATCAACTTATATCTTTGTTTCAAGGAGATATATTTACACTTTTCTTAGGATTTCTTTTAACATATGTTCTTTCACTTATTTGTGTCTGCTGTTATAAAAACTATATTTTTGAAATTATTTTGTCATGTCCAGTCCACGATATTTCACCTGAAAAAAAAAATCATAGCCAAAGCATTAAATTCATCTTGTCAGTCACCTTATATCATAGTGGGGGGAAATACTTCCACCCAGAGAAAGTCTTAGTTACCCTTTTTTCCCCAAAAAAGTTTAGTTCATTGAGGTTGTCAGAAGCTCACGGCCGTCCAGCATCACCTCAGAGGAGAATAGTTATGACTAAAACAAACCATGAGTGGGAAATAAACACATTGTTCTACTAATTCAACTCCTGTTAAAAGGGAATACCTAAAGATATTACTTTTTTATTAATTATAATATGACTGAAATTTGGTTTGGAAACAATTGCACTGCTCATTCGTAGCAAAAAAAAACAGTCTAATACTTCTAAAAGTCCGAATGGCACACATCAGAGTGCAATGCAGAGAGATAAAAAGAGATCCTCCTTCAAGCAAAAGAGCAGGATTTATCTCGCAGACTGGCCTAGTTTTAAAATACCAAAAATCTTCACTCGAACATGGGGGGTCTAAAGGGGCCCCCGAAGGCTCCTGCAGGTGAAGTTGCTGCACTGTGATGGCATCTAGCAAGCAGCGGGTCAATTACTGTAACAGGTGGTGAGAAGTAGAGAGCAGAGCTGAACGTGTCTTAATTCAGCTGCTAATTGACCGTGTGACAAACGTTGCATAATGACAGGTTGGCTTTTTTTTTTTTAATAAAAAACAAATTATTCATTTCAAACATGTTTACGCCTACTGTCACAGACTGCTGCGCATTGATCAATTTGGAAAAAGAGATCATGCAGGATTCTCAAAAGACACAAAAAACCTCCTGTGACATGGTTTATTATTTACATAGAATGAATTTTAAAAAATCAAAGGTTTTAATTTCATAGCCAGATCAGTCAAAGCTCATTGCAAAAGAAAAAAAAAGAGATGAACTGAACACCAGGTTGGTAAAGGGTTGTGTTATTTATCAAGTCTGTTGCACTTCTGAGCACATCATTGTCACTGTTTTGTGTGGTCAGACGTTTGCACCTGTAACATCCTCGTACTGTTGTCAGTATGTTTGGACCCCGCCGCTCCACCTGAATCGATTAACACTCGTACATTTCTCACTATTTATACTACAGCAAAATAAATCTCTATTTATATAGTACAGCAAAATAGATTTGACTATTTATAAAACAGCTCTTCTGCGTACACGTCTACATACCTGCAGCAACAGGAGGCAAAAACGCAATGTTTAACATTTAAAAGTGTCGACTAAATTGTTTGCGTTTCCCCGAGTTGCAGTTCACTGGTTAAATACTTAAAGGACAGAATCATGATCAATCATCAAGCCATGCGACTGGGAAAATATTTCACTTGTCACAAAATTTGATATAACATGTAGTTAAGCACAAACTGAAAATATAGCGAGATGAGAAAGTTTCTGTTGAATATCCAATACGTATTTTACGTGGTTTTTATTTTATTGTAGACTTTTTATCCCCATTTTAATTCTCAATATATTTGAGGCAAAGGCAAGTGTCTACACAATGTTATAACTAACTCCACATGAATCAGCTGGTCCTTTTCTGAATTTCTTGCCTATAAGTGACAATTTTAGTTGTGTACCATAGAAAATACTCTGCAGTATGATGTGAAAATGCCCTAATTGAACGGGCCTCTTCACTGTTTTCATGACCTATGCATATGTGTAATGATAAAGAATATGGCATACAATGTTATTTTTGTCTCGTTGGTTTGTTCTGTCTTGAATTATGCACATATGAAAAATAATGTTTAACATATGCAGAAAAGTGTAAATGTGTAATTTAGACTAGGGACATGTTTTGGTTCGCTTAAAGCTGCAAGTGAGAGCCAAGTGTGTTTATAGCTCCCATGTGGAAACATAACACTCATAATGCTCCTGTCTGACTCAGTAAAAAACAGATGGTACAGACTGTAGGTTCAGGTGTGTCAGGATGAAATGCTTATCGGTATAAATTTTATAGTTGTGGATGCCAGGAGGACCCATACATTTCTAAGACTTGCTTTCTTTATGAAACATGTATCTTATGAACACTAAACATTATTAGAAGTATTTGAGAGGCTTGTTCCACTGAGCAGCGGCATTAAATTGCACAGACTTTTTGCGGACACACTTCAAAACACTTTGAACCAAAGAGTTTGAGTCTCATTTTTATTTGTAAAATACTCACATTGAAAAGTAATAGGCATTGTTTTGGCACTGGCTTCACAGAGGCTCACAGCACTAAGAAAACACACCGTTTATTTAGTGCACATGCATCATGCTAGATTCAAAGCCCTTACAATAATCACAGTTCGTTGCACTTAAACTCAACTTGACATGTGGAGGTGAAGTTTGTTTGTCCATCTAAAAACAACCTTGATGAGCTGCGGGTTTCCTTGCAGGCTCATGAGAGGCTAATAAAGCAAACACGGGCTATTAAACCAACTAAACACCGCACACACGGGGTATAGTAACACACGCACTCACACGCACTCACACACACATAGGCCGTAGTAAAAGCTGAATGGCACAGCAGTGCACATCACGGCTGGTTCTGAAGCTGTCGACAAAGCAGCAGAAGCAGTTCTTGTGCAGAAACAGATGCGCGGATAAAGCTGTTGATGTTCAGCAGCTCAGTTGGATCACTTCGTTTTCTCTGTTGTAGGATTCACTGTTGGCTTATCTTCCATATTACTGATGCTAATCGGATGCAATTAAGATGTCGTTAATGTTAAGATGAACCGGATCATTCTGAATTCTATAAATAGCTTGCAAAGCGGTGTAAATGTTGATGCCAAAATGCCATTCTGCTGATAATGATCACCCAGAACTTATCGTATCCTGTGCTTGTAAGCCACCATTGTGCAGTAAAGATATAAACTCTGTCCTGTGAGACGGTCTGCCCCACCTGTTCTCCTTCTCCCACCAAATGACACATTACAGCTCAGCACAACTCGCACGATTTTCAAACCAACACTTCACGTTACAGCGGGGTGGATATAGAATCAGGCACTAATCTTTTCGCTCTCCGTCTCCCTCTCTCCTCCTCTATCCGTTTCCCTCCGTCCTACTTGACAAAGTGCAGGGCTTCGGCCACCACCACGGAGCCTTTGCTGCTGTCGAGGCTGGTGACCAGCTTGAAGCCTGATTTCAGTGCGAGCATCACCGTTTCTAGTTTGAGACAGTCAAGCGTGCACAAGAAGGTGCTGTCCTCCTTCAGAACGAGCCGCGAGCCGGGCTCCGACTTGATGAAGTGTCGGAACTGGATCACGTTGGACGACACCACAAATTCTTCCGGAAAGCCGTCCAAGCGGCTCTTGGAGATCTGCACCAGCCGCCCTTTGACCTTGTCGATGAAGCCCGGGTCGCTGCAGTACACCTTGAGGCCCTGCGACCTCTCGTGGCTGTCCGTCACCTCCAAAAAGGCCGGTTCCCGCTGGGCCGCCCTCTGGCTTTCCCAGTCAGCCACGGCTTCCCCGAGTTCACTCAGATGGTAAAAGTCGGCCTCCCGTCGCAGGAGCCCCGCCTCCCGGAAGTCGTCGGGCAGCTGGAGCTCTCCGGTTCGAAGGTAGTTGAGCACGTGGCGAAAGACTGGCCCATCTCTGTCGATGAACGGGTTGCCCATGGAATCTGTGTGCTGAACCGGCTTTTTGCCGTTAGCCACCTCCTCCAGAAAGGACCCCTGTTGCTTGGCGAGGGTGGTCCGGTGGGCGGTGTACAGGAACCCCCCTACATTGATGGTGATGGTTCCCGAGGAGGGCTTCTTGAAGCTCTTGCTGGGCTGCAGCAGGTCCGGGTTGATGTGCCTCAGTTCACTTTCCATCCTTCTTAGGTTCCATTCCATTCTCCAGTCGCCCTCTCCAGCCTCGACCCAGCCTCCGCGGAGCTGGCGTGTCTGCACAGAACAAAGGAAGTCTCTTTTTGTTTCTCCTCTCTTTTGGATCTCGACCGTGTGGCTCTGAAGCGCAGCGAGAGAACGAAAAGGTGTTTTCAGCTGTCGGAGAGCGCGGGTGAATGTGTTTTGAGAGTGTGTGGTGGTGGATGGGTGAGTGCTGCCTGGCAGTGAACTGGGAGCTGAAAACAGACTGGCTCTGTGTGCTGTGTCCCTCCTCTCCCACTCCCTCTCTCTCTCTCCCCCTCTCTCTCTCCCTCTGAGAGTGGGTGGGCAGACAGCGTCACTTACAGGGAGGAGAGAGAGGGAATATGTGAGCAAACATTAGGAGAGTACGGACTCCAAGAGCTCTTTCTTTCTTCTCTCCGTCTTTGATTAAAAAGGTGCAAAGCCGAGCTCTAGCAATTAGTTCTCACACACACTCTCTCTTTCTCACACACACACACACACACACACACACACACGCGCGCACACACACACACCATTCTCGCACCAGATGGAGGGGAGGAGGGTTGCTTCCATAATTTCTGTGGTGTGGAAATTGTCTCGGTTTGTGTGAGTCTGAAATATGAAAGTCCTTTAGCTGCCAGATCCATCTGTTTACCACACAGAGCTGCATGTGAACGGGAATCTGTTTGAAAAGGATTCCGGTTTTAATTCGGGGGGTTTTCGACTGGCTTTTTTTCTCGTCTCGCCTCTGGTTATGACAGCGAGAGGAGGGCTGCTTGCATTACGTGTGTAAATGAAAGCAACAGGGGATGTAGTTATGTCAATATGCTGTTTTCTCTCTTGCAAGGTAACAAGCAGTCTTCTTGTCTTAGCGAGTCCTGCCCGTGCATTGAGTGCGTCTTTGGCTTGTGCGTGAGAGCGTGTGTGCGTGCGTTGGCTTTGAGTTCCTGTGAAGGAAATTAACCAATTACAGCGACTGGTATTCCGGTCATTAAGGGCAGGTTTTGAATTGGTTAAAGCTTTGGCCTGTTGCCTCCTTCCAGGGGAACTGCAGGCCATTTGGTACAAACGACTCGCACCACCAATCTGTGTGTGTGTGTGTGTGTGTGTGTGTGTGTGTGTGTGTGTGTGTGTGTGTGTCTCTCTCTCTCTCTCTCCCCCAGTGCAACTGCAAGCGCGTTAAAATCGCAGCTCATATCAAACACGAGGAAACAGAGGGTCCAGCAGTGCTGTGTATGTTGTATGTTTCTGCCGTCTCACAGTGTGTGATAGAAACATAAAAATGTGTGTGTGCCCTGCAGATGATTTGTTCTGGTGCCTCATGCTGACACTTTAACACTCTGGGCACTTTGCTAAGTGACTGTAGTTGATCTCAAAACTGCAGAAACAATCCGTCTAGGAAGGCAGTAAATAAGTGGATTTGTATGGAGTGATATGTTGTATAGTTTGGCATATTTGTGTATATTACCTTGCAGGAGATGTTTTCAACGTGTCCTCTGAAAATATGAGTGTTTGATCAATAGGTACTGTACGGCTAAAAATTAATACTGATTACATGGTTTGGCTACTTCGGCTGCAACCTGAGGTTTTTTTTTAGACTTATAATCCAATTTTAAAAGCTCTCTTATCTTCCCATCATCATCTTCCCCTCGTCAGAGGTTACCAACCACGTGCAAAATTTTATGTTTCCTTGGAAAATTACAAAACAATGGGTGAAGAAGTAGAAAATGCCAGAAAACAAATGCTCCTATATGCTAAACTTATCACTGTGCCCGCTAACTTCTTATTTCTCCCACACAAAACACAAATGCACAAACACTGGGGCGGATAGCCGGCATACTAAATCCCTGTTTATGATGGATTCTGACCCCAGCAGCTATTCTGCTGCAGAAATATTCCAGCACAGACGGTTTGTGGCCTAGTTTCGATGTGTTTTTACACCAGGGAGGCGATGCCAGTCAATCTGCATAATTTAGCAGCACTCGCACAGCAGTCTGGCAAAGATAAAATACCTGGATTGTGGCAGTATTTGTCAGCAGGGCAGCGACGACTTTGTGCCCGCTTTCAAAGGATGTTCATATCTCAGAATACTCTGTGGCAAAAGCTTGTTTGTGAAATTATTTTCCCATCCTTTGCTTTGCCAAGAGGATGAAATGTTGGCGGGTCCTGGGAGGACACAGCAGATTAGATTCTGGGCTGCAGCTAATTATCATTTTCATGATTCATCAATTTCCAGATCAATTTCCATAAATCTATTGTAAAAAAGGAAAATATGTCTCCTTCCAGTGTCCCACAGTCCAAGTCAAGTGTCTTATTTGGTCTTATATTCAGTTTATGTGAAAACTAAGAAAACCAGCAAAAATTCAACTTTAAGTTGCTTTAAGTGGGAAGTTTTTTTTTGGCAGTTTCTAAGTTGTTGCTGATTTATTTTATTTTCTGTCAGTCCATTAATTGATTTAAATGACTGATTGTTTCAGCTGTAAATATATTAGATGAAGCCAAATAATGCCAGTAAGGAAACTGGACTTTTACATGTTTGAAGTATAAGCAAGAAGTTTATAAGTTAGTCAATAAAAATCCTTCTCGGCTGCTGCTATTTATAGTCACGATACAGTTCAAAGTCAGTGGCTGGATAGAGTAGTTTTAAAATAGTGTATAAATGTCCTTTGATTTAAGTCACCACATATGCAGATACCTCCGCAATCGCAACATCGAGAGAGGGAAAATAGTCCACGTGTTCAAAGCCTTTATGTTCCCTTTGTTGTTGTTGTTGTTTTTAAATCGGGGGGAAAAAAAGGATTTTTAATCACAGTATGTAACTTTTATCTGTTTGACAAGTTTTGGCCACCATCATTAAATGTTTGTGTCGACTTGTGTTTATCGAACAGCGGGAGAAGTCGTGAAATAAACAGCAACACAGTGATTGCTTATCCGCCTTAAAGAGAGAGCAACAGGTATGTTATATCGATGCAACAGGTTGTCAGCCACCTGTAGTAAACGATGTAGGTTTATGTTGGAGAGGATCCCAGAGTGACATCATTGTCTCTGCAGTGATTTATTTTTTTTATTTTTTTTATCATAAGCAATTAGTCGCATCATCATTAACAATGATCAATTGGAATTGCAGACGAGGGTGAGATGCAACTGTTAAACCTCTTTATCAAACTGACAGCGTCGGACGCCTAAATAAAATGTTCTAAAACGTCACTCGTAAGGACTCACCCCTCTTTTATTATTCATAGAGCTGCTCTGAGAGCTTGTGGTGTAACATGGAGTCACTGATTGCTGTGAAGCTGGCATAGCAAACACTTACAACAGGGTCTTGTATGAGCAGAGAGCTGTCCTTCTCTTGTTTTATTCATTATGGCAGTCTTTCGTATGGAGGCTGAATGTGTCAGGTACAGTAAATCTCATGCTGATCAGATATTACATTTCATTTTTAAGTATTGCCCTGCAGTTGAGTGGAACATGTTAATGTCTACACAGTTATATGGACCTCTGACTTTTGATATTAATCTCAAATACTTTGTTTAGTGCTAATTAGTAAAAATCTGTTTCATAAGGATTTTTTTTTAGTGATTGTTAAAATCAGCTTTTCTCAAAACTTGCATGATTGTGGTGTGAGTTTTATGTGGTAAAATTGCAGGAATTGGCAAAAACAAATGTAACATTGAAGGAAATAATTAAAAAAAAAAAATTCTTCATAAAGCGTTTTGTTTGGAAAGTGTAGGCTACTTTGCCTTCAGCAGAGCTTCAACTGAGAACTTGCAATGTGTAGAAATGCAGGAATTTAGCAAAATTGCAATCCTACTGCTAATATTGTGGAGATTAGTTGAATTTGCATGAATCATTTCAATTGCAAAATTGCAATTTCCTGGAGGGACTGAGAAATGTCAGCAAGCTAAACTAGAATAGTGAACACGGTAAATAATCCATCCATCCATTATCTATACCCGCTTTATCCTGAACAGGGTCACGGGGGGGGGGGGGGGGGGGGGGGCTGGAGCCTATCCCAGCTCACTTTGGGGCAAAGGCAGGGTTCACCCTGGACAGGTCGCCAGTCCATCACAGGGACAACACTTTTAGACAGACGGAAACAAAGACCATTCACGCTCTCATTCACACCTAAGGGCAATAAGTAGAATCACCAATTAACCTGAGGGTGCATGTTTTTTTGGGGGGTAAATAATACCCTGTTAAATATCATTGTGAACATGTTAGTGCGCTAATGTCAGCACTTAGCATCTCTGTACCTCAAGTACAGCCTGACGGATTCAATTCACATGACAGGAAAAGACGACGTAACAAACACGACACAAAAATTTCCCTGATGACATTATGAATATTGTCGTAATGCTGCCAACCAATACTTCCAGAAAATATGTCAAATTGTAACTTGGACGGTAAGATTACATTGAAGGCATAAAAATTGTCTCTCAGACACTGAGGGACTCGGTTTTTATAAATCTTATAATATACTGTGTTGTAGGAAAGTAAAGAAATGCTTTCTAATGTTAAAATCTACCCTGTTGAAAATAGTTTTTTGGGGGTCAGATACAGACTTACATTTGTCTCGTCCACTAATTAAATTGCGCAGCGGTTCTCTGTGTGTCAGTCTCACTTCAAAGCCTGTTGCATATGGATGCTGCTAATCCTCGTTAAAATCAAATCGACATGTACAAAACGTCAGGAAATCACTTCAAAGAACGAATGGAATCATTAAATTTCCTTAATGAAGGAGCCGCTGGGCTCGGCAGAGAGGAGCTCTAATGGAAATTTATATTTGGAGATCCAATCAGTGGCTTTGCCCCCATCACTCCCCAATACCACCCACGCCCGCCGCCACATCAACAGCACCCCAGCCACATCACCTCCTTGTTGTCATCACTTGTAGACGAGCCTTTATTACCACTCTGGTGTTGGTGAGGAAAGAGAACGAGTCTTATTTTATTTTTGATTTTACTTGTCGGTTTAGTTTATACCCGACAGACTAAAGTACAAACATAAAACTTGTCATCATTTCAGATGCATTAAATTCACATGGACGTCTCTGGTTGCCTATCAACACTTGGAACAGAATTAGTGCAGTTGTGTTGCGTTGTCGAGACCGGAGCGGCAATCATTAAGTGCACAGTGGATCTATTTATGGCGCCTGTATCATTAAACTAATCACATGTAAACCATCATCAACTGTGACATCACAAGGGAAATTAAACGATGTACATTAGTCAGACCTCAGGAGGGCTTCACATTAAAGGAAAACATGGTAAAAAATGTCAACTGTATTAATCCTGTTTTTTTTTTTGTTTTTTTGTGTGTAATAATTTTCTTAATTGTTGTTTTAATTTGTTTCCCACTTAGAAGCATCTTCATTTATATACTTGTTAGCTCTCTGATTTTTATTTGCTGCTTTATGTTTCTGATTTTGGGCACCTTCATTCAAAAAGGGGCTTTATATTCTTAGTAAAATCTCTCATGTATCCTCTTCACCGATTGGCTTTTTGTCCTCCTCAGTCTCTATAAGCAATCATTTCCAAAGGCTTTAACACACTGATGATGGCTTAAATCTGAAATGTGTCCGTTTATTTGCCCACAATAAATAGAAAATAAAAGATCCTCACCGCAAACCACGCACTCGTCATTGTTCAAGATTTGCAGTCTTATTTTTTTCCTCTAAATAAATGTCTCCTGAATGATCAAATTGTTCAAACAAAACTAATGAAAGTCATAGTATAAAGCTGTAATGCGTCTATGCACTCCTGTAGGGCATTAATTGATGGATTCATGATCTCGGAGGTTTACAGAGCAATTTTGGATGCAAAACAAAGGATTCAGCCAAAAATCAATCGACAACAAGGTGGATCATTCGGCTGGATTGAAATCCAAAGCGCACCAGACACCTGTTGAAAGACTATTTCACCCAGGAGATATCAAAGTCTCAGGATGGCCCTCCCAGAGGAGATCCAATATAGCACCTATGGGGATGCCAGAGAGGGAAAAAAAAAAAAAAAAAGTTCCCCTCATTGATGCCTCGGTGTTCATGAACTGAAAGCTCTGCTGGCTGAAATGCAGAAAACATTCACCGCCGTCACAGAAACTGACTGATTCCACACGCAGACGTAGAATAACGAACTAAACGCAAAACTGTGATCGTTAATGAATTCATGTGCAGCATTTAAAAATGAATATCATATAACTGAAAATCAAACAAACTTCTTTTTGTGAAATATTTTGCTTGACAGGCGTGTTTGTTTTGCCTGCCTGTAAATTAAACTCCATTTGCGTTGACGTTTAGTTTGTCTAATAAGTTTAAGTGCCGCTTATTGTAAATATTCATATACCCTTTGAAGACTTTGTTGAGTTTACTTTTACGAGTGTTGTGCTTATTATCCATGTCATAGTCTTAAAATCAGGTGAGGTTAATTTCTCCGAGTCATTTATTTATTTATTTTGTGATGGCTTTCGTGCGAGCAGCCAAAGGTAATTTATTTTAAGATGTTATCATCCTCCGCTATTTATTGGGGATCCAGATTAAAATGTCCTGCTGGTGTCAGTGTCCTAGCCAAAACCCTCAAGGATGGCACAAATGCTCAAAAAGTACAGTTGCAGCGGGTTGAAGTCTGAGGGCCGCCGTAAATATCAGTTTATTTATGATAACATTTATATAGAGAGGAAGTGCAGTGCTGCCTGATGTAAAACACGGGACACGTCCCCCATGGCAGAATGAAATGAATGACCTTTAGTCCATTTTTATTTCAGAGAAGGATTTTATTGATTTGACTTTCTGCTCGTTTGCGCCTAAAGTTCATTGCAAACGTTACATTCTCCACAATTTACATCTCTCTATTGTATCTCACGCAAGTAAACTTCTCTGAGTCTCACGTTGAAATGTGTACCCAGTTTTAGTAGATCCACTTTACGGTCCACCTGTTGTACCAACGCTGTCTTTTGGGCAGCGTCTTGTTTCTTATCGGCCGAGGGCACAGCACTTTCAGAAGTTCTTTGCGGTATCATAATTTAAACATGCTGTTAACTGGGGGAAAAAAAAAAAAAAAGAATTCACACAGCTGCTTCTTGGCTGTGTTTTTGGTACACCTGTACAATCTAGTGCTCAATATAACAGATCTGCAATGAATTCTACTTTTAGAAAAATTGTTGACGCTACAAGGTCCTATGTTGAACTACATGCTTAATATTGAGGTCGTAGTTTTATCAGGAGTGTAATAATCCTCTAGTCGGGCTCCGCCGACCTGTTTGTCACAGCTTCAGTCTTTGTTGTGATTATAGTCTAGAAAGCCTTTTTGAATGGAGGTTTGCCGGGCAGACCAATCAGCGACCAGTAAAGGAGACAAAGTGCGATGGCTTTAAAGCAATATGAACAGTTGTAATGCCAGCAAATGTCGAGGGATGGAAGTCGTAGCAAGAGCAATGCTTCCTCATTAAATGTACTTTTTAAAGTCTGCACCAGTCATTTACAAACATGGGGGGTGGTTTTTTTTTTTCATCACGTGGGGGGGAGGGTTGGGGGTCTCTGTTGTTTAAAGCTAGGTGAGTTTCAGCACTCGGCATAAATCATACGTCAAAGCTGATTGGTTAAAGGCTGCTCCAATAGCCTCAAAAGGAACCCGAGGTCTACACGCATTAGAGTGCAACGACTGGAGATATTTCTCAATGAAACTTTGCCACATTCTTTCTAACATTGAATTTGTGTACGGTAATATCAGGCAAATGTCTAAAACTAACTTAAAAAAAAAAAAAAAAAAAAAAAGGTTTAGGAGTGCATAATCTAAATTTAATTTCAAGAGGATGCAGGCAAAGTTGACAAGAATCCAACTTGTTTTTATATCACCCTTGCGACCCCCCCAGTTGTTTTTTGGTTTCTCATCTTCTATTTCCACCTGCATCATATCTCATGCAGCTGCTCCAGACAACCACGTGTATGCATCCTCACTGCACCATCTGTCTTTATATAAACCCCGTTTACGTGTATGAAAGGATTTACCGCAGGCTTTTTTGTGTTCACATCATTATTACACCTGCTCCCACAAATCATCCCTGAGGGCCTAGAACTACAGAAAACCTAGAATTGTTTTTATTTGGCATAATAACCAGAAGGTTTACGAAGCTTCAATCACATCTCGGCTGAGGTCAGAGGGAAGAGTGTTGTTTCAGCGAAGCAGAGATCATCCAAAAAAAAATGAAGAGCCCGAGGAGTGTAGCAAAAGCTGCTTACGCAACAGGTTGGGTCCTGTGTTTGTAATAAAAAAAAAAAAAAAAAAGAAGCTTCTTTTGAGGCTGAATGGAGCTGGAGCTAGAGACCTTGAAAAGAAAATAAAAGTGCTGTTAGGCAGTGCTAGCTTTACAACCCTGAAGAGCTGCGTGCGCATTGGTCGCTGGTTGACTGACGTGTTTCTATTTCCTGCTCTGACTCTGTATGAAGGCTCGGTGTGTGTTTGGGACTGCAACATGGATGAGGATAGTGGTGGTTAGAGACCAGTGGGCGGCGAGCTGTTTGTTGTGTTGAGCATGAGGAAGGTCAGCGCTTTGAGGAAAAGGGCCTCGGAGCAGATGGAGGCAAGAGATGAGTGTGAGGGGGCGGACAGCTGACCTGCTCACCCTCGCATTTGTCCTTCTCTTCCTCCGCTGTCTTCGCTCGGACATTTTTCACTCCTCAGCTCTCTGAGAATTAGCTAAGTGTGATGGCTTCAAATGTATTTACATGTCTTTAATGCCCCCTCTGCTGACCTGTTTAAGTATGTTGGCCTGAAATCAGAAAAGAGCTGTTATTAGCATTTTTTTTGGATTTACTCCGGGTGTCTTGTGCTGCTCTCAACTCTTTAATGAGCTCATTTTACGTACTCGGCTTGTTTGTTTTACATTAAGAGCTGTTGATATCGTAAAGGGGCTGAACTGTAGTGAATGAGTGTTGTTTAATGAAGAAAATATGCCAGTTAATCGGAGCTTTTTGCTGCTCTATAAAAGGCTTTCGAGTTGTACCGCTGTGTAATGTTTGTTCTCCTGGTCTGAGACAAAGTGATTGTGCATATGACAATATTTGTCTTGTGCAAATTAATAATCTTCAGTGATATTTAGATTTGGTCTCAAGAGCGTTTTATGTTAACTGCAGTTTTGATCATGAAGGCATACTTAAGTTTGTTTGATTCAAATACTGATCAGAGTAAACTTCTAATTTCCACTGAATAAAATGTGCTGGAAATGTGCCAACTCTACTTTCTACTCGCTGCTGCCTTTTCATGCCGAATGTTATATTTCCCGCAGCTGCATGTGTGAAACGTGAACACGTATTTCAATAGATGACACAGAAGCACGTTTTCTGCTGATGTTGTGCGTGTTAAAACCACAGGTCTTTTTACGGAAAAAATATTGTTTTCATTTGATAAAAATTTCCGATCGAACTGCGAAAGAGTTGAGGTAGTGTTGGAAACAAAAGACGGGAACAAAAGAATTATGGCAAAACAAGTCTAAACAAAAGTGGACAAAAAGCTCCTTGGATTCAGTGAATCTTCAATAAACGAAGAAAAACAAATGACACAAAATGTCTCCTCTAAAACCAGACTGTTTGAAGACAAGGTTATATTTTAACAATTGAGCTACGTTCAGTAAAGGTAAACTCTGATGTCGGAGACCTGAAGATGGTTTTTATTTTTATTAGAATCATAATGATAATGCATGTTTCAGTGTATTTGCCTTTTGAAGCTGCAGAACCTCAGCACAGTGAGATTTGGTGAATAGTTGCACCCAACAAAAAGAGCTCCATTGCACATTTACGTCCAAATCCAGTTTTTCTTTTTGTTTAAGAGGAGATCATGTGAGTGCAAAACAAGGCGCATGGTTCAAATGGCTGGTATTCACTGGTCTGATTCATTATTGGTGTGTTTTGGATGAAACATGAAATTAACCAATGAGACTGTCATTTCCCTTCAAGAGCTCAGTGCTCGTACACCGACCCAGCATCAGTGGGATTTGCTGCAAATTGAAGTACAATCCAAGGAGGCCTTCGCTCAGAGGATCTGCTGCTAAAATCTGGTCAACATTTTTGACCTTTTCCTGATACTTTAAAGAGCAAACAACTCCTCGAATAATCAAGAAAATATTCAACAGCAAAAAAAAAATCAACATCCACAATGAACATTATTGTTATTTGCGTCCCGAAACCAAAGCTAAACAAAAGCAGGTGCAACTGCCCTGGTCACCATAGTAACCATAACACTTATTGTGAGTCGCTTTGGATAAAAGCGTCAGCTAAATGGAAAAAAAAAAAGATTTCTTTTTTTTTTTAAAATGTAACATCACCACTTGACATCATGTCACCAAACCTTCCATCAACGGCCTCCAAGAGTCTGTTTTTTAATCTTGAGGCACCAAACACTTTGCAGTATCTTTGCCTTTCCTACAAATGGATGCAATTATGTGCAATTATTGGCTGGTGAGTGAGCACAGCGCCACACGGCTAAAAACACACCCGCAAATGAGGAACATGTGTGCACAGCGGTGCTGAACATCCGTCCCTTATGTCGCTGATGTGACGTTGTCTAACGGGGTCAAGAACCAGAGAGCTATTTCCATCTTACCATTCGAGTCTTCCCATTTCCTCTTTCAAAGGTCCAGATGTAGAAACCTTTCTAACATGGACGCACACATCGTAGAGCAAGAGAGAGGACCAACATGGGAGGAGGACTGACCACAGCCAGAGAGCCTTTGTGTGGGGGAGGAACACTTGAGTTGAATAGTAGACCTGCTTCACTATAGACACCTTTAATAGACATTCAATCTGCCAAGTCGCCTACGCAGCAATCATTCAGGACTTCATCAGACATTATTACTCTCTAATAATATCAAAAAAGTCTGTTTTTACGCAGCCACATCAATGAAATCCTGTCCGTGAGAAACCACAAACACAGCAGGCCTCGGCAAAGACAACTCCTCTGAAAGGATCCTTTCTTCATGGTATATCTAAGAAGCTTTCTGAGGTGCAAACCGCATTTACAAGTGCAGAGATAATGTCAGAACAAAGACATTCATTTGATGTAAAAACAATTCTGATTGAACCTATCGGCGCCAGATAAATCTCCGTGTATTTCGCAGTCCACAGAGTTTTTAAACTCGGTGTTTGTTGTGAGGTTCCTGTGCTGGTCGGATCACCTCCGGTCCTACAAAATAGATTTGGAATAATCGTGTGCTTCTTCCAGACCTTCTAGATGTTATCGGACCGAGGTGATCAAACTGTGATAGTGAAACGAGCCATTTCGTGGTCGTTGTGACGCTCAACACAATTTACCCACCAACAGTACAGACGGAGCAGGTTAAAGTGGACCCTGTGATATAAGCACAATAATGTGTTTACAACTTTTCTCACTGACAGAGAGGGAGGCAAACGTTCTGCACTGCAGGTTTAAAAAGCAACTTTTTTTTTATTTTTTTTTTTTTTAATAAAAATGACAAAATAATTGTTCATTTTATGTCAATTCTAATAATTGATTCATTTTTGTGGCTGTATGGTTCAGATTGAATCCTTATACATACATATATATTTACCCGACCAACAAGTATTGTCTGTGTAGCCAAATTTTGGTATTCCTCTGCGATAGAGCTCGAACGTCCAAAAATGATGACTAATAATAACAATAAATAAGCCACAGTGATACATTGGGTGAAGTGTTCGTTCATTACAGCCAACATGGGCACTGTTTTTTTTTTTTTGTGTTAATATTTTTTCTCCATCCTGCTGTAAATACTCAAGTGCAACAAGAGTGTTAATCTGCCGATGAAAATAGCCCCCGACATATTCCTCAATTTCTCATTTTTGAGAAAGATTTGTTTAAAACCTACAGTCAAAAACTGTATTTTTGTTTAATGAATTACTACTTCGGCTACAGTAAATGGCCTTGAGGCTTTTATTTAACACTCTCAAACGACTGTCATTTTATTAGGCACTTTAGAAATTTGAGCATCCAATCTGAACAAAGGAGGTGTGGGCTGTCTCCTTTACTTCATTGTTAGCTGCTGATTAATCCTCACCCAGGAAATAATAACTACATGGAGCATGGAGGCTCCCAACAGAAGGGTTGAGCCAGACAATACTTTGGGGTCAGCACACACCTTTACTAAAAATCTGCTTGAAATCTGTTGGATAACAGTAGATTGAACTGCAGTTTCAGAACAGCACAATGAAAAAAAAAAAAAAAAAACATGAACAAAACCAACTCGGGTGTTTTAGTATTCCTGATTTTAGATTTTCTAATTTGCCATTCTGTTCCCTGAATTACTGGAAATATATGATGCTGTATATGTCAGTGTTTGAGACCCATAAACATGATATAATTGTCTATCAATTTCTGTTATTTTCTACCAAGCACACTGTATGCAGGCCACTAAATAATTTCTCCCCATTTGTCATTCCAGTCATGAATCATTAAAAAGTGCCTTTACAAGTACAACTTCAATAGACGGAGACCTAAATGATTAATGAATACAAAATGCTTTGCTGCCAAGATGAAATGGCTCCGAGCAGTGAAGTCCATGAATTTAACTGCTTTCTTGCATATGCAGTCTGAAATAATGTTAAGTCTTAAATGTGCAGAAGCTCTTCAGGTCCGACAAGCAGAGACAAATATTTTTTACGTTGTTTAGACACGTGGGAGGACGTCAATTAAACAATACCGGCCTCGGCAGAAGTAATATGCCCCTTTGTTATTATCTGGACAATATATAACATCATACGAAGAAATGCTGACAAGGGGAAACAAAAGAGCCGCAGAAACCGACTGACGGGTGATTCTGCTCTGCCGCCGTCATTTAGAAACTGACGTCGTTGCGGATGACGCCTTTTCCTCTGATCTTTTCTTTGCATTTCTCCCACGCGTTTTAAGCAGGACGGACTGAGACAAAGGAAAAGATGTGCGTGAAGAGGCGAGGGTGGAGACGAGAATGAGAGAGGACTGGAACGTGTCTGCAGAGGATTTACTAACTTAGGATTTCACACCTGAAGATCCTCAGCTGTTGAGGCAAATTGGAAGGGAACATGAAAATAAGTTTTGACAGCCTGTGTCGCTCCTCCACGGGATCTTTCAGTCTGCTCGTTATCAAAGCCTCGTCAACTATTCGTCTCACTCTCTCTGCTGCTGCTGTTAAATGACGGACGTGAAATGTAGTGGCTTTTCCAACCTTTCATTTGTCCAGATACAAACTCGGAACAATCGGGCAACAAAGCACAAAAGACTGAGCCGCTGCCAATAAAACGCCAACGCTCACCAACTGGACTTCGACATTTCTTGAACAGTTTATTCTAAAAGGAAAAAGCCAGCAGCTCCTAATAATGAGGATAGGCAAGGAAGGGAAGAGGCATCAAATGTTTCTGGAGGTTGTGGGTTGGACTCATTTAAAGAAGAGCTTGAAAATGAATCCAACAACTCAAAAAGATCATGTTCAAGGTCTATTAGAAATGGCAGGAAATGTCAAGCTGCAAGCTGTGGATGGTTTATAGAAGGCTGGCTGGACGAGAACTGGTTCAAAGCTGCAAATGTAATGATTTAATATTTATTTGATCTTGTTGGCTGATCTTAGCTCACCTCTGAACGGTTAAACTAATGAAACCAATGATTTTTGGTTTCATGAGGGAGTCCAAACACACACACACACACACACACATACATATATATATATATATATATATATATATATATATATATATATATATAAATGCAGCAGCTTCTCTTTTTCTATACAGTTTTGTACATTAGTTAGAAATAGAAAACTATACTAAATGAATGCGTTACATGCTGTAGTTCATTCACTGTATTCAGCTTGTTTCAAGGTGCCTCTGACAGCAATTATAGCCTCAGGTATCTTTGAAGCTTCCTCTGCCAGCTGTGCACACCTGGATTTAAGCAATTTCCACCCGCTTGCCTGCTGTGTTGGCCTGGATAGAAAATTGTTGGTAAATTGCCATCGTCATTTTTAAACCGATTTGCAGGTGGCTGCGAGTCCCATTCAGGCCTTTGGCAGGTTGAAGACATTCAGAATAACATTAAGAGTCTCGTCACAAAACTAATCTCACGTCGTCACAGCAGTGTTATTTGGAGTGTTTTATTGAATCTCACGTCGTGTCCTAGTTTAATGTATATAGAGCTTTTTCAGTAAATGACGTGAAAAGGAGGTGGAATTTAAAACCCGGTGAGTTTGCACAGCTGTTCAGTTAAATTAAGCGATCTTAAACTGACGGCAAATGTGAAAACGCCAAAATCACGTGTCTTTGAAGTGCTTCCTTGCCTTCCTTCCATGTGCTGGTTAATTACGACATAATATCAGGGCCGCAAAGTTAGAGTTTTTTATTTTGCATGGTATTGAATTTTTACATCGACAAAATATGCATAACAAAGACTTTTACTTTTTCTTCCAACAGAATCACGGTGTGTGTGAATCATGATTGAAGCAGCTAAATCACTGTCTTTGTTGTAGATGGAGTCAGTCTGGAGGGAACGGTGGTGCACAGAGCCGAATGCAGACCCGCCGTCACCGACAAATACATGAAGATGAAGAAGTGAGTGAACTCGGACGCCACGGTTTAATTCTTACAGTCACCTCAACTCATAGAATATACTGGGCCTCTACAGATGCATTGGATTAGAACAAAGGGAGGCAGCAACAACAACAAAAAGGATCGACTGCAAATTAAAATACAGCAAACTGATGTTACACCCAAATTCAAACAAAGCCAACAGATATTTTGCAGAAAAATATGAATGAAAATGCTATAAAATCTCTCCGGTGTCATTATCGTACATCAAGTGTTTACTTGAAATTAAAATATCATCACAGCCTTTCATTAACGCTAATAAAAGCATTCATATTTTTAAGCAGCACCTGAAAGTAATGACTGACCATGGTTGGATTTTCAATACGATTTGGGGAATAGCAATTGCACAAATGTACGAAGCAGCCAGGCCAGCATTTTGTTTTCATGAACTCTGCTGTTGAAATTTGCCTCTTTCACCCGAGACAGCTCAAAATCTAGTGAAGTGTTGTGAATTAATTCTGACGGGAGTAATGAGGTTGCCAACATGTTGACCGGGTCGTCTGTGCTACTGGTTATTTTGTGTACATCAAAACACTCGAGTCCACTCTGCCTTTTATGTTTTTTTTGACTGGTTTCTGTCTCCTCTTTATTGGAATATGTTGTTCCAGCCAGAGTTGGTGGATGGCATTGCTATAGCAACCGCATCCGTGTTGCAGATGCACTGCTACAATACAACCAAAGGCAAACGCACAACGCAGTTTGCATTAGTGTGTGAGACCATTTCTGCGTCTGTGCCATCAAATCAATGAACACTAAAGGACAAAGCACTTTAACGGCTGAAGTGGACAAAAAAATGTTTCCCTCCCGACCTTCAAACCCTTTTCTGGTGCTGTTCTCTGTTGTCCGTCCTCCAAAAGACAGGTTTCTGTACTGGTCACCTGGCTGCCATTTACCTCAGACATGACAGGAAGGAGAGATCGGTCTGCTGCAGAGTGCAAGCTGAACTTAGAGATTCATCCAAACTCCTCACTTCTTTGATCCAGTTTTATATTTTACCATTTGGATGGCAGCTGACAACTGACCCTCCGTCTCTGCAGACTACTGGATACGAAGGACATTATGTTGTCATGGTGCCATCAGTGTGTGTGTGTGTGTGTGTGTGTGTGTGTGTGTTCATACGTTGTCATTATTATTGTATTTATGATGCACATGTTTTGATTATGTTTCTAAAGATGGTGGATGAACTATGTCTCACCTACAAAGACTAAATACAAAAGAGGTGGTGGATGTAGCCACAGAAATCGTCTGTAATGCATCAGTCAGCGTTACTGCTGGCTGGTAATGGTCGGTATATTGAAGCCTTTACAAAACTGCCAGACTGCTCAGTTCGCTGGGACTTCATTTTGCGAGTTTTTCACACAGGCTACTGTGGGCCGCGGCCAACACAACAACAAATCCCCCCTCTCACGAAAAACAACAACACAGCCCTCCGCCGACTCTCCACCAATCGCGGCGCAGTTTCTAGAGTCATGACATGTTCAATGACACTTCATTAACTACAGAAATAAAAAGAAAAGGGGACCATTCGAATGAACGCAGTGACATTCACAAAAGCCAAAACAAACTTGTCGGCCGGGTCGTGGTCCTGACTGTCTAAATAAAATGTGTCCAGTGATAGGCCGAGTCAGGATGAATGAAAGTCAACAGAAAATAAACCGATATGTCAGAATGTGTTTGAACAGAGCAGCTGTTTCTTATTTGGTCTGTTGAACCTCAAGGTGCCGACAGCCGCCTTCGTACCAACGGCCACATCTGTCAGCGGAGATCACGTTAACCACAGGAACACAAAGCAAACTTTCTCTCTCTCTCTCTCTTTGTGTGTGTGTGTGTGTGTGTGTGTGTGTGTGTGTGTCAGGCTGAAGATGAAAGAGTCCATCAAGCCTCAGCGGTTGTCACAGCAGCTGGAGAGAGCCGTCACTACCATGTTCAAGCCTGTGGCCAACCACGATTTCAATGTGAGGAGTAATACGAGCAAAGCTGTATATGCGTGTGTTTATAACCAGTGTAATTCAGAAATATGATGTCACTCGATTAATTCTTAGTCTCACAGTGTTCTTCAGTTTATGTGATGTTTACAGCTGAATTGATGACGGCGTTTTAACGTCTTTGCTGTTGAGTCCAGATTGCTTTCCACCCTCGGTACGATTGATTTGGGCAGAACTGAAACCAAGTGTATTTTTTTATTTTTTATAAATGTCTTAAGTTGATTTATCAGTGGATGGACAAAATAATGGCGCTCGAATCAAGAAGACTGGTCTTTTTTTTTTAACATTTACACGACTGATATTACAACTCGAGGCGTTGCTGTCACTATCATGTCGTGATTTCAAGGTGGAGTATGAGAAGAAGAAGAAGTCCGAAGGGAAGATGGTGAGAGCCGAGCGGCAGGTCGTGTTGGACATGCTCTTCTCTGCCTTCGAGAAGCACCAGTACTATAACATTAAGGACCTGGTGGACATCACCAAACAGCCTGTGGTGAGCAGCGTGCCCACACGCAAACACGCATGTCAAACGTGCACACGCAAAAAGCAGACCAA
Source organism: Embiotoca jacksoni (assembly GCF_022577435.1). Classification (NCBI taxonomy): domain Eukaryota; kingdom Metazoa; phylum Chordata; class Actinopteri; family Embiotocidae; genus Embiotoca; species Embiotoca jacksoni. The sequence goes on from NW_027185340.1 coordinate 10,676,447, forward strand.
AAAAAATACAAAAAAATACAAAAAAAAAAACAATACACCTGCCCACTATCCACCTTGCTCTGTTAAATTTGAAGAAATCGCCCACCGCATGACGTTCATGCCGGCTTACGCTCTCTGCGGTGGCTGAAATTTGGGCCAACATGTTTGCGCGGACACACAAACATGGGATGAATCGATACAGCGCAGCGGACTCGCTCCAGCTCGCAGTGAACAGCATTGTGTAGGTGCTGATGAGACCTCGGAGGCCCTCCTCTCCCTCTGATTGCATCTGATTGCATAACCATCGGCTGAGTAGGAGTCAACCGCCCCGATACACTCCACAACCATCATTTCTCTCCTGAAGCACTTGGCTAGCACTCAAATTAACTGAACTAAAGTAACCGAAAAGCCCATTATGAAAAGTCTTGAAGCGCATTGCTGTGATTCATCAGGTGGCGAGTCGGCATCTTCACAAGCTCAACAGAGACACTCGGTGGTCGATGCGGAGTATTGATCTCTTAACGAGCAGCTCTGCTCTCACGCTGACAAGACCGTCTTCCACAGCTCCTGCTCGGCATTTAGAAATAAGGTCTGGGTTTTTATCCCCGTCGGTAAAAATCAAAGTGCACTGACACTACAGGTTAGAATACGAGCAGTCACAGCAGCACCCTTTTAAAGGAGATTTGATGAGATTGCATTTGTTCGAGATCTCGTTCTTCCGTTCAGAGCGAAAAACCCTCCAGAGAGCAGGGTTTCAAACGGGGGTCGGGCGTGGATGATGAGCGAAGGAATATCGAGTGGTGCTGAGTGACAGAGGAAAATGTGTTTTGCATTTACTCTCTATTTACATGGGATTAGAGGGCATAGAAAAACAAATGTTTCTTTCATGACAGAATAGGTTTAAGTTTGTTTGACCCCACTGGACAAGCTAGCTGGTTCCACCTTTATTTTTGACATTTCGTCCGTCACCATCTTTTTTGTTTGATCAGGAAAAATGTTTTTTACTTTCGTGAAAGAAGTTGAAGTTGCTTTTTTTTTTTTTTTTTTTTTAAACCAACCGTCTGTGGTATTGCAGTTTAAGGCACATTGGCCTCACTTTTCAGCGCCCGAAGCTGCTTACTTTTATATTCAGTCTATGTATGCAAGTCATAACCAAGACAACAAAGAGGCGTTTTAAACATTTACACATTAAACAACTCTTTGACACCACCTACAAAGATTCTGCTGAAGTTTGTGGAAAGGGACTCGCTCATATAAATGTCTCTACATTAATAACAAGATCACAGCTGTTCAATAAACTAACGGCTGTAGAAGGAAACTACAACAACACGAGGTGCAGCACCAACACGGAAATTAAATAAATAAGTCCCTCACCTTATCATCTCCAGTTCAGCATCGCCTACCTTTTTAATTAAAGTCTTTCAAAGCTGAGGAATCCATCGTTGACAGTCCGGCTCGTGGGTCACGTTCATCGTCATGGCGATCAGGATTGACTGGAGAGACGTCACGTGAGAAGAGATGTGTAAACGCGGGATCCATATTTTACTATCGTGTTGGCGAGATAGCCTCTACTGTGTACGACTAAGAGAACTGAGTGTCACAAAATGATCACATTATCATAGATTGAGGTCAATCGGTAAAATTACCGCACACAAGAATTTGTTTTCACACATTTGGCAACACTGAGTTCATGCGACAGATTTACAGGAGAGGGAAAACGTTTTCCTCAACTGACTCAGCAAAAAAGGGAACCGTTTCTTTTGTATATTGCGATGGTGTCCACATTTAGGGAAATACTTGGACTCGGCAACAACATTTAAACTCTTATTTTTTTTTAATTTTTTTTTTTTTGTACCACAAACTGAAAAAAGTGGTTTTCATTCATTCTTTTTTGTTTTTAAAATGTTTCTATCAGGCTGGTTTTTAAGTGACAAATATGTACAAACTTACATATTTGGCCGCAGGAACGTCCTCCTTTAGTGTCCAGCAACAGTCTGCCGACGTAGATGAGCTCCACAGCTTTCCCTAGTCCATGTGAGATTACTAGAGAAGAAGAAAAAAAAAAAAAAAGAAAAAAAAAGCTGTGGTAAATAAAAAAAATAAAACATATTTAGGTTCAGTGTGCAAAACTATATAATAAACAAATACATTAAGTTTTTGAATGAGACTAAATCTTTGTGAAACCAGTCCTGTTTTCTGAAAATGTCTATCAATCTCATATCTCCCACAATCTAAGGCCAAGGAAGATGGCTAACGTAGCTTAGCACAAAGACAAGAAAAAGGGTGAAACAGCTGCCATGTTATCAGCACCTCCTCTGGTTTAGTTTACAAATAGTTTCCACACCGCCCTCTGAAGTTCTTTCTCTCCCGTCTGGTGCAGACGTACCTCAAAGAAATCATAAGGGACATCGGGACGTACAACAGCAAGGGAGCCCGAAAAAGCACCTGGGAGCTGAAGCCGGAGTACCGACACTACCAATCAGCCGAGGAAGAGGAGGAGATGCAGACCGGCTAGTAGCAGCAGAGGTCCTCCGAGCACGGGCAACACATGTAACACATGTAACACATGCAACACATGCAACACCTGTAACACATGCAACACATGCAGCACATGCAACACCTATAACACATGCAACACATGCAACACCTATAACACATGCAACTCATGCAACACATGCAACACCTGTAACACATGCAACACCTGTAACACGTAACGCATGCAACACCTGTAACACCTGTAACATGTAACACATGCAACACATGTAACTCATGCAACACCTGTAACATGTAACGCATGCAACACCTGTAACATGTAACGCATGCAACATATGTAACTCATGCAACACCTGTAACACATGCAACACCTGTAACACCTGTAACACATGCAACACATGTAACGCATGCAACACATGTAACTCATGCAACACATGCAACACATGCAACACATGCAACACATGTAACTCATGCAACACATACAATCTTCAGCAGTCTCAGCCTTATTTTCTGGTTTGTGATTTGTAAGTCGGACATTATTATTGGGTGGAAGAAAAAAAAAAAAGTCCGCTGTGCACGAGTAAGCGACGAACTTTGACAAATAAACATTTTGTTCAGCGAGAGAGCTTTCAAGCTAGATTTAAGTTTTTGGAAGTTGAGGACTGCATGTCTGATATTATGTTATCACAAGATGCTGCTCCTTGATATGCTGGCGTCAGAGCCCCTTTTATTTATTATCCCCCCAAACTGTCCCTTTTTCCAGTCAGACCTATTTTTTTTTACAGCAGAAAATCACAGGTGGAACTGATAACAATAGCGATGCCTCTGTTGTAGTAGTTACTGCAACACTTTAATGCAATTAATGCCGTTATTAGTCACGCCTGTGTTTGACACATCAAAGTGTCGGCTGTGAATAATCTTTCGCTCCAAACGGCTGCTGGACTCGACAGCTGAACGGTAATTATCGTTATTATTATTATTATTATTATTATTGCCTTGTTTGTTCAACTGGTACACGTCAAGTATGAATGTTCTTTGTGATTGAAATAATAATAATAATAATAAAAAAAAAACTCCTCTGTCAGTGGATTTCTACAGCTGCAATAAATGAGATGAAAACGAAGAGATTAACGAGCGAAAATGGCTGGAAACTCACCTCCAGCCGTGCAGAGCGTTACTATGGCAACAGCCTTAAACTATATTTACTATGACTCACACGGAGCATCAGCCTGCTGCTGCTGAGTGTCTGACCGCACCCCTTAACTACTCGTGTGTCAGCGGGGTTTTATTCATTAGCCGTCAGAAGGCAAACTATATATATATATATATATTTATATATAAAATGAGGAGCATTAATCAAGAGACCGACAAATACACTTCGAGGCTACTTTGTAATCCTGTCTGGTTTTGTGCAGTTGATTTCTGCTCGATAAAACATGATTTGTTATATTTTCCTGAGGCATCAGCAGAACCTTCTTATGATTCTGTTTTAAAAAAAAAAAAAATCTAATTTATCCGGCAGGGCTCCAGTCATCTTTTGTTGGAGTCATTAGCCTCGGGGTTCACTCACTTCCTCTCGCCTACACTGTCAGTGTTGGATTTATTAAAAAAAAAAAAAAGCAATGATTTGTGTCTTTGCCTCATATTGCAACTCTGATGAAGATCTGATCGTATTTCCAACCTAATCTACACATAAATATAGGTGTTGTGGCCACTGCAGTTGTTGGTCTCCCTGTATTGGATTTCTCATTTCCTTCTTTTAAAGACAATTGTAACATTCACCATCTTTACTGACCGCGCACTAATCTGATTATATCGGTCCCTGCGCTGGTTCAACCCGTCATTGGGTATCACGTGAGTGACTCCGTTTTATAATCTGTACTGCGGTTTGTTTTGTTTTTTCCCCCTCAGTTTCTCGCCCAGTCAATCAGCGTGGACTAAAGCGAATCACATTTCACTGCAGCGATCACGTCAAACACTCGTAATAAAAAAAAAAAATAAAATAAAATAAAAAAAAACTTCAGTCACGAACAAACTTAAAAGTTACAGAAGCTTCTTCGTACGCGGAGTCGCTCCTGGTGATGGAAAAGCGAAGATGATCTGCAGAAACACGAGGGTCTCAAGAGTTTAACCCTGAAAGGGAGGAAAAGATCCTTTTAAAGATCAACGCTGTTCGCAAAGCATCTTATTCCTCAGGAGGAAAAGTGTTAGAAGAAAGGAGGACTTTTAAGAGGCTTTCAGGAGGAGGAGGAGGAGAAAGTGATGCAGAGAGCCGGAGGGAGGAGAAACACTGAGATAACGAACCGCTGCAGATCACAGTGTGTGTGTGTGTGTGTGTGTGTGTGTGTGTGTGTGTGCGCGCGCGCGGGGACGATCTCCTTAGATGATCTCATTAGAGACACGCTCGCATCTCCCACTCAACACTGTGAGACACGAACACCGCACATGAAAGAGATCACAGCACTGACATATTTGGCAACTGGAAACATCCGACCGCTGCAGCGATGACTCGGCTCGGTCGCAACCTCCACCAAGCAGGGATCCCGCGAACAAAAACGGTGTTTTCACCAGCCTCGTATTAGGGGTGCAGTTTGGTTCGTGTCCGCTAGATGTCACTGTTCATCGTGCGCCCATTATCAAAGACTGCATTTCTTTTGATGAACCAATCACATTTAAACGGTTGCGTCATGTGTTCCTTCCTCGCTCAGAGGGTTTTCTGCATCACTCCTTACCTTGGACTCTTTGCTAGAAATTGCCCAGAGTTTTTTTTTCCCCCAAAAGGTTTGCGAATATGAACCGAGGTGTGACGTGGGTGAGACACCGTGGACACAAACGGAAGACGGGGAAAGAGACATTCTGATAAATCAATGCAAACTCACCCAATCTCTGGATTTCTCTGCAGAAGCTCCGCTGAAGGCGTCACAGCACAAACACTTTCCCAACAAAACTCGCTTCATCAATAAAAGTAACTCCTCCAGTCAGCAACTCTTTAACCTCTCGCCGTCAAAACAAACCACAACAAATTTCTGTAAAGTAGTCTGTAAAGTCACAGGAAGTAAATACATTAAAAAAATAAATAAATCATGCAGTATTTTTAAAAAAATATTCTCTCAAGTTTGCGATTTTTCCACAATTTTTTGATTAACGTCACATTTCTTTCCAAGAGGATGACACACAAGTTTGTACTCAAAACTATTGGAAGTAAATTAGGACCTTTGGTAGAACCGGGACTCATGTCAGCAACACGTATTGGGGGGGGGGGGGCAGCAGCGAAGAGAAGTATAGCAATGGGATTTTGGTGTTGGCATTAATAAAAGCTCAAATATTAAAATCGACCTTTTGTCATGTTGGGAGGACTTGAAGCCCGAACATTACACCGATAGCATTTCTTCTGAAAAGTACCTGCGACTGACGGGGAGTAATTTAAAAACTCAAAAGAGATGCGCGTGACAAAATCTAATGTCAGTGAAGGCATCTCTGTGGAACAGGACAGGTTACAGATCGGCGGTCGAAAGGGTGGAAAATCTGAAACGGCCTTTTTAGGGGAACGGATTGGATCTAAAACTCAAAACTATTTTTTTTTTTTTTAGTATCGTTCACAACCACAGAAAATGCCCAAAATACAGAAAAACAAAAAGTAGTTGTACGTGATTTTATTTTCACACTTCAAAATTAAACCAGAATTTTTTTGTTTTGTCGTCCGGGGAATCTTATTTAATGCAGCCGTGAACCCCCCCCCCCCCCCGACGCCTAAAGACGCCGGGGGGGGGTTTCAACTCGTATGGATCTAAAATGCAAGACAGAATAAAAAATAAATCATCTTCTTTCAATCGTAGCGTCTCTCACTGTCCTGACGTTTATTTTCAATCACAAAAACAAAAATCAAATCACAGCAAAAGCCAAGGAGGAAAAAAAAAAAAAAAAAAAAAAAAAGAGCAGTTAAAAACTGTAGCCGGGGACCGATCGCGTTTGATTCCCCCCCTCCCCCCCGCTTGGGGAGCGGTGCCGTGAGCCAAAATGTGAATGGATTGGAAATATTGGACAAGAATGATCCGCTCAGACATGATGCAAAAAAATCCTTCTGTCTGCTTTAGGGGGCCGTTTGGGAAGCAGCAGTCAAGTCGACCAGCAGATGTACTTTTCGGGTAATTACTGTAAGAAAGAGGAACACGCGTTATACATCGAAACGTCCGGATGAAATATATTATCCAACTAAAACACATTTTCAAATCCTCCATCTTTCTTCGCGATGTGCGGAGTATACTTACGCATTTCTCAACAATTAGACCGTCTTTGAAGAAGAGCATGAACGGTGTGATCTCGTCCTCGCGGTAGTCCAGCAGGGCCACCATGCCGTCTGATGACATAGAATTACCGGTGTAGAACTGCAGGGAAACCGACGGGGAAGAAGGAAAAAAAAACAACAACAAAAAAAACCGGTCAACAAAACGAGAAAACGAGCGCCGAACGGAGAGTCGCGGCGGCCGGTTTGTGAAGTATCCCGGCTCGACTCTTCATAGCTACCTGGTAGTTCTTGATGTTTGATATGATCTTCTTGACTTCCTTTTGGACTTCGGTGGTGAATTTCTCCACTCTCTCCGGGTTGCTTTCTTGCAGCTTGGACTTGATGCTGGACACACAAAGAGTGACGGTTCGTCGTCGGGGGAAAGAAGCACCGCCAGTACAAATAACCTAAACTCCAGCTACTTTGTTGACGCCGTCTACGGGGCCAGGACGTAAATCAATTCTAAATTGGGAGCGTTTGGTCTCGGCGGCTCGAGCCTCCAGCGCCGATACTCACAGCTTCACGTAGTCTTTGATGTGACTCAGGTACGTCTTCTTGTCGTAGGCCGCCTCCCTGAGGGCGTGGTTGAGGATGATGTCCACGCCGGAGACGCTCGTCGACTCGGAAGACTCGACCTGCTCTTCGGCGGAGGCGTTGGCTGAAATCAAGGCGTCGTCGAACCCCTCTTTCCTGATGACGACCTGGACGCGCGAAGCGAAGAGAAGAGAAGCAGAGTGCGTTCCAAATTTAAAAGAAGCCGGAAACCGAAGCCGGTTTCAATCGAAATTTGAACATTTCGCGTCCGCGGGCCAAATGCCGACCGGACATTGGGACTCCTGCGTCCCTGTTTACAGAGGCGAAATCGGAACGAGCGGTTCAACAAGCGTCATGTCGGCGCCGCGGCTTCTCAAACTCGGGATTCCACTTCAATATTAAAAATCTATAGGGACAGAGAGCGCCAACCGGCGGGACCCCGCCGCCGCCGCCGCCGCCTGCGGGTTCGGCCGGCGCGAGGGACGACCGGAGGCTTTGAGGTGACTCGGCCGAGGCCGACGGTCACGCGGCAAACATTTGGGGGAAGCGTTCCGACTTCGTGATCTCAAATTTCCACGCCGATGGAAATGGGGAGTTCCCGCGCGGGTCGGTTTAGGCGGGACTCGACTCGACCCGACCCGACTCGTCTCCGCCACTCGTCCCGACGGCGGTGACGTCGCCGCGCGAAAGCGACGTCTTTCGCGTCCGCCGGACGGTTCGTCAGAAGCTTGACGAGGACGCTCGAGACGTAACGCCGGGACGAGTGAAAGCTCCGGCAGCTGAGCGCGCAGATTTGTTCGAGCGTCGCCTTGTTTGTGAGGAAACGAGAAGTTTGCGTGAAATTCTGCGAGTTAAAAAAAACAACAACGACCTGCCCTTTCCGCCGGAGGGCAGATTTGGGGAAGACGGCCGGGGAACAAAAACAACAACAATAACAACAACAACAAAACAAAACACGTATAATTTTATTAGTGGTCTGATTATCCTTCGACTTGTTTTCGTAAAGCAGGACGCTGGAAAGAAGAAGTGTACTAAACTTTATCTGCATTAAACCCCGACGAACTGCGTCTTCAGACGACTTTTTTTTTGTGTGCTTTATGTCGACATCTCCCTTTAGAAAGACGTGTCTATCTTCTGCTGTGCCAACAGCAGATCAGGTTCGTCTCGGTTTCCACACGGAGGAATTTTCCATGACACACCTACGTCCCACGGTTGACACGGCTTGGTTTGTGGGTGTGTGTGGGGGGGAGGAGGGGGGGAGAGTGTCCCAGCTCGCTTTGGGGGGAAGGCAGGGTTCACCCCGGACAGGTCGCCGGTCCACCGCAGGGACAACACAGAGACAGACAGCAACAAAAGACCATTCGCGCTCTCATTCGCAAACAACGCCGACCGCCGAGCCGCTGGAAAGGTGAAAATGAGTAATTGCCACGATGTTATTACGTTTAACAAAAGCGCGACAACCAGCGCTTACTTCAAAAAGTACAAGTCGCGTTTCTGCATTTTGTGTCTTACAAACCAACTTTTGATTTTTGTAAAATACCCCTCCTTGTCTTCCTCAGATTTTTTTTTTTTACTTCTTTTCAATGTTTTTCCTTTCCTATCGTTTAATCAAGGACGATACACGGACACTTCGTTTCCTGTAATTACTCTAGAAGTCTGTGCCTTACAAAAAAAAAGGTCCGAACCAAACAACTGCGGTTGTGAAAGCACCCCTGGTGTTTTCACTTTTCTGATGTGTGCCAACGACCAGCAGATCACAAACACCTTCATATTAATTATACTTGAGAGACAGTTGGGGGGGGGTGGTGGGGGGGGCACTCTGGGTCAAGTGGTGAATCGTCCTCTTCAGTACGGCCTATCATTTAGCAAACCACGAAGGGGGAAAAAAAAAAAAAAAAAAAACTATCTTCAGAGACATTCATCTCCATCTACCACGAACTCACCTTTCCTTCAACTTCGTAGAAGATCCCGTTTTCCGATTCTTTCATTTTGAAGCTATCCGAGAACATCTCATCACCTGGAAAAAGAGGGGACACAAAAAAAAAGAAAAGAAAAAGAAGCATTTTGAGTTTGAGACCGGACAAACATCTGGCTGCGGGATGGAGGTTAAGGATCACATGCAGCGGGCCAGCGAGCGAGCGGAAGTGAAAACGGATTACGAGTCAGGGTCTAACGTGGGTTTTTTTTTTTTTTTTTAGGAATTGAATAAACAGAATACATATAATATATATATTAAAAAAAAAAAAAAAAAAAAGGGGCCCGCGATCTGCCGGGACAAAACTAACACCGCAGCTAACAGCTACATGATGATGATGGTGGGGTTACTTCACCGTTACATTAATATCCTTAAAAAAAAAAAAATAAACTCCCCGATCCGTATTTACATCGACCCGCGCACTTTCCCACTTTTTAAAACAAACTTTCCAACAGTTTAAAAAAAAAAAAAAAACAACCCCACGACCGACAAAGCTGTGAAGCCGCGTACCGGCTAGCCAGCAGGGCGGCTAACAACCGAGACGTTTCCATCGTCTCCGGTTAGCATGTGGCTAACAGCTAAGTTCCGATCCATGACAACACGAGTTAGCTCGCTTTTAGCATCCCGTCTCGGCTACAACGTCCCAAACACGGGGCCGAAAAAAAAAAAAACCCCAAAAAACACATAAACCCGGCAGCGACAGAGCGGCGCTCCTCGGTAAACGCGTGCGGAACCTCAAATCCCGTTGACTCACCGCTGATCATGCACTTGTAGATGATCATTTTGGCCGCTTTAGGTGTTGTATCTTCCGGAGACGAGAGAGGAGGCCGACCGCTCAAACTGCACGGGAGAGGAAAAAGACCGATCAGGCCGCGAGGCACCGCATTTACGTCCTGCTGACGTCACCGCGGGTCGCCCTCCCGCGCTCTGCTGCCGCTCTTGACGCGGTGGCCTGAATGCGGTACTGCACCCGCATTGTCCGTCCGCTCTTAAAAGACGCCGCAGCATAGACGCAAAGATTAAAAGTAGTGGTGGAGCGCAGCCAAGTACGTTTACTTCAATTAATACAAGTTCGAAGTACCTGTACTTTGTCTGGCCGTTTTATGCAGCTTTATACTTCCACTTCACTACAAATAATATCGCTGTCAAGTGAAAAACATGCATCTCCAAATATGGTAAATTCGATTTTTTTTTTTCCCCCTGATAAATTGAAGGATGAAATATGTCTTTAGGGGCTTAGAAACTAATTGTTTATTTACAAGAAAAAAATATTTAAAAACACTCTTGGATTTGCAGGAAAATGTCCCAAAGCTGAAAATATGGTTTGTGGTTCTCACAGGACAAGTAATGCCGCAAACGCGTGACGATCTCGAGCCGTCCACTAGTGGTCGGGTCTCCCAGAATGGATGTTAAACCGCCGCAGGTCTGAATAGCATCGGGAAGTCTGACGTACCAAACAAAGATAAACATGAAACGCCAGAACCGTCCATTACTTGTAAAGCAACTTTATTTCTCATGTATCGGCATATTATTTTGGTACAACAAGCACCACTTCAACTCTTGTTGCGATAATCTCAAACTATACACGTGACGGATCTTTTAAAATTCAAACCAGGTGTGACGTCGTCATCCTCCAGTCACCCTCCATCTACAGGGCAGCACAGTGCGATGACTTCCAGTTTTGTGTGGGCAAGTATGGAGTCCAATTATCTGCATTGTGAAACTCATTTACATAAAACAAAAAGAAAAGAAAAAAATCACCGGGGGTGCCCTAAAGTATAAAATACACCGAGGCAGCACCTGGAGAGAAGGCAGGGGCGTGGTTGAAAACCAGGAGGGGCGTTTACATAACAACCTCCCCTTCTCATTATAGTTAAGACTTCTTCAAAAAAAAAAACACACAGAGGAAACGATACCGGAGAAGAGCTTGTGAAGAGGACCGGCACAATCAAGTTGAGCACATGCAAGACAAAAGCACAAAAACAAATATTGAAAAAGTAGTCCATGTACAATTATACACACACAAAATAAACAATATAACGAAGATTTATGGACCGATGCTAAAGACGCAAGTGCAAAGGTACACGACATTTGGTCCAGAGGCCTCCTCCCGTATCCAAGGACACCGCGGTTCCCATTTGCGACAAGATTACAGGACAGAAGAGGAATTTTCTAACTCCGGGCTACCGGGGGTCACGTTTGTGTGGTGAAGGGTTGTTGACCAGTAGTCCCTATGATCAGTGACTAAAGACTTGTAACAGGAAGGTACACACTGCACAGGGAGAAGACTCTCATCCAAAGTCTTTATTTTATAATCGAAACCAAGCTGCGAATCTGAATATTTAAAAACGGCTACAGCTGTCCACAGTCTGTGACGACAAGCTTCTTTGAGGGACCGCCGCTCTTGGAGCCCAGCTGTCCCATCTGCTGCACCACATCCATGCCACCTCGCACCCAGCCGAAAGCCACGTGTTTGAAGTCCAGGTGTTCGGCTTTCTTCAGGGTGATGAAGAACTGCGAGTTGTTGGTGTCGCGGCCGCGGTTGGCCATCGACAGGATGCCCGGGCCCGTGTGCCGGACGTCGAAGTTCTCGTCCTCGAACTTGCTGCCGTAGATGGACTTGCCTCCCGTGCCGTCGCCGTTGGTGATGTCACCACCCTGAAACACCAGAGGGGGGGGGAGGGAGAGAGAGAGACTTGTTTAGGAACGGTACAAGGCACACTCGCCAACTGAATTCATTTGGTGGAATTATAAAAATAACAAAAGTCATGAATTAGTCGAAGGAATTCATTTTAACAACAGGGAGACGCGAGCATCTGCGATGTGTACGCGAACTGATCAGAAGACAGTCGGAGCTGTGACGCACGCCGATTCATTCAAACTGCATGTTTTTGGTCAAATTCCTCTTTTTTGTCCTTATTGCTGCTTACTGAACAGAAGTGACGGACAGTTTTCAGAGAGGAGTGCAGAGCAGACTGATGTTTCTTCATCCGTTTGGATTTTATTTATATCTTTCCGTGTTTTTTATTGTATTTCAAAACTTTTTTTTTTTAACGCGAATGAAATAAAATATTCAAACGGTAGCGATCTGTTCACTTTCTAAATCCTGCCTCGCTGTTCTCCAGCGAGGAGCAGCAGAATTGTTCTTTTCATCACTGCATAATGAAGACGTCGTGAGCTGAAGTGAACAAACTATCCGAACCATCCGAGGAGCACGGCCAGGATGAAAGTAACCATTTTTTTTAAAATGGAGCTTCCGTGTGGTATTTTTTTTTTTTAAATTTATCACTTGAACGAGTCTATAATGTTTTCGTGGATAAGCAACGTGGATTTTGTTTAACCGACCCGTGAGGTTTTTCTTTCTTCAAACCTACAAATCCAACACCGCGTGACAGACGCAGCACGACGTCAAACATTTAAAAGCGTCATCCGGGGGAGTCAAATTAGCCGGATTCAAATACAGCCGTGCTGAAACTAAGATTTCCCAGCGTACACTAAGCACTTGACATTATTACAGACATGATTGCTAAAGCGCCGCTCCACGAGAGGAGCGTGTAGTTTTGTCACCGGTGAGTAAATTACAGTAAATAGTTGTCAACAAATGCGTCTACTGCGCGGGTTTCATATTCCACGAGACCGTAATCTATTCCGTCTTCGTGGTCACCTCACCTGACACATGAAATCTGGTATGACCCTGTGGAAGACGGAGTCCCGCAGCCCGAAGCCTTTGTCGCCGGTACAAAGAGCCCTGAAGTTCTCGGCGGTTTTGGGGACGATGTGGGAGAAAAGCTCGACGGTGACGGTGCCCAGCGGTTGGCCGTCCGCCGTCACGGTGAGGAACACCTGCGGGTTGGTGTCTCGGGAGTGCTCTTGAACTCTGGACATCTGCGGCGTGAAGAAGCCCGAGGCGTCGCCGGGCGTTTGGCCGATGCGGCTCTGACACTCGCAGAAGGTCTTCTTGAAGGATTCAGCTATCTCGGGAGTTTTGAACTTGGCGGCCAGCTGCTCCACGACGCCGTCGCCATCTTGGAAAAACGAGAGGCAAAGATGAGAGACCATCTGAGAAGAGGGCACCGTGTTGGCATGATGGAACGTATTCAGACGATCTTAAAAACTGCCGAGTCTGCAACTAGGCCAAACAGGCTTTTTTTTTTTTTTTGTAATATTCAAGTAATGGGAAAAAAAAATATATATATATATAAAAGACCCAAACTACGTGGTTTAAAAATGCAGGTTATAAATGTGGAGATAAAGTACAGCTGACTCGTCACATGATACATCCACAAGAGCTAATAATCAGCAGACAAATGCAGAGCGGACTAAGGGTGTGCCGTATCGCATCTTTCATGATAGTAGTTATATTTCTTAAAAAAATTAATTAAAAAAAAAACTCTTGACAATAGCAATATTTTGTCTTTGCAATGTCATCATGCAGGCACACTGCGTGATGTTTTTAGGCATCTTACGTTCATCACTTACACAGTAACAACAAGAATGGCTAAAAGCAGCTTCATGGTGGGAGAATTACATATATAACACATATTTGCAGTATTTCGCCACGTCATCAAGGACGTTGTTACGGCAGAAATACCCTGAAATAATGTCAAATGATTTGAAGTTCCCACAAATGTCACATTCGCTTCCTCCCTCTCCCATATTTGAATAGAGCAACTGTAGTTTTACAAACTTCACATTTGGCATTTCTGTCATCTACTCAACCAGTGAATGAAGTCATCGTTGACTGGTTCAGCTAAAGCTCTTGAAATTTAAATTTTCATGGCGTGTCTTTAGCAGCGAAAATATATATATATATATATATAAAAAGACTTCCCGGAAAATATTACATTTTGATAAATGCAAACTGAAACTACTTTGCTACAAAATTCTGTTATTGCATGACTTGGTCCAAAAACTGCTCATATCTTCTATAATTCCACAATAACCCTGATTTTAGGGCCGTATCACCGACCCTCAGTACAAAGACCGGCTTCCCGTCTCTGCTGTACTGTGCGCGTACCTGAGTAGTCGGTGGCGGTCCACAGCAGTGCGTTGGCCGAGGCGTTCATGGGTTTGAGCTCCATCGCCTCCGTGATCGTGTGGTTGGCACAAACCCTCAGCACCTGCTCTCGCCTCATCAGGATCCGGTAGAAATGTTTGTTTGGGTGAAAGAGGATCTTGATGTCACCGACGCCTCGCTCCTTCCACTGGCCGAGGTCGCGGTCCCACCGGTACAGCTTGGCTCGCTCCTTAAACAGGATCTCCTCGTCCTCCTCTCCGGACTTTGTCTCCACCTGAGACACACACACACACACGAGGTCCGAAGATGAGGTGCGGTCCTGTTGCTTATTTCAGGGATTCAAATGTAAACGTGACCAAAATGTCGGCGCTTAGCAGTTTACGATACCTCGGGCAGAGATACTATCGGCTCAAAGTGAATGTCCGCATTGTCCTGAGCGTCTTCATCACTTCCCTCCTCGTCACCGTTGTTTTTAGCTGCCACGTTCATGGCTGTCCCAAATACTGACGCTCCAGCGTTCGCCCACGAGAAATTAGAGTCTATTTAAAGAAAAACAAAACATATGGTGAGATACGTCGTTGTGGCGAAACACCAGGAACACTGAAGAAAATGTCGATGTTGAAACCGACCATTTGTTCCAAATGCAAATCCCTCGGTGGTGCTGGCCAAGTCCGCAAAAGAAAAGCCTCCGATCGAGCTGAAGCCAAAGTCTGCAATCAAAAGAAACAAAGTTTTAAAATATTGAGTTGTTGAGTCTCAAATCTGTATACGGTACCAAAATGACACAACACTCCATTCAAAACACTACTCGAGTAAAAGTACAGACATTATATGACATTATTAACTTTGTAAATTCATACAATATTTATATTGTTATTTTATCAAAGACAGGATAACACAAACAATACAGCCCACACATCGCCACATTCCACTCACAAATTATAAAATATAAACAAGATAAATAGCATCATTAAAAATGGAAAAAAGACGTGATGGAAAAATAAATCAATACTTTGTCGTGATCAACGGAAAAAAACTATATTATTCTGGGCCAAAGGTGATGTTTGTTGGAGGTCCGCATATCAGTCTAGCATTTGGACTAAGAGCCGTTTCTCAAATGTAACCCCTGTTTTAGTGCTGAATCCTACACAACAGGCAGATTGTCAGAGGTCAAAGGTCACTCCTGTAGCACAGAACAAGAAACAAGAAGCGTTCTTTACCTTGACTAGTTGTTGTAGCAGTGGAAGCTGAAGCATCAGTCTCAGTGTTGGACTCCAGCTCTGAGCTCTTCTTAGTCGACAGGTCGATGGGAGAGCTGCTGAGGCGAGTTTCATTCGGGGTCTCGGTTAGCTGGTCTGAGGTCTGCTCAGCTGGCGTTAACGTGCCGCCTGCAGCCTCTGCATGACTGGACGACGGGCCTGATGAGGGCTCCTCCGAGGGCTCCCGTGAGGGCTCCCGTGAGGGCTCCTGTGAGAGCTCCCGTGAGAGCTCCTCCGAGAGCTCCCGTGAGGGCTCCTCCGAGGGCTCCTGTGAGGGCTCCTCCGAGGGCTCCTCCGAGGGCTCCTCCGAGGGCTCCTCCGAGGGCTCCTCCGAGGGCTCCTGTAAGGCCTCTTCAGCTTTGTTTAACTGGGTGACCTGATACAGATTCAAGAATTAAACTAACATTATTCCTTGGTGACATGAAATACATTTTTCCCACACTTCTAGTAAGACACTGAACCATTGTTTTAAGTTGTTTTTTTTAAATTTTGCCTGTAGAATATTAACAAGCCGATGACTGTAGTCTATAATATAATGCTCCTTTAAAATGCTTTTTGCTTTATTCTGTCTTTTATTTCTTTAATGTGTTGATCTGTTATTATTATTTTAACTACATTTCAACACATTTAAATTCCTTTATATCTGTTTTCATGTGAAGCATAGGCTGTAATTTTCTTACTGTAAAGCACTTTAAGCTGTATTTTTTTGTAGGAAAGGTGCTATACAAATAAAGTTTGTTATTATCAACTAGTAAAACAAAATTGAAGCGAAAAAAGTTACAAAACGACCAGAAATGCATTCATTTTTAGTTTAGTATTCTTTAGGAAGCCACGGTGGTCATATAATGTATCATAAATCACTTTAAGATGTCCCAGCAAGAGGAATAAATACTACAAATAACTTTCTCACTCTGGCACTGCCTCTTTGCATGATATCAGTTAATGTCTGTACTAGCTCAGTGTCCTTTGTCAGTGCTTTGTCAGTTACCAGGACTTCTTGTGCTTTGAGGACTTCTGTCTCAAAGTCCTCCGGCTTGTCTTGGTCCAGGTCGCTGTCTGTGGTGCTCAGGCCACAGAAGAAGGTGGGTGGAAGCTGGAGGCTTTTGGCCTTCTCCTCCTCCTCCGGTGTCGGCTTCTTCTCCCACACCAGCTGGCAGTCTGGCTCTGAGTGCAGCACGCGCACGTTTAGGGTTAGTGAATGACTGGAAGCTAAAGGAGAGTCCACACAGTTATGGCCATATAGTTAGACTTAAATGTGGAACAGATCTTTTTTTTTTTTTTTTTTTTTTTAAATGATTTTTTTATCCATCACAGCCCTTAAAAATGGTAGAAAAATAATGGTAGTTTGACAAATGAGTGAGAAATAATGTGTTACTAGGTTATGACATGCATACCGTCACCAGAGGCTGCTGCCTTTTTCTCAGGAGGATCAGGGTAGAGCTTTCCATTCAAAGCTTTCACTGCCGACTCAAAATCCTCATCTGAAAGTTCAAACGAATACAATTCAGACTTAAACATTCAGATTTAATGTCCCTGATGGCCAGTTGTGAGAGTATTAATACATTTTCTCGTCATGATAAGAAACAACAAATTAAATTGGAACAAGAAATGTTGTCAGCGTTCTCGATGGAATGGTTACTGGCTTTTGATTGTCTCAGGAAATGATTTGACAGTAGTGATACATTTTCAAATACTGACAAAATCTGTCAGTATAGTTGAATACAGAGTTGTACTCGTGAATATACATATCTATCTGTTAGGTAGTTGTGGTTAAGTTATTCTAAATTAAATGTTTCCAATTGAACTATTTTGTGTTAATGACTGCCAAAGCTCTACTTTACTGTAATGAAAGGCACAGAAGAGATTTTGAGTTGAGTTTTTGACTATTTGTAGCGATAGGGAATAATGTTTTCATGAGTTGTCACTGTATAGTTCAAAAAGGTCAACATGATTCATCCTCCTGTCTTTGGTTTGACACAATTCTATTGATCAGGAAGCTGAAAGAAGTCAACAAGTGACACAGGAAACCCTTTTAAAACATTTGTTAGATATAAAAGATACACATACAGTGTGTTTTTGGAATAAACTACTGAATGAAAAAATTATTTTGGTTTCCAATAGAAGTCCACATCCATCTTCAAGATCGATGGTCATGAAACAAGCTGATAGTAAATTACTAAAAGATTACTTCATCATTGGCAAAAAATTTTTTTTTTTTTAAATCCAATAACTGGAAGTTTGCAAAGTGAAGCAAAACTTCAAATCTAATTCAGTCAATATGTTCACTTCCATGCTCTTGTCTGACGTCTTTCGGTCTCACCATCGGTTTCATCGGCGCTGGTGTAGCCTGGTTCGTTCTGGTAGCAGAAGAAGGTGAGAGGCAGCAGGAGCTTCCTGGCCAACGCTGCCTGCTCAGCAGTGGGTTCTCTGACAAACACAATCTCCACCTCATCCTCATCCGAGCCCGCACCGCCTCCTCCGGCTTGAGGGGACCCTACGACAGATGAACACAATAGACGCAAGCAAAACAATGTCAGGCTGGGAAGAAACTGCTTTGAGGAAAAGCAAAAGGATTAAGTTGATTTATTGCCTTTACAACCACAGGTGTTAGGTACGTACACACACACACACGCGCGCAAACGCACACACACACACACACACACACAGAAACTCATGCACGGCAAAAATGAAGAGCATGCATTTGATATACAACAGTGAGAGACAAGTTGTACCGAGTGAGCATTTGTTTTTCCATTTGATTTGGACAGACTACACCACTTACTGTTGGACACACAGTGCTGTAACATTAACCAGCATTAACGCCCGAGCTTTAACCCTCATTAGCCTCTGCCGAGGTGCACTTCACTGGCAGATGTCCGACCAGAGAGGGAATTACATTTCAGGCTGTTGCCACACACCCGACACTAAAAACAGCACGTGTGACGTTTGCACGGTGCATTCCTCTCTGAAGGAACGCCCTCTGCTCTCAGCTCGCCTTTCAGAGGACGCTCAACTTTCACCAACGTGTTGATATTCAAAACTCTGGCTTGATTCGGACCACCAATTAAATAAAGGTCTACCTGGGCATTGACAGTTACCAAATTTAACCAGAGTTATACAACCACACCCCCTTTTACTCAAACTGCAGAATCGTTACACTCATGAAGTTGGCCTTTCTTACGTGGACACTGAGAAACCACACGAACAGAAGGGCAGTAAAAGATCTGATTGTCCTTCAGTTTAGACTCGTATGTCTAATTTAAATAGACATCTTGTCTTCGGTAGAGGTGGAAAATTGAGCCAAAATTAATTCACTATTTTAGAGCAAAAATCAAGGAGCCATTTAAGAGCTCAAACTAATAGTACTTGGAAAATGATAAACTAAATTGATTCAAACATGGAAACTGTTAGCGGCACTATAAAACTGGCATAATTATATAAAGCATGCAATATTGAATAATAGGGCCACCACCTTGGTGCTTGGGCCCTAATTAGATCTATGCCTATTGAATTAAATCTGAAGGAAATCTTATTCTATAGATTTGAATTTATGAACATTATTAACTGCCTTTGATGACATTATTTAACTGCATTACACAGAATGACCCTGATAAATCTGCAGCTTGAACACTACACTAATATTTTCTTCAGTTTTGTAGAACTTACTTGTATACAGACTATCGTGTGACAAAGGTGCTAAATTTAGGTATTATAACTATCAAAATTCTCTCAACAACAAAAACTGCACCTCCACACACTGGACATGCAACATTAGCTTCACTGTTTTTTCCACTCCGTGCATCCAGGTTATTTCTTTGTAGTAGTAAGGGCCGGCCAGGTGACAGCTGAGAGGTGTTAACACACACTGTAGTGATTAGAGTACCTGGGGGTTCAAATTGGGTGGTTGATGTGCTGGTCCAAAAAGCCATTGGGTTATCTTTGAAAAGCCTAAAATCCAGCCCTGAAGGATGATGGGTTGTTGGGTGAAGAGAAACTAATTGTGAGGCTGGTATCATTAATCAGAAAACAATGCCAAAATGGTTCAAATGTGGAATACTATGAGTGTGTGATGACTGAATGCTATGGGTTTGCAACCTATGTGCAGTATATTCACTAAAACCTACTGAAGATGTTTTTCTGGATGCAATTTTCTAAAATGTACAGCTATACTTCATGTATGATTAAAGTAACTATAAAGTGGCGATATGGGGAGGAGATGGGGACTCTAATTTTAAATGAAGTTTCTGTCCTGGTAAGAACCAAGAAGGGTCTGGGCCAACTAATGGAGCAATGAGATGCAGATGGAACAAGACAGTGGAATACAAATAAAATGAATAGAAATGATATTCATTCAAAAATAGAAAAACAGACAAATATAATTTATATGGAGGACATATTTTTGGTTTACCTTTCTCTGGGATTTTGAATGTAGGAGCTGTGAACAGAGCCCTGGCAGGACGTCTAGAGTCTTTGGCTTTCAAACCAGATGCAGTTTCCTCGGCTTCAGAGGGAGATTTAGGAGAGCCAAAAATCTTCTGAAGGCTATCAGTGCCAAAGACAAATTTAGGGGGAGACACCACTGTCTTCATGGGATTGACCGGACTTGGAGAACGAGCTGCACTTGGTCCGGTGTCAGGAGGCAGCTCTGTACGTTCCTTTGTTGTCTCTTCCAGAACAGCAATGGCCGCCTCCCCACATACAGCTGCAGGAATATTTGCAGATTCTGCAGTTCCACGGTCTTGAGGTGGAGCAACTTTAGATGTCACGGGACTCATGAGTTCCTTTATTTCTTGTGCCACTTTGGCCACTTCAAAGATCTGCTTGAATGTATTAGCAGTCTCTGGCAGCTTAAATCTCACAGCCAGCTGCTCAATATTACTCTCTCCCACTTCAGCAAAGTCGAGGGCACTCCAGACCCAGGCCTTCTCTGCACCTTTCATGGGCTCCAGCTTCATGGCTGATGTGATCCAGTGGTTGGCACAGATCTTAAGTACCTGGTCTCTCCTCATTATCAACCTCACCCGTTTGGTATCATAATTCTGCAAGATCTTGAGGTCGCCGATACCCCTCTCTTTCCACTGTCCCAGTTCCTTATCGTAGCGATACAGTTTGGCTCTGTGACTGAACACCACCTGTTCCTTTTCCTCTCCTGTAGAAATCTCCACCAAATCAGGCAAAGGGACCACCGGTTCAAAGTACTGGCCATCCCGCTCTTCGTCCTGGGTCACATCCTGCTCGTCGTCAGTGCCCACTGACGCTCTGCTCTGGTTAAGCTTAGCAGGGGACTTTGAAGGGCTGATGCCGGGTTGGAAGCTGAAGCTGAACCCACTAGTGGATTCCCCAAAGCGGAAAAGGTTCTTCCTCAGGGGGCTGCTGGCAATAGGAGAGGCATAGACTGGTGAGTCAGCAGTGTCATCTAAAGCGTCCTCTCTTAGATCGTAGTTATCCCACTCCAAGGTGGGGCCGGTGGTTTCACCGTGAGGCTTCATTACAAGGGTTGAAACGTTGCTGGATGTTCCTAGGTCTCCCTGGCTGTCCTCATCTTTGATCTTCGTTTTCTCATCTGTCAAAAAGGACTTCAGGTCTTTCAAACCAGACTTCATTTCCTCTGCTTTCTGAATGAGGTGTGCTGTCCGGCCGGTGTCCACCAGTTTGTGGGGGGTTTGTAGGGGTATATCCAAAAGAAGTCTCTGACATTCTTCAAACTTTTCCTTAAACTCCTCTGCAAGGTCAGGGCTTTTAAACTTAGCAGCCAACTGTTCGAGTTTAGCGTCTCCATCAGAGAAGTCATTGGCCATCCACATCCATGCTTTGTCTGAACCCGCCAGGGGCTTAAGGTTCATGGTGGTGGTGATCCAGTGGTTGGCGCATACTTTCAGAACTTGTTCTCTTCTCATCAGCACCCTCAGCCGGCCATTGGAATTGTTTTTTAGGAATTTGAGGACACCCACACCGCGCTCTTTCCACTGACTGCTGCAGGAGTCAAATCTGAACAGCTTGACACGCTGAGAATAAAGAACCAGTTCATCCTCCTCTCCTGTTACCAGGTCCACCTTATCAGGCATCTGAACCACTGGTTCAAACTGGATGTCATCATTTTCCTCCGTTTTATACATGCCGTCATCCTCTGCCTCATTTGAGGCCAATGTCTTGGTGGGGGTTGTCTGGACAGATGAGAACACCTGCTCACCAGCCCCGGAGAAACCGTGGCAATTGGAATCGTTCTGAGCGAACTGGAAGTCCCCTCCGGAGGATTCTGCCAATTCTGCAAAACTGCAGGTATCGGTTTTTCCAGATATTAATGGATTTTGATCCTCTTCTGTTTGGCTAACTAAAGGTGTGGGCACACTTTCTTTCTCCTTGTGCTTGTCAGCTATGCTTTTGAGAAAACTGGAAGCTGACCCCGATGACGCTTGAGTATCAGTGGAAGGGAATTCTTCTTTTGCGGGGTCCTGAATGCCAAACTTGAAGCCGCCAGCTGGAATTGGCATTGAGAAAGAGAACCCTGACGAACTAGTGGTGCCTGGTCCAGACTGAGGCGCTTCAAACTTGAAAGAAGCAGCCGACTTTGTCTCTTTGTTTTGACCAAACTGAAAAGTGCTGCCACTTGCAAAAGGCATTGTAAATCCAGTGGCAGCCGGCTGGCTTGATGAACTCTTGGTTCCAAAGCTGAAGCTGAAGGTGGAGGCTGAGGAAGCAGCGCTGCCTGTGCTTTTAGCATTGGGATTTGGGGCCTGACAAGCTGCACATTTATTGTCAGAAGGTTCATTTCGCACCAGACAAACGTCACAATCCCATTCTCCAGCCTTCTTCGAAAACATGGCTTCTACAGAAGGATTTTCATTTGGAGCGTTGCAGGCAGCACACTTGGCAACAAATGCATCATTTCTCACCAGGCAGACATTGCAGTCCCATTGCCCTTCTTTTTTTGCAAAATCAGCCCCGAATCCTGACACGGCTGGCAGATTAGAAGCTACTGGAGTCCCCTGTGTTGATTTAGCAGCAGGGTTCGGGCTGTAACAGGCCACACATTTGTCAGCAGACGCTTCATTTCTTACTTCGCATACCTCACAGTCCCATTGGCCCGGCTTCTTGCTAAACTGGGCAGCAATTCCAGCAGCAGCAGATCCAGAGGGCTGTGCTACAGGTGCATCTACAGCTGGTGGGGTTTGTGCTGTGATAGTTGTTGTAGCAGATGATTTAGGAGCTTTACAAGAAGCACAACTGTCTGCGGAGGCTTCATTTCGAATAGAACATGTGTCACAGTCCCATTGCCCTGGCTTCTTGCCAAACTGAGCCCCAAAGCCAGACCCAAATGCACTGGTTACTGTGTCAGCAGGTTTTGCGGAGCTGATGCCAAATGTAAAGGAAGAGGGTACAGAAGCTCCAAAAGCACCAAATCCGGTAAAAGGTGAGCCAGAACTACTCTGTTTTGATGAATCGGTACCAAATTTAAAAGTAAATGGACTGGCTTTGGTTTCACCAGCCGCCTGGCTGTCTGGTTTTGATGAAGACTTGGGGTTGGCACTTTGACAAGCAGCACACCGCATATCTGTTGGTTTATTTCTGACGCAGCACACCGTGCAATCCCATTCTCC
This sequence comes from Embiotoca jacksoni, assembly GCF_022577435.1. Classification (NCBI taxonomy): domain Eukaryota; kingdom Metazoa; phylum Chordata; class Actinopteri; family Embiotocidae; genus Embiotoca; species Embiotoca jacksoni. Next base: position 10,699,587 of record NW_027185340.1, read on the forward strand.
TTCTCTGAGTGCAAACTGGGCTGCCAGTGATTCAGAATCCTTTAGGCCTTCCTCTTTCTTCTCATGCTTACTGTGCTTTTGTGGTGCTTTGAGCACAATTTTCTGGGCTTCCTCAAACTTGGATTTGAAAAGCGACGCCTCATCTACTGTTTTGAAGCGGATGGCCAGCTGTTCTGGCTTAGGCTCTTCATCAGCATAATCATAGGCATTCCATACCCAGGATTTGTCAGAGCCAGCATTAGGTTTCAGTAGCATATCAGTAGTGATGTAGTGGTTTGCACAGATTTTGAGGACCTGCTCCCTCCTCATTAAAAGGCGGACCTTCCCTTTAGTGCTGTGTTTTAGGAATTTAACATTGCCAATGCCCCGTTCTTTCCACTCTTTTGTCTCCGTGTCAAATCGATACAACTTGGCCCGGTTGCAAAACATTTCCTCCTCCTCTTCCTCACCTGTTTTCACATCTACTTTATCAGGAAGCGGTACGATAGGTTCAAAGTGAGGCCCATCTTCATCCTCCTCAACATGAGTGCTGTCATTGTCGCTTTCCGCTGCTCTTTCCTGCTCTGCTTCAGACGGAGCTCCCCCAAACACAGGATTGGCAATATCCCCAAATTGAAACGGCTGCTCCACATTCCTAAACAGACTTCCTGAGGCTGGGCTCTGTGCCGATTCAACAAATGAAAAGCTGGTAACATTTTTATTGCCAAAGGTGAAGATGCCTGTTTGGCTGGGAGACTGCTCCTGAGGTGGAACATCACCTGTTTTTGTGGGAATGTCTGATGTGAGCAGACCCAGCAAACTTTCACTGTGCTTGGCTTGGGAAGCCGGGAAAGTGAAATCTCCATCATTGGATTTAAAGTTGGAGTTGAATTTAAAAGCAGCAGAAGGTGTGGACTGAGCCCCTGCTCCAAAACTAGGCACTTTAGGGACTTCAGCAGGAGCCTGCTGGTTGAAGGAGAGCTTCCCAAAGTCAATAGGCTTATCGATGCTCTTTCGTGGCTGAACAGGGGCCACAGATGGCTTGGTGAAGTAGCCCGGTTCAGGCAGGGTAGGGTTGGTGGTTTGTTGCGTAACACTCTGGCCATAATATTCATCACTATATGGGGAAAGAAGGCTCGTGGCTGGTGATTCAAATCGGAGAGGGGGACCGAAGACTTGTTCTTGCGGAGGGAAGATGCAGGGTGGGGCCGTTTGCAATGGAGGAGTGTGAGTGGGCTGCTGGTATGCATACATGTGCTGCTGAGGGGGCATACGGTTCACACTGTACATTGAGCCCTGTGTGAGGAGAGAGTATACAAAACAAATGTCACTTTACATAGTCTGAACAAGTTTATGACTGTGAACCAATGTTAGATGATGATGATGATGATAATTACCTTGGTGGGGGTTACATTTGCTGCTGTGCGCAAGAGATATTGAGAGTTATAGGCTGGAGACTGGTTGTAGTACACAGAGGGGCCTGTGGTGGCAACTAAAGAAAATATACAAAGATGTTGTTTTATTAATGAACGGTTTCTGTCCATTATGTTTAGATAAAATGCTGGAACTATGCAATTTAAAGAGGTTGAAGTTCCACGTAGCATACTGACCTGTTAGGGGGGCTCCATGGTAGGACTGGACCGGGGTAAAAGGTTCCTGCAGGCCCTCGGCCCCATAGCTCTCTCCATACATCTTATGATGAGGCGAGTCTGCGTTTCCTGATGAGTTATGTCTCAAATCATGAACCTCATTCTGCAAAACAGGGTTTTCATGAGAAGTGATCTAACCCACGGCATAAATAACAGCGGTGACTTAAAGCAAATCCACGTAGGACAGTGTTTGAATTGCGGGAGAGATGTGGAGTAACTCATGAAATAGAAGAAAGTGTCTTGAGTTCTGACCTTGAGGGCTTCAACTTGCTGGCACAGCATCTGAAGGAGACTTTTCTGGTCCTCGACCCAATGAGGTGGAATCTTGGGAGAAATCTGAACAATGGGGGTGAATGAATTAAAAAAAAGTCACTGATTTGTTTGATCAATCAAAAATTATAAATATAATCAGACACTTACTACAGTGTACAAAAGATATAAAAACATAGACAGTCTTCTACTAATATACAATACTCGATAATCTGGACCTACCAGTCTTTTGGAGGGAGAGATGATGCTTTTGTTGGGAGACGTAGTTGAAAACTTTATGTGCGAGATGGTTGCACTGGTTTCTGGGGGATGAGCAGGGCTGGAGTGGGCTGGTCCTCTTCGGCCCTCGTCCTCCTTCTCGTTCTCTTCATCCATGGCCTCGTCACCCTCCCCCAGCTGCTGGTTTACATCATTCATGAGGTCCACGACTTCCTCCATGGACACTGGCAGCTGAGGCACAAGAAGCAGGCAGTTGATACACAACTACGAAGCGGAGATTCACAAGCAGAAGCATGACAAAACACTGGCCACACAGCTAACCCCTTCAGCAAAGAAATGCATCATTGATTTGATGCTGCTGGTTTTGGTTTGATATTTTAAAAAAGGTTCAAAATTAACACACACCTTGTCAATGTCATCAGCGTTGGCATTGTAGATCTTATACAGGTAGGTTCTGAATTTTCTCAGAAAAGTGATGCACCTATCTTGAGTCTCCTCAACACCATTGCTGGCCTCCTCTGATAGCCGCTGGTAGATCTGAGGAGGAATGCACAAAAATATAAGACACAAACAGGCAATAGAAGCACCAACTACAATATGAGGCATACGAGTCAGATTGGGATGAAATTGAACTTAAACACAATGAACTCTTCGAGATATATATTTTTAGAGAATACTAACAGATAACTTCTTAAAAGGATTTCTGTGCCATGACAGCGAACATGGGCAGATGCAGTGAAACAAACAAACACCATACTAGCCTGTCAGACAGAGCAGAAGTGATTTGAGGGTTTTTTTGTGGTCTCGGCAACGAATAACTTCGTTTTGCATCTACTTTTGTCTCACACTGACTGAGTTCCCAAAAGCTACGACAAATACAAAACATGGTTGTCATCTACTTTAGCTCATTTATAAGCTAAAACATGACCATCCCTGCCAAGCGGCAAAACAGCTCCGACCAGCCAAGACATGGACTCAAAAAAAAATCTTACACTTGGTCTCGAGTCTGAAGAATTACATTTTTGGTGTGCATCTACCACAACCGATGTTTCAAATTAGCCGGCCATTTTCAAGGTCGACGAGTGAAAGAGGAACATACTCCTGTTGGGATTTACCTGAGCCAAATGCCAGATAGATGACATGTTATTGATGGTTTCCAAGGCAGCGATCGCCTCCTCTGTTCTGCCTTCAATGTCAAGGAGAGCCGCATATACTATTTTGGCTTCCTGTTCATGACCTTTCACAGAAGAAATCTGGAAAGGAACACGGACACACACAAAAAAAAATACAATTTGTAAGGCAACATAGTACAACTTAAATCAGTCGTATCGCAAATTCTTCAAATTAAACACCTAAAGTCAGTATCACAGGAGCATGTATATTTCTTGTGGTCGCTCTGATGGGATTTTGACCCCAGACCCTGAGATCCACCAAATTTAACAATTATTTATTGGGCTCTTGGATAGTAATCAGACATCAGATTTATAAATTCAAATATAAATGAATGAAAGCAATACACAACAAAGTGTTAACATACTAAGACAAACACATCATTCATGTCTATGGAGACATAAAAAAAAAAAAAAGCATGGAAGAGGCAAGTTTAAAGGTACAGCCTGAAGAGCTTTAGATTCAAGATCAGACTAAAAGCAAAATGTAACCACTCTTCACTATTTACATCAAAAATGTAATTAAAACAATGAAACCATGAAAGGACTATTAACCTGAATATCTTTGGAGGGAAAGTGTATAAAGAGAGGGTCGAGGGGTTCTGGTATGCTGCGTCTGTTTTTGATCTTCTCCAACAACGGGTGGACAACCTTCCAGTAGTGGACACTTCGGCCGATATACTCCTTCTGGTCGTAGTACGAGTTCACTCCGTCCCCCTGGGTTAACAAGCATACAAACACAGCTAGATGTCAGAGAGAGAGAAAGTCAGCCTGTCAGATTAGCATAATGCAGGAGTGGTAGACAGAGTCCTGTAGACACAAGTCATCTCTTCAGTTGTTACAAATCCTATCATGTATCTGGCAGACACGCGGCCACAGAAGTGGCACATGTGGCTCTTTGGACAAACCTAAACTTAATCCCGTTTTAGCAGCTGCAGACTGAGTGACGGGAAAGAACAGGTGTCACGATTTAGTGTATACACAGTATCTGGCAACGTGATGACAGCAGAGTGAAAATCCAATATCGTGAAAGCACCGTTTCAAGTGTTTAAAACAAAGACTCAACTAGCATTTCACGTGTGGTACGAGCAAGGACATTAAACACAGGTAAATACGTTGATTATAACAAGTTTTAGTATTAACAAATTCAAGCACTGATATATACCCTGTACAAAAAAACAAACAAAAAAAGTACTACATACAAAGCACTGCAATTTCAGGTCACAAACAACAACAACATTCCCAGATGTGCACATTGTAACCGACAACAAATGAATCCATCTCATCTTAAATTCTGTGTACACTTCAGGATGTCCTTACAGATACGTTTGAAGTGTTTCGTCTATAACTTGTCCCTGATCATCAACTTAAACTCAAAATATCTCCATACATGACTTGCCGACAGCTTTCCACATGGTGTTTATTTATGTTCCATCGGTAAAGTCTGAACCAAAGGAAACAATTGCCGTCATGTTTTTCAGAATTTGGTGCCCGAATACCGGTTCATGTAACATCCCATAACAACAGCTATATGAATATTAGAAATTATCGTCACGTGAGGCCCAGAACCTTCAGTTGACACACATTACACCCCATAAACAGTGTGTACATGTACATACCGTCTGGCTGAGACACTGAGCCCAGTAGATGGCCAGCGCTGGTTGAAGTCCATGTTTCTCTCCAGCTCTCAGAGTGCTCAGCCCATGCTGCACTATCATCCGCAGCTTGGCCGACATGCCCGGACTGGAAAAGGACGCGCATGAAAAACAATGAATTCACAGAATCTTCCTTAATCACAGTAAAAGAGGCAAGTACTCCGTTTCAGCCTTCAGACTTATTGAAACGAAGATCACCAAAGTGAGTTGGATTCACAGCCAATTTAAATGTTTGTGGCCACACACAGTCACAAAGAGCTTCGATGCGAGTTTACTCCTGTCAGCAAAAGATCTCTGGCTTTCTATGATTTTCCTGAGATTTCAAACTGCTAGCAGAAAATGACTATTGACTGAAAATGGGTATATCCGTCATATAATTTGATTAGGGTCTATGAGAGAGATCACCTGAAATGTATATTCATGGAAATATTGCGAATAATGTGATAAAAAGGCAATAAACTTACAGGCACCATCAGGATTTAAATACTATACTGCACGATTGACAATGTTCAGACTGAACCAGGAAAATCCTCCTTTGACAGTCAGAATACAAAATGATTCTGTATAAACATTATGCACTCGAATGCTGTCTGGAGTCTCACTAGCTGAAAATCTATGTACAGTGTTTATGGGTTCCTTTTAAAAGTAAAAAGAAAGGTAACCGAACACATCCGTTATGGTATGATACGGACAAAACAAACTGGTGGATGAGAGTTATTCTAACAGCTTATGTTTTAGCCATACTGTTGGATGTTTTGTCTTCCGGGTGTTGACTTCTATCTGGAGCTCAGCTGGTTCTGACACTCACGCTGCTCGTTTGTGAATGAGGCTGTAGATGGCATCCCACCACTCCCTCTGTCGGTCCGTGGTCAAGAGGCGGAGGAGAGGAAGTGGAAGGCAGCGAGGCTCATAGAGCTGCTGCTGCTGCTGGTTCACTCCTCCACTGAGCTTTGCCGTCTCCTGGAGCTGAGTGTGGCTGCAGAACACCACACCATACAAAAACACCTGGATTGAGTAAACCAGACGAGACACAGAGAGACTTTTACGGTTAAGGGGAAAAAAAAAAGGTTCAGTTTCAATGCAAAAACTGAGCAGCAAAATGCCATTTATAAAGGGAAAACATTAGTGTTGGTCGATCAAATATGGAGTCAGGGAGATTTATCTAAATATTTGGATAATTATGCGTAATCAAATGTAAGTATAGTGTAAATACACTTTCCATAAAACAGCATCAATATATTCATTTTGAGTAAGGAGAAAAGAAAAACTAATGAATAACAAATGCATCTTCATTATAAATAATCCAGTTGTCCAAATAAATCTACAAGCAGGCGGTCTAGCAAATAAAGTTCCTTTAAAAAGGAGGAACTTATTTAATCTACGCAGACATTTTGTTATACTCTTGGGATGTGCTGAAAATAGTCAATACATTTCTCTGTTATGGCTTCATCCGGTGTTATTTGCACCCATCAAACCAGCTCACACGACTCCACTTTACCTCCAGGTCCAGCAGGCAGATGGACTCCGGTGCGTTGGTGTCTAGTTTGGAGGTTTCCAGTGTAAGCCGAGGAAACAGCTGCTGCAGCCAGTCCCGCAGTGCCGGTCTCTGGGCCAGAAGGTTCCACTGCAGTCCCAACCAGCTCAGATGTTGCAACTCGCCACCGTGCAGCAGGATGGAGCCTACGGGGGGAGCCAGAAAATTCATGTCAGCACAGGAGGAGTTACTTCCTACTAACTGCAACTTAAAAACAACAACCTGAATAGATCTTGTGCAACTTGATTATCTAGGCAGATTTTTGGTTTTGTACCAGTGTCCCATTTGGCCAGTTGAGAGAGCTCTGGAGCCATGGCGTTAATGGAACGAATGTCATCGTTGGCAATAAAGGAAGATCCGGTGGACGCCTGCGGACCCCACAAGATTTCAAAAAGAGAGTCCTGACCACTGCGGTTCCCAAAAGCCTCCACCACCTACACAGAGAAAACACAAAAATATTGTCAGTTTGTATAAACATAAATAAAGCTGCCTGCTGTTCGGGAATTCATGCAGAATCATGCAGAGCTGCGAGATCTCAGTTTTGCACGTGTTTTTGTACACATGAAAAATTAAGCTGAACACTTTACTTCATTGCCCTGGGAGAGACCCAAATAACTTTTCACTCAAGGTTGAAAAGGCCACAACCTTTAAGTAAACTGAACCAGAACACAAAAACACACCTCTCTGATTAAGGCGGATGAATCAGAGCTCAGGTTGAACAACATATGTCCGGCCTGACTCTGTCGGTCGTTGGCCAGCAGCTCCAGAAGCTGTGGGGCTGACTGGTCTCTTTTGGTCACTTTTGTCTTTGGTCTGGGGACCTGGAGGAAGAACAAAGAAAATATTTGGTTTTCCAAAGTTGTCTACGTTTCCCAAAAACTGCATAACCTGAGATTTAAAGAGATTTAAAGCAGAAAGTTTGGCTTTGTTTTACATCTTCAGACTGCAGCGCTGATAAGTCCTGAGTAAGTTCAAAGAAATGCAAACGGTGAAGTATGCGACAAGTCAAGCCTGGTCTCGAGACTATTTGCAACACCTATGTTTGGAGATGATTTTTAAGACAAAAACAGCTTCAATACCACAAAGTATGGAAATGTAATGAATCATTTATATGCTCAGTTACATTAATATACACAAAGTAAATACATTAAAAGAAATTAACTAACAAAATTGTGTCATTTGTAAAAAAAAATTCTATGTAACAGTCTTAAAAGGAAATTAGGTGTTTGGAGATTTAATACTGAATCTGGTAATCAATCACCTGGACAGATACTGGTTATATACGTGTTAGCTGGTGTGTCAGTACCTGGTATGCCAGCAGGTAGCACAGTGCAGCCAGGTCAATGATGGCCCTCCAGGTCTGTTGGCGATCCTGAGCCAGTTTCAACAGCAGTGTGGCAACATACAGGTACAGGTGACCTCTCATCTCCACAAACACCTCACAAAGGTCATCTGAGTGGCGTCCTGCGACACTGCTCAGCGTCTGCATAGCTTCGTCGAAACTACACACAAAAACACAAAAAGTCTTTTAAAAAAATACAGCACAAAATCTTTCTGAAGTTGTGAAGATGTGTTAGAATAAAAAGAAACAAATGGTTGACTCAGTAAAAACAAAACAAATCTGATGTTTTCTTAATTTGTACGAAGTGGTCAAAACACACGAGGCTTGTGTGGTTCTATTGATTCAAATTCCCCTTCTGTGATCAAGAAGTAAACGAATGACTGGGCCTGCCAAAAAACTCAGAACAGAGCTGTGACCAGGATGCATTGATTCTCAACAAATGGAGAAACTGAGTTTTGGTATAAATTACTCCCAAAACCAAATATTAGAGTAAAGTGCACCACAGGGTTTTCTGGAGAAGATTGTATTCATTCAATCTATGACCTGACCTACCCTCCGAGTGCATCCAGGCATGCCTGCACACTGCTCTCAGACAGGGTGATTCTCAGCAGGCTGCAGTGTGCCAACAGCATCTCTCTCTGGAGACGACGACACATCTTCTCATTGCTGGAGACGCTGGGCTGAGACAGATATTCCTGGAGCAAATATAATTTATTTATCAGTATTGTGTTGAGGGTTAGATTTACAGATGAGAAATGTAATGGGATATTATAGATGCATCCAAAAAAAGCACCTTACAATGCATATTGTACTGCGCAGTACTGCCCTACTACATTTAAGTCCATACTGACCTGCAGTGTGTGCATGACCACGGTGTACCAGTCCATACTGTGGCGCAACATGCCCCTTTTCTCTGCAGCCAGGCAATGCTTAACGGCCTCCTCCAGCCGACCGTCCTGACAGAACAGCTGAACCAACTTCACGTTCACGTGGGCATCAGCTGGCCGCGCCGCCAGCTCGGCCTGGAGGAGGTCGAACAACCGGTTCCAACCTTGCTGCCCCTGGCGGCTCAACAGACTCTCCTGAATGGAGCGGCACACATAAACAGAGTCGAGTCAGATTGGCATCCTTTCCACTTTTAGTAAGCAAGAACCCTCCTTCTTAAACTGTGTCTATACATCACTGATAGGAGAAATCCTCCTCATGAAAAGTTAGAAAATAAAATGTAAGACTTTGAAGTCAAAGTGATGGCTGTGAACTGAGCAGCTGTTGAGAAAATGCAATTTAAAAGAGTGGATTAAATGACTTGACAGTTGACAGAGGCGGTGTATGACACGTCTTACGGGAGATGCAGAAGTAAAAGAAGCTTCACCTTTAGGTCGAAGACGGCCGGGTTCCCTGGCCACAGCTTGGCAGCTTTCTCCACCCAAAACTCTGCTCTGCTGTCACATTCCTCCTTACTGACAAGTAACTCGGCCACCTTCAGCACCAGGTCCTTCTGGGCTGGGTTCAAGTCCACTGATCGCTACATAAACACAGAGGTGACGAAATATTAGCACAAGTTTCTATAAAAGCCTGTAGTAACATGATTTACCTAAAGGGCCAGAGACTTCCAAAAACAGAATCCAAAACATTAAAGACCAGTGGGATGGTTGTTTCATTCACACCTTGGTGAAGTGTGATGAAGTTACTGAATAAACATGATGAATCTAATCTGAGGTCAGTGTATTTATATCAGCAACACATTTTTATCTTTGATTTAATTTACTCAACAAATCCTAATTTGTGCATCCTTTGCTCTGCCAATTTTTTGTTTCCTTACTTTTCACTAACAGGATAAATATTCAACACCTCCTCTTCCTTTGCACAGTGATGATTAAGTTGTTTCTTTACCTTAAAGCAGAGACTGGAAGCGATCTTATGGTGAGACCAAATAGTAAGAGGCTTTACTGTTGTCAGCCTCCTGTCTATTACGAAAACAACCCAGTCTTTTAACAGAGCCTGAAGGAGCATTTTAGACAGATAGAGTGCAATAAAAACAGCAGGAATGTAAAGGGATTATGTAGATGATGGCTTTTAACTATGCTTAGATGAGCCCAAATAGGAAAAGAAAGGTTCCAATATGAAGGAAAAGCAGACTCCCAACATCATTTTGGATGAAAACCAATACTTTGTTTCAGCCCATCAGCTAGAATCCAACTTCATTACAGATGGAATCAGTTGTGACCTTTTTTTTTTTAAAAGCATGCATACAATAGTCCTTATCAAGTCAAATAAATTATTTAAGTATGGTAATGAAGGTGTGAATGTCAAAAATTCACTGCTGGTGAGTTTAAAGTTCCTGAGAAAAATTGGCTGCTTTAATATGCAAGAGATGACCAATGAAACACCATTTGTTTCATTTTCTAGATAAAATTTTATGCCAGTGAAGAATATCAGTGCTTTAGGGAAGCTGATTATCAATTCTTGAATGCCAAAGTAGGCTGGGTGCACCTTTATTTTAAAAAACAACCATAACAAACAAGTGACACAAGAGGTTCACTGTGATGGATTACCAAATGCAAAACAAACCAATTTGTCAGCAATTTTTACATACGACACAAAAGCAACCTTTGTGTTTACCATTGAAACTGGCCAATAGGAACAAAAAGCACAAACTTGCTGTTAAGTACATTCAACTACATTCAGAGCACATATGTGGTATTTCCCTCCCCATACAGGTATTAATGCCAGATCAAAATACCCGTTTGGTTGGCCCAACTGACTTTCTATAACTACACAGACAGCACTACCATAGCAGGTTTTAACCTTTACACCTCTCATTCACATGTATAAGTAATCACAGACAGGCCTGGCCACCAGGAGCAATTTTAAGTTCAGTATCTTGCTCATACACACTTGTATATGTGGACAGAAGGCAAAATTTGAACTACCAAACCTGCAATTAATAACTTAAAATCCAAGGTTTGTTGAGAACTTTGCTCATCGGCTTTTAAAAACAATTGTTCCCCCTTTAAAAAATAATCCACAATGACTCATTCTTTCTACCTTGTAACATCCTACTGCCTTGTTGATGTCTCCCTCCTTCTCGTACAGCTGTCCAAGGAATTTGTGTGCTTTGGGATCCCTCTCCTGGACTTTGAGATACTCCGATACATGCCTAGGAAGAGCAAGAAACATACCAGACGACAGTAAATATAAACATGGGAGAGAAGTAATTATAAGAATGCCTTCAGTCAACAACGGAGAAGCTCGCATGCTTACCTTTTTGCAAGTTCATAATCCTTTGCTTCAAAGTACAGTTTAGCAAATAAAAACCCTTTGACTGGTTTCTGTGGAGAGAAAACATGTCAGCAGACCAACAATTTTAATCATATTTATCTTGCTTGTAATGTTAGTTAAAATATACAATGACACATCTCATTGAGAGGTAGTTCACTTGCTGCGAGGGGTATTCCCTGATACAAATGATCACCAGTACTGGTGGGACGAAGCCGTAGAAGAAGTAGCAGTGGGAGAAGCAAACAACAACAACAACAACAACAGTATCTCCGTGTATGATTTACTGTTGGCTTCTCTAACACACCGAACTACAACTAACGTTACAAACTTCAGTTGTTGTAGAAACTGGGTTAAATCACCTTAACATTTAGTCTTTAGATGTTTGAGTGAGAGTCATTCTATGGATAACAAAATACAGACTGGCGGCAGTATAAAAGAAAAGTCACAATAAAGTGTCTCAGTAAAGTGTCGGGCCACCGCGAGCTGCCAGAAGAGCTTTAATATGCCTCACCGTTGACTCTGCAAGTCTCTGGGACTGGAAGGAACACTATTTTCCCCAAAAGTAACTCCCTCATTTGATGTATTTATGATCGTGGTGGAGGCTTCTGTCAAACACACGCTGGTCCAAAATTTTCTATCACCCGTTTTATTTGGTTGAGATCTGGTGACTGCCAAGGCCACAGCGAATAATTCACATGGTGTTTATACTTCATTAACCCAGCCAGTGACCCCCTCATGGCCTATGGAGGGGAACACTGTCATTCTGGAAGAGACCGCTCCCATCAGGATGGAAACGTTTCATTGCAGGACAAAGATGATCACTATGAACAGCTTTGTATTGATTGGCAGTGACTCTTCCTCCGATGGGGAGAAGTGGGCTCAAACTCTACCAACAACATGTCCCCCACCAGCAACATGTCCCCACCAACAACATGTCCCCCACCAGCAACATGTCCCCCACAGCAGAACAGACACCCCAGTTTGTCCATTAGTGTGTCGTTTTCTGACGGTATGATGTCTCCCGGTCAACAGATTTGCATATTTCTGTCTTATTACGTAAATAACAAATCACTCCAACTGAACACACACACACACGTTGAAAATACACAGCTCGACATTTAGTAATTATGAGCGCAGAAGTGTGATTAAATATCCTAATTTTAACGATGTCAACTGAACGAAAAGTATTATATAAATATGTTCAAATGAGGTTTGGTGCACAGATACTGAAACCAGGTACCGGCGAGCGTTTCTGTTACAATTGAAACTGAAACTATTTTTTTTTATTTTTTTTACAGATAAACGAAACTAGTCGCTGTAGCGAATGAATTTCCCCTCGGGGATTAATAAAGTAACTATCTAACTATCTATCCGGTCGGGTTCACTGCAGGAGTTGTCCGAGAAACGTCGAAGCTAGCCGCGTCCATGCTAACTTAGCGCATGCCGCGCATTTTGTGAGCGTGAAGGGGGGCTGACGTCATGATGCCGGTTAGCTAACGTTCGCGCCGCTGCCCGGCGACAGAATTCATCCAAGGAGACCGAGCTGCAGCCAAACCGCCTTTAACGTGTCAACCTTCATTTAAAAAAAACTACAAACGGTGTTCGTTTAAACACGTGTCCGGGCTGTAACCCTCCACCGGGCCCGGGGGGCCGGGGGCCGTGGCCGGGGCCGACAACGGTGACATGGTGGCAGGCAGCACGCGGCTAACGTTGCTTACCTCTTTGAGTGAGGGAGAGGAGCTCTGTACGGAGGACACGTAACGGTCCACTTCAGCCTTACTGCGCCGCATGGCTTACATCAAATGCTTCTAAAAAAAAATAAAAAACAACAAAAAAAAACAACAACAAAAACGACTGAGTGCGGTGCATAGAATACCGGGAATTCACAAATTATATATATATATACAAAAAAAAAAAAAAAATTGTAATTAACATCAGCTTGTCTGTCACTCCGTAGCGTCAACTCCCCATGATGGTATTGCGCAGTCTCATTGCCGTCAAATGGCAGAGGGGGTCACGTGGGCCGTCTTGACGCGCACTACTTAACCAATGAGAACGGGATATTCCGTTGACGCACGCTGACGCACTTTCTTTTGAAGGAGTGGTGGCCTCTGGCTCTGACCCGCTTGTCTGAATCAGTCAGGTAGAATTCAAATATTTTACGATGCTACGAATACAATTATTTTATGGGTGTAAAACCACAAAGGCGTTAAATTACAACTCTTATTAAGACGTGCATATTCCATTTATCTGGGTTTGTTTAAATAGTGTAAAGGTTAGGTTAGGTAGTTACTTTATTAATCCCCGAGGGGAAATTTTTTTCAAAAAAGTAATTTTGTGCCAGTGTTGCTTGTGCTTTATGTACTTTCAGTGTTCAAGCACGTGTGTTCAACCCAAGTTATTTTTCCAAGAACTGTATTTTAGCTTCAATAAGCTGAAATATGTGACTTATGTATAGAACTACTTAAAATGTAGGGATTTTGCCAAATTCTTTTGTTTTATGAGATGAACCTTGTGAATCCTAAACCTGCTATTCACATCAACATTACTACATGCACACATTGACGTACGTGTTTATTCAGAGAAGTTGACAGAATATTAAGATATAATGCTAAATAGCTTTCCATTCAAGTCAAGAACATGCACTTTGGTGTGTTAACATGAATAAATCTCACAGACATTGCAAATACAGTATCAGAGCAGTATCTCTCTGTGCAGTCATCTCCGTCAGCCAGCAGGTAGTAGGATATCAAATAAAACTATGTACAAGACTATTTGTAGCAGAGGTGAAGTTCTGCTTAACAACAGTGGTGGATAGTTTTACTCCAACCTGCCACGAGAAAAGTTGAGGCATCGGTAGTGAAATGCACAGCAGTAACAAAGGCTTTGCATTCATAAAATAGTGGAATGTGTTTTTCTATTGAACTTCTGTGTAAAAGATAAGCAGTCTATGATAAAATAGCGCTAAAGTGAAGCATTTTGAGCAGGAGAACGGTTGGCTTTCTCTCCTAAGTGGGTCTGAGCCCCGAGGAAGTCGGTACACCTCCCTAAGAGGATCACTTTCTCTGGATTACAAACAACAGAGGCAAATGTTCTAATATTTGACATTACTACCACATTCGGTCCCTGCACATGCCACAAGCCATCATGTTGTAACACACACACACAGCTACCAGTTGCCATGCAATAAATCCTGTCACTGTGAGGCTTATTATTTGTTGACAACATGTCAGGGGTGTTTCAATAGCTGCAGTTCTGATGTTGAATTAGACTGCAGTATTTTGAAAGGTTTCTGTTATTTTATCACCCTCAAATTTTGTTAATGTACAATGTAAATGAAATGAGATAAAACATGATTATTTTAGATTGTCCATATAAATAAAAAAACAAAAAAACTGGTGACTAAAAATACCAGTTTGCACAGATTGTGTCACACAAAAATGCATAGTAGATATCGTAACAAGGAAACTCAACATGCTGTAGGTGATGGTTGCATCCATCGCAACAGCATGTATTACAATATCATTAAACTGTAGATGCAAAAAAACCCTTTATGGATCTAAACTAACACATATTTCATAATATCAAAGAAATTACACATTAAGAATACATAAATGATACATGTTAGAGATTATATACACATTCATTATATTGTTTTCAGCTTTCTTTGAGTTTACTACATTACTTTGGAAATGTAGCAGTAACATCAGTCAAACAGGGGACAGAAATTTTTGGCGTCACGAGACAAGTTGGCAAACCACCAGTCGACACAGATTTGAAGTCATTATATTATTTCCACATTTCTTTTAAAGCTCATGTGTTTTTATGAAATATAGGACCATCATTGTATGTTTATATTTATATATATATAGCAGTGAAATAAGCAAGCATGTAAAAAATATACAGTACAGTATTTGAGCCATAAGGCACTGAAGGCGAAACATACTGACTAATGGACTGACAATCTGACTGTCGAGCCATTTGCCAGCTTCAGGCTCATGAAATCAAGGCTCATTGGCTTCAAGCTGTAACTGAAAGGACAAAGTAAAGTGTTCCACTGAAATAGTCAACCTAAATGCAACATAGCAATAACACAAGTATAAAACACACAGATTCTATCTGAGCATGTGTATGGCCATCTCACGGTCTCATCCATCTTTCCCTCCCTCCAGCACACTGGAGTGTTTACTTCCGCGCGACAGTTTCCGACAGCTTCTTCAGTCTCTTCTTGAGCTCCAGGGGAAACTTCTCGTAGCACTTCTTACACACTGGCTTCATGTCGAACTCCACAAACTTGTTCCTGCGGAAGAAACACGAACGGGTCGGAATTTAGTTGTCATCACTCTCGGGATGTATGCACAGTATCGGTTTCAATACTACATCCAGTAGCTGCAAGTTGGCACACTCAATCATACCTTTCATATCCTTATAAACCACTTCAGCAACAGCACGTACACTGACATGTTGACATGCATGTGTTATGGTGAAAAAGAAAACTGTGGAGAATGGTCAATTATGGATATTGTGGAGCGTCGTTTTCTATTATCGTCAACTGAATGGAGCTCTGATGTTTTGTAGCACGTCAAGTTTGCTGTGACATTATATATATTATATTGAACTTTGCCATTGTTGTGCAGCAAGTTTTTTTGTTTATGTTCGAGTAACTAAAAACTTCTAGATTATAACCAGTTTACTTTTATAGTCAGATTTTCTGCCTGCATTCTTAATTACAAACGACTCCTGCTTAATTTGGACATTTAAACTTCTGCATTTGGGGTTCTAGTGTAACAGTGTAAAGTGTTTTTATTCTTTGGTTTTTACACCTGCTAAAATAGTTATATCTTTGGTCTTGTTTTTGTTTGTTAGAAACTTAAAAGTTAGGATATTTTCTTGCAGATTTCTGATTATTGTTGTGAACGGATTTATGAGCATTCTTGATATTTTTATTGAACTACAGCACTTCCTTAAATAAAACCCATGTATTCCAAGACAGATATCGCTGTCCACTGACTTAGACTTTGATTGAGATGAAAATTTTCTTCAACAAAATAATTCAAATAATTAGGAGAATTAGGAAACCTTGGCAGAGGTCCACTCTGTGCTCTTTGAGTGCCTTCTTTTCATTCACTGTAATAAATGTCTTATATTCTACGAACGTTGGCCACCTCTCTAAAGCCTTCCCCTCACCTGGCCCCGGACAAATTCCTTCCCAAAGCAGATAATCGCTGCCAGGACCAGGGCACGTGTCAGACCCAGAGGGACCTCTGCAATTCCACAGCCGAGGCCAGAAAGCTGCCGGAAGTGATTATGGCTTTACTCTTCACAACAGACAGATCGGGAGACCCAAGAAACAAAGCCTTCCCTTCACCATGTGATTGATCAGATTTTCCTGTTTGCATAGCAGTGAGACTAAATCCTGTCCAGTGTTTTCTGCTGAGAAGTGATCATTTGCTGAAATGTTTCCAGTGTTACTCAAATGTGTTCAGTCGGTGTCTATTCATGTACCGAATCTCTGATTTCATCATTTGGCACAAAAGCTCAATAAACTCAGTATAACAGAGATATTAGGATTAAAAGCGGCATGGAGCATGTTTGAAATATAAAGATAATGAAACAGAAAATAAACAGAAACAGATAGCGAGGAAGATGGAAAACTGACCAAAAGAAGAACGGTTGAAGTGAGGAAAAAGGAGAAAGAGAGGATCACAGACACATGGGTATCAATAATTTCTTCTTCTTCTCTTTTGAGTCACGTTCGCGCTTGGCCAGCCGGCGTTTCATGTCATCTGGGAGGCGTTCATAGCAGTGTTTACACACCGGCTTCAGATCCACCTCCACAAACTTTTCCCTGATAGAGCAGGGAGGAAATCAAGATGGAGAGAAGTGTGGGACAAGAGAAGAGGAAGGGTAGTTGGAGAGGAGGAGGAGATATGAGAGTTGAAGAGAAGGCAGGGGAAGAAAAAGTGGAGGGATGAAGAAAGGGAGGAGAGGTCGAGCCCACAGAGACACAAGATTATAATACAAAGGTGAGAAAATCAGGAAAGATTAGGACTGAAAAACAGTTAACAGCAGCAAATAATCTCAGATGTAGAGTAATTGTGAAAGAGAAACATGGCAGAGTGAACAGAGAAACCTCGGACAACTAACGTGTGATTTTCAAACAGTGTTAAAAAAAAAAAAAAATTAGTAACAAATGAGTTAATAATAATGCAAGTTAAACTGTGACTTGACACTATTAACTCGCTGCATAACTTACTTGAGGGTGAGCTTGGTGTTACAAGTAGAGCAGGCGAAGCAGTTGACACACCAGGCCTTGTTCAGAGCAGACACCACTGAAAAAAAAAATAAAAGACACAGTTACATGAGACAGTGTCCCAAATTATCATCATATGATTTCAAATAAGTGGATGTTGCTTAGTCTGGAATTCATAAAATAATGTTCAAGAGACACCATCAAAAAATCTGATCATAATGTACAAATCAAACCACAATCAAGATAGTACCAGCGGTCTCCACATTGTTGTGGAGAAAACTAGGTCAAAATCTGGTGAGTCTAGTGTAGGCTGTATCGTGTATGAAACGCTAAAGGGCTTTTCATCTGAAAGGAGTAAGTGCGTGTGCATTAGTTACAGAAAATAAATAAAATTCTTCTGTGCCACATAATCGTACTTAATCAAGCAGCAATAGCCGGTATTTCTAACTACCACATCAAGCAACTGTGGATTCTCATAAAAAGTCTTCCAGCTGAACTTTGGCCAACAGAATGTGTCTGAAGGTGGGTCACCTGAGAGTCACCACTCAAAAAGGTTAAAATCCAAAGCTTTAATCAACACGAAAGTCAGCAGGGCTGCATAATAACCGCTTTATCCATAACCCAGAATGAGTTTTCTTACCGTCTCCTTCAATGACACGATTGCAGTGGTAGCAAACATCTCCAAACAGCTGTGTGGGATGAGGTGAGAGAAACAAGGGGTTAGAAATGCAGTGACACATTTTATCAGCCCGGATCGTATAATATGCTGTATTCAAAAGTCATGGAAGCCAACACAGGCTCCTGAGAGTACAAAACAAAACAAAAACTCATCCCAAAAAAACGTTCTGACACCAGTCGGAGTCATTACATTGACTAAATGTTGGTCTGTCTGATCCAGTGCAGTTGAAAAAAACAACAACAATTTCTCCCAGTTTTTTTTTAGAATTTCAATACTTTAAAAAAAATATCATTAAATTATAAAAACCTTTTTGAATGAGTGCTGCCAGTTGTAACTAATGTTTGAATCAGATGCTATCCTGTTAATACTAGTGTATGCTGTCTTGTGTTAATCTCTTCTACTAATATAGCATTACATATCCATATAGACGTCAGAATCTGGTAAACTGCATTGGGAGAACAAATTTAACAGCAGGCAAAACACAGCAGCATGATGCAACTTCTATGTGTGTGTTAAACATAGATAATCCCAGTAGGCTACTGGCGAGTGTTACCTGGTTGTAGTGTGTTTCGCAGTAGGCCAGACCCTTGCGCTCGTAGTGACGGTGTCCCAGGAAGGGTTTCTCACACTTAGCACACACAAAATGCTGCAAGCAAACCCAGAGCCAAGCACATGTGGTTATAGCACAGCCGTCAGTCAGGATATTTTCACACTCAGACCATGTTAAAGACAGCAGGACAATATGTCTTAGAGGTCAAAACACAACCACGTCAGTTCAGTCCAGATGTTCTGTTAGCACGTCCATGAAGAGAGCCGAGAAGGTGGACAGAGGAGTGACCTCTGGAGGGAGTACTAACCCTCCAAACAGAAATGAGAGCAATTCATTGTAGGGAATGGGACACATATAATATTTCTTATAATATACTACACATTCAAACTTTTCAGACACCCTTATTAACCTGTTAACACCAAAAACTATAATGTCCTCACTTCTTTTCATTCTATCTGATGAATTAAATTCTGCTCTGAAGATGTGCAGGACATTGGTCCAAGTTTGAAGTGCTTAAAACTAACTCGACTTTACTTAATTAACAGACTAAATGGCAATTTATACACTACAGGAACCCTTGTATGGAGGCAGGGAGATTGTAGCCAGGCAGGGACACGAGGGCAGCAATCAACAACAGGCCGATCCTTCATCCCCTCACCATATCAAAGTGCCTCTCACAATAGGCACGACCACCTCGCTCATAAAATGGGTGGCCCTGAAATGGGCGCTCACACACAGTGCACACATGGTGCTACACGTGGAGGAGGGGAGACAGAAAAATGGACATCAATTCGGAAAAGAAAGAAGAAAAGATGATGCCACAGAGAAAATAAGAAAGAGACAGACGATGGCGGACCAATGGACGCAGCTCAGAGATAAAAGTACTGAATTCAACTGTGAAGACAAAGCTGGTAAAAAAAATATGAGTCACACATATGGCATATTATAAAGAGCACCGAATGAAATAAAATGTGTAGGATAAATGCATAATAATAATAACTGTCACCATAGCCAGTAACTATATCACTCTCCCAAAGATGAAAATTTCAAGTAAATTGCATTTCTACAGAAAAATCCATCACAATTATGATAAATACTGGAAATACTGTCAGTGTAGACAGAGAAAGGGCAGTAAAAACAACGACATACAAATAATACAGTATTTAAAATGAAAATAGATGTAAACACAATCTGACACTTTCAAATTGTATCTTCCTGTATGGGAGTCTAAATCAAATACAAACATGCAACTAATTTTAGCGTAACTGAAGCTGTCTTGTTCGACAGTCTAACATCGTACCTCCACATGCCACTGCTTGCCCATTGCATTGACCACACGGCCCTCGATGGGTCTCCTGCAGGCCCCGCAGATGGGAACCCCCATCTTGTCGTGGCAGGGCAGACAGTAGAGCTCCCCCTTCAGCTCCCTGGCATCAGCTGTCAGCTCCTTACTGCAGAGATGGAGGTAAACAACATCAGATCTACTTTTACGCCAAGTCAGGATATTCAGTCAAAGGAAACGGTTGCTGATTATGTGGGTATTGATGCAAAATAGAAATAGTTTTGCAAGCATACAAAAAATAAAACATAATGCTGCTTTTGATACTGAATTTACATTTTTGTGCCTTTTTTTTTTAAACCTTAAGATTATTATAATCATTAACCAGAGAATGAGATTCCATTTACTGATATCATGTATAAATGTGTGCGTTTAGAATAATATACAAGTATTATAATGATAATATGTTAGGTACCTTTGGGCACACATACCAACAATTACAGTTTGTCCACCAGGGAGCACTATTGTTTCTATTGCCCATCATTTTGCAGCAGATTTTGAGTATTTGTTTTAAATATCAGATTTTATGCACTTTATTGGAGGATGACGTTTTTTTATGAGCACTTAATCAGTGAATGACAGAAATAAACCCCATAATAAGGAGCAAGCTGCCCTCATATCAATACAGTCAAGCTGCTGGATCCTCCCATAAAACTATGAAACTACTTGGCAGAGTCACGACGACATGACGAATGAAGTGCATGACTGGCAAGAAATTTTAAGATAGTCATCTGTAAGTCTGAACATTCAAAACTAGCTTGAGTCCACTATCAGCTGTGGCGTCTGGTCCTCTTGCTTACTTCATGCTATATATGATTTGTGAGGCTGACGCAGCTGGCCGGTGTGTGTGTGTGTGTGTGTGTGTGTGTGTGTGTGTGTGTGTGTGTGTTTACCCGCAGTTGTTGCAGTTGAAGTGATCAGGGTGGTAGGGGTCATTCTTGAACAGCAGTGGCTGCTCTTCAATAATGGCGTGACACTTCTGACAGATGTATTTGCCGAGGCCGCGAGCTTTCTCTCTGTTGTGACATGGACGACACAGGTGCCTGATGGGAGAAAGACAGAGAAATACAGCATAGAAAGAGAAATACTTAATTAGATACTTCTTCCCCTAAGTTGGCCTTTGAAGAGCAAGTTACAGGATACTTAAATAATGACTTTCACTTAACACATTGTTTTTGAAGCAGGACAATTTTAAAAAGGGGACACGAAGGAGCAGGTTTTGAGAATGCTTGACTGTAGGTGTGTAGAAGTTGGAGAAATGTCAGTACCTGCTAAAACATTGCAGGAAAACGTTTTCCTACTTTTCAATAGACTTCATCTGATAATATTACTCGTGAAATGATGATTGTTGGTTGTGAAGAGACTGACCTTCCAGCATTCTTCACAAATCCAACATCTGCCAGCACAGCCTGGCAGATATCACAGCAGAAGCAGTCCGGGTGCCAACTGTTGTTCATTGCCTTGATCACACGGCCAATAATGAACTCACCTGAGAGAGGAACAGAAGTTTACATAGGCTTGCTCCTGAGCAAACACTCGCAGAGAAATGCATTGTTCTAATAAGCTCACTCTACTTACCACACTGGTGGCAGCAGGGAGCAAACAGCATCTGGAAGTCATGTTCACAGTACTTCCTGCCTTCAAACTGTCAACAGAATTCAAACAATTTGTACACAATTAATTGATGCCCAGGACTGTACATTATCAGACTGTAACAGGAGTAACATTGATTAACAGTATGTTCCTAAAAAAAAGCATCTGTCCAAACCTCAATATACTTAAACTCTCTCACCGTCACTAAAAGAAAACTACTGCATGTTGCGTTGATGAGGAATAGTCGCACCAATGTGTATTTGTTACCGCGGTAAAAACACAACTTACTCTTTCTATTGAAAGCTGTGATGATTTACAAATCTTGTAAACCCATATTTAATTGGAAATACAACCTGTAGTTCAAAGACAACATATCAAATGTTGAAACTGAGAAATGTTATTGTTTCCTCATTTTGAATTTGATGCCAGCAACTTGTTTCCAAAAAATTGGGACATTGTCAAAAAAAAAAAAAAGACTATAAAAGTTGTGTTACGGTGAAAGAAACAGCTGGAAGAACATCTCACAACTAATTAGGTAAAATAGCAACAGGTCAGTAACATAACTGGGTATGAAAAAGAGCATCTCAGAGACACAAATAATCGCATTCGGTTTTGATTTACAACGGGGTTGTACTAGAATTGGACGAGGGAGGACATAATGGGAGAAAGCAGAGGGGTGTTTTAATGAGCTCTTTGGGTGGTGTTAAACCCAAATGTACATTCTTGACTCTGTGAAATAGTGACTTTTACATACAACTGAGACATTTATCAATCAAAAGACTTTCTGTATGAATGTAAAAACCAATATGTATCTTTTGGGTTCAATATCCAAGTCACATTTCCTAAGTCACAAGTTGCCATGTGACACTAGTGTGTGCGAGCATGGGTCGACGTTGTACTGTATAAACACTTGTATTTAAGCCATCAGTGCACCATGGTGTCATATTTGCTGTACAAAAGTATTGCTTGAAATAATACATATATTTAGGACATGACGGGACATTTTTGTATCAAAACGGTATATATTATTTCTTCCCTTCACCACAGCCATTTTATTACCTTTCTAATGTAGACAGTATTTTTTTTACAAGAGCATTCAAAATTACAAGGAGTACACCTTTTGAAACTCTATCCTGTAAAAAAAATAAAAATGTACTGACTCTATTTTAAAGGGAAAAGAAAATTAAGAGTTTTTAGAGCCGGCGTCTCCAGATCATTAAAGCAAATGCAGCTGTGGAGCTTTTCTATCCGCTCTAAACCTACATACTCCTGCTTCAAGCTTGTTTTCATGTATCAGCAGGCTACGACTGCTCCAACAGTAGGATGGGTAATATTCAGCTTTGTGTTTATTTTTGGCAACATGTAGAAAAGGCAAGGCAAATGTAAGATCCTTGGCTTTGATGTTTATATTGATCAGAGCTATAGAGACACTTTCTCCTTGATTAACTGACAAACATAAAGAGCTTCAGGTTCTCCGGGGCCTGGCGGAGAAACATCTGGCCTCGTGTCAAGGCCGGTAAGCAAACAGTTTACTGGAAGACGGCTTCCAATAATTCAATACTACATTAAGGTTGTGCTCACCCTTCTTTATTTACCTCAAATGCACAAATTCTTTGTTTGAGGGATGCGCACTAACAGTACCTTGCAATAAGGAATAAAGAGTGATCTAACTGTCTGTAAAGAGAGAGGCAGTTCATTAACCCAAGACAATGGCATCATTGATTTTTTTTTTTTTAAAGCAACTGAATCCCAAATATCTGTAAATCTCTCACTCTTTCCACACATTTTAATCTTACCTGCGCATGTAACTTTACTGCACGGCCTGCAGCCAGTGTATATGAGCAGTGCAGACAGCAGCTGCATTGTGCAGAAGTTTTTAGACATGTCTAGACCAATCAGAGGGACTTTGCTTTGATTGATATCGGCTAAAAAAAAAGTCCAAACCATTTGAAAAACAGGTGTTTATTATAATCCAAGGCCCTGAAGGTGTGCTTAAATCTGTCAGTTCCTGCGTCACGTATCTTTTATTGGACTGTTAAGAGGACGACGTGTTACCTCGTAGAAGAGTCCCTCGGGGAACTGCTGGAAGCACTGGGCACACACAAAGCACTGCTCGTGGTAGAGCTCCCCGTTACTGTTCACGATCTTCTCTGCCGGGGCGAAGCCACTCTTGCAGCGCTCGCACATGGCATTGGCCAGTGCATTGGCCATGTTGCTGAGAAGAAGAAGAAGAAAAAAAAAAAGTCACAATCAGGGTCAAAGTAAGTATACTTGTGTAATAAGTAGACTCATGGATATGGGAAAAAAAAAATACACGTGTAACATGTATTGTTAATTGTTTTTGCTGGCTGACCCCCAATTAAACCTGCAATGTTTCTGGTAGTGAAACAACAAGATTACAGTTTTACTTAATTTTTGCAGGAGAGTTTTACATTTTATATATGTACATGTATTTATATGAATGCAGTGTCTGATTAGATTGTTTCCCCAGCATTGGTTGCTGTTTCATATTTGTTAAATGTCAAGAATCCTAATGAACAAACTTTGGAAAATACCAGATATACATGGCATTAACCAGGCTGATGTCAGGACACACCTAACCTGACGGAAATCTGTTGTCGCGTTTCCCCCGTCATGATAACAAGAGGATGTACTCAGTAAAATGAGAATGTAGAGTGGGAAAAAAAGGGTTATCAGCCCGCCCGCCCGCCCGCCCGCCCGCCCACACACACACACACACACACACACACACACACACACACACACACACACACACACACACACACACACACACGCACACGCACACACTTGGTTCCAGGTTCACATTGGCTCTGTGTATCAGGGCGTGGGCATCAGTGAGGTGGGAAACCTACATGCTGCCTTTTGGGAGACAAACTGAAGTTACTGTTTCATCCGTCCATGTGATGTGAGTGCACACAGAGATATGGGCTGTTAAATCATATAAAAACAATGACTGTTTAAATAAGAAAACCTGACACATGGAGCCAGTGTGACATGTGAAGCTAACACTCCCCTTTCAGTAGACAATCAGAATTGTTTTACTGCCTCACTGCAAAACATTACTGTAATATATCAAGGGGGCCGGGCCCCTGATTAATAATTTTGTAAAATTGGAAATACAGCTGTCAGAAGCTACGTCACATAGTGTGGCACACCCAAAAACATGCCAAAATGACTCACCAATAGGTGATTTATTTTTTGACCCTTCGGCCAAACTTTGTATTTATTTAAATCAGTGGTTGTAAACCAATTGAAAATCAAATTTGATCTGGAAACATACAAACTAAACTGTCCCCCTAACTGAAAAAAATGATTGTGAAAATGTGCAACACATCTGCTGAACTGTATACCAGCCAGTGTATATTTACAACATCTAGTTTTGATAGTTGTTGACAAGTTTTTGGATTTAAAGATAAAGGAAGCCACACTATTAACTAAACACTGCTCAGAGCTGCCTGATTTGTCCAGTGTGAGTTAATTATAAAATAAGTCTTTAATTTCATAGGGGCAGAAAGGTCTGACTTCTCCTATTTAGGGATGACAGTTATAGATTAATGTGGTATAGGAAACTCAGTACCAGTGAATTCTGATATGCTGTATGTCGTCATATTTTCCCACTAAGATGTACCTTGAGCTACATCCACGTCCCAAAGCAAGTATCTGAGGGACTAATGAATAAATAGCATACTGTATGTCCCCATGCTCAGAATAACATCATTGCTTAATACCCGAGACAAACTGGATGTTAATGGGAACATGTTGCTGACAGATATGTTGAAAGGGAAAAAGAACAAGAAAGAGAGAACGGTGGGACGAGCCTGAGCTCTCTGCTTTGTTTTAAAGGTCAGAATACTGCAACGTATCTAGGCAACACACACACGCACGCACGGCCGAACGCACACACACACACGCGCACACACACACACACACACACACACACACAGGATTTTTATGGAGCGATGCCATCTAATCATTTCAACTTGTTTACATCAAGTTGGGTATCATCACAAATTCCTAAAGCTTCCAGATAAACTGCTCATTTCTTCACATTTTTTGGGCTTAACTCTAAACTGGTCAACATTTAAATAATGAACATCTCTCTTCCACCAAATGTCTTCAATAATCTGTCCTCCATAAAAAAAATTAAAAAAAAAAGGTAAGATAACTGGCATGCACTTTAAAAAGGACCACATTGAAACAAGACGTTTCCACTCATCGCATGCTTGCATATCGTTTTATATACCCCGTCTGAGCTGATATCAAACGCAGTGAGAGCCCTGCCCTGTCTGAAGGATTTGTGGGAGGAAATGATACATCCCTTAGGCATTTCCACCCTCCTATCTGCCTTTAGCACCCTGCATGAGTGAAAGACAAGCCTGTACTCAATGTTAGAACTAAAACAAAAAGGTTTTCTTTATTAAACTCATTGCCAATGACCAACTCTCCCAGTCCTTGTTGCTTTTAACTCCCACTCTTAGAGAGCTTGACTGAAGAAAACAGTTACTGTAGAAGAGCAAGGGCACGATCAGCTTTCCACCGGCTGCTAATTAATTGTGTTTCATGTGGTCAAGTCAATAGTGGTGGCCAAATACTTTCCCCTTTGCACCATTCAGACTCCCCAAATAGTGTAGTAGCCTCCCTTACTTTAATAACTGCGCCATCAGCCTAAAGCTACTGTTGATACGTTGCTTGAAATGCATACTTTAAATCAGACACCTCCACTTTTGAGTGTAGAGGGACGTGTGATGTCACAGACACTGCCACGATCTTTTGAAACACTACAGCGCTGTTAATTTGACACAGATACAGGTAGTCACAGGATTCATCTTACACATGGTATAACTTAGATTACTCAGACACTCACTCACTCAGTGACAGGCATTTGTCTTCCGAGCACTGGCCCCGCTGTTACGGTCCAGCCAAAAAAGGTGCTGTAACTGTAAAGGCTGGGGCACAGATTTCTTAAAACACCAGCCATGACTCCTCTGTTAACCCCACCATGCTGGGCTGTGACTATAAAAGGAGCCTGGTTGTCTTGTTGGAAAAGATGCAGTATCACTTGTGTTATGAATACCTTCTGTTCCCTCCACCCTGCCCTGTCTGCTTTCCATGTGTCTTCAATTCCTCTCTTTTGCATCACTGCAATGTTTTCCTTTGTGTTAACACGCAGAGATGAATCAGTAACTACATCTGCATTCAAATAATCCATCAATAACAAGAATTATCCCCACATATTTCCATATACGTTTAACAATTGACAAATTTTAATTACTTCAACTGTTAAGACAGTTCCAAGGGAAACCGAGGCCCACATGTCGCTGACATCCGTCATGAGATTCAATGCTGTCAGTAACTTTCCTGAGCTCAGACAAGACTGAACTTCTTTCACATTGTCCAAATTCAATCCCGTGATGCGACACAAAGCAGGTTTTACTTGTGTATATGACACCTGCCGAAGACCAAATATAAAGTCGGTTTTACGTGCTACCACTAGAGGTCAGTAAAGTCAGGTATTTTTAAACACGTGATTTCATATTTTTCATGATTGACAGGGCTCTCACAGTGGTGGTTCATCCCACCTGAACCCAAAACGGCTCACAAATGGCATGCTTCAAAATGTCCCTTCAGACACCCGGGGGTGACCCCACGTCCGTGTTTTCCTTCCAGCCTGTGATGAACCCAGATCGGTCAAAAATATACAACATGTATATTTAGCTTTTCTGTCACTCAAGCGCACATACTTGAAATGCCAGTTGGCATATTCCACTTTGCATAAGAACTCCCTCCCCCTCCTCGGCACAAAAATAGCCCTTTCTGTGCGCTCCCTCCTCTAGCGCTCAGCGCTATCCCTGCACTAACATGGCACCTAAGGCAGCTTAAGCAAATCAAACTGGATGGTAAAACCCAGCTTCAAGTATATCAGAATTCCTCGCATTCTATAACAATGCAGTAATCTCAGCGTTTACACGCTAATACGATATCAGCGAATGAGGAGACCGAATTCCTTCACACACACACTTCCATTATAACATACCATTTTTCCTGCAATGTCGTCGGTATATTTGGCATGTCAGTTACCAAAATGCATTCATTCTGATACGAAATGGTAATTGGATTCTGTGGTAAGTCTTCAGCCAGACATCACTCACCCAAATCAGGGAATCACATCATAACTCTTGTGCCAATCCAGCTCCACGATACTCCATCCGAGATAATAAACAGTAAATCCAACTGTAGGAGGTACGAGTTATTTTAGGACAACTGAAAGTGAAGATGTCTCTCAGGGAACGACGCAGACTTTGAAACAACACTTAAACCATCATTTTATAATCCAGCTACACACCTAAGGCTTAACAACTCAATACTTTTTGGTGGGTCAACAGCTCCTTTAAAAAGGATGCAGCAGGTTTTATTGCACATCTTACTGGCTTGCTGAGCAAAATATTTTAACACCCAACTGTTAGAATTTCTCTGGTGTGACATCTCATGTGTAGAAGTTAAAATAATGTTAGGGAGTGATTTCCAATAGTAATTTTTTTTTTTTAAAGGTAAACCTCCATTTTGGTCCACAACTAACCACAGTGCTTTTGTTTCTGTCCTTTAAAAAAAAAAAAAAAAAGTCCTCTACTTACAAGCGAGCATAAAAATCACAAAACTCCTTATAGACTTTGACATCACTCTTCCGCCTCTGGGACTTGGACACGGGGACCTCAGCCTCTCCCCCGTCCCCACTGTGAAGCTTCTGGTGGTAGCCGTTCATCTCGCTGTGAAAAATGTGGTCGGGGGCTTCGGCATCCTCAGGTATGGATGGTGGCACGGCACGACCGTTCATCTCCATACTCACTTATAACAGTTTGAGTTCACCTGCACAAAGTAACTGTTCTCAAAGCTCCTTGTACTCCAAGAAAAAAAAAAAAGAAATCCTGTGATGTTTCCTGGTAGCTTCCAGGAACGAGAATGCAGTAAGCGGTGAGAGCTGTAATCCACATAGCATGAGGGAGAACCAAGCACTGGTCGGACTGCGCTGGGAGTACTCTCCCTCTCTCTCTCACACACACACCCTCTCTCATGGACACACTCCCTCTGTCTCTCATTCCCCCATCAACTCTGCATCACACACACGCACACGCACACGCACACACACACACACACACACACACACGCACACACACACACACACACACACACACACACACACACACACACACACACACACACACACGCACGCACGCACGCACACACACTCACACAGCCTCTCCTCCTGTCACACCCGCTGTCTATTCTTGGGCAGGTTACTGAAATTAAAGTGCCCACCCTGACGCCTGTCCAGGCAGAGGTCACTGTGTCATGGTATATACACACACACACACACACACACACACACACACACACACACACACACACACACACACACACACACCTTAGCTGTTGTTTTCAAATGTTTTGTAGCCCTAATATACAGACTATGGCTAACATCTCCTAATGCTATAAATCTCTGTGTGTGTGTGTGTGTGTGTGTGTGTGTGTGTGTGTGTGCGCGCGCGTGTGTGTGTGTGTGTGTGTGTGTGTTAAACAGCTGGAACTCTCAGCTTTCTGGGAGATATAACAATGTGGCTCCAGCTCGGTATTACGCAAAGTGGAAATGTTGCACAGCAGAGCAGAGAAGGAGGAGTGAAAGGCATCAGATACCAAAACAACAGGAACAAAACAAATTTCAATGGCTTTCTTTTAACTCGTGTTTGACATCATTGAATAAACACACTGGAGAAAGAAACCAAGCAGCAGTACGTTTAGACAAACATACAACAGTGAAGCAACATCTTATCTATTCAGTGTAATCCTCCTGATACGAGGTATGTAACTGACACTGGCTGGAAAAAGCCGAATCTAGAAAGTAAACTGCCTTTTTCTTTTGCTGCTCTGATGTTGCGCATGTACCAACGCAGAAGGGCATTCAAAATAATGGTAATAATAGAGCCTGGCATGTGACAAGTGTCATGTTTGGCTTTGAGCACAGCTATCGCTAACGTGGAATCTTTTCACACTTTCACCGTTTCCGGATACACCTTAACCGCCTTTCTGGTAAACACCGTCATGCAATTATTTTTGGACCGCTTATTTTTGGCAGTGAAGAACCTCGGCGGGATTCAAACTGGGAACATATCGTAAACGTAGCACGAGTCTTCTCCAAGTGGATCAACAGAGCGGCAATATCGGACAGCCTATGCATTCCTTTAAACCCATTAATCGGTCTCTCCTCTGGTGAAATGATAGCTCTTTATGTGGTTAAACTCTAGTGGCATCTCAAATTAATGGCCACTTCCCAAACCATCAAAACGACACCAAGCCAGATCCAGAAATACACTCCGAGTGAAACAAACATGTTTGACGCTGCATTAAATCTGCAATACTAAAAAAAAAAAAAAAAAAAAAAAAAAGAATAAAGAAGGGTTACATTCCTAAAATCAATGTTTTAGACCTGAAACATGTCTCAGTCTTCCAGATGACTCCATGCTACAAATAGACACCGAGTGGAGGCTCAACTCCAAACTAGGTGCTGGCAGCTGCTGTTTTGTGTGTGTGTACACTGCATGTGTGTGTGTGTGTGTGTGTGTGTGTGTGTGTGTGTGAGAGTTTGTATACAATGTAGGGGCCAACTCTGCCTCCCCTGAAAGAGGCTCCCAAACTGCACCTCCAGCATCCAAAGCCATTTACTCCCATTTTTCATTGGAATCCTTGGCTTTTATCAAATCTTGCAAATTTGACGGCATTTTGATTTGTTTCAGAATTTGATTTAAATCTTTTTAAATGCGTCAAATTCACATTTTTACCAAAGTAGTGGTGGACTGTATTGTAGTCAGGACGGGGTACGTTTGGAAAAGGCTTCTGTCACTTACTTTAGAAACACTATCTGAACTGTTTGGTCTCCATCAAGAGACAGGATTCTGAAATGAATGACA
Source organism: Embiotoca jacksoni (assembly GCF_022577435.1). Taxonomy (NCBI): domain Eukaryota; kingdom Metazoa; phylum Chordata; class Actinopteri; family Embiotocidae; genus Embiotoca; species Embiotoca jacksoni. The sequence continues at coordinate 10,730,081 of NW_027185340.1, forward strand.
TAATGAGACAAACATATCACCAGGCACCATTTAAAGCCTCCAGAGCCTTTTCAAAACAGAACATTGTCTGGAGAAAAGTCCCATGCTCTGTGGGGCAATCTCAGCCACCGGGAACCCGTGTTGAGTGACTGGGGTACAATGGACAGAGGGTGGATGCTCAACAGGAAACTCTCCGCCTGGTTACAGTCATTACACATTGTTCCACCCTAAGATGTAAGAACAGGAATATTATTCAGGTGTCCTGACTGACTTGACAAAATGCATTGTTCATGTACAACATGGGACTTTTCTCACTATGGTGCAAACCAAGCAAAGACAGGGTGGAATATCACTTAAAATGATACAATTTAGAAATATTAAATCAGCCTGTGCTAAACTCAGAGGACTCAATCGTCCAGTGTATAATCACCTTAAAATAAAAATCATTGTGTCATGTTAGAAGGAACAAACCAAACCCTGACTACAGAGAGTGGCTTTTTTGTTTGTTTGTGTGTGTGTTTAAGTTTCACAGTCACTGTAGATTCTCTTACACACTTGAAAGGGGAGTTTTAGTTGCAGGATACTCAGTTGCAATTTGCAACCTTACCACTTGATGCCACTAAATCCTTCACCCCAACACAGACGAGGACGTTACTCAAAATCAGTAACTGGATTCCACCTTGTTGCGTTCCCGCTCCGACGCGGCCGCTGGAGCTGATCGTCGCCATTCTCGACAATGCTTGTGATTCCAACAGACGTACCGAGGTGCGAGTCAGCCGTGTGCTTGAAAAGGCTCTTCGCTCCTCTAAAAATATGTGCGTAGTCTACATTTTTTTATTTTTTTATTTTTTATTGCCGAAGCCGGTCGGAAGTCGCTGCGAGCTGCACAGAGCAGATCTGCCAGGCAGGAAGTCAGACAGGAACGGCAAAGAGAATCCAGCCAATTTTTTAAATGAAACACCATGTGAAGACTCCCGATAACACACTGATCGCATACCGAGCGTCTACACGCTGGGTCACATCTGAAACGCTCCCGGTGAGGTATGAAGAAGCCGTGCAGTGGACGGATTTTTAAATTGTGCATTTTTGAAAATGTGTTCTTGAGGCATTCATGACACAGAATAGGTTGTGCAGTGTTGTGTGACAGGCTACACGGGATAAAACCTGATGCTCACTTTTGGAGCCCCACATATGCGAGACTGGATAATTATGGGATACCGCGTGTAGCCTTATCCGAGCAGAAGCAGAAGGTTTTGTCTTGGATATTCTTACGGTGGTCTGTAGTGCGACCTCCGCCAACAGAAGGACTACAAAAAGGCTTGTGACACTGTTTTGTCAACTGGTAGATCAGAATTGAAATTGCAACACTCAAATAAAGCGATAAGTATATGTGAAAAGAACAAAAGAAGCTTTCACTGCCTGAGAGAGACAACAAGATAAGAGTGAGAATGAGTAAGTCGATATGAATGTCAACCTGAGCTTAAAAATGGCAACAGCATCTGTCAGCGGTCGACTAAATGTCTCGGGTATGTTTCCTCTGCAGGATTGGATTTTAAGACTTCTTTATGGGGTCATAGAAAGTCACTGGAGCGGTCACAGGTCAGGTTACCAGGACCGATGACTTGAAAAACATGTAGGAAATGTAGTATACTGTTCCAGTGAACCGTCCTGGGCATGCCTCCCACCGTCAGGAATATTTGGACTAATAACACAGTGGCACGTTTGTTCTTTATATTTTCTATCTGCAAAGACATTTTTCACAAAATGTAAAAAAAATAAAAAAAAATAAAAAAAAACACTACAAAAACATCAGGAAGGGCTTAAAAGGACATGAAACAGCTGTAAGTTTGCTATTTAAAAGTTAGATAAGACAACAATTATAAATAATTACAAAAAGATAGTTCTTTCGAATGTTTTAAGGTGCCAGAAAAAGAAAAGCCGATCTCCTCTGCACAGATACTTATAATCAGCCAATAATGCTGCTGAGCATCCATTCATGTCATGATGTTGAAGGAGCTGTTGTTTAATTGGGATTTGTTTAGTTAACTTGTCCTAAAATCCAATATTATATCATAAATACAGAGGCACATTTTTAAATGAGTAAACCAGAAAGTTATTTTTTGAGGTCGTTGGCATACATGCAGATTAAAAGCCGAAATGTGTGCGACATAACAAAGTTTTCATAAAACTTGACTGTAGGCCAAAAAGAAATGCTTCTCCAGATTACATTAGGTCATATGAAACTATGTCGACCTGATCAACAATCCTGATATCTTTCAGCTGGTGCAAGACAAGCAGACTCAGGCCAGAGGAGGAAATCAAACACACCTCGGTCACACACCCACATTCACTGTGTCAACAGCAACCATGGCAATACAGACATGAGGGCTGCTTGGGCAAAACCTTTTTTCCTTTGGCAAAGCATCAAGTTAGTGTGCCCACTAACACAAGCGCACACACGCACACAAACACACAAAACTGCGTGACACACTCTGATTCAGTGACTGTTCAAACATAATTCAGGACAAACAGTTCCTTTTTTTTTTTTTCCCGTACTTTTTGTCCGAGGGACATTTTGACCTGCACTATCAAGGATCCAGTCCCACTTAACCCTCGTGTTGTCCTTGGGTCAAAATGACCCGCAGCTGTGTTCAACCGAGTTCTATTTTATTTCTATATTTTTATATTTTTTGGGATCACTGGTCGTCATTCTTTTAAAGAAACCCTCACAGCCTCCTTGTCACCAATGATCCCAAAAAAATATGAAAATAAAATAGAACTTGGTTGAACACAGCTGCGGGTCATTTTGACCCGAGGACAACACGAGGGTTAAGAACAAAAGAGGAAAAAACATTTTCTTTTACAAATCATTTAAATCCCCAAATATATCCCTACAACAATTCAATTGATTATTTTGTCACAAGGACATGACGGACATACTTATGTATGTTTTTGCTTATAAAAAAACATCTTTGAAGCCATGCTAGTTTTTTCATTTTAGGTTAGCAGCTCCGGCTAATTATAATATTATAATGATGGTTCTAAGTGTGTGTGTGTGTGTGTGTGTGTGTGTGTGTGTGTGTGTGTGTGTGCGTGTGTGTGTGTGTGTGTTTACCCACATTTGTTGCAGTTGAAGTGATCGGGTTGGGAGAGGGGTCGGGGGGTGTTTCATTGTGCACCTAATTCTGTGCTGATCTCATCCCATAGTTGTTTAAGCAGCAGCAATTACATTTAGTTAGCATATTAAGGCTTCATGAGTCTGAATAAAATTTATAGGGAAAGCACATTTTGCATTTTTTTTTTTTTTTTTACACGTTTTTATTTCCTTGTTTAACACTTTTCAGGATATGTGACCTTTTCTGGAAGTGCTGCAAAAATAGCAAAACACTTCTTTTGAACAAGTCCTCCATTCCCATACGACCATATGGGTCAGTTTTAGGCACAAAAGTTGGTTACTTGGTTCGGGTTAGAGGAAGATAATAGTTTGGGTTACAATGATCACTTTGAAAAGTGTTGTGAGTGAAGGTTATTACTTCCTTGTCTCTGCAACCTCGTCTTCACTGGCAACAGTTTCGTTGCAAACGGGAATCAAATGTATCTAACCATCCAGCCACCCTTTCTCCTCCTAACGAGGAAAACATCATATAAACATAATAAAGCTAATAGACTTTCCGTTGGCATTGTTTCCTTGATACCCATATGTAGTTTTAACACGTGAAGTTATGACGGCTGATTCTCATACGACCAGCAGAGCTCGCTTAGCTACAAAGTGCAGTTGTGGTTAGTGATAAGCTGCTTGCACAAAAGACAAAGGGGAGTTTCAAGGAGGACAGTCTTCTACCTTTTGCCAGAATAGTGTTTAAATCTGAAAAAGCTTCAAACAGTACAAAAGGATTCTTGTTTGGCTATGGACACGTTTTTGTCTAAACTCCAGTAATATGTATGTTCTTGTTCTCACCACCACATGCACGGTGTCCTTCCTTCAGACTCCTTTTACACTCAATGTGTTGTTTCCCTGAAGCTATTTTCAAAATGCAGGTGTTTCGCGTCTCAGTTTCTCTCAGTTGCTCAGTTTCTGCTCCATCTGTGGTTTAATGCCACCTTGTCATATGTTACGTCTGCTTATTTGTAATATGGTTGTATGCAGACAATCTCTGTGTTCATTCCAATACTGCGCAATTAGAATTGTCATATAAAAATAAAGTATGAGTGAAAAATCATGTATGTTCCATTTAATGGGCTGACAAACGCTGCTGCCGCGATTACACGTCAGTGTTTTATACTGCTTGGTTTTCAAACTAGGGAACTAAGTCAAGGAGGGGGGAGGCTACACAGCAAAGGTTTGTGGTTTGACTGAGGACACCTCTAAAGAGAGAGCTCCCTCTTTTTATCTACATTCCTCACATTACAACATTCTTCAAACCACTTTAGGATTTCACACACACACACACACACACACACACACACACACACACACACACACGCACGCACACGCGCACACACGCACACACGGGGGAGGAGAGAGATGTGCTTCACATGAAATAAACAAACACCTTATTGATGTTATTGTATTGTGAAAACGAGGTATTGCAAAAGTCTGCACATGTTCATGTCCGTTACTGCTCCTCACTCAACTCAGAGGAATTCAACCATCAGCTGAAGTATTTACAGGTCAAATGCTCAACTACAGCTCACTCTTATCTCCTTGTCGGCACACTCCACACTTTTCTTCTTCTGTAGCAAAAATTCGCTGAGACGTTGTCGATCAGCTGAGGCTCAAAGATTAAAAAAAAAAAAAAAAAGCTGATAACTATGTTAGTGACAACCGAGCAGATCCAAAAGGCCAAAGGACACCACATTAAAAATAAAATATTTATGACCACAGATTAGGCCCTCAGAAGAAAAACCTGTTACTGTTGGAAAAATGGAAAATAGAGACCAAACACCACGAGCAATAAAACAATATTGCAATTTCTAAGTCAGAATTTGGAGAACCCGGAAATTCCATATTGCAAGTTTTACGAGCTCGTTATAGTTCATTTCTTCGTTCATTGCGCTATAAAGTATAATTGTGGAGCAATTTAAAACTATTAATGTGGGCGGCAAAAGAAGACCAAAGAGAGGAACAATGTTTTATTGTGCTGCACAGAGCACATTTAGTTAAGAAGCATAAAGTTTCTGGTACAAACTGAGAATGATTTCAGATGTCAGGCACAATATCAGCAACACATCATACAATACAACGCAAGTAAAATGCTGATAAATGTCTTATCAGCGCACTGACGGAAAATTCTAAGCTTTATGAAAGTAGACTCACCTGAGGCTGTCCCTCGCCAGACTTCCATAGCTGTCTGGTCTTTCCTGTCTTCGTCTGTACAAGTCTGAGTTTGACAACTCTTTCAGCCTCAAAGAGTTCATCTCCCCTTCGCCTCTCTCTCTCTCTCTTTCTTTCCCTCCCTTCCTTCCTCCCTTCCTTCCTGCCTCTTGACTGATGAGAACAGTCCACAGTTACAAGAAAATTCAAATCCAAATGTCAAGTCTTGTGTCGCTCTCTCTTCAACACACCTCCAGGGATCACACCCTTGAGGAAGGACATAAACAGAGGTGTGGTCTCACGGCCTGCACACCTATCAACCTATCAACCACGTCTTGCTCCTCCCCTTCAGGCATTCCCCCCCCCCATTGCCTCCTCCCCCCCTCCCCTCTCTCCTCCCCCTCCTGCAGCAGGTAGAGGGCAGACACATCAGCCAAAAGGAGACTGAGACAGAAGAAGAGTTAAACTCGTTGCCCTTTCAGGCATTTCCCCCCCATTGCCTCTATTTGCCTCCTACTTCTCCCTCTGGCTCATTCCTCTCTTTGAAAGACAACATGACACAGTACAAACAATTGTAGAGAAGAAGAAAGACTATTTCCCTTACAGTCACATATTACATACTTTAAAATGGCAAGCTGTTGGTACTAGTCAGTAGAATTATCCTGAAGACGCCATTTGAGATCAGAGTTTGAGTAATAGTGGATGTTTGAGGCCCAAACAAACGTATCTTAGTTTAAAAAAAAAAAATACAAAGCCAATAGTTGTACTTTATACACACTATGTATCATTTGTGATTTTGACAAGGAGAACCCAGTAACCAGTCACCATTACTATGAATATAAACAATTAGAATGAAAAGATATGAAACACGGATTAATAAAAGCAGCACACAATAACCTCATGTATAAATGTTTGGATTAAAACCACTTCGACCAGCGAAGCAAGTGGTGTCATCCAGTTTATGTGTTTCAAATCCATCTGCAGCAGTCAGCAGGAAAACAGTTTTCAGGCTTCCTCCGCTCTAGGCATGTTCATATTTTCCCAGAAGAAACAACAAACTATTGAGAAAGGGTAAAATGTCAATCTATGAATAATTCATCGCAGCGTTACTGAATGTGGGAACAAGCGCTCCTCCCCGACAAGACGCAAAACACAACAGATGCGCAATTTTAGACGCAGCTGAAAGTTTCCTCGCAAACGTGCTCGATAAAAAAAAAACACCGAGCTGTGACGTCATCTCGAGCAGAGGTTCCCAAACTTTGTCCCACCAAAATTTGTATTTCAAATGAAATAAATAAAAATGGACCACATTTTACGTAGATTTTAGAGCTAGGAAAATGCCAACTCAACTGTTTTTTCATGTGTGATTTCATTCTAAAATCACTTAAGACATTTGATTGTGTTTGTGCAGTGTACGTCATTCGGTCAGTGCCTTAAACTGACAATTATGGATTTAGAAGTATGTCCAAGGTTTGATGGAGTTAAATGACTGTGGGAAGAGTAACGGCTGACTGAATCCCTGCATCTCCTTAATATGCGCAGACAGGTACGTGTCCCACGAACAGTTTTTACCCTGCAGGTTCATCCTTCAGCAGCTTGCCTTGACCTGCTCAGCATTCTACATCGTTTTGACAAACGCACACAAGTAGGAGAGTGTGAATGTTGAGCTTCAATATCGGCTTCACGTATTGGAGAGCTGCAACAGGGTCACGCTGCATCACGAGCCGACATGTCAGAATATGTCACAACATTTATGATCAATCCCGGAGTTTTTGTTTGCCGTCTCTCTCCACCCCACTGCTTTGTACAATTTTTGTCAAATTGTTTTATTCATCATTACAAACAAATAAATAAATAACAGTCTAAATAGGAAAGTTTATAAAAGCAGCATCACGGTCTGCCGTGTGTGCTGCATTTCCAACTGAAGGGAAGTGATGATGGACAATAACGACTGTAGAATTTAAAAGCTAACACTGTGTTTTGGATGGCAGTTTTCAGCTGGTATAAATATGTAGTCCAGTTATAAACATTCACAATGAAACCTCATCACCACACACACACACACATTTGTATATAATATATATAGATATATATACTATATACTGTATATACTGTGCATTTTATATTTATATTTTAACTGCTATTTTATTGCTTTTCTATTGTTCTATTATTATCTTATAGCTTCCTGTATGCTGTAGCGAAAAAAATTTCCCCTCGGGGATTAATAAAGTAACTACCTAACCTAACCTAACCTAACACACACCTGGTTGAAACCGAGCAGACATTTGCCACAAGCCTCAAATGCTCTCTACCACTGCCACTGTGCGGACAACATTGGTATTACAAGCCATTCTGTCAACTGAAATGTTTAATCTCATGACTGAAAACAAACCTACAACACAGGAATAATTAAAATGTGATATAACGATAAGGGGAGTGTGGAATTACTGTTTTTTTTATTGGACACTTGAAACAACCAATGTATTTAAAACTTTTAAAACTGAGCGGAAAAAACTTTCTAGTTGTGTTCATTTTAATCAATCATCTCTTTATTTTACTGAACTGTTCTACTACTGTTCAGTTGCTTCATTTTATCCTACTTTTCCATAGAAACTATTCATCATCAAATTAAAATAACAAACTGTATCCTGCCATCGCTCACACACACACACACACACACACGAGGAAGTACACGCAAACAAATGCTGAGGCACAATGTAAGAATTCAAATTAATACTGAGACCATATAAACAACATAATAATATGGTTTGTATACATATGTCAGACATAAAGCAAGCAATGAAGCATAACTGCTAATTGTTACAATTAAAAAGCAACAACTGTGATAACAATATAATAACTCCTCTTACCGACGTTGTGTCAAACTGCAGAGAGGATATTTCAGTTGTTGCTGCAAACACTCCTACTGCAGTTATCTCAGTCTGCATTGCCACATCACTTCCTGTTTGCTATGGTGTGTGTATAGTATGTATGTGTGAGTGGTTGTGTATGTTTGTGTCCACTATGTGCCAGTCCTGTGTGTGTTTGAGAGAGATGGGGAGGGGGACGTAAAAACCCAGCACCCTAACTTACAGGTACGTGTGTGTGTGTGTGTGTGTGTGTGTGTGTGTGTGTGTGTGTGTGTGTGTGTGTGTGTGTGTGTGTGTGTGTGTGTGTGTGTGTGTGGTTGAAGCCGCTGGCTCCGAATGATGGTCGGGATGGAGGCAGGGTGTGAGGAGGTGGAGGGACCTTCGGGGACATAAAGGGGGGGTGTGGCCAAGGACAATAAGGAGGTGCGAGGAGGTATGGGGGTGCCATCAATGACCAAACCAAATGGACGGTAAAGTCATTCTTACAGACTTATCATGTGAAGTGTTTCTCTCAAGCTTCTGTTGAGAAGGTGAAAGGTCAAACCCACCAAGCACACAGACTCCCACTGAATGCAGGTCACGACGTGTGTACGAATGATTCATCGGAGTCAATGAATGGATCTGTTTCACTGTGATTACAGTAGACCAAAAAAACCAAAAAACAACTGCATTATAGAATGAATCGTGCATATTTTCTCTTAACAAACCAACATACCAACCTGAAAACAGATTGAAGCAGCGAGCGGTCACTACTGTGTACAGATCGTTAACGGTAAAGGAGACGCAACTTTGGAACACACACGAGTTTGCGTAGCTATTCTCGTTAGGACATTGCATTGACTTCCATTCATTGTGGACATTCTAATCCAAACCTTAACCTGAGCTCAACACACAGTTTACCACTAGTCCTAACCGGGACCAATTCATGCCTGAACCTAGTCTGACTCACCGGATGTCGAATGTTGGATTAAACGTGGTGACTTTTGACCAATGTAAGCATTGGAGGAGCATTGCACATCCCGTTCCTTCTGCATCAGTCACGCAATTACCTTCCATCGGTGTTCTAAACACATAATAGATTCAACAGTGCAGACCGTAATTATTGAGGCAGTTGCAAGTTGGGAGTAAAATTTAATTATTTTAAAAAAAAAAAAAAAATGTGAGAGATGTGGTCCTTTTAACACAGTTCGCACATTACCAGAGTTCAAAATGAACTGGGCACTTTTCTACTAAATGTTTTTTCATGGGCAGCTGACTGTCACCTCAATATTAAACAAGTCACAAATTTTCCATCTGGGTTTGGTTATCTGTGAATATGAAGGGTGTAGAGAGGATGACCATGCAAGTGAGAAGAAATGTAAAAAGGAAAGATCTATCAGAGATGTCAAAGGTAGTTGGTTTGCCTGAATCAATAGTCGAGTACAGAAAAGCTCAAGCCTTGTGGATGAGTGGAAAAATCATCATTATATTGAACGGCAAGTCAAGAATGCTCTCCACGATGAAGGTGAACATTGTTCATTGACAGCGATCACGATAAGTATTAATGACCCGGACAAGAAAATTGGTTTCCGCTCTTCTTATTTGTTGCAGGAAGCGAATGTTGTGTAAATTGACCACTAATGCCAACTCTTCATGCCTGTTTAGCAATAAATGCACTTTAATGGCAAAAATAAAGTAGCGGGTCTTCACTGTGTGACAACATTTAGTATGCAGTACATTACTAAAAGTTGACTATAAAGTCACTAATGTGGGATGGAAATTTTTAAACTATGATGATGGTTTATTAATAATATTAAAGGAATTATGCTCCCAGAGCTATAACACTGCTGAAAACCATTTACTCCACCCATATTCCAAAAGGCAACGAATCATTGTGGTATAAATAAACAGCAATCACACTTCCTCACATCACATGCATCCAGTTAGTACACACACAGTCAAATCTCCCATCACACGAGTTCACTGCTTCCAAACAAGGACAAGTCCACACTGGAGACCGAGACGTTCTTCTAAGCTCCAGTTGTGTCAACACAGTGTGGGATCAGCTACAGATGTAATGCACTGGGAATGCAACAATCCCCAGGCTTTTAAAAGACTGCCTCGTACAGCTTTTAGTGTCCAGTGTGCTTTATGAAAGCTAGATTCATCCCAGGTCATAATTAATTCTGCAGTGAACACAGCAGCATTCACACTGGGTGGAAGAAATACCGCTCTGACAAGCAGTCCCCGGGGAGCGGATGGCCAGGAAGTGGTTCGCAAAGCAACAACTACTGTCCAGTGACTTCATGTGGACATTCCTGGGCAGGGAGGAGGTTTATCTGCAGAAAAGTGAACATCCTCACTCCATTTCTTTAAGTGTTTCTCACTTTGCGTGGCTTCGGTGGGGGAGCTGTGCTCCATTAGTGTCCATTTAGTTACTCCATACATTTGGAGGGATTCGTACCTACCTTCCTCCAAAAATCTAGTTTATACCAATGTTTTTCAGAAAACTAAACTTGACAGAGCTTAAAAAGGCATACACACAAACGTCAGAAAGGTTTTAACTGGACAAATTGCTTCCCCTTTTAATTGTTGATCATATTTAAATACTATGGTTATAATGCTAATTTTAAGGCAGTGAGCACAAAAAGACAACAGTGTGTCCTCCACACGTTGCTACTTGTCAAGATTTATCTCATCAACATGGGAGTATCAGCATCAATAAGACATCCTGTTACATTACTTTCAGACCTCCGCAGTATAAACTCAACAGGCTTCAAACCAAACCAAACTCCATTCAGAATATTTCTTATTTTATCTTATTAATACATCAATCATTTTAACTTCTGCACACATCCTGTAAAGAGTACAAACACCTTAAAACGTCACAATTCTTTTTTTTTTTTTTTTTAATCCAGTCTGGAAGTACAGCAGCTGCCTACCTAAAGTAATCCAGCGGGGGGCGCTGTCGAGCAGCTGAAACCGCCAAATTGAGATTGTAGCTTTACAGAGATTAATTGCTAGTGTAGCTAATGCACGTTAACTCTCCGTGGTACAGACCACGTGTTCTCCGATAGATACAAACCAGGTTTATATGTTGAAAAAAAAAAAGAAGCCAGACTGACCCGGAGGATTTTTTTTTTTAAAATGGGTTTGTCAAGACTAAACTGCAGTGGTCTAGCCCCATAAGAAAGCAGAGCAGAGCGACGTTTTTTTTTTTTTTTTTTTCCCCTTCCGCGACAAACTGTCAACTTCCAAACTTTTCAGGCAAAATGTGTCTTTTAACGACAAAACTTTTAAAGTTACCACTTACCCGTTAGTCATTTCAGTAATGCCGAGCATGGCTGCGGTCTCTCCCGGAGCGGACGTGTGTTTTCGGACCTCTGCTGCAGATATCCAGATGTTGTACAGTCCGGGATGTAACGTGAGGGTTTTTTTTTTTTCCTCTCAGCGAGCAGAATGGCGAAGACGGGCCTCGCCTCTGTCCACCCACCGCACTCCACGGAACACGGCACTTCCGCCTACGACTTTCAAAATAAAACATGTCCTTTTTTTTTTTCTTTTTTTTTATTTTATACGCTTTATTAATCCCCGAGGGGAAATTTCTTCTTATATCAATGAGAATGTAAAAAAAAAAAGAAAATCATATCAATATTTTACATTTACGCTTTCGTAAATATGTAAAACTACTTCAGTTGACTTATTCCCCCCCCCCCCCAAAAAAAAGATCTATTTTGTTTTAAGTGCCATGTCAGATAAACAAACTGCGAGTGGCTAAAGCAGCTCTTGGATCTATATACAAGCCTTATAACATTTCAGAGTATAAAGCGCACATTTACAAATAATACAATGAATGATGGCTGGATTCCATTCAGCTGCTTCAGTTTCACGGTCCTGGTGTTGCGCTTGTTGGCTTCCAAGCGTCCCAGTTTTGTGGCTTGACAGACTTTTAAACAGACTTTTCTGTTTAAAGTCTGTGATGAAAATGGCCTGTTTACAACTCTAAAAGTTTTTAGCCTATAGTTGCTGTTCCAATGTCTGACAGACATCCACACCAGCACACAAATAAATGCACATTGTTTTTACATTTGATGATACTTCACCTTTTAACAGAAAAAAAAAACCCAACACAACATGGCGAACTGCTTTGAATACAATTGTTAATGCTTCTGGTGTATGTTGAGGAGATTCTATTAAAAATAATTTTAGGGGCCCCAAAATTACACGTCCTGACCCCTTTCTTTGATCACAAGATTACAAAAGTGCAAACATGTTTTGGGAGCAGGTGGGCAAAACACAGTGGACAAGTAAGCAGAGACACTGAATACTTACAATTGTAAACGACAAATCGGCGCTTTTATTTTGAAAACCAGAAGATTTAGTTTGTGTTTTTCGTTGTGTCTATGGCAACTTCCACCGAATTGCAATTATTTAGGTTTTACTGACAGGAAACAGCCAGACCCACCCTGCGGAGTCAGCGCAAGATCCGCTTTTGTATCAACACGTTAAATATGCATGTTATTGGATTAATGCCGGATGCTGTAACTTCATCCGCTCCAGTCTTACGTCAGTTTGGGACATATGGAAAGTCTGACTTTTCATTTTGTGACCAATGGAAAACTATACAGAAGTTAAACATGGCGTCTGGGTGCCGTAAAGAAACCTATCCCAGAACAAGACTTCACTTTTGATTGTGAGATATTTTTGCAAATAAATCACGGGTTATTGCAAACGAACAATGGAGCGTTTACTACCACTACTACTCTGCAAGACTCAGACAAATAAAAGCAGATGACAAAATGAATTGCAAAGGGACACAATGGGGAGAATGCATCACCTAACAGGAAGGGGTTAATGATACAGCTGCTCCCCAATGAGGTAGGAGCCTGACGGCATGTTTACCTTTACTTCCAGGGACAGATACAGTAGCTATAATTTGTGGTTCCCTCCCCTGACTGCGTCATGTTTCTAGAACCACATTTATTTCCTTAAAAGGAAAGCCCCTACACCCTGCATCCTCCTTCAGGAGGGATGAGAACTCACTGCTACAAAAGACATCCATGAAGAAAAATCAATGCTGCTGTTCAGATGTCCAGCAATAAAAGCAAGGATTTATCAGTGTAGAAATAGAAAGGGTGGAGTTGTAGGTTCTTCTCATTTACTTTGTATCATTAAACATCTGTAAAACATTAGTACATTTCAGACTGTTATTTGTTCGGGTAGAAAAAAACAAAACAACATCTGGCTGATATTGCTGATTACCACCTGTAAAGTTTGTAATGTGTTATGATTGATCAATAAGCAGGACTGAATGCAAATTGTGTGGAATCATTCCCATCCATGTTGATTTAATTTTTGTTTACAGTTGGAAATAAATCAGAAAAAAACAGTCACTGTTTCTGAAATTATTTTTCACATTAGACAAACATACAAACGTAAATATAGTTATTCTTATATGATTTTTAAGGTTGTGGTAATCTCTCATATCTTCTGCTGACAGTAACCATCATAAATATAAAAGCTTACATACAAATACCTTCACTTGTGTTGAATGAATCACAAAAAGCTGCCACAGGAATGAGAAAAAGAACAGGCTGATTAACTTCACTGGTAAGGAGGCTGAAGTATTCATGTAATGGAAGTATGGGTAAATATGTGCTTTAGGAAGAGTGGGGTTTCTATTGGGTTTCTATGGGGATTCTCCCCCTCCCCACCTCCACAGGGAGGTTAGAGGTCATGGTAAGACACTGTAAATAAAAAATTTTTAAAAAACACCACCAATGGGTCTGATAGGAAGTCTTGCTCAAGGACACTCAAGCAGGGCAGATGTGCTTGCTGTCATGGGCACCATCCTTCAACAAGACAGCTGTGCAGATTAAGTTGCAACAAATCTCTCAGTGATTTAAGTGCAGCAACAACAAGGAACATAAACCATAAAGTACTCCCAAAATACATACAGAAACCATTAAAATAATAATTTGATAAACAGAAACAAGAGATAAAAAAAACCAGTCCTAAACCAAAAGAACAGAAAAGTGTTACTGCTCCTGAGTTGAAAATGTGAGGCATTAGTGACTGCAAAACCAGTCAGAAAAAAAGTATAAATACCTGCATATGATAACTTTAGTCAGTCATGTTGATCAGAGAAACCTCTGAATGTTAGACATTATAGCTGCAGGGAGGTTATGATAGACAGGAAAGACTTAAGTGGACTGCACCGGTGGTTCCACATGTTTTAGCCCATTCAAATCACACATACTTAACACAACTGCTAATTGTTTTTCAAAGCATGTGGCATTTAAGGTTTCTTAATAGCTTTTTTTTTTTTAGCTACATGGCAACAGCTTTTCAAGTAAAAGCTAGTTTCAGGCTCATTTCTATACTGCAAAGAATGAGGTGGGGGACAGCTGCTTCTCATGTAGTAAAACCACATTCAGCAGTTAAATATGCCCTTGAAAATAGTTGAAGAGAGAAGTAAATCCTATATGATTTGTACCAAGAGTACACGAGTATATTCATTGTAATGTACTGTGGTGCACGGTACAGAAACATCTGAAAATCCTATTCAAGTAATCTCCTCCCGTTACACGTTTACCTCCTTGATTAATCCCTCATCCAACAATTTGTGCACATCACGTGGATCCTATAATGTTGTGGTTACAGCATAATATACACAGTGTATTATATCCGTTCACAATGTTTAATGCCTTATGAGGTCCATTTTAAGAAAGTGTAACTGTCATGCCCAGTAAATGTTAGAATAAATACATGTACATGTCAATAGCAAGCATAAGGATGGTAGAAATTTGTCCCAGTTAACATTCATTGGTAAGAGACTAATGTACTTATTGCACTGCAAATTCAAATGAATGTTTTGGTTTTCATTATCTCTATGCATCATTCTTTTCTGATATGATCCTTGGTCCCTTCTGCTGTGTCCTCCCAACGTTCTTTTCAAAAACACCTCCGTGATCACCTCCCTGTTGCCGTCATTTCAAACGCACATTTCACCGAGACAGGTTCAGTAATGTCACTACGCTGTGCTCCCAGCATATGTTGATTCGGTTAGTCAAGTCTATCTGATCCCAGACCAGCTGTGGAGGTAGGAGGACCAGCCTGAGCCCCGAGACCCAGTCCCCTCCTCTTCACCTGCACAAAGGAGAGTCGAGAAAATCTGGTTAGAAACTACTGAGTTAGTATGGATGTTATATCCTGCAGCACTTCAAGAACCTTGAAGTTGATATTGAAAAAAAAAAGAATAAAGAAAAGAGTTTTCTTTGAATGAATGAGAGGTAAGTGTGTGGGCATCTGTGAGTTACAGCATGATTCAGGATCGTGTGATCTCTGTGCATGCTCTGGTGCATTGTGACTGCACGTTCTGTAGTAGTAACAAATTCCACCAGCAGGGCTGTGTGCTCATGGAAGTAAATTTAATTTTCTCACACAGTACTGTACATTCATTATTCAGGAGTAGAATGAATGTAGCTAAAACAATATTATTGATACAAAACTAAAGCTTATAAGCACTTTAGTAAGTGGGCAGGTTAATATACTTTATATAATATGTATATAATGAACTTTTTAACTTTTAAAAACCCATTTTTTGGCACATATCACAAGCGGTTCATCTATTCACATACCTTGTGCAATGGCTGCCAGTTTGCTCTTCTCCTCTGGACTGAGCTGCAGCATGGTGTGGATAACAGGCAGGAGCGCCTGCCGCTCGCTGCCAGATTGCAGGAAGATGAACTGCAGCAGGACGTTCTTCAGGTACTCCAGATTGGCCACACTCTTCTCCCTCTCCTGGTTTCGCTCCAGACGACGCACTTCGCTCTTCAGCAGCTGGCAGGTAGAACATACCAGTAAGATTAAATCATACGGTGCAAGAAATATTCAGATCCTTTACTTACCGACACAGCAAAAGTAAAATCCCTGCATGAAAAGTCGTACTTAGGTGAAAGTACAGAAGTATTAGCTGCAAACTCTAGTTAGAGTATCAAAGTAAAAAGTACTGGTTTGGTCCCTCTGACTTCTATAGATCATTAATTGCTGATTGCACCAGTGTGTAAGTAGTATGTTACTGTTGCAGCTGCTGCAGGTTTGTCAGTTTGAACTATTATACACATTCATGGTTAACTGATTATTTAATATTTGACAATGATAGGTATTATTTATAAAAAACTAAACCGACAAACAATTTGGTTTCGCTAAAAAAAGAAAAGAGGTGGCACTTAATTTTGGTCAGCGCTACCTTCCGTAGCCTATCGCCTTACGTCATACATAACAAGTATGGCTGCGTCCTCTGGGTTGGTCTGGTGTGTTGGATAAGAAGGGTTGAAACTCGAGTTACAAGAGCGATTTATTAACCTGGACTGTCGTAGTTTTCTGTCAAATAGTTGCAGAAAGGTTCAAGAGATTTAGTGCGAACAATGGGGATAGAGCGTCTGCTGTGTGCGGTGCTGGCGTGTCGCTCCGCACAGTTTCGACTCGGTAATATTCGGCAAAAAGTCCGAGTCTTCCGAAACGTGTCTTTACCGAGCAGCGGCGTGTCTACCCGGGTCAGTGCCTCTGGACTGTACAGCGGGATACTGGTCCACGCAGGCCGGCAGCTGGCAGCCCGTCGCGGCCTCTGCACCTCCACTCAGCCCGCGAGAGATGTCACCTTGTTCGTGCACGACAGGACCCGCTTCTTCCGCCTCCTCTCGGTCTTCTGCGGCGGGCAGTGCGTCTTCTGGACATACCTGGCTCACTTCGCCTACACGGGACTCAGAGACACAGGCGGCGCCGCAGAGAAGGACAAAGCCAAGGCGTCCACCACAGGGCTGGCCGGGATGTGGAGCTTTGAGATGAACCTGGGGTCTCACGCCTGGAGGTACGGCTTCACGGTGGGCTGCCTGGCGATAGGAGCAGGGATAATCGGGCTCGGAGCTCTGTTCTGCCGGCGCTCTGTCAGCAAGGTGGTCCTCCATGAAGGTGGTAAGATGGTCACAGTTTGCACACAGTCTCCTCTGGGACCAGCCCTAGGCCGGAGAATAACAGTTCCGCTGTCCGAGGTGGCCTGTCACGCCCACAGACATGAGTCCCCCTCATTTATTCCTCTCCGGATCAAAGGACGCAAGTTCTACTTTCTTCTGGACAAAGAGGGGACTGTAAACAACGCCAGGCTGTTTGATATCACTGTCGGTGCATACCGGCCAGTTTGAGCTGCAAAAACTCTTATGGACACTCAACAACAACCGAACGCCGGTCCAGTTCCACACTGACATTACAAGGCTGCCAAACAAACACATCAGTGTATTTTCTGTTCAATCAAATAAAGTGTTTGATATCAAATATGGGCTGATTTAGGTTAATTAATATAAGGAGCAAAAATGGAATATCCACGCTAAACTATTATAGTTTTCTGTGTGTGTGTGTGTGTGTGTGTGAGTACTCGGGTGTATATACATACAGTGATTTGCTCCATGAGAACAGCGTTGGTGGCTTCAGTTTCATGCAGGAGGCTGTTCATGTGATCCATGCTGCGGGTGGCTATGCTCAGCTTTTCACTTAACTCCTCTTTGGTCGGCTCCACCGTCCACACAAACGGCTCTGGAGATGCAACCAAAGCCACGTACAAGAGGTTTTAAAACAAACTACTGTACAGATTGCTCTATTCTGATGCTGCCAAAATAGACAAATGAATTAATAAAGTATCCCGTACATAGTGAATATGTTTTAACGTCTCACAAACTGGACATCCATTCCTTAAAGCAAACACAATTTGCAACAGGTTTATTATTCTACTTTGCTGTGATTGGGGGCAATCATGGATAAATACCTTGTTGAAACAGGTTAAACACACGGCCCTTTTATAATATGAATTCATGTGGTGTGAGCCTCTGCTTTCAAACTCACCTTGTTTGGGGTTTGGGGATGTGAGCAGCTGTTCCAGCGAGGGGAGTGGTGTAAGAGTGGGTGAGGAGCTCTCCGTCTCAGTGGTCTCCATGCCCTCGCCCTCCTCCCTGGCCATAGACTGTGGGTCGCTGAGCGCCACGAGTCCCAGCCCTGCTGTGTTGTGGTCAGTGTTTCTGCGCTGGGGATCTGAAGCGAGAGGCTTACGGCCGGACTGGACCAACACTGAATCTGAAGAAGAGCACATTTTTATAGATATTAGTGGGCACTGTATGAAAAGAAGCCGATTAACAAACCAAAGAAAGTTACTTTCTAGAATAGAATGGGATTACATTCACTTTAGAGTTGATGAAACAAACAAACTAGAAAATAATTACTCTTAATTTTACAATTTATAACAAATTATTATGGTCAAATTACAATAACCACCATGGCTTCAAAATACCTTCATGATGCGCTTTTATCATCAGACAAGAAGTCAAACAAGCGATGATACTGCTGCTGCAAAGTCTCAGGTTGTTTGGTATTTGGTCAGTTTGAACAACTAAATGAATAAGGTCATTAAATATTTTTAGTCAAGAGAAGTTTTGGAGTTTAAAAAAAAAAAGAAGTTTTTAGAGAGCACCTCTGAATCCTGCATGCTTACACAACATACACCCTTCAAGATGAATTCCTTCTAGTTGTGAGTAGGTGTCCTACTTCATTGTGACATGAGGGGGCACCAGACAACCTCAGGTTTTTACCGGTTCAGTTGGCAGAAACTGACAACAAGTGTGAAGAGAAGGGCGAGGGGGGAGGATGAGGCACTGGAGAGAGTGGACTGTGATTTATTGTGATTTATGAACCTAAAACTGAACAAGAGGCCAGACTCCAAACCAATACCCCCCCCCCCCCCGCCCCACCCATCTCCCCGCCTCCAGTCTGGCCCTCGACTTCTTATTATCATCCAAGTCCTCCTACATGCATGTCATTTTTTTGTGAATGCACAAGAGTTTGACCAGCTCTTTCAATCTGATCAGGTTTCAGCAGTGACTGTGTCATAATGTCTCGAACTAGTAGAACGCCTCATTGGCTCAGTAAACCTGAGAGAGTCAGATCAGCAACGAAACACTGAACAAATAACAGCGTTTCACGTACGCAAGAACTACTTTGGCAGCCCGATCAGTGAGATAAAATAACTGCGTTTCAACATAGGTAACTACATTTTGGCCACACACCTGTCTGAGACACCAGCACTGCTGTAACTGAGTGGGGACAACAGCCCAGTTAGCGCCTGGCGTTAGCCTGCAATGAAGTGTTTAGGGAACATCTGTAAATTGCAGCTTCCACCGGTAGACCCCCCACCCACCCCTCCAAAATTTTAGCAACAGAAAATAACCTTGGCTACACTCTCTAAAATACATGAGTCAAGATACATCAAGCCCAAATGGAAAGAACTTAAGAAATACATGAGGAAATAATACAGTGCATCCGGAAAGTATTCACAGCGCTTCACTTTTTCCACATTTTGTTATGTTACAGCCTAATTCCAAAATGGATTAAATTCATTTATTCATCATCCGTAAATGGAAGAAGTTTGGAACCACCAGGACTCTTCCGAGAGTTGGCCGCCCGGCCAAACTGAGCGATCAGGGGAGAAGGGCCTTAGTCGGGGAGGTGACCAAGAACCCAATGGTCACTCTGACAGAGCTCCACCATTGCTCTGTGAAGAGAGGAGAACCTTCCAGAAGTACAACCATCTCTGCAGCACTCCACCAAGCAGGCCTGTATGGTAGAGTGGCCAGAAGCCACTCCTCAGTAAAAGGCACATGACAGCCCGCCTGGAGTTTGCAAAAAAAAAAAAAATTCCCCTTGGGGATTAATAAAGTAATTTACCTAACCTAACCTAACCTAAAAGGCACCTGAAGGACTCTCAGACCATGAGAAACAAAATTCTCTGGTCCGATGAAACAAAGATTGAACTCTTTGGCCTGAATGCCAAGCGTCATGTTTGGAGGAAACCAGGCACCGCTCATCACCTGGCCAATACCATCCCTACGGTGAAGCATGGTGGTGGCAGCATCATGCTGTGGGGATGTTTTTCAGCGGCAGGAACTGAGAGACTAGTCAGGATGGAGGGAAAGATGAATGCAGCAATGTACAGAGACATCCTTGATGAAAACCTTCTCCAGAGCGCTCTGGACCTCAGACTGGGGCGAAGGTTCATCTTCCAACAGGACAAAGACCCGAAGCACACAGCCAAGATAACAAAGGAATGGCTTCGGGACAACTCTGTGAATGTCTTTGAGAGGCCCAGGCAGAGCCCAGACTTGAACCCGATTGAACATCTCTGGAGAGATCTGAAAATGGCTGTGCACCGACGCTCCCCATCCAACCTGATGAGCTCAAGAGGTCCTGCGAAGAAGAACGGGAGAAACTGCCCAAAAATAGGTGTGCCAAGCTTGTAGCATCATACTCAAAAAGACTTGAGGCTGTAATTGCTCCCAAAGGTGCTTCAACAAAGTATTGAGCAAAGGCTGTGAATGTGTTATATTTTCGTTCTTTATTTTTAATAGATTTGCAAAAATTTTAAACAAACTTTTTTCACTTTGTCATTATGGGGTCTTGTGTGTAGACTTTTGAGGAAAAAAAAATAATTTAATACATTTTGGAATAAGGCTGTAACAACAAAATGTGGAAAAAGTGAAGCGCTGTGAATACTTTCCGGATGCACTGTACATCACATAAACCGCAGATAAATACTGAGCTGCGAAGACAGCATCTTAAAAAGCTACAGCTTCCAACGGTTTCTATATTGTAAGACAGTTTTTGAATATATTATTTGTAGTTTGTGTTTATGTACAGCTTAAATATTGAGAAGAGTAAATTAGACCAAACATGACAATGAACATAGATCAACTTTGCTGTTTGTCACAACTGATTTGTAGAGAAAAAATATGAGGTCAGTGAAAATTGTCCAGAGACCCATGGTTTTATGACCCACCTGCCCCAATATGGCTAGTAAAACACACTGAGGCTGAACTCTTCTGCATTTATTCTGACATTAAATCCAAATTGAGTGTTAAAAATGGTTTAAATATGACTTTCAATACAGGCTAATACTGGCACCATATATCGGAGCCAATCGCCCTGTCCACGTGTGAGCCACTAATGATGAGTCTCTCCAGATGCCACAGCGAGCTGTTTGCCACACTGAGAGGCGGGAACAGAGCGGAGGAGCCTCGCCAACACCTGGCCAAGCAGAAGTCACACAGGAAACACACAGACACACACTTGCCTATCCTAGTCATTACTGTGTGTGTGTTTGCTGTTTGACTCTGGAGGGCAGCTGTGTGGGAGGTGATGAATGAGCTCTCACTGCTGCTCTGCTGATAAACACACTGATACCCCCTCCTCTCGTGGACAGGAAGAGTAAACAAGATCGAAAACTTCAACACTGTTAACCACTTGATGCTTTGATGGATCTCTTTATACGGCACCATTAACGCACCCCTCCAGCTTACTGCTGGCTATTTGAGCACTTTGAATCACTTTTTTGGATCATTCTGCTGTTTAGAGTTGGAAGTAACACGTTATAAAAGTAACAGGGCAACCAGAGCGAAGCCTCTTGCACCGCGCTGAAGTTAAGGTCTGCAGTGGTGGGCCAGGCATGAGAGTCACTGGCAGGGACACACAACTGGGCGTTGCTAACATCCCACCGTCCGGACCGCGAGTCGTCGGAGCAGGGAGTGTGTCACTATGGTTTCGGTGGTGGAAGACACGGGGTCGCTTCGTTACAAGTGAGGCCCAGACGAGGGGGTCTTGTTTTGACAAGAGGCCCAGG
Source organism: Embiotoca jacksoni (assembly GCF_022577435.1). Lineage (NCBI taxonomy): Eukaryota > Metazoa > Chordata > Actinopteri > Embiotocidae > Embiotoca > Embiotoca jacksoni. The sequence continues at coordinate 10,751,940 of NW_027185340.1, forward strand.
CAGCCGTGGATGTCATGTGCCTTGGGATACCCAAATGGGCCGACGGGAAGATCAAGATATAGAGCCGAACCCCCCACCCCACTGCTCCAGGGACAAGCTGAAAATAGCCAACACTTTCGCCCTTGCCAAACTGAAAGCTGACTGAGCAAAGAGAACCCAAGCAATCAGGGTGGGAAGGTAAGAAGGCCAAACCAATATGAAAAAGCTCATTTAAGCCAACATTTAAAAGTAAACCAAAAGCCTAAGTTGAAGTGATCGGTAAAGTAATTCAATTACTTTTGATTGAGGTAACCACAAACGGTAAAAAGATTTCAGAACTTGCACAACACTGCCCAGTAATATAATGGACACCAATGTTGCCTCACATATTTACAAGGCTGCTTTACGTAGAGAATCAGCTAGTTATTGCCTGTTAAATATGAACAGCACAAGTCTACAGTCGCCCTTCAGACTTACTGTTCTGGCTCTGCAGGTTGAAGAGTTGCTCCTCAACGCGGGTCAGCTGGCCCTGCAGGGTCTCCACGGTGGCCCGGTGGTCATCCTGCAGCTTCCTCAGCTGCTCCCTGTAGGCCTGCCGCTGGGACTCGACCTGGGAGGACAGGTCAGCCTGAACCTGGGACAGGTCTGAACGCAGGGCCCCGTTCTCTGACTGCAGCGACAAAAGCCTGGAGGTGGAGATAGAGTGAAAGGATGAGTTTAGTAGAGAATCAGCATGGTGTGTGACAGGACAGTGAAAAGAGGAGTGACAAGTATTTTCCAGGTGCAATCAGGTGTTCCCAGCATGCATCCTTCGGTGTCATGATTGCAAAATCACATCAGAGGAGTAAACGTTGATAAGGCATACAGAGAGTGTGTCAAACACACAGTATGTCAACAACAAGGCAGTTTGATGAATTGCAGACGAGACAGGATTCGAAACCACATTAAAAAAACAACAACAAAAAAAAGCCAGGCCATTTCACCTCTCCCGGAGCTCGGCCTCCTTGCTAACGGTTTCCTGGAGGATTTTGTTATGTCTCTCCAGCAGAGTGTCGTGTTCAGTGTGGAGCTGCTCCAGCTCGGCTGTGCTGCTCTGGAGACTCTGCTGGCTGTCTGCCAACCTGCTTCTCAGCTGGTCTACCTGAGATGACATCTGCTCTCTGCAAAGCACAACATACGTTCATTACATCCACATTACAGTGTTGTTGTTTGTATACGACACATACGACTCACTTTTTCCACAATGTGTTATATAAACCTTCAAATGCGCATTTTCTCTCGTGACATTCCCTATATATTGTCTATTGTCTGTAATACAGAATCAAGCAGCTTTGATAAATGCAGACGGGTTGTTTTCGTGTTATGTTGATAGTTTTAAATTGTAGTAAAAAAATTGTATAGTTTGTAAACATGCAACACCACATTGCAACACAGATTGTTTTAAGTTGTTTTTTTTGCCATGTTTTGGTTAAACATTTTGCGCCAGATCAGCATCCCTAATTATACACAATCCTCCCAATTTTGAATGCGAGACATTATGTAATTATTTCCCAAGTATAAATGTGAACACCCTCAAATTAAAGCTAAGCGTTAGAACTTTACCTTTCTGAGACACTATTTAATTTCATATCCTCTGAGCTGGAGTACAGCACCACAACAAAACAACAAATAAATCACTGTCCACTGTAGGTAACGTTATTCAGCATGACGCACTTCACAGCTATGTCTTCCTTTTGCCTCTCAGCAGCAATTCGTAATTCAAGTGTTGTCCTCACCTCTCTAGTTTACCAGACTCTCCGTCACTCTGAGCTGTGCTTTTCTTCTGCTGCTTGAGCACATTGTGGACTCGCACCTTGTAACTCTCAAACTCTCCTGTCGTTGCCCCGAGCTCAGCCTGGAATCAACACACACATTAAGCGCAGGTGCACAATAAATAATGCAGCACATGATTATTGTATATTTTCTGACAGAGTGTGACAGGTGAGCAAATTTGTTGTCGTGTTTTTTGTTGGACTATCGATAAAGAAAACTTGAGTTGTATCTCATGAATTACTAAATTCAAGAAAAAGACATTTTGATAGAAAAGCTGAGAAATATAGGAAAACCTCTCAGCATAATACAACACAGGCCACATCACTGCAAACTGCTGCTTATGAAATGCTTCACATCTCTAAAGGATGGTGGAAAATTTTGTTTTTTTATTCCGAATCTTAGATGTCAGCAAGCAGTGAAGTCGAATGTCGAAATGAAACAGTTAAATCAAGTTCTGATAATCAGTTGGTGGGCAGTGACTATTAATGCATTTTTTTTTTTAAATTATGGTTGCAGAAATCTGAGATTATAAATATTTACCATTTCTATAAACAATATGAGAAGTCTGCTTATTGCCATTTGGCTTAATTAACAAAAATCATCTTCTCTGGCTTTCCCATTTGCAGATTGACAAAAGTATGTGTTGCTAATATTAGATCATTTATTTCTTTGTAGGCAATAACGCCAGTCACATCATACAGTACTAGTGCTGAAACAAGTAGTTGACTTGTTGATTTGTTGTCTCATAGGAAAATAAAAACTGTTATGATAGTTGAATGTTTAATTCATTTTCGTTTCCACTTTCTACTAATTACTTTTGGATTTTGGACTGTCGGTCACATAAAATAGGCAATAACAAGTTGTCACTTTGGGCACTTTTTTTTTGACAAGATTTAAGATTCATCAAAAATAATTTAGAGATTAATAATGAAAATAATCATTAGTTGAAGCCTCATAACACCGCTTCCTCAAAGTGCAATTAATTTCAATAGTGTCAGAAGTCGCTGCGGCTCCTCAGAAGTTATGGCTGACGTGTCCTTGAGCAATACTCTTCACCCTCACCCCTTTTCTATCACAGCTGTCAGAGTGTACATGTATTCTGTGTGTATGGAGGAGGTCAGTTAAGTTAAACAAATGGTTAAAGAAATGTAAACATGTACCTGAGCAGTGTCTCTTTCCTGCTGCAGGCTGTGGATGCGCTGCTGCAGGGAGCTGGTGATTCTTTGTTGCTGTTCCAACGCAGACCTCAGCTGCTCTTGCAGACGATGGCGCTCGGCTGTCAGCTCACAAACCTCAATCTGAACGCACAAACACACACTTCATCACGTGATTTGTGTACGACCAAATTCTTGATTTGTCAAATCCATTTCTTATTAAAAGGGAGAGTGGAGAGAAGTTTTGCAGGGAAGTGCTGGATGTGCTACCTTAGAGCTTTCTAGCTGCTGTTGATTTGCCTCCAGCTCTCCTTTCAGAGAGGCCTGCAGCAGCATGAGGGAGCTTTCCTGCATGTACACACACACACACACACACACACACACACACACACACACACACAGTGAAAATTTAAATACATACACCCATATACGCAAGCACATCCGCACACAGAAATGATTAATTACTCCAACATCTTCAAGGCCTCCCTTGCAATCATGCCTACACATGGTTGCGTAACCCTATTTACATTCATCAGGCAGCAATGTTATGCACAGTGACAGGAATTCCCTCGGGGCACGCACGCACGCACGCACGCACGCACGCACACACGCACACACGCACACACACACACACACACACACACATGCGCACACGCACACGCGCACGCACACACACACACACACACACACACACGCGAACAAACCTGTTTCTTGGCATCAGCCAACTCTTTCTTGGTCTTCACCAGCAGCTGTTTCATCTTCGAGGTCTTATCCTCCCCCTGGTCGAGCTGGGACTTCAGATGCTCTGGAGAAACACGTACACATGAACGCATATGCGCACACGCGCAAAAAGAAGAAGAAAAAGAAAAAAAGAGGTTTTAGTGAAATTGATAGTGCAGGTTTTATTCTTTAAAGACATTATTCAGTATTTTGCTGTCATTACACAGTTTAACAGTTCGGAGCAAAAAACTGGGAGATGGGAGGAAAATTACATCCAACAGTGTTTCCCAAATGAGGACAGTTACATGGACACGGTAAACAGCAATTCATTAAGGCTCTGCAGGAATAATGGATGTTTACGATCAGTGTATGCCCCCTTCTGTTGCTAAAACCTCTAATATATGTTACAGAATAGCACAGTTTAGGTCTGAGCAACCTACAAACAGCTGATTCAAGCCGTTTTATTACCATGTAATTATTATTCTGTGTCAGCGAGCAAGTGTAAATGTCAACATGTCATTCATACCGATCTCCTGTTTGAGCGTTTCCTCCTTCTGGGTGTGTGTGTTTATCTGGGCCTTTAGCTCCTCAGCACACTCGTCTCTTTCTGAGAGTTTGGCGTTGAGTTCTTTCACTAGTCGTTCGTAGTCGGCCATCTCCATGTCGAGCAGAGAGCTCTGCTGCGCCTCCTACAGGCAGAGTACTACATCAGTTCAAAGAACAAAGCTTAAACTTAAACTTCAGCATCTGACTTTCTGTTGTGTACATTTAATTGACTATTTTAGGTTGCATAAAGTCTGTTGAATTTGACAATTAAAAAATAAATTTACAGAACCAAATGAAGTTTAAAATCAATTGTTAACACAGATATACTTCAATAAAAGACATGAAGAGGAGAATGACTGGTGTGAACTTTGCCATTACACCATGTCTACACAGGAGGTGTTACATAAGCAGCAAAGCAACAGCATGGTACCTTAGTACGTAAAATGGAAGAAAACTAACTTGGAAGCGTAAAAATAGGCTGGTGCATAATGTGAGTAAAGCATGAGCTGCCTGTGTAGGCATCTGGATTGATTAAAAAAAGGAACCGATCTGTTCCGTCAGAGATAGACGACTGAAAAACGAGGCTGAAACACTTTCTGTGCAGGTGAACCACTTTCTTACAGAAAGTGAGGACCTGACCTCGCAGCACCCGTCCACAACGTCACCAATTGCTTTGTCAACTGCCATTTCAAAGCCTTGAGACTGGCATTTTGTCTGTCTCCATCTTGACTTTTTGGAGTCAGAAATGACCATATTTGGACGAGCTGGGGAGGAGCGAGTGGTGGAAGAAACCGAGGACTGGTTTTTTTTGGAGTCAACCCCTAATGGCCCTCAGTGGTATTGCACTTGAAGGCACCTCCGCATTGGCTTTACTTTTCAGACCTCCAATTTTATATACAGTGAGCTATGGACCTGCCCCTTGGTAGCCTTAAATTCATGAAAATTACATGATTACAATGTTAGACAAACAAATACATCTTTTGCTGGTAAAATTCTAACTAGGTAATTGTTTTTGAAAATATTTGACTTTTTTCTTTCCTAATTTAAGATTTAGATGTTTTTGTTGTACTTATTTGATTCCAGCAACATTTGAGGTTAAAAATAACTGTTGTGATGTATTTACTGTTTATGATTATTTTAAATCATAATCTAATAATATTGCTTAACTTTAACATACTTCTGCAGTATTTGTTCATCTTTCTTACTACTAGTTAACAATAACTTCCTGACATATTTTTTTTAAAAAAAGAAAAAAGAATAGCACACAATATATCATTTTCTGTTTTTCTCTCAAAAATCACTTTTGGCATCAGCCTAAAAAATTCTGTGTTCGTTGGTCTGTGTAAACAACATGGACACACGACATAGCCAGACCTACTGGCAGCTCTCATGTACACTGCTGTACTATGTAGGTCTCTGCTAATGGAAAAGTAACATCAGTGTCTGTACTGTGGGCTAGAACTGCTCTCTTTCTCTCTGTGAGGTGCTACTGTAGCTGCAGGCCGGCCATCACCGGCTCAGTCGCTCGGCCGGATGGGTCCTCTGAGACACACTAGAGTCTGAGAAGCATTTGTGTGTTTTTGTGTGTGTACCTTGCGTAGCTGCTCCAGCTCCTGGGCAGTCTGCTGAGACTGCTGCTGCTGCTTGCGGAGCTGGGCTGTCAGCTCTTCTACCTCCTTTATGGCAGATGACAAGTCCTGAAGAAGCAAGAAACCATAGTCGCAATTAAAAGGGGAGTTTCAGTTTGCCATGTGTACTGTGGATTCCATATTATGAAATAAATGATTTGTGGTTCTGTTAAAGATTAGCTTCAATATATAGTAATAAAGAAAGAAGAGGCTGATTATGTCCATCTCTCTTTATTTCTACCTTCAGCTTTTGTTCTTTCATTGCTCTCTCAGCTAGCAGGTCTCTGTCCAGACTTGCTGACTGTCTTTGTAGCTCCTGGTTCTTGGCCTCTAGCTGTCTCATGGTGCTCCTCATGGTCTCCATACCGGCCAGAAGGTCCTCCTTCTCACTGCTCAGCATCTCCTTCTGCATGAGAATAAATACTCCAGATTACTGTCGCTGCCAGATGAACTTCCATCTCTATTAGGGGGTGCACGATTAATAGCATTAAAAACATGACCTTGATTCAAACCCTCTCTGAGATCTCATTTCTCAATGACACAACTATTCACATTTTCATTTGGGACATCAGCTGTGTCAAACAGGCTCCTACTTTCTCCCTCAACAAATGACAATGTGGCGTTACACCAAAGAGCAGCAGAAACTGGCAATCAGAAAAACAAACTCAGTCAGAATGAGTGAGTGTCACCGGTGAAAAGAATATACATAGTAAAGTACCTCTTCAACAGGTGTGTTATTGTTTGTACAGCTAGACTGAAGAGCGGACCAGTGACCAGTGGGGGTGGCAAAATGTGATAATGTGGGAGCGTTTTTTTTTTTCTTTTTTTAAATGTAGTTGCAGCGGTTGCAGAGTTTCGCCGCACAACATACGACATACGGTGGTCAATTGGTTAAAGGCTTCCCCAGTAGGATGCAACAACTGGAAACGATTTCAAAGAGAATTTGGGTCTGGTAACATCAGGCACCCTCACATTTTTTGTTGCAGTTAAATGAGTGCAATATTCCTTCATATCGAAAAAGAATCCTGAGAGAGAGCCGTGATCTCAACTCTAAGCAAAGAAAATCGTGATTCTCATTTTATCCAGGATCGTGCACCCTTATGCGTATTCTCAACTTCTCTGGAAAAAATGCGACTACAAAAAGATTTGGTTTGATCTAATGATTATTGTAAAATGAACAAGGGTTGACATCCATACAGGAGCTAAGTTATGACTGTCATTTCTTTTTCCCAAATCTTGAGGCAATGCAGGAAAGCTATTTATGAGCTCAAATGATATTTGTATTCATCTGAGATTTATTTCCTATGATCAGTGAGTTACATTAGTTTTACTGTTTACTGTATGGGTTCAGAATAATCTACGACCTCCCAAAGTCACACTAAAAAGACGGATGTCACTGAGAGGGAGGCTGTTTCACTTATTTCATAGGTAAGGTTTTCATTTAAAAATGCACAAACCTGTATGAGCCCACGTGACACTTTTGAAAATCATTCATGCAAATCTGACCGTATCAGCCTCTATGGGCTCTCTCTGCAAGGAACACTGAGCGAGCAGCGGCAGCTGCTCCCTCCCATCATCTGTCAGCCAAACGATGAAACTATGATTGGTAAACAGAGACATACTCTGAGATCCCTGAGTAGCTTCAGTCAGCTGGCTCCCCCTGAGAACCGCGAGCGCAAAGAAGAAGAATAAACCTGCATCTGAGAAAATGGTGTTGCACCAGCTCGCAGCAGATGGAAGCTACACCCCGCTCCATTTACCTGCCTCTTGTTCTCCCATTGGAAAGAGACAGTTATGAGCTTGGGGAACGGAATACATATAAAAACAATTTCTCCCCACCGCACCCAGTCACATCTGATGGGCTATTTGTGGGCGCCGGGCTGTCAAATACAGCTGGGTAGAGTGTTGTTGGCTAAAATGACTCCTTCTAAATCATATGGAAACTGAGTTATGCGCTCAGTATTGGAAAGATGTATCACTGGACAAAGCGCCACTGCTTAGATTTACTGCAGAGTGAAAGCGGTTTGTGTGTTTGTTAGTCCTAATGTGTGTGCGTGTGTGTGTGTGATAGAGTGTGTATCTGTGTTACCTGTGTGACAGCACTGCTGAGTCGTTTGGTCAGCTCAGCTATCTGTCTCTCCGCCGCCTCCACCTTCTCTCCCTCCTTATCCAGTTGCTCTGTCTGCTTGTCGTAATCTATCTGCAGGTTCTACACACACACACACACACACACGCACACACACACGCACATAAACACGCATGCGCGCGCGCACACGCACGCACACGCACGCACACACACACACACACACACACACACACACACACACACACACACACACACACACACACACATCTTCAATATTCATCACTGGGAGCTGGCTGAACAGCTCAGTGAAGGTAAACATTATGCAGCGCAGATATCAGCTGCGTTTACATTTGAGAATGGGACAAAAGTCTCATTAGACACGGCAGAGTGGTTTCTTCTTTAATGGAGATACAGTCGTAAAGCACCGTGCAGTCAGGGGACTGTTGATGGAGACCACTGGGAGTAATATTACGCACATAGTCAGTTTTAAAGCGAGCGAGCTTCCACTTGCTATTTAGTAACATTCTGTATTAAGAATGCATGAAACTAATCGCATGTTAAACCAAATCTGTCAGTTGTATTTTATATTGTGCTTTTCCGACACACCCAGATACAAAAAAACACAATAGTTCTGCCCTTTTCAATCAGCCACATAGGAAAAGCAGAACATGAGTATAAATATTTCTTTGTGCTTTCTGTGTTTGAACGCATTTGGCAATAAGCAATATAATAACAATACAAATCTATTGGTGCTCTATTATGGACTCTACCGTAAAGATTATTCAGGGATGTAAAAAGGGAGATATTTTGGACATATATTCACTTTGCATGCTCATTTCTAGTTATTTCAAGTCTATTTGCCTTAAAACTAATCATAACACCCATTATAGGGTAAAACAAACCTGCATGACACATAAAAGGAATCAATAGAAGTGGGAGCTGAATACGTCCAGCAGAACAATCAGAATTACTAATTAAAATATGCATCTTTACTGCATATTATGTTAAATTAGAAGGTCTTCTTGTGGCCTGATAAATTGAACTTTAACCCAAATACATTGGCCTCCAATTGGATTCTGCAATTGATGGGAGGTCGACCATGTGACAGTGGCAATGTAGAGAGAAGGGTGGAAAAGGACGAGGAATAACTCCAATATGGCAGAATATTTGAGAGAAGACAAATGCAGTGAACACTATTATGATTGTTTACATAGTTAATGCACGCAAACTGTTTATTCTGCTGTATGGTGTGAAACTGCTCCTCCATGCCAGTCCTACCTTGTAGCCTTCAGCACCGTGGATGATATCTTTCATGGAGCTGTTTACTTTCTCCCTCTCTGCTTTCAGTGACTCTACTTCCTCCTTGAGGGTTACAACCTGGAAAAAAAAAAATCAAGTGCATGACGTTTTAAATCATGCGCAATAACTAATCTGAGCACAGAGGACACATTTATCAATGATCTGTATGTTTCACTGAAAGTCAACTGATTCCAAACCCCAACCCTAATCCTAAACTTAACCAATCATAGGCAGCGCGTCCCTCCCGCTGATTCATTTATAGTGTATTGTCTTCTTTCCTGCTGCTTTTTAACAACTAACATAAAAATCATGGTGTATTTACTTTGTCATACCAATGCTGTTGAATAAATTAACAGTTTAGAAAAGTCATTCTTCACACTACCTCTTTCTTACTGGCATCCAGCTCCTTCTTTGCTTTGACAGCAACTGCTTTGATTTTATTCATCCTCTCACCCTTCTCTTTGCTTTCCTTCTCCAGGAGCGCTGAGGGGAGTTCAAGTTACAAAGTCAGTCTAAACAGTCTGAAATTAAATTTGATAATTTATCAAAGAGCAGGGAAATCACAGTTGTTGTTTTTTTTTTTTTTAAGGGTCATATTTTTATCAAATGAACATGATAACCATCATCTCCACACCTATTTTCTTTGTGATCTCACTGGTTGCATTTTCTTCGGAGGAAGCCGACTCAGTGGTGGACTCCTCAGAGAGTGACTGAGGAAATACAGAGAAAGTGGAAAAGGTCAAAACAATGAGAAGAAATAATTGTTGCAATACTGTTCGGGTGGAGAAGAAGCCTCCAGCTGACAGAAAATAAACACAGACATGAGGTGCATCACTTACCTGGAGGGCGGCCATCTCGCTCCTCAGCTTCGATATGAGCGAGTCCTTCTCCGTCAGCTGTTCTCTGAACTCTCTGCTCTCTTTCTCTGTGTTCTCCATCTTTCTTGTCATTTCCTCCTCCTCCTCCTCCTCTCCCTCCTTGTTAGTCATCAGGGAAATTTGAGCGTGTAGTTTCTGGTTCTCATCGCTCATCTTCTCATTAACTGACATCATATCCTGCAGGTCCTTCTGCAGCCCCTCGGTCTCCTTCACCACCTCCTCCAGGTTGGTCCTTAACATGTTTCTCTCCTGTTCCAGGTCTTTGATGTGAGCCTGGAACTCATTTTGCACCTCCTCTACTCTTCTGTCCGCTTGAGCCTCTTCAAGGTTACTCTTCAACAGGCTTCTCTCCTTCTCCAGCTCATCAACGCGTGTTCGGAGCTCTTCGACCTCTTCCGTGGACCTTCTGAGTACTTCAGCATGACTTTCCTCCAGTGCTCGGACGGAGGCGCAGGCCTGGTCAGCCTCCTCTGTCAGAGAGTTCAACTTCGCCTCTCGGTGTTTCTCCTCAGACGTCTCCTGCTCCAGCCGAGCCTCCAGGGTTTCCAGTTTGGAGCCCAAAAGCTCCCTCTCTTCCTGGGCTGTGGAAAGCCCTGAGAAAGCATCTTCTAATTTCTGCTGGAGATCAGCCTTTTCTGTGGAGAGCTCTTTGATAGTCAGCTCTAAAGCGGAAACCGTCTCTTCACATCTTCCCAACTCCTCTTTGAGGCTTTCCTCTATCTTTTCTTTCTCTTCCTTTAGATGTTGCACTTCATCATCTGTTTCTGTTTTCAAGCCTTTCAATTTCTTCTCGTTTTCCTCTTCAAGCAAAAGTGCTTCTTTCTCTTTCTCCTCCAAAAGCGTCTTGATTTCGTTGGTTCTGTCCTCCTTCAGAATGTGCATTTCCTCTTCTCTGAGCTTTAGCAGGTGTTGTATTTTGTCTCGTTCTTCAGTCAGAGTGTTGATCATTTTTTTCAGATTTTCAGCCATGTTCTCCTTCGTGTCCAGCTGGGAGCGGATCTCCTCATTCTGCCTTGTCAGGTCCTCCACTCTTGTTTGTTCTTCTACAGAAGATGAGAGTTTCTGGTCTTCAAGTTTCAGCTTCAGGTCTTGCATGTTCTCCATCAGAGTGCTTTTCTCCTCTGTAACTTCTCTCATCCTCCCCAGCAGTTCTACCCTCTCTTGGCTGAGTTGATCGACCTTATCGTGGAGGTCTTGCACAGTATTAGCTCCCTGTTCCTTCATGGCTTTGTATTGTAGAACAAAATCTTTTGTCTTCTCACCCAGCTCTGTCTCAAAAGTTTGAAGTAAGTCCCTCATTTGGTGGCACTCAGCCAGAGCGGAGTCTCGCTCCATGGTCAAGGCCTCACGTTGGGTCCTCAGCTCCTCCAGATTGAGGGAGTTTCTGTCTTGGGTCGGACTGATTACTGACTCCTGCTGATCAGGATCCAGTGCCAGTGCCTGTTCAGAGGAAGCGCTGTCCTTGGTCATCTGCAGCTCATTGATTTTAAACTCCAGCTCTTCTCTTTCCAGCTGGAACTCCTCCTTGGTCCGTTCCAGCTCTGCCTCAAGCTCACCCTTCACATTACTGACCATCGTAAGCTCATCCTGTAACATGGTTATCTGGGCTTGAAGATCATCCAGTGCTGCTCTCAGTCTGCCGGCCTCAGTCTCCTCTCCATCACCGTGGCTGGAGTCAGCCTGGCTACAGCCAGACAGCTCCAGCATTTTGGCGATCCCTGAACCGCGAGCAGGTTCCTCATCTTCCTCTTGTACGTCCTGCAGGAAGCCTTCTGGAAACAGAAGGAAAATGTTGAATTATACAAGGATATCATCATGTTTAAAAGACAGAAAGGTTTTGCATACACAGCATAAACAGAAAACAATGAATAGCCTTCATTGTAGCACATCTTGGTCATGCTACAACTCTAACTTTAACTGAAGTGCTGTTGTACCTTTGAGAGCAAGCTGCTCAGTGAGTTCCTCATGGAGCAACAATAGACGCTCCCTCTCCATCTCACAGTCCTCCTCCAGAGCTCTCATTTCCTCCTCGTGGTGGAGACTCTTCTGAGCCAGCTCCTCCTTCAGGTTCTCCACCTCCTGCTGAGCCTCTGTCAACTCCTTCTGGTGGTTCTCCTGTAGCTCAGTAACCTCCTGGGACTTTCGCTCTTGGATCTCTTGCAGTTCAGCTCGAATGGTATCCAGCTGGGCTTCCAAGCGACGCTGGACTTCTTCATTACTGTCTTTTGCGCTGGCATAATCTGCTTGGCGCTCCTTCTCTCTTTCACTCTCCTTCTCTCTGTCACTTGCTTCTCGCTCTTCAAGTAATTTCTGGAAATGAGCCAGTTCTTCTTGGTGTTTGCTGTTGGATTCCTCAATGCTGCTCTCCAAGGTTTTGATCTTCTTTCGCTGGTCTTCTATCACTCGGTCGTGCTCACCTTGGAGCACTACTTGATCATCCTGCACAAAATTATAAATATTCAGTTGTGTTTTGACAATTTGGTTTGAACATACATGCATCAGACTGCAGACATACACTGAAATGTAATTGAGTGAGAAGAGAAAGTCAAGGTTTCTCAGTAAGGGTGTTATATTTCACCTTGGCTTGTTGCTTGGTTCTCTCTAGTTCTTTACGAGACAGTGCAAGACTTTGCTGAGTTTCTGCCTTCTCCAGTAGTAACGCATCCATCCTCTCAGTCAGCTCCTATTGCACACAAACCCACGACATTCACAAATTGCAGAATAAAAATGAAATACAACATGTAAACAGAGGGGCACTTACACCTGACACACAATGAGACGCTGGTCTATAAACAAACCTGTATCAGAGAGGTGTCATTGGAACTGCTGTTACTGTTTCTGGATTGCTGTGTTAGGGATTGAACTTCTTTTTCCAAATCTGGAAAGAAAAATCAAATCACGTCACAAACTTGTATGTTACTGACACAAACAGCCACATAGTCACACAAAAACACAAGCTTTTATAACAGTTATAGCTACCTCCACATCTGCTCTTCATCTTTTGCATGGCAGCCATCTGCTTTTTGGCAAACTTGATTAGGTCATCTTTGGATAGAGTGTCCAGCTGAGAATATGATATTAAAGTAAAAAAAGAGAAACACACATCTATCAAAGCATACTGTATCTAAATGCATACTCTGACACACATTAAAGGTTATAACTAGACATTTTGAGCTGCAACGTTTAAAACAGAGATAGTTGTGATGCTTGATAAAGTGCTGTACCTTTGACTTGGGTGTACCTGCTGGAGATGGACTCACACACTCAGCTCCAGTACCACCAGGGTCCTTTTTCAGAGAAAGATAAAAAGGAAGGGAAAAAAACAAATTTAAAAGGTGGAGAGATGTTACCTCTGTCAGGTATGGTATGATTCCTGGATTCTTTGACTGTTAAACTTCAGATGTCCCCCGTAAAGATCCATGGTCACAGTCAGCAAAGTATTTCCTTTGGAAACTCTTGTATTGCTCTACGTATTGAAACAGCATATTTTATAACACTTTTTGCTTCATTGACAAACACTTTTCAACTCGGCAGAAAGAAACTAGGCAGAAGCACTTTTGGTGTAATTTTGCATTTAAACAAAGTTGTACTTGCACAGACTGAAACACCTTCACGGTTCAAATAGTGTGACTGTACATATCCTGTTTATATTGCACTGTCAACCTCTCTTTTTCTGTATTCAAAATAATTGCATAATACCAATAAAAAATAATGACATTACAAAAAAAAAGAGTTGGTCTACTGTCCATCACTGTACATATTGTAACCTTTACTTATGCAGTTGCACTTACCAGTAAAACAAAACACTGTATTTTGCACCTCTGGTTAGACAGTAAGAGCCCTGTATGCTCTGTATGCGAACTATGCACAACGACAAAGTAGTTGAGTGTGGTCTAATCTTAACAGCACCTAAGTACAATGAACGACAATGATGAGCAGTGACAACCACTTTGGAAAAGAGACGTTTTTGTGAAATACAATTTTCCGACTACAGCTGGTGGATTTAAACACCATTCAGGGGGCATTACAGCTGCCTGTTACTGTTACCAGCCTAATTCAACGGCATAATTAATTATCCTTTAGATAAAAAAAAAAAAAAAAGCTCTGAACAAGAAGACAGATCTGTAGATAAATTGAGGATGCTTGAGGACACATTACTAATTACATTACTAAGTTGTGTCGGACGAGCTAAAGCTAACCCCCTTGACGCTGAACACTTTACCTCCATCTCGGTCGATCGGCTGTTCAGCTTCTCCTCAGTCGCCTGTCAAGCTCAGGAAGACAACAGCTCAGTCAGCTGGAGAGAGTCAACTCGGTAAATAAGATTATTTGCGATTCCTCGGAGATTTTAATCCGAAATCATCCCCTCTGTTTTGGTTTTGAGTTAAGTGGCTAAAGCACCGACTTGCTTCCGCAATCGTCAGCCAAGTGACGTCAGTATACGTGACGTCACCACCTTGGCTGATCCGAAATCAGCGCCAATTATAAACAAAAGTGAAATTGTATGTCTATATGAAACTGAAGAACAACGTATGTTTAACATTAATATGTTTAATAGGAACATTTTCCTCATAATTAACTTATTTATTAAATTTGTGTGGAAAAATACACCTTATTACCTTAAGGTTTCATAAATTTAAATTGCACCTTTCAGCTTAAACAATACTTGCAGATCGTCAAAAATATTCATGAAATTTTATACCATACAATATATTGTCTTTACTGTCTGGGAAATTGAATGAGGTACACAATTTTTATAATTTGGACTAATGGTAATATTACTGTCTACAATAAAAGAAGATTTTATGTAAAGGGTCTTTGTTACTGCTTTGTTTAATGATAAGGGGAAAGGATATTAACTCTATGGGTCAAAAAATATCTGAGGAACCCAATTTTTTTCCTATAAAAATGCAAGGAATTTGTTTCTTGAGGGCTTTTCAGTTATGAGGGAGGTAATGAAATGTCATTTAGGCTATCAAAATGTGAATGTTTGAATGCCTCATTTAAAGATTGGAGGAATTAAATTGTGTCTGAATTCAATTTGTACTTAGTTACCTTTACCCTTATGGTAAACAAGAGTGAATATAGACTGTATTCTGAAGCATTATTAAGTTATTGACTTTTATTGATAAAATTGCCTATTTGTTATGTTTAGATATTTTGTTTTTATATTTAATTTAAATGATGCACTCTCTCATATCCCAATTGATATTTAATACTTTTTACACATTGAGGTCACATGTAAATGACAAACATACACAGTAATATTTTCCTCATGCAGGATACTGGTGGCAGCCAGGAACTAACAGGGAATAGTCTTAATCCACTATTGTTTGCAATATATATCAGACAACTTACATCAGGCATCAACCACACAGTGCATGACCTGATGTCTATAGTGAGTGAGGGGAAAAAAAAATCTGAAATGTGAACTTTGACCTGAGAGATGGTTTGACGCATATTATGTCTGGGTGTCCAAACAAGGTTCAACAGAAAAGGGTGGCAGATGAATACTAACTATAGTGAAGCTTCAGGGCAAATCAACTGGGAGCATAAAACAATTAATATTACACACAAGTAACATTTTATTCCATTGTGAAGGTACATTAAATGTGTGTCCTCTTTGCAGTTCACTGTACATTAACAGCATGTGATATAAATATCACACTTGCAAACAATCGCTTGTATTCACAACCAATACTGAAGAAAGTATCAGACTGCATGCACAAAACACATAACCCTTGATCAGAAAGAGATAATATAGAATATGCACGCCTTACGTTGACAGTTAAAAAGCAGATGGCTGCAAACAGCACATACAGTAGTTGAGATCCTAAAAATAACTTCTGGTATTGATATTTCTGCTGTGTATGTGGGGCTATATGTGGTACAAAATCATCCCAAAGCTGTCTGATGCGACCATGATGCTGTTTTTGGGACTGCTGGAGAGAGGTGGTGGGTATCTGCCCTCATGCTGACATCAGGGCTGTCATAAAATCAGCGGATGGCCCAGCTGAGCCTCTGTATTCCCATCACATGAGGTCTAGTTTTATCTGTTGAATATGGAGAGCGTCTGTTTTGACACAAGTGATAGAAGCACTGACGGAGGCAACTTAGCAAGATGCCTCTCATCCTGACAAGGCTCGAGTGCTCTGGGCAGAGGGGCAGAGACTGTGCCGACTCCCTGTCTCATCTGGAGGAGACCCATCTCTGCCTTCCACCCCGCCTGGGTCAAACACACCCATCCATCACAGCCCCTCCCTTGTTTTCTCCCAGGATTTCGAGCAGTATTTTGCTGCCATTTTTCTCCCCCCACTCGTGGCCGTCAGTCAGGGACGGCTTTGCTGTAATATAACTGACACCGGCTGGCGTTCAGGGAGTAATGAATAGCCCGGCCTTTCTCTCACTTTCTTCTGCTAGTTTTGTTTCAGCAGCAGCCACATTTAAAACTAACATGGAGAGGGAGTTGCATTCATTGCTTTCTTGTTATGCTCCCTCACCTCATGTCTTTGGTTTAAAAAAGAAAATACCAGGATAGAAATGTCTTGAAGGCTCCTCTTATACTTGAAATGTGTTTTGAACCGTATTGTAACTTTGCAAATGGAAATGTTGTTTTAAATAAAATGGCAGTAGGTAATTGTCCTAAACTGCAAATATAAAAGCATTTATTTATTTTTTTTCACAAAAATGACATGGTAAATCTATGAATTTTACTTGAAAAAGTTTATGGCAAGTTAACAAAACCGGATCTGCACAGAGTGACCCCTTTCACCACAAAGTGACTTTTTAATGGGTCAGAAGCAATATCAGGGTGATATAGCCATAAACACAGCTTCAGTTTATGCTACATTTACCCTGCTCCTGAGTTTTAACCAGCAGCTGGTAAACACAACACTGACATATTATCACCTAAATCACCTTAAGTTAAGAAGGCTAACTTTATAGCAGCCAGTTGACTTAAATCATGAATATTTTTTCCTGATTATTATCACTTCGTTCCCCTATAACATTAATAGTCATTGATGTTATAGGTCATAAACATTTTTTTCAAGTTAAGCCAGTGCTTCTTCACTCAAATGCACTTTTGTACACAACAGTATCAGAATGAATCATCTTATTACTTCTACAACTTTCTGCAGCTGCCTTCATTCCATTATAGTTTGTTCATTCTTTTGCTGGTTTAGCTGTTATATTCAGTTCAGTACAAATTTATCTCATAGAAGCTCTGTTGACAAGGTCAATAAGTAATTAATGATATGTCTGCAACAGTTATCACATTATGATTGCTTCTGTCAATGAGCTTTTAAAGTGGAAGCAACTGGTACTCTGTTTGCTTTAGTTGCTTTGAGATGTTTGCCTGCTAATTGGTAGCTTTGTCTGCTGGAACATGCTGGACAGGCAGCACACAGAGCTTTAAGAACTCTTTCACAGAAAGCCTTCTTCAGCTGAAAACAACGCTACTACAATGAATCAAAATGGTGAGGTTACAGGAAAAGATGCCAGAAAGCCGAAACAATGAGCTGAAAGATGCTACAAAGCATCCATCAAGCTGAAGGAAACTGCAGTCAGATGATCGTTTTCGCTATTTTTGTCAATTTAAGTAACATATGTCATATTGCAGTAATATTTATTTGTTATTATAAAAATTCAGTCCTTTTGATACCAGAATACACATCCAGCATCTGTTACTTAGACTAAGTTAAGTCAGTGATTTGAACATATTGGCTAATCAATGTAGTTGTATAAATACTGAAGTGAGGGGTGAAAACAAAGTCGTCGTCCTCTCCAGTCTTCGTTTCCCGATTCTTTCTCCATTCGCTCCTCCACTCCACTGCACTCAACTTCCTACCCAATCAGTGAAAGGTGACTTTGGGGGTGGCGAGGTAAGGTGGGTATGTCACTGACCCCTACAGTGTGATTGAAGCCTCTCGGTGGGGCCCCTTCAGAGGCCACAAAACACAGTCGTTGATTATACCCTGAATGAACAACATTTTGACTGTGGAGATGCTGCAATTTTGGCTTTTGCTCAAATGATCTTAATAAATCGAGACAAAAAATTGATATAAAAATGTAAATGTATATAGTACGTATACCAGCTATACCTGCAACTTGTGACCTCAACTCTTTTTTCTCTCTTGCCCCAACAAGTCTTTGTGGCTTACATTAAAAAAAAAAAAAAAATCTGTGTCATTACAGCACAAGTTGTGTTTAATTATTTTCAGCTGACTCCTTCATAAACATTGGAATTTGTTTTTGTTTGAATGGGTCATCTAGATGATACATTCACCTTTACTTAGCATTCCTCCATATTTTTTTTGTTCATTGTGTCCTCCATTTGTTTCCTTCCTGACATTTTACCTCTGCAGACTGGCGGTACCATTAATAGGGTTGACATTTTAACATATAGCTTTGACATTTTAACGTATTAATGTGGGAACTGAACCTCTCAGATTGTTCTTTTCACTGCAGACCCCGAGAGCACGGGTTCTCTAATAAACGACCAAAGCTTACACTCCTGAAAGATGACAGACTATGTCATTCTGTTCTGAGCTGCTGGTAATAACATTGGCTCTTTGCGTAACAGGTTAATAGTTAAGTCTGCGTGTCATAATCTCAAGAAAAGGTAATCTGTCAGGGGTTGTGTATCATTAATCAAACATAGATGCCATTATTGAGAGAATAATACTCTTTTTCTGTTTTTTTATGAGCCTTTAGTACTTAATCAGGTTCATTTTATTTCTTAATTTGAAGGTGTAAATCTTAAAACACCAGCATTTAAAGGGTGATGTTTAGGAGGTATAATGAATACCATGTTAGTTTAGTATGTTAGCATACAAATATTTGCTAATTATCAGAAAATACCAAGTACAGCCTAGGCTGATGGGAATGTCAGTACAGTTTTGCACATATACTGTATATTTATAAACCAAAGTATTGGGCAAACACAATTTTTGACCCAAAGACAGGTCTGGACAAAAGATCAGTGTACCAGAGTTATCGCATTTTATCATTTGACAACCATTAATTTCTGTACCAAATTTCATGGCAAACCACAACAACCACAATTCTAAACATTATTATTCATTAGGATACATCATCAATGAATGCCTCGACAAATTGTCATGGTAATCCAGTAGAAAGCTTTTTAGTTATTTTCCATTAAAACCAAAGTAATGAACTGACTAATAAATGGCGAGGAGAACGCCAGCATGAAAAGAAGCAAAACTCAAAATGAAAGGGGTTTTCTGATTTTGTTTTATTTTTTTAGCCTCAACCATTAAAGCCATTAAACTTTGTACAAAGAGGTGCAGGGTGTCTGGAAAATATCAAATATTTCTGAATGAACTGGGAACTTCAGTCCAACAATTCAACAACGGAAAACTACCTTTTAACATCAAAAGCCCATCAACACGAGCAGGCTCAGAGGTGGGCGGCCATCTGCTTGGAGCAGCTGTGGTAACGGGAGAGCAGAGAGAGAAAGGAACAGCATTGAGAGACAACAAATACCAAACACTGGGCAGGTTGGTGAGACCAGAAAGTGCAGATAAGAAACATGCAGCTCCGGAGGTCGGAGATACCTGCAGAATAAAAGTACAGGGAGAGAGAGCGCAGAGAGGAAAAAGCACAAACTACAAAAGCGGGAAGACACAAAGTTAATGACATACAATAGCAGCAGATAAATGCATCTATTACCCAAATAAAACTGAAAAAAAACTGCATTTCGACCATATTTGTGCACCGACTGGGTTTGCGAAGACATGGATTTGGGGATTTGGTAAGAGAATTGACATTTGTGTGGAGGGATATACAGTCCTCTACTGTGAGTTTGTGTTTGTGTGTACATGTGAGGCCCTTACCCTGGTGATGATATATTATTGATGATGTCAGAGTGACATACTGTCAGCTGGGCTTCTGATCTGATGAATCCAAACTGCATAGTTTACCTTTGATCTCACCAATGATCTGACTCTTGTCCGGACTCGGTCTTCCGCAGAATGTCAAAGACGGCGGACCAGGGTCAAATGTTTTTTTTAAAGTCTACTTTGACCTGCAGCCGCTCATCATGTTGTAACTTCTCTATTGTATTTATCTTTTGTATTTTCAGACATAGTTTCGTGTACAGTAAATTTAAGCCCTTGCTTCAGATCGCCGCAGTGCGAGTGGAGATTGAAGTGATAAAGAATGAATAGCAGTTAGTGTAGCAGTTTCCTCTTCCATGCCCATCGGCTGTCGGTGGGTTGAATATAAATAGTTTGGTGGCTCAGCAGGAGAACGGCACTTCATCAAAGACCATGGGAACAACCTGCATCCGTCTGCACTTACACCCAGCCTTGATTACAACCGTCTTCCCTCTCTTCTTCCTCCTCCTTCCGACTAACTGCCCTTCTCTTCTACATGCTTATGCCACATTTTTAACATCCTGCTGCTGATTCACTGATTAATTTCCTCCAAAAGCAAAGATGAAACAGCAAGAGTATAAATAATGCGTGTGCGTGTGTTTAAGGTCATTCTTGACCGTAAAATATGGCTAAATTGCCAGACAGCAAGTAAGTGACATTTTATTAGAGATTATTTTGTTGAACATACAAATAAATACAAATTTATGAGAAACTCAATGTTATCTTTTGGCCCATTTTGCTGATGTCGCAGAAACTGCAGCACAGGTAGCTATAGGACCATCATTAGAGTTTTTAGTTTTTTACCACAGTCCAAAATGTATGCCAATTTAACAAAGAGTTTTTGCATAAAGTACAGTTGTATTAGTCTAGGTGCAAGTTTTGTGGACATTGTTCTGTTGCTGGATGGGTAGAAGGAAGATGACATCCCCATTATTCATTCAAAGCTCTGGTTTGCCAAGTGTTTCTGCAGGGAAGATGGTGAGGGCAGTTATCAAAGGCTGTAGGCAGGTATAGCAGCTTTTCACTCTGGACAATTTGTGAGCACTAACATTCAGTAGGTTTGCACTCGAATAGGCCAGCTGTTGGAGAATCGAAATTTTTTTTTTTTTTTTTTTTTTTTTTAAAAGACTATCGTCGACAATGCTATATTTCAGCGTCAGTGTGTCGTACATTACTCTGTTGCACAGTCACCGTGGAAGCTAATGTACACATTCACTCAGCCTAGTGAGGCAGCCCTGAAACGTCAGTCTGGTTTAATGCATGAGCCTTTTAAATACACAATCAAACACATACATCCAGACACAACAACACACACACACACACACACACACACACACACACACACACACACACACACACACACACACACACACACACACACACAGTAGGCCAGTGTTGATTTCATTAGCAGCAGTGGAGATATAGCACAATAGCTGATG
Organism: Embiotoca jacksoni; assembly: GCF_022577435.1. Lineage (NCBI taxonomy): Eukaryota > Metazoa > Chordata > Actinopteri > Embiotocidae > Embiotoca > Embiotoca jacksoni. Next base: position 10,773,380 of record NW_027185340.1, read on the forward strand.
GCTCAGAGAGTGATGAGACATCTGGATTCACCAATGACAGCCATTTGCTAAGTGTGACTGAAATACTGTGCCCTCGCTTGCTCCATCCCCCTCTTGTGCCTCTTTTCTCTCCATCTGTTCCTCTCTCTTCTGCTTCTTGTCATTCATCATCAGTCTGGTGTGGCTTGTAACCATTGGCCTGTATCTGTGCATGTGATCACGTGCACGTGTGTGTGTGTGTGTGTGTGTGTGTGTGTGTGTGTGTGTGTGTGTGTGTGTGTGTGTGTGTGTATATATATCGAAGAGGACTCTTAAAGTTCACTGAATATATTTCATCTGCACTGTTCAATTTCAATCAGAGCTAATGGAAATGCTGGCCAACCCTCAGCTCAGCCCTGCCCCTCAGCACACACACACACACACACACACACACACACACACACACACACACACACACACACAGCACTGTATGCATGCAGTGTGTGTTGAGTTCAGACGAGCTCAGCATTTGCAATAAACTGTAAATTAGCTCTTACGTCCAAAAAAATGCTACTCAGCAATGAAGACAGTAGCTTCTGAATTACAGAATAATTTTGATATTAACAAATAACCAAAATGATTTTAGGTTGTTAGGAGTGAATAAATGTTAATGTTACAGGCAAAGAATGGCAATTCTAAACTATTTCACTAATTTCTAATCACAGTCCCTGTGTAATTATCAAAATTAATTTTGGGACAGATTCAAGACAGTTTAATGTCTTTATCAATGTCTTAATCTGTTTAGCTCAGATTAAGACAAAAAAAAATAATAGCTGCTTTGATAATTTTACGAAGTTCTACTATTCTGTCGCCAAGGAAACCAAATTTGTGCTGTTGATGAACACCATTTCACACTCTCTAGGTGGCTCTAATGTGCTGCTGGCTCTTTGAAAAACATCCCACATACTGAGAACAGTTTAACACTACCAGTCAGTATAACTCAACATTTATGTAGATAAACTTGTGTTTAGTTGGAGAAACTGATCTGGGGAATGTTTGAGGCTAGATTGGGCGGAGAATGCATGTTGTTGCAACTCCAAATTTGTCTTATTCATTTTTATCTTTTTTTTAGCTAACCAGCAAACGTTAGCCACTGATAAACCGAAATTTGGGAAAAAGCTGGTTAATTTTAGAGATGGATGGTGCAATCCCACAGCTTCACTCTGATACTGAGTATTTTGGGCCACTGTGTGCAGTCATCTCAACTAATTTAGTCATTACGGGCTGTAAATAGCCTGTAATGTAATTACTATTTTGGAGCCAATACATAACTGATGTTCTGCAAGTAACCAACACTAAAAGTGTCTGTTATTTGTTTCATATTGGTGCGGATAGATGCAGAATAATGCAGAATTTCCATTTACTGATTATTATTTTGCAGAATATATTCACATGGCATAATTGCCTTGTCATTTTTGCTCTTAGTTTTTGCACCAATCTTAGATTCTATATACTTGAGCTCCAAAGTGTACAGCTCTTCAAAAAAAGGGCTTCTCATTTTGTTCATTAGAAGTAAAAAGAGCTGATTCAGCAATAGTGTGCAGATTTATCATTTAATATTGTTCCCATGTGAGACAGGAAGTGCTTAAGTGTAACATGTCTTGGCCACCGTGATGGGAGTCATGCACCTCTGTGTAGCTACAGTTATGCTGTATTTAGCAATAGCCGGGGAACCACTCTCTATTTTTCCAGCAATTAAGCAGCATCAGTCACTGTCAGAAAACTGGCTCCGAATGGTTAGCACTCCATTAGTGGAATTACAGCAGCTTCACAGTGCTGCAGATATAGGTGCATAAACGAGGGAAGTTAATGAACTCCAATTGGTAATCCATCAGTTATGATATGCCTTTTGCAGGAAGCACTCACTGTGTGGACGGAGACGGATTCTAATTTACCCATCTGCAACTGAACCTTTAGTCTACAGTGAGGTTTGAATACTGTATAGCTAGCAAATCGGACAAGGGCAGAAACAACAGTTACTTTGGGTTTTTATTGAGGAGTTCCCGATGTGCTGACCAGACGACTGACGCTTTTATAAATGCATTTTTCATAAAAACACAAACAAGGACAGAAAACTCCTTTTTATGAATATAAATTGTGGGCTTACACACACTGTAGATTTTACTGGTGGGAAAATGTCATACTTACAATTAGCTCACACTGATTGTAAATTGTGCTGGTGATTACAGTGATTACTGATGGTGGTAACAGAAAACACAGAAAGTCCCTCATGTGCAGCCCTACGCGGTGTGATACCATGTGTATCTGCTTGTTAGTGAGGTCAAAAGTCAAGGGACTGGTAAGTGATAAGTAGCCCAGCTCACCCAACGGTCCTGGATACGCATTCCTGTCGCACCCTGCAGCCTATAGATCTCGACCGACACTGGACAAATGAAACCAAAGCCTGTGATGGCCTTTTCCAGTCACACTCTGTAACCTTCCTCATTACTCACCCTGGCAGTACCTTCAGTGCTGTATGAGCATCAGATACACATTTCCACCAGAATTCTTGTATTCGTCTGTCAGACCGTCTCCCTTGTGTGTTCTGATCAAGATGAACTGTTGTGTGCAGCCCCAATTTAATCCAGCAAGACCCAGACATCAATAATATATTAGTGGAGCAGTTAGCGGCCTAAAGATATCAGTATTGATCTCCTATTTAGATTCAGCTTGTTTGGACCAGGAGACAAATAGCATCTCCGCCTCTCTCAAAGAACCCATTTCATTTTACAGAAAGAGTTACTTTACAGTGGTACTGCCTCTGTGCTGCTGATGTTATTCACAGCATCCATTATATGTTGCAAGGACGATAGCAACGTTTGAAAAAAGTTTTTATTCCTCTGACCCCATTCATATTGTGATGCTGAATTCATCTGTCATTTGTATTACATGGACTGAATTGACAGGCCTAAGTGAAGACTTGGAAGTGAAATGTGCATGTTCAGACTTGTCAAAATGTCACAATTGGAATTTTGCATCAGATTTATGGAAAACAATTTCTCCAGATGGTCTTCCTTCCTATTTTAAGAAGGGGTCAATCAATAAGCTCTCTCTCTCCTGCCCTGTTTTCTTTTATAGTTGCTCTTTGTGAAGCAAATTAATGCAGAACGATCATTTTAACTGACTGAAAGGATTGAGAAGCTGCAAACCCTTCCTGATCAAGGCTGCATGGTAATTGTGGCATTTATTAAACATTCGTTTTGTGCATCGTGTTTTTCTCTTCCCATGAGCATTTCAATTTAGTCTATTTTCCTATTGTCAAAAATATCAACCAATTAGACAGTAAATGTTGCAATGCTGTGGTTATTCTGGGTCAAGACATTTGTTATTTTTCTAACAGTCTGTTCATGAATGACAGAAGGTTGAGAAACATTAGCTGATATCATACAATAGCTTTCAGAGAGCTAAAAGAGGATCTCTAAGAGCAAAAAGTAGGCTAAAGCGTTTCATTTTTTGGAACGATTTTTGTCAAACGCCCTAAACTGCGTAAATGTCAATATAATTAAATAAATAATAATACATTTTGCACCGAATGCTAACATCAGCATGCTAACAGTCTCAAAAAGAGGATGTTTAACGGCAACTTATCTATGACTCTACCTTGATCAACTACTGTACATTTAAATTAGAAAGAACATTATAAATACGACAGTCATTTTATTCAATTCTCAAGATAGTATAAGTTTGAATATTTGAAAGGGTGTATATATCTTTAAACACCATTATATGCCATGTGTGTATCCTTCTCGGTTAGTGATGGACATAAAAACAGTGTGTTGTCGCATCAGCGTTCATTCTGGGTCAGCCTTTGTATCTAGAGCGCACAGTCCTTTTGAAACTCTGTTTTGCCTCTGTCACTCAGAAACCGTTGTTTTCTTGGCTTCATCACAGTCTTCAGGGCTTTATCCATTTAGCTCTCCACTCTCACCGCCCCAAAACAAAACCCACCTCTACGGCCACGCAGACGATGCACTTAACTTTCATAAGAACTGCAACACAGCGAGAGACATGCAGACGGAGGAGAGATGCAGAGTTTTGTAGCAGAAAGCACAGACTTCTATTACATGCAACAATATACAAACGCAGACTCATAAAGAATCATGCAACTAAACTTGGGTTCAGGCAGAGTTTACCCACCATCACATCCAGCATCAAAATAATGTAAAGTAAGTAAGCATGTAAACACAATCTCTGCAGTTATAGTAAAAGAAAAGTAACAATGTGAATCTTTAATCATTGTGATTTCCATTTTATTGATCTCAATTTAACAGTCATTCCTCTGCATTCGGAAAGAGTTCCCCAATCCCGAACTGGGCAAATAAATTGGTAAATCGGTTAGCTCATGTTAGATTGAATTATTTTTCTCCATTCAGCACAGGTAATCTAATTATGATCTGCTGCTTCCTGTACACAGTGGAGAGAGACATGAATCAGAACTGCAGTAGAGTACTGAAAGTACAAAACAGCTGTTTGTGAACTGTTTCCAAGCATTCTCCTTCTCTGGCTCAGTTTACACACTGTTCCTATCATTTAAACTAAGCAGAACAATATCAAGCGAGGATGCCCTAATCCAACATCTAATTACTCCTCGTTAGTTTGTCTTCTTTTTGACAATAAACTACCAATAGTGAATGCATTTGAAGTTGAACATTGACTGTTTTAAATAAGTAAATAACTTAATAAATCTTAATAAACTACAAATTCATTGTATAAGATATTTGGAGGACAATTGCATTATGGGAGACATTACCCAAAAAACACAAATATTTTCTGATTGATTGCGCCCTCTATGGTTGAGATAGCACTGAACCAATCGATATCTTTGAAGCTCCTTTTGAGAATTTCTTTATATTTTGCACAAACCTTCACTTGGTCCCAAGTGAAGAACTGATAACATTTTGGTGGTCAAAAGTGCCCTCGTGTCTGTCCAATGCTTGTGAACACAATATCTTAAGAATGCCTTGAGTCTGGGCAAACGTGAATGTAAACTGCAGCTTGGCTGTTTGGCGGAGGTGTACGACCCCGAGGCAGTAACTCCAGTTTCTCCGTTTCGAGCCTGCTGTGTGACAGGTGAGAAGAGTTCCTGCAACATACTTCTCTGAGAAGGTTTGCAAAACCAGTTCTGCATGGTATTGATGGTATTTCTCCCTAACAATACTCGAACTAACAATAGCCTACGGTTACTTTACAGTGGTTATGGGAAAGACCACAGAGACCGTCTCTTCACTCAGAGAAGTGGTTACATACGTATGTAACCTTCCAACCTACTTAGTGAGGCGCTTCCTCCCGGCTGCATCCACAGTGTACGATGACATTAATGTAGCAGCACAAAAACATCAGTGCTTTACGTTTTTACAGCCTCAAGCTATACTTAAAACAAGAAAGAGGAAAATGGAAAAATTATTATGATTAAATGATTATTTTCTATCTTTTAAAAACACACTTAAGTTGAAGATCTTCAAGTACATGGATTAATTTATCTGTCCGTCCGTCCATCTATCTATCTATCTATCTATCTATCTATCTATCTATCTATCTATCTATCTATCTATCTATCTATCTATCTATCTATCTATCTATCTATCTATCTATCTATCTATCTATCTGTCTATCTATCTATCTATCTATCTATCTATAGAAACAGTGTGCTCTGCCTTTGCTGTGTACCATAATTAGGTTCTGTTGTGCCACTGGACTCAAATTGTCTTGTTAATTAATCAATTATTAATTGATTAGTTAATAAGTAATGTGTCTCTTCAATTAGTGAATACTTATGGGACCATGGTAATCACGTAGGCATTATACACAGTTGTGCTCGGATGTTAGCCTTTATGGATCTGGTTTGACGCTCACACTCATAGACACACACAAACATGCACACACACACACACACACACACACACACACACACACACACACACACACACACACACACACTCACTCACTCACACTCACTCACACATAAGAGAGGGAAGCCAATATCCAGAGTCACACACAACCATTCCTCTTGATTCACGAGAGATGTAAAACCAGAAAAAAAATAATCAAATAACCCAAGACTATTCTGGCCAAGAGATGCACGTGAACATACACACACACACACACACACACACACACACACACACACACACCCCAATAAAAAAATCTGCTTATCCATCTCTTCCTCTCTCGCTGTCTTGAGTTGCCTCCTCAGCAGCTGTGTGTGTATGTGTGTGTTTATTTGTGTGTCTGGCTGCGTGACGACGGGGGATGTTGGCAAGCCGAACACTGCTCCTCTCGTATGTCATCTTTAAATGACAGTGTCGTAAAGCATTACAGAGAGCAGAGTGGAGGAGAGAGGCCCTGTCAGGGCTCTGTTAGCCAGATAAATGTTCCTGCACCGTTAGCCTGTTAGCAGGCCGCTGGTATCACTTCTAATCAGAAACACATCCTGCCCGCTGCAACAGGTGCACATACACAAGGGGGTGGGGGGATGTCAAAAAACAAAACAGACTTGCTAAAATTCTATTCTATTCTATTCTATTCTAAAAATCTAATGCTTTGTTTAGTCTGCTTGGAAATGGGAACCTCCCATTTCCCACTGGAGAGCGTTCACATGACCGGTGAGATCAGTTACCTGCTTGTGTTCTGTTTGTTGCAACAAAATAATGTGAGCTAAGCAACATAGCAGCATGTTAATTGCTCTCCAATCCACTGGCATGATTTTTGTTTGTCAGCTATAGTAACGGTAAGTAGCCAGCCAAAAAGCTGATGTTGTTGGACGCTCAAAAATTACCTACATGATGAGGGAAAATGTACGAGTAAGCAATTGCAAAGTATAGTTTAAAGTCACAACACCCTGTTCTGGTTAGTATGACTTAATTAAACCATGAAGACACTTACTTTTGTGCTAAGCAAGCGTATGTCTTCCTTTCACCGCAAATGTGTCCATGTCCAGTGACGTCTAATTTGCTTCTCAAAAGTCTCTGACTGCACCATGAGAATCATGACTGTCTACAGCCTGAATACTTTAAGATACACATGTAGGTTTTATGTATCACCCTGTTTCACATTTCATAAACCTAGCTACGGGGGTTTTGGTGGCAAAAACCTAGAAGGCACCTTACGTTTAACACCCGGCGAAAGGTGACTCTAGTCACTAGAAAGGACGCTATTAAAATGGTAAGAACGAACCGAAGCAGTAAAGGTGGTCACTGGAAAAGCAAAGATGCTTTAAAGTAGAGCTGAGTATAACTAGAAGAGTCTGGAGCTAATTCTCTGTGGGCTCATCTGCAACCAGTCATGTGATAATTAGTTAATACAAAAATATTGATTATAACCACATTCAATCCAATTTTACCTGAAAGATAAGAGCATTAATTCAAGGTTTACATAAAACACATTTCATGTTGATGATTCTTGTACAGTAAAGGTTTTCTGTCTCTTTCAGCACAGAATAAATAATACAATTGTTGGAGGAGGGTTGAGGAAGATGGAGACTTAATTACTTTTCCTTCTAAAATGGCACAACCAGACATTTTTATCAAAACCTTCCAAATTATAATTTAAAATATGATAAATTATTTATTTGGCCATTCATCTGTCCCAACAGAATGAAGCTTGAATAAATGATCATGTCTTCTGTGCCAAGTGAACATGCTATTAAATGAAAATTGACAGCTTCAGTTTGAAATAAAAAAAATCTTTGATTGATTTCCTCCATATTAATGAGTACAAGCATCATTTCAGCTGCCAGCTTTCATCTTTTTTTATGTCTTTGTTTCAAACAGAACAGGGCATCTTCACTCGTTCGGTAACTGCTGCTTGAAGGAAGCCAGATGTGCAGCAGTGATGAAGCAGAAAGAGGAGGACTGGATTTACAGGTGGACACGCACATACACATGCAGCATACACACACACACACAAGCACAATGCCTTTTTTGTACTGTATATATCTCATATGGCGTCGAGGCTGCAGCTCCTTCCCCCACTCAACATTCATTGAGAGTCCAGGCATTAACTAAATCACTGCGAAGCCCCCCCCCCCCCCACCAACCCCCCTCCACAAACTGTGGTGTAATACAATTTGTGCACCGAAGGATGTGTGGGTTCAGCTGATTACGTTAGCATTGCTGTGACAAGAGTCAGCTCCTGTCAGTTCTTCGAGGAAGAGAGCTGCTTTGTGCAGCTGCTGGAAGTTTAAATTGGCAGGAAAGTGAGGAAAAAGGACCTAATAGTCAGTGATTCTACACCGTGACTAACATTACATGCCGCATAAATAACAGGATAAATAGTCTACTAGTTCCATTGGGGATTTTTTTTTTACCTTTAGACTTCCGGATTTACTGTTTCGTTGTTGAAATTGTGTGGCTCAGTTTATTTCAAGCTCACAACCCCTTTGCTCATTATTCTGAGTTATTGTGAGAAGGCTTTTCTTGAGCTTTACCCAGGGAGATTTTGCTAAATATTTGTTCTTACATTTCCTCCTCCTCTCTCGTCTTCACTCCTCTCGGGCCTATCGAGGCCTAATTGGAGCCAAGCAAATTACCGCTGATGGGATCAATGGGAGAACCAGCAGTGGATACACACCATTTTCATTACTTACCGCAGTTCAATATATAGGCAGCCACTGCGGTAATCAGTTAGTGCAGCAGTAATAAGAAAGGCTGCAGAAACTGTCAAGCGACTGAGGCACTTCTGCGAAATGTCATTTTAGTGCAGCTGAATCATTTTCAGTAATGTGGATGGGTGATAGTGATTTTTCCGAAGTCAACTGAAAATAGTTAAAATGACATTTGACTTAATGTGTTTTGAAGCCCATTAAAACCATCAACAGGGAGTCCAGATGTGTGAGACTTGTAGCACACTGAAAAATATATATTTACAAAGAGAACTTTTGATAAAGTGAGCTTGAGGTTTCCATTTGTGAAATGTGCTGCATGTAGCACACACAGAAAAACTGCAACTCCCACGTGATGCATTGTGGTGTGACGTGGTCTTTCTGTTAAGTGACAGGTAATCAATAGGTGTCGTGTATCAGTCGAATTTGCGAGAGAAAACTGCCAATCAAATCAATGAAAAGTCAAATATGTTGCTTTAGTCTTTTGTCAAAACTCAGTGTCACTGCAGCTGAAACAAAACATCAGCATGAGAGTATTTTTTATTTTATTGCAATGAGGGGAAATTCCCATTTGCAAACAGATTAGAGAGAACAATTAATTTGGCCTTATAAGTGTAAACACCTGTGGTTTGTGCAAAACAAAAATGTTTTATTGCTTTACTGAAATAATGATAGACACGTTATTGTATTTTAAAAGAGGGATGCCAAAATGAAGGCGGGTCAATCTACAAAAGGCCCGTCATACCTTTGTTTTCACTTCTAAATACATACACGGTCAATACATCTCAGAGAATGTTCATGCACAAAAACATAGAAAACACAGAAAACATACCAAAGTAAAAATGAGGATTTTCTATTTCTCGAGTTTCTGTTGATTATAAATGTCTCTAAATGTGTCAAGTTTTGTTTTAACCACAGTATTAAATTGTTGTTTGCTGCTACTGTTTGCTATTTGTAACTGAACTGATTCTATTCCTCTGTATCTCTGAGGGTGACTATAATAAATTACACTGAACGCTAACTTTATTATACTGTAGACATTATATTTTCCATGGCTTATCACCCACCCTGTTCTGTACCTGTCCGAAGGTATTGTCCAGAGTACATCCAGACCACAGGCATGATTTCATTGGACTCTGAAAAACCTGTTTTTGGCAGAGGTAAATTATCAACCACAACAATGACGCAGATTCATTAAAGATGCTAACAGTGTCCCGACATGGAAGATACGATGCTTTCAAAGCTGACTGTTGAGAAATGTCAAGAAAAACATTCGGAATATTACAAAATCAGTTTCTTGTAGTATATTTGGTTTTTACCTTTTTAAAAGGTCCGTGTTCAATTGTCAAAATGAGCTCTCTCTCTCTCTCTCTCTCTCTCTCTCTCTCTCTCTGTTTTTCTTTGTATGTGTTGAGACTGATGATGCAGATCTGAGTCCTTTTTGAAACACAAACTTCTGGAAAACTTTTCCAGCACATGAGAAATCAACAAAATGTCAGGATGTGATATCAGCAGAATGAGAAAGATTGTTTGTTGTCTTTCACAGACAATGTATTATGAAAATAAGCAGATTCTAAAGGAAGGTAGATTAAATGAAAACAATGGGCAGCTCATGATTGTTCATCAGTACCTGTCCATCTTAAAAAGCAAAATAACTGAATTATCTGTTTCAACTTTACTTAAATATGCTTATCTATGACACTGATTGCCACATTGATTTAGACTGATGGCGCTTTTATATCTCTTGTTTAAATATAGACTAAAGCCAAAGGCAAAATAGCTACAAACCTGTCACTGTTGTCATTTTATACTAATTTGAAAGGAGGCTTACAAAATATGTGAAATAACAAAAACATAACACATCAAAATTAGCTAATTTTGTCTATTTAAATGAGTACAAGTCGCAGTGGGGATAATGTGTAAACACAAACGTAGTGTGAATAATTAGAGGCTTTCCCTTGTACAGATATTGTGAGAGTCCATGATGGGAGTATTCTGAACGCTGATGATAGCTTATAGCTGAAATGTGTTTGTTTTTTGCCCCAAATATATTGGAGTTTATTGATCTGTCAGTGCTCTTCTCTTGTGATCTCGCTCTAACTGTGCACCTGTTGTTGTTCAAGATCTGTGAGTTGTGCGTGCTATTTTTCTTTATATCTGTTATTAACTATTTCTTGGCCAGGCACGTAACCTCCCAAGATTGCGAGTAAATCTGCAACTTTTAATTGTTGCACCTTTATTTTTGTTTAAACTAAACAAATAAAACATGCATGGGTGCTTTTTTTTGTTACGGCTGTTTCCTGCTGCTTTGATGCCAAGAAAACCTGCCTGCCGGCCTCTTCTCATTAAACCTCAGCAAAAATATCCACATTTCAAATTATTCCTTTAAATAATGAATATCAGTACATAGAAGAATTTCATTAATTATCGAATCAGCACCTCAAGAGTCCAGACAGTATTGTATCGTATCGGTGCCTGTTTTGTTCTGTCGGCTGCCTGTTTTACATGAAGAAGGAATAATTCAGTAAGACATTATTTATAAAAGATGAGAAGAAGAATGAGTGGGATGACATTTGAAGTTTGCATGCAGAACAACAGCACGATGTGTTTATAAGTGATACATGTCTGTTTTTCCCGTCTCTGTTTGTAACGATGCTACGATATTCTTGACCGAAGCTCTAACTGTAATAAATTCTCCAATAATTCGTCTTCCTGTCTACAGTATTGCAAGCATTAATAAAAATGGGACCTGGGGACTGGGAAGCTGTGTGTGCGTGTGCGTGTGTGTGTGTGTGTGTGTGCGTGCGTGCGTGTGTGTGCGTGTGTGTGTGTGTGTGTGTGTGTGTGTCCAATCACTGAATTTGTATGTAACTGCACATGTGAATATAGCAACGTTTCAGGGTGGATAAAAAAAAGTTCCACAACTGGCCCTGTTGCACTCGAACGGACTGCAGCACAGTGAGGTGCAGCGAGCAGCGGGAAGCTTTAACCCTCGTGCAACCCCAGTTTTACTCTACAAGAAACCCTGTTTTCCCATGAGATCTGCCTTTAAGTAGCGAAGGGCAGAAGCAAGGACACAACTGGTGGGCGGAGTCTCCCCGTCCAGGCTATCCCTCATATGAGCTAAGTGTGCAACAGTAAATGTCTGGCCCTCCCGTTTATCTCCCCCCCCCCCCCCCCCCCCCAACCCCTCTCTCTTCCCGCACCCCCAGCACCCTCACAGCCTCTGTCGTGAGAAGTGGAGCACTTAGTCTAATGTGAATAATGACAATGACTGTTTTCCAGACTGGCCCTTATCCGCTGCCCTTATTGAGAAAGCACTAAATGGGCCCAGATTTATTGTAATAAATTACATCATCTATCTCTATCTCCCTCTCTCTCTCTTCTTTAGCTAGTCTTTGTTTTGGTTTTAAGTCTTGTCTTATTATTGCATTTTGGTTGCACTCTGGGTTTTTTTCCAGTTATTGTTACGTTGTCACATCTCTCTTTCTTTCTCAGTTTTCTTTATGCCCTCAACTATTAAATTGATATTTTTAATATCAATTATGTGTGAGTATGTTACACTAACTGCAATGTAATAAATATGGATAATGATTTCTCATGATGCCTTTTATTAATTGAGAACAACCTCTTTCTTTCTTTTCTGCTTCCATTCACTGCTTTTCCAGTTATCCTATTATCCTATCAGTATAAAATGTAAGAAGCTATACCCTCTCTGGGCTTACACTGTCCCATAAAGATTGCTTAAAGTAATTAACTTTTTCTCTCTTTTCAAATGAAGCCAAACAATTCAGAGCTGTGCTTACTGACCCACGCAGCTGTTTCTGAAGCTTCACAACAGCAAGGATGCAGGTCAGAAGTAACACCTTCCCCACCAACACTATAGGATTCCATCTCCAAACAGATTTAGATTAATTAAACGGCCCAGTAATAGCATATCAAAAAGAATAAAATAGGGCTATGAACAGATCTGTGAGGGACTCCATACCTAAAGACAGCAGCATCATATCAACAGCAATCAACAGAGCCAGATAGATCAACTCACTATTATAGCCCCTAAATCAGGATTTAATGAATCACTGCATAAAATGTGAAGCCAAGATTAAACAATACTCAAATTTGGAAGACTCCTGAGTCAGCTCGTATTAAAATGTCACAGCACCCTCAATAGGAGCGTCTTCGTGCCAAAACTTCTCAAAAAGAACAGTTGGCTTTCAGAGCCCTGAGATTGACTGCAAACCAGTTCAGGGTTTACCTTCCTGGAATAGAGTCCAGTCTCTTCCCAGCACCCTCGAAATGGATAAGCCGATGTAGCTAATGGTATGATAGTTGGCTTTCCGGGTCTCATTCACAATTTCTTGTAAAATTTTGGAAATAAACATTTTTCAGATAGACCTGATATTACTGCATACCGCATCCTTTTCTTTCTAAATTCAGAACAGCTTGTCATATACATGGATTTGAATGTAATGTATGTACATTTATCTAAACTGTCTGAAACCACAAAAATAGCTACTCTTTAGAATTAATCAAAGCTAATATTAAAACCTCAAATCAATTACAATGTAAGGGAATAAATAATGAATAAATAAATGATATATTAAGAGTCCAAGAGAAAAATTTATAGTTTTTTTCATCAGCACTTTCATCTGCCTTTTTGACTTATTGTCATTTTAGAGAGAACAAGTCATGAGCTGTGCTACACCACTGTGTGTGTGTGTGTGTGTGTGTGTGTGTGTGTGTGTGTGTGTGTGTGTGTGTGTGTGTGTTTTCTGTGCATGTGTGAAGTACACACTACTGATGACGCTCTGGGAATTCTCTGTTGTGTCAAACACAGAGAAAGCTTTAGTGAGGATGGAGTTTGGTTTAAAGCCTGCGGCTTGCCTGCAGGATTAAGTCTCTTAACATGTATGTCTTGTACATGTTTGGTTTCATAGAGATGTAAAAGAGAGAAACAGTCAATCCTAACTCGATCAGCTGGAAGTTCAATCAGAGGATTATGGTGATAAATGCATGGTTAACGTCTGAGGATTGTTTTTTTTCAAACATAAAGGGAATCAGGAAGAAAAATACTTTTTTCACGTTTGTAAATCATTTCCAGTTTTCATGTAATCATGATTCTTGTTGGTACATCATTTGACAAAAAAATATGAAGGGTCATGAATTGATTTTAAATCCTTTTTGCAGGAATTAAGTTGGACAGTCCATGTAATATTTGCAAAACCTTTTAATCTGATTAAATCCCTGCGGTTTTTTTTTTAAACAAAAACTTAAACCGTGCTTGCAAACTTGTTACAAACGGCTTCGTTTTCTGCAGTAGAACAATCACGATTTGGTTGTTAAAATGTCCCCAAAGTTTGATGGAAACATTTATTACCCTGAGAAAATGATAAAGTTACATTTTGTAATGAAACTAATGGAAAGTTTTCTAAGATTAATATCTTATCTAATCTAATAATGACAGATTTCTAGTGTGTTTTCAAGGTTGTTTTTCCATCATCAAAATGACGATTTCCTTAAAGCGCCACTCTGACAATGTGTGTGTGTGTTTCTTTTTTTTAATTCAATTTGCTTTGACATTGATCCATCTGAGCTGCTTGTTCATTACTGGTTCCATCCCTGTTTGAACCATTTCAGTGTATATGACCATCGTCAGATACAACATACTGTATATGGATGCATTTGACTTTGTTGCCTTACAGCTCTGTACATGAAATGTTATCACACTGTAAAGTGATTAATATTAGCTCTTTAGATTCCTTTTCTTTGAGTAGTGTTGTTGCTGTTCAACGTGTGAGATTATAACACACTTTCAACATGCTGCTTTTTGACTCTGATGAGATCATACCGATCTCATTCATGTCACCTGCAGGCACATCATCTGACACTGTGACAGGTTTCCTTGGCAGTTACACTGATAACTTTTATACCTGCTCACATGACTCAATTTCTCTCTACACACAGAATAATAGCTTTCTGTTCGGTAACAGTCTAGAGGGGTAGAAGGTGCACACCAGGATTCCTACAATATGAAGCATTGACAGTGAGAAGTTTATCATCTACATGAAATAAACTCAGTTATTTTTAAACCTCTTGACAGTTTAGGAGATTGAAACATGACTCTCAATTTAATGTAATGAAATGCAGGGAACAGTTTCTAAATGGAACCATAATGACTTACCATCTTATCTTCGTCTTATCCAACACTGTAGAGAAATATAAATATTTAAGAAGCACTCGGAGTATGTGGAGGGTGTGAGAGAGAGAAATGCAATTGAAGAACACTGAAATGTCATGTTAAGCTATGCTAAGACAGAAAGTTAGTCAAACTAAGGTTTACTATCATAGATCCTGTGCTGCAAGAGGATAAATGAATAAATTATTCATTATGTTTTGATTTAGTTATCATGTGGCTTTTTGTTAAACATGTAAAATGAAATTTGGCACAAAATGAGTCATTTAAGACTCATTAAATTAAGTAATAGCTTAAGGCTCAAGCATCTAAACTGGTAATTACTTTCAAAACAATAAATTAATCTAGCCTTTGCTACTATTTTTCAAGCTTTACTTGTGGTTTGGAGTTCATTTAAAAAAAAGAACAGGGTTTTGTCTGAAATCCTAGATATGACTAACATGGACAACAATACCAAAGTTTCACAGGCATAGATGTCCTTTTGTTCCTTGATGTTTGATGTTGCCAATAAGGTCCTATCCTTTTCCTGTCATCACTTTAGCGCTCTAATATACTTTAATCATGAGTGATAATTTCCTATAACATGATAGAGCTTCAAGTATCCCTCACCTGATAACCTTCTCCTACTGCTGGTGGGAGGTGGACTTCATTACTGTGAGGAAAAACACAATTTGAAGGGGTCAGAGTACTGTAGTCATTCTGGGATTCGAAAAAGGTGTGTGTGTGTGTGTGTGTGTGTGTGTGTGAGAGAGAGAGAGAGAGAGAGAGAGAGAGAGAGAGAGAGAGAGAGAGAGAGAGAGAGAGATTGACAGCCCTGACAGTTTTGGCAGTTATAAAATTCTGAGGTGGGCATTTTGATTGATGCTTCCAAGCAGGCGGCAACCCCGAGATTAAACCCTCCGGTGGTCAGTACACACGTACGTACACACACACACACGCACGCACGCACGCACGCACACACACACACACACACACACACACACACACACACACACACAGAGCCGTGTTTTCATCACTTCAGAGATTTACATTTATTTCCTGGAGTCTTGGCAAAACCTCGTCCTAACACCTTAAAAAAAAAGTCTTTACCCTGAAATTGAACACCTTAGATAATAGGAAACTAATTTTGTTTGTAATCTCCAAATAAAGGCAGTTCCTCACGACTTGACTGTGTAAACACATTTACAGTATGTCATAGCACGAGTAATGCAAGCAGGCGCATACAAGCACGTGCACACACACACACACACACACACACACACACACACACACACACACACACACACACACACACACACATCTGTCAAATTTAATACATTTTAAACCCAGTATGTAAACATAATAAACAAAATGAAATGTAATGTAATGTAAACATGGAGAAAGAAGACCAAATGAGGAATGTGCTAAATTAATATAATTTATTCAATTGACCTCACATGTTTACAACTATACTCTTATAGACACTGCATGAATAAATAAATAGCTGCAATTTCACTGTCAACAAACATCATTTTCAATGCTGCATTTAAACCTAGTTTGTTCGTCTGTTTTTGTTTTGTTATATACATTTATCACACAAAAATACAGCATCATTGTTATTTACGACATAGAGCCACAAATGTGTCAGTCCAACAGCGGACACTGATTCTTTTCTGTGTGTGTGTGTTCAGGTTTGTGGATGAACCGAAGCCACGACACACTCGTCTAATGAGGAGGAACGTTTACATCCGCATTTAAATCCAGTGAGATTGCCTGACACTTTGCATAGCATCAGACCAGCCGTCAAACCATTCTACTTAAAGCTGAAGTCATATCGGAGACATTTCTTCAATCTCACGACGGAGTTGAGTCGGGGCGGGTCAGGTTGGGATTTAATGTGTCTGACTGTACCTCAGCAGATATGGCTGCATAGAAGGGTCAAGACTCCTCCAGGTCTGGTAAAACCTAACCACAAGACCTCCCTGCCACTCTTAAAGATCAAGTCTGCTGTTATTCTAGATTTTTTTAATTGTCACCGAAATACCATGAACACATCAAAATCAACAATTACATGACCCGACTAACAAGTATCACCAACACGGATGACGACACGGATGCACCTGATGATCTGCTAATTTTTTACAAAGAACGAAGGACTTTGTAGCAAAGTCGCACATACAGCGAGCTTGGATCCGCAGGGCTATTGCTTACAGTTTCAGTCTGCGCTGTGATAATAGTCTGGAAACCCTCTTCGCATGAAGGTTTGCTCAGCCACTCTAAAGGATGGACTAATCAGGGACCAGTGTTGGCGAATAAGAGTGATGACATTGAGTCCGGGCGTTTTTTTTAATATAATTCTAGCTCCAACGATGGTAATGGTGGCAGAGGTAGATGAAGTGAAACGAACCGTTTTATCTAGGAGTATAAATATTGAGGAATTGAAGCCGAAGCAAAAATAATGCTCCTTGTGTTGTTAAATTTACTTTGCAAAGTCTGCAATGGTCATTTACCAACATGTCGTTGCACTCTGCTAACATTGGGGGAGGAGCTCTGTTGTTTACAGCTTGGTGAGTTTCGGTGTTCAACATACCTCATGGTGGTCAGTGCTGATTAGTTGGAGGCTACTCCAGTAGATTTAAAAATGAACCCGAGGTCTAAGCCCATAAGGATGCAATGACTGGAAACAATCCCAAATGGAGTGTGGTTAGACCCAGATATTCACACAGTGAATTTGGGTCTCGTAATACCAGGCTAACATACACCATCCTGCTGCAGTACATTTTCAATAGATCACTAAATGTGTATAAATCAGCTGGTGCAAATAGTCTCCAACAAACAATTCCTTAAAACTGCAGCACCCAGCTGTGTTTAGAAATTGCTCCACCTTTTAAAAAAAATGACCCGATAAACTCTGACTGTCGCTACAGAGGTTGTGTGGAACACCGAGAATCCTGGGAGACTAACACAATGTTGGTTTTGATGTTAAGTGGTACGGACTGTTGACAAAAAATAAAATATGGAATACTACTAGCCTTACCCTTCAACTGAAAACATTATTATCCAAATTGTCACTTTTTCCACTGTGTTCCTAACCCACTCATTTTCCACCGCTGACCTTTAAATTAAGGCAAGTCCATGGATTCAAAGAGACACCAACAAACCACAACAATGCTGAGAGGAGATAAACACAATGAAGTCAACCGGACAATAGTAACACTTAACAATGCCAAAGTTCACGATATTTTCCTT
The DNA here is from genome assembly GCF_022577435.1 of Embiotoca jacksoni. NCBI lineage: Eukaryota > Metazoa > Chordata > Actinopteri > Embiotocidae > Embiotoca > Embiotoca jacksoni. Next base: position 10,791,418 of record NW_027185340.1, read on the forward strand.
ATAGAGGGAGGCAGCGTGTCTGCCGGTTTAAAAGCAGCCAGATATGTGACAATGGAAGGACCGATACTGGGAAATATGAGAGGGTGCTCAAGCAATAAACCAACTTCCATCACTGTGTATAACACACTGTAACAAATCCTTTCAAACCAACGTTTCAAACCTCTGTGCAGCATTACTCAGATGTCCTGAGGGCTGATCGACTGCGGATTAGATCAATAATGACCGGTGCAACTAACGCCATCCCGGGAGGAACAATCATTTCCTGTCTCTGCTAACCTGCTGTGGCTGGCCAGTCAATACAACTTTAGGATGAGCAAACAAACCATCATAGAAGCGCACACACACACACACACACACACACACACACACACACACACACACACACACTGAAAATAACTTCTGTGAGATCATGTTGATGGACTATGAGCTCAATGACATATACTGTTAAAATTCATATTTTGGATTTTTCATAATTTCCAGGCAGCGATTAGGTACCAGTCAGTTTTAAAATCTGCTTGCAAAATGAACACATGTGCTTTGTTGTTGTCAATGTTATGTAGTAATGCAGTTCTCAATGCAAAGGTCCAAATCCAAAGATATCTTCCCATCACAGTTTGACGAAAACAAAAATTGCAAAGTGAGCTTCATAATGCATCCAAATATATAAAGCTAATGGCTGCCTGGAAGGTTCAGAGAAAAAACTCTCACAAGTCTAAAAACTATGGAGTGGTTTATATTAGATCTTTAAATCTGACTCCACCAGGGTGGTGTGTATTAAAAATTATAGCTCTTATCTAATTACATTCATTCATGATGATTCAGCAAATACATTTTAAGTTCAGTGCAAACCTTCAGTGCCAAAAGCTCGGCTCTATAGGAAATCTTAGCGTCTTTTAGCTCATTGTTTTGGTTTTATGGGCCCACAACTTTACTATTACTACTTAAATCTACTGTACACAACCTGCCATATTAGTGACCAGCTGATGCTGAGCATTTGATAATGTAAGATTCAGATATTTCCCACAGGTGCATTGTGATCTCACAGAAATTTGTGAAATAACCAACAACATCCACATGGTGGTACGCAATGTGTTAAACTATGAGCCAACACAGCATAATACAGTGTTAGGAGATCCAGGTCTGTCAACGTATTTCTCTGAGATCCTTTTTCCATTCCTACTTTTCAAAACTGTGACAATCACTGTTTAAATTATTCATGTTTTACAGTGTGACAATTTGCAGGTTAAGGGCAGGTTATTTTTAGGCACAAAAACCACTTGGTTAGGGTCATTAAAAGGTCATGGTTTGGGTTGAAATGATGGCTTGAAACGCAGTGTGGGCTAAAGTTGCGCAACCTTCGCTGTCATGGGAACAGTAAAACAGTAAGCAGGACATGTACTGTTGTATCTATCCATCAAACCAATCCACCTCCTCCAAATAATAATTTAAAAAAAGAATTGGACAGACACCATCTGAACCGCATCGCTTCTCTGACTCTGATTAGTGTGACTACCATGACAAAGAATCGTTAATGACTTACCATTGGCATTGTTTCCGTAGTACCAGCGTATCATTTAACACATTAAATGCTATCACCACATAATGCGGTGTTAAGAGGTTGTGGTTATTTTAATCCATTAGATCAGGCTCCACAAGTGATGGTGGAGACCAAAACAGAGTTTAAAGACAGAGCTTACTGGACTTTTGCTAATCAGACGTATACACGATTTCAAATGAATGCCAATGTTGCTGTGTATCTTCTCGATTTGTAAATAATCTATTGTTTGCTGACATGTTTGCCATACTAACTTCATAAGGACCTTGTTGTGTTATTGCGCTGCTGCCAAGTATCCCAATAACTGATTTGTTGTTCGGTTTAATCTTGACAACAACCAAATTTTGGTGGATATTATATAAATTACTAATTTGACAAATGCTGGCATTGACTGATCAAAAGAGTTGTTACTGAACTCAATCTGGGAATTTGCTGAATCATCCAACATAAACCTTGTGTTTGGCAAGTCATGGGTTTGGTAATATCATGGTGGTATGAGGTCCTTCATTTCACAACGACTGTATCTGGAAATAGTGACTACGACAGGAAGATTAAGAGCAAGGTGAACACACTAAATCAAATCTGCAAACATCTACTGGTCCAAAGACTGTAACCAGCAAATTCAATATAATATATCTATCTGTACAACATAGATCCTAAAAATATTATTGCTCTATTAATAAATTGACTCAACACAAACTTAAAACTCAAAGTCTGACAAAAGTTCCTGAAGCATTCGCTGTCATTTGTACACAAATGTATATAAATCAACATACATATACAATGCTTTGCAGATGTGGACACAGTTCATTGGTTAGATATTGCACTATTCTCATGACCCACAACAACCCCTTGTAGACTTTCTCACATCGGCCAACTGTATGCTCATTGGAGGTTCCTCTGGTCACTGTAGCAGCACTTAAATTAAAGTGGTTGTAGAATCACAGAGTCATGATAAGAAAACTAAAGAATGAGTATGGTATGTTTTGCACAGCTGATTGAGAGTCCGTTTCCTGTTTCTAGGCAAGGAGTCTCAAAAAAAAAAAAAAGAAGGAGGCACAATGTCACCATCATAAAACAAACTTGTGGAGTCACTTAGAAGCTACAGCAGAATTCTGTTGATTTGTCTCCCAGTGTGGCAGTAGCAAGTTTCCTGAAGAACGCTGATGCCTCTGACTATTCCTTCATTTTCCTCAATTCTAGTTTTCTTTGTGCCTTTGTTGTCTAGTTTTCATCGTGAAAAGCCTCTGGACTAGATCCCCCATCGTCACTGAGGAGCTCAGAGTTGATGAAGGTCCCAGCAAGTGATGCGCCCAGAACCTGCTTGACGGGGGCCATCTCTGACAGAATTATGTTATCATGGTTGCTCACGAGCGTGGCCTTGTCCATGATCTCCTTGCTATGCTTGGACACCACGGCATCCAGGAAGTCGTACTTGTGTGACAGCATACCGCTTTCAAACAGGTACTTTGTCAGGTAAGAAAAGGCCACATTGGCCAAGAAGGATGCCACCATGGACACAGACTTGAAGGGAAACCTCTGCTGGACAAAGTACTCAACGTCTCCAGTGAGGTGGTGGATCCTCTCCTGGGTCACCCAGCCAGGGTAATAGATGAATGGGGGGAGTTTGAGGTAGGGCTCCCCGCCACCAATGCGCAGCAAAAGACCAAAGATATAGCCAGCCACAGAACCGTAGGTATTGGTGCCCTTGACGAACAACACGCTCAGAAGTTGGGGAAAAATGATGACATAGACCAGGTCAGAGCTCAGGTACCACAGGCCATAGACAGATCCTGTTAGCAACGCCATAGCAGTGGCGAGAGCTCCGAATACAAAGATGGTGAGGCGCATCACCCAAACAATCTCACGATCTGTGGCCTAAAGAAGAGAAGAAAAAGATAGCACAGAGAAGAGAGAAGCATAAAAGGTCGAGAAGACAAGGTTTAGAACAAGAAGGTGTAAAAGGAAACAGAAGAAATGAGTCTAGAGCTCAGCTACTGATACAGAAGAGCGTTGAGGTGTAAAGTTTACGATCCTGAATTAGCATATTAGCATGCTAACATTTGCTGAATAGCATTAAATACAAAACACAGCTAAAATTGACGGAATGTTTTGTCAATTTTTGGTCATGAATTGAACCACTAAAAGCAGATTTTGACCAGATGACGATGAAGAGTTCAAATGCAGTGTCATCACGTCATCTTAAGGGTGCAAATTAATGTCCGTATCCAATGCTGTCAGACCATCCAACAGTTTTTAGCATATTTCACCACCACACATATCAGCCTTTTGGTGGTGCTGAAGAAAAGGTCAGGTTGTGTAACAGATAGTGTACATGGTGAGATACTGTACATATCCCACATTTGAAAAAGATTTCCATTTTGGGGAAAAGAGACCATTTTAAAACAATGTTGTTGTCAAGTTTTGTGTTTTCAGTAAATACAGCAAGTGTTGTTTTGATTTGTGCTGTTATTTTTTGTTGTTGTTATTGTTTTCCTTTGATGAAAATAAAATTGATTTCGCGATTAGTCAGCCAATGCTTGCAACCACTGGCTCAAACTGGGCAGACTTGTGTTCGTTATGTTGTTGGCACTCTTACCGACTGCCGAAAGGCGAGGTGATAGATGTTCCTGGCGAACATGGAGCTGGCTGAGAGGATGGAGGAGTCCGCCGACGACATGACCGCGGCCGACACTGCCCCCAGACCGAAGAAAGAGACGTAGGGTGGGCAGAGGTGCTGAAGTACGATGGGAAGGATCATGTCTGATTCGTCCTTATCCTTCGGAGGGATGGAACCATAAGAAGTTTGGTTCCAGTCTGAAAAAGGAAATGGGAGACGTGCAGTTGTCAAAAAACGATTGTTGTAAACAAATATGTCACACCTTATTTACCAACCAAACAGCAGGTTTTTTTTGCAGGGATTATATTTGTGTTTGAACAGTATTTACCTAAATTGTACCAAAAAAAAAAGGCATGAAAATAACACAACATACATATTTGAGCAGGCTGTAGACTACTTGACACATGTTTATGTTTCAAGATTATTAGAATTATGTTTCTGGCCAACCTGGACTGATTACTTTGTTACAATTTTTTAAATCTGATTCAGACAAAAAGTCCCACTTTGAGACCATAATTATTATTAGTATGCTCCCTGTTGATACGTGTGTTTTAGTTGCTGAAAAACAAAAGAGCTTCATGTGTCTACGTGCTGAAATACAGCAGAGATTATAAATCTAATGCTGCTCTGTAGGTCTAAAGAAAAGGGAAAGCCACAGTAATAAGACAAAAGATAAAAATGATGGATACTGGTTGAAAATTTGAAATCCATTTTGTATCTAAGTGGTGAATTCACTGATTAACCAATGGCTCATTGAATTTATAACATATTAAAGAACACATTACGTTGATTAAATGCATGTTAATTGTACATTTGATTAATGATCATTTCATTGATAATGACTAACATCATGAAGGAGCCATTGATTCTGATAGGACATGTTGAGCTGATTAAGTACAAACGTATGCGGGTATGAGGGCGTAATATTATTCAGAGGAAAACACTGAATACTGTATTTGAAAATATGTGGATAAAGAAGCTAATATTTAAAAATATAAAATACTGATTTAAAATAATTATTTGTGGTTAAAACTGGCCCAGTGACTCCATTTTAAAGGTGTTCAATCACTGTGCAGTTTGACCTGCTGATGTCTCCCAACAGAACTGTCAATCATCTTTGCATTTTCTTTCTGCCCTTTATACATCAAAATTAAATATTTTCCCCTCTTGTCCTCCTTAAAACAATTTGACATCATTTGTGTCCCAATCTTTTTGCTTTAGCACTCTCTGACATCCATCTTTCTACCACTTTTCCACCCCTCCTCTTCCTCCTCAATCGGCATCTTTCTTTCCCATTACTGGATATGCATAAGTGGCAGTTAATTAGTGAAAGTTATACATGAAACAGCTTCAGAAGTACCACATTAATTAGCTCCCCTTTCAGATGTAATATTCACTAAATCGGCATGGTCTGATGGCTCTCCTCTGCCCGTCATGACAGGATCCGTCTGCTGTTTACCCTCCAGACACTGTATGCATCTAAAAAAAAAAATAAAAAAAAAATAAAAAAAAAAAAAAAAAAAAAAAAGCTGCTGGGGTGTAAACAACCCATGAAGGCATGGTGCTTTCTTTGATCACTCTTTCCTGTTTGAATAAATGATCAGATTCCTGGATGTTTTGATTGTCTTATGATGTTTCATTAACTGCCAAACCAATGTGGGGATCTGTGTGTGTGCACACCATTCATGGATCAGTGTCTGATATGTGTGTGTTCACTGAGCAATCAGATTGAACAGCTGCAAACCAGACATGACAAGTGTGAGCGTATAAATCATCAGGGACACTGTATATACGTCTGTTTGTTTTTATTGTTATCAAATCTGGATGTAAATAAGAGAGAACTGCATTAATATTGAAAGCTATTCTCATGAAAATACTAAGAGAAACTTGCACACATTTTACAAACAGAACTGTTTTAATACCCTGACCAACTTCCACATCTGCAGTGACAGGCTTAAATTGTGTACATTTCAATATTATTAGGATTTGAGTGCCCTTCTAATAGCTTTCAGTCTAGAATGCCTGGTTCGTGTGTGTGTGTGTGTGTGTGTGTGTGTATTTACCAGTGGAAGCCCCTATAGCTCCTATGAGGACCGAGGGGATGGCCATGACCAAGCAACCGAAGGCGGCGATGAAGGAGAGGACCTGGGCGTAGGTAGCTGAAGAGGCAGAAAGAACCCGTTGAAAATAGACCTGCCAGGGAATCCCCCCCAACATCTAGAAACAGAAACACCATCATAAATACAGACTCCAAACAGTCAACAGTCTAAAAAAATACCAATTAGATATTATCCTCAGAGAAGTCTGTATCTCAAACAAACAAATACAAAACTTAAATGCCCTTAGCCTGAGCTTCACCCTAAAACACTGTTTGCAACATTGACAGTTTGATTGCTTTCAAAATGTGTCTGAAATTTACTTCGCGGTAAAATAATGTCACACGATGAATCTTGTGACAAAAGTTAGAGCTTACCAGCAAAAAGAAGTTGTCCGCCCAGAGCCATTTGTCTCCGGGCTCGATCTTCCCCAGCCAGGGAGATTGATAGATGGCTTCCTTGGCGGAAACACTGATGTCTGCCACGGCAGGATTGGACAGGGCAAATGGCACACTGATCCACTAATGAAGAGGAGAGGATCAGAATGCAAACATTACTACAATATACACATTACATACCAAAACATTTTAATACTGCTGATAATGTAATCAACTTCTACTGATCCAAACTCTTTCGAATCTCTTTACTGTTGACTTTCCAAGATGTTTCTTTTTGTTTATATTTTAATCCACATTTTGACATGATAGCTTGTGTACTGTATATATATATATAGACAGAATATTTTTTTGTACGTTTTTGGAAGAAAAAGTGTTTAAATCCCTTAAAGAAACATTAGCTAATCCTACCTTCAGGTAACTGTTTTACTTAATTCCCTTGTACTCTGTCCAGTGCAGTCATTCATTATCGTCTCAGAGTGTCTAGCCGAGCAGACGTTGATCATAAACTCACCAAGCCCAAAAAGATACAGAAGAGCTGGACCACATCTGTGTATGCGACGGAGTAGAGTCCTCCAACAAGGGTGTAGAAGATAGCAATCATTGCTGAGATCACTACTGACATGTTGATGTTTATGTCCACGATCACACTGAGAGTGGCACCTGCATGGCAACACAATCAGTCAGAGTGAAGCAAAAACTGCACGGAAATCTGGATAACCTGTTGTAGTAAGTTTAGACATCGAAGGCAAAGGAACTAGAATGATGAGGCTCACATTTATAAGATCCCACCCATTCATCACCTACCCAGGGCAGACAAAATGGCTGCAGACCAGAAGATTTCTCCCATGAGTGCAGGGATGAAGAGCAGGCCGCCCATCCTTTTTCCATACAGCTGCTGGAAGGGATCCAGCATGGTGACATATCCTCGTGATCGCATGGGTTTGGCAAAGAAGAGGCCACCTGAGTGATGTCAGACATGAAGGCAAGGCAGACAAATAACATAAAGAGACAATTTTACAGAGTGGATTTTACAAAACCCCAATAAATGACATTATCTAACATTAATAATTTGACCTGAAGAGTGTTTCTGCTTCTTTAGTAGCGAATAGGGAGCCTATTGAATTTGTATGTTTGTGTGTGTGTTTACTACACTGCTACATAATATGTGTTTACATTCATTTAAATATATGAAGCAGTATATTGTCACTGATTTGTTTTAATAAGCACATCAATATTAACTATCTGCAGCTACTCCTGTATTCTTACTGTACACAGTTCTTTATAAGCCCATGTTTTTTTTTTGCAGTATAGGCTACTTAATGCCTGCACTTATACAATAACATTGGTTTTTACCTACTACCAGGCTGAGGGCGTAACCAAAAGGTGCCTGTGCCCAGGCCAGGCCAAAGTCTGGCAGGTAAACATATTCTGCTGTTCCGTTGATGTAGCCTCCACCCACCCAAGTGGCTGAAAAAGAAGAAGAAATTAACTCACGTTCGTCAAAAAAACAAAACAAAGGAGACGTTCTTTTATATTCTCTGAAATGCAAAGAATTAAATGGTGAGAGTTGTGGCAGCTTAATTTAAAACCTAATTGTGGCCGCTGCGCTGTAAGTGCGTAAAAATCGAAGCTGGTTAAATTCAAAGTGAAACTCTTTTTTTGGACCTCTTAAACACCAAAATGTGCACACGGCTTATGCGTAAAAGCCACCAGCACACGCGAATAAAAAGACTAATTCTAGTTTTAACCAACTCACCGGTCATTGTGAATCCACCAACGAACAATCCGATGTCCCTTCCACCGACCATGATACTCTCGCTGCGGTCTCCGCTATCGCTAACTCCAGAGTTCTTATTCTTCCACGCAGCCCAGATGCCCACGAACAGAATCAGGACATAGAAGAGCACAATAGCAACGAGACCCTCGGCGTGGATGGCCATCTTCCTTTCGTCCGTTTCCCGCCGAGATCAAGTGCTACTGCGCAAGGACTGGAAACTCATGGAGAGAACTTTAAAGAAACAAAGGAAGAGAAACATTTCTAATGCACTGAAAATTCAGAAACCCCACCTCGTCTAACACCGTTTTTTTTTTTTATCAGGTCTAAAACTTCAGACCGGCTGTAATTTCAATGCGTCAGCGAGTATTACATAGAACATGACTACCCATATGATGAGCTTACCTATTAACGCACCGTGAACCTTAAAACACCATTTGAGACTAAAGCATTTCTTAAAAGCAACCACATAAATTCTCAGTTTAATGTGGAGAGCGACCACACCTTGCACCTGATGCAGAATAGAAAGTAGGATAATTCAAATTCCAACTTCATGTTTAGTGCGCACAGATACTCCTCACACTGAAAATATCATTGTGAAAATGTAAAAAAAAAAAAAAAATTCTCTGTTCATTAAAGTTACATTGAACACAAATGTGCCAGTGTTTTTCCAAGTCAGAACACAAAAGATAAAATAATTATAGGGGGACACAAAAAAACAACAACAATGGCAACATTTTTTTTAAAGTACAGTTTAAGAAAGCCACTGCGTTTTACACATTGAGGCTGGAAAACGCCTATAGCATATTTGTGAGTGCAATTTGTATCCTTCGCTTGGCGGTGTCAGATTGCTGATGTGTGATAAAGTACCTGCAATCAAAAATATATGATAAACTGTTCGCACATTCTTGCTCGTTGAAAACACCACGACAGTAGATTATAATTGGAAGTGTCCTGTAAAATCTATGAGGACCATATGGACCTACCTTACCGTATCCAACTGACGTGCATAGCCAAGGAGAGGAAGAGGAACAACGGCACTCCATCATGTGTCATCAAATCAAAATATGTCACTCGGGAAAAAAATAAATAATCCAAAACTACTGGTGTTTATCGAGGAGTTCCCATATTGAGTGTTGCAGTTGTTGTCAATCATTCAGTTCAGTAGAACATGTTTTACGCGCGCCGTGTTGCTCCACTTTACAGTTATTGTTCAATCAACTATTGGGCCGATTTACTTTACCTTTAGATTTTCAAATTTTGTACATTATTCTTAAAAGGTACATACTCAAAGGTACTCCATTGAAAGATTTGGACCGATATGCTTTCGTTTCTTGTTGAACCACTGTGCGCAAAAGTCCACTAAGGCTTTCCAAACGCGAAGACCCGTCAAAAAAAAAAAAAAAAAAAAAAACTGCCAACCAACAACCAAAAAAGGATCTAAAACTGATGTTTACGGGTTTTGTGTCCGATGTGCAACATCACTAAAAGCCAACCGTAGGTTTCGCCTCCCCGTTGCGCTGACTCCATGGTTCCAAGAAGCCAGTATTGCATTATTGATCTCTCTTTAAATCATTTGTCACTTTAGTCGAATGCAGTTACATTCTACCATCATATATTAGTTAAAGAAAATAATCTTTAAAAAACTGTCATTACCTTACCTTGCCTTTGGAGAAACAGGTCTAAACAGATCACAGGAGTAGGGCCCCCAAAAGTGGATTAAAAAAAAAGTGTGAAAGACAATTGTCTGTAAAATATCAAGGTGCCACTGTGTAATCCTCCTGGACGACCAAACACAACGTTGTCACAAAATGCTGGTAGGTTGGAGAGGAGGTGAGGGACAGAGCGAGGGAGAGAGAGGGTGGAGGGGTGGAGATGAATGGGAGTGGTGGGTTTATTGGGTGCTGTCAGGGTGGGTAGATGGTGGATGAATGTCTTCCAGGGCAGGACGAAAATAGCACCTAATAGAGAGTGGCATGACGCACAACCGCTTTCCAATATCATAATACGATATTGGCACTGGAAGAAACCTTCTTTTTGCCAGGTTACATTTCAGGCCTGATTTACGATGTTCCGCAGGTCCCCGCTTGCTCCATAATGAAGACGCGACTGCAAACGCTTGTTGTATGGTGGTAATGTTGAGAATGTCAGCCCTGAATACGATTACATTTTCATTTAATGAGCCACCTTACGCACACAACTCGGCTGTTTCGTCCAAGAGCACCACTTCTCTCCAAGGTTTTGGAATTTCATCTACACAACTTTCAGATCAGCTTGTGTGTTTGAAAAAACATATCCATTAGAAGGCAGCAATAACTGGTGACTCACAGGGCATTACTTTTTGTCAGTTTGAGTTCCCAACGCATATTTCCTTCAGGTGCTAAATATTTAGCTTGCAAATGCTGTCAACTCATATAGCCTGCATTCAAATCACACCTGGTACCATCAAGAAAGGAACTACAATCCCCAACACAACATCATATTACACTTCTGACCTTTGACTCTATGGAGGTTTCCTTGTCGCAATCAGACCGCTGTCCATGGTGCTGAACTGACTGAACTTTAACCCTTATTTAAAGGTTAGGTTAGGTAGTTACTTTATTAATCCCCGAGGGGAAATTTTTAATAAATAAGATAATAATAGAATAATAGAAAAGCAATAAAATAGCAGTAAAAAATATAAAATATAAAATGCACAGTATATACAGTATATACAGTACAGTATATATCTATATGTATTATAAACACCCTTTATTCAAAACGTGTTTGTTTTTCAAAACATGTGTTTGTTTTGGTTAATATTACTTCTCTATCGGTGCAGAATTATATATGTTAAGAGTTTGTAAGACGGGTTCAAATTCTTTTGCCAAAACAAAAAGGTTTTTATGGGCTTACCAAAAGAGTGAACCTGCAAAGGATTTCACGTTTAAAAGTAAATCCTTGAACAACAGACAACTTACGTGAGTGTTCATGTGGAAAAGGGAAACCCACTTGCAAAATGGACATTCAGAGATGAAGGTAAAAACTACAATTTAAAGTAGAGTTCTTTTATACATCTTGAACATGCCTGAATGGGAGTTTTAAATGAGGAAACAACATTTATGTTTACCAACATTTATGGTCTATTAAGTGAATCTGTGGTCCTACTCAATGAAATGTTTAGTTCATGGTTTTTCATACTATGTAATTTCCGCTGGTATAATTTCTAAGTAAACACATTTTCTTTTTTCATTTTCCAGCAAAGTTCCACACAGTAAGTAGCAAATTATGCCAATAAGCAATCCTATATCTTTTGTTCATTTCTAGTTCTGTATCTCTTTATTATACTGACTAATGGAAATAAGACAAGTGACTTGCTTGATTCGTGACACGTCCTTAGTGTCTGCGTGGCTACATGTTTATATAAATCATTTATATGCTAACTACTCAGAATATATCAGAGAAATTCATATAAAACCCAAATCTAGTGGATAAATACGCACAGCAACTTGTGTCCTATGTAATGTAGTTGAAATGTTCGAACTAAAGGCTTCTGGCTGCCTTCTTTAAGGACCTTTGTCGCCATCCAGTGTCGTCTTCAAGATTTACACAAATCACTGTTGAGGGTGTCAGAATATGAATCGGCAACGAAACATGAAAGTTACAGTTTCACAGATCTCCACTACCAAGTCTGGTGCTCAGAGGGCGTGTTAAACTGTCACAATCTTTTTTTTTTTTCAACAACGGAGGTCAAAGTATCACCTATCTAAGGTGATAGGTGATACTTTGACCTCCGTTGTCTGCTGTAAATTTATGATACTAAGGTGTATCATAAATTTACAGCAGACCTTTTAATGCAGATGTTTTGGCTTGTTATACCAGGAAAAAAACAAAGGTTAGTATTAATAATGGCTTCGTTCCAGTCCCGTGTCTCAGTAGGTTAGGTGAGAAGGGAGCCTGAACAACACGGGGACTTTTCAACTCGCACATCTAAACAAAAATAAAGCCAACAATCAATGTTATTAATTACAACTGTACACCTACATCACGTACAGTATTGTGTAACTGTTTATTTTCTTTGGCATTAAAAGGATTTTGAGACATTAAATACTGACATTAAATATAATCTCTTCATTTAAAAGGGGCAGAAGTGTTTGTATTGTCTGTCAGAAAGAGTTAACTGGAACTGGAAAGTAGGATACAACGAGGAAGCAACCGAGCTATTGCTTATCCATTAACATGAAGGTTACAACATCGAGTTTATGAATCTGATTCATAAAGTCTCGTCTGTGACTATTTCTTGTAAAATATCGCCACCTTCTGGTCCTTCAGGTGCATAGCAGCAAGACTGCAGGGTTCAGTTCTCAAGTAGTTCAGAGTTTCTGTTAAGCTCGAAGGTTAGTCATGTCAAAGTTAGAGAAAAGCTTGAGCAGTTTGTCAAATATTCTTTGAAATATGACATTTGATTTTTGGAAAAACATGCTAATGCACTCTACTGGTCTGCCATTTTCCATTACTTGCTTTATGGATATTAAAGTAAATAAGAAATACCCATGAAAATAATAAAAATAAGTACGCAAAGTGTTCCTCTGACTGAGTATCGCTTTCATTACAGACATACGTTGTTGTATTTGTATCTCCCGCAGTCTTAGACGTAGTTGTTGAGCCGATAGCCATTGCTGGCGAGGGAGCAAAGTGAGGGAGCGCGGTTATCCTTCAGGGCCTCTGGGGGCTTGTAAGGTGGAGCCTGGAGATACATGTTGTTGAGGACAGGGGGAGGATATGATGGCTGATTCCTCTGCACGTAGAGGGGGCTCCGAGACTTGTCACCACTGCTGCTCCAGCACAGCACCAGCCCCCCCTTCAGACTGAGGAAGGCCGAGGCGTAACCGAGATACACGGCCAGGCCGATCTCATACTTCAGCCCGCTGGGGAGGAACGGGTTAGAGAAATCCAGGATGACGTCGTTGGTGGTCCAGGACACGGTGACCAAGCAGAGGAGCCCGGCGCAGAGGAAAAAAATTCCGCCACTCAGCACCAGGGGAGATTTAACGAACGAGCCGCGGGCAAAGCGGGTACACTTCATCCCCATCACAGACACCACAGATGCCAGGACTGAGGTGACACAGGAGAGCACCATGAGTGCCCGGGCAGCCTAATGTGGGGGAGAGTACAGTAGACAAGAACTTTGATCTTTGGGTTTAAAGAAAATCATAATAAATGAATGTATGTAAATCTAAGATTCAACAGTCCTTAAAGGACACTCTCCTGAAATCACAGAGCTCCTTGACCTTCCAACTAATGCCAAATCAATGTGCAACTAACTGTTGCAACTAAGTGGTTATTCTCATTAGCAATTCATCTTCTGATTATCCTCTTGATTAATCGATGAACTGTTTTGTCTATGAGATTTTATAAGTCCTGGGAGGCTTCTTGAAATTTGTTTTCCCGAACTGAACTTTAAATCCAAAAGATATTGAATTCATAATCATATAAAACAGAAAAGAGCAGCAAACCCTCGTATCTGAGAAACTGATATGGAGTTGAATTCCATTTTCATTTGATGGATTATCAACATGCACAGCGATGGCACATTTTTTTGTTGTTGTTCCAGCTCTTTCTCGTGTTAACTTAAGGTTCTCTAGATAAAGCTTCCACGTCGGGGTGCAGAGATGGGGAAGTACCTGCAGGTCATGCGGCAGAGCCAGCAGAGATCTGTACAGCTCACACTGGTAAATGCCCGTGCTGTGCCAGACGCACTCCATCCACAGGCCTTTCATGTAGGTGGTGGCTGTGATGATGTTTGAGCCCGTGTAGGCGGTGCTGCGCCAGTGGGGGAGCAGGGTCGCGACGACAGTTCCTGCGAACCCCAACAGTCCCAAGAAGAAGCCGAGGAGCTGAACCGCCATGCTGACCATGATGGACTCACTCGGACAGATGCTCCAACTGCAAAAGATAGAGATGGAAATCAGCGTTGATGACGATGTACACACGCACGCACGCACGCACGCACGCACGCACGCACACACACACACACACACACACACACACACACACACACACACACACACACACACACACACACACCACTGAGAGACAAATAATAGCATCTGTATGTGTCTCTCATATTGCATATAAGTCATTAAGATCATAATTTTACACTGGAATCAGAGGTTTCATAAGGAAACGGAAAAAAAAAAAAAATCAACCAACAGAGATGACTTTAAACATATGCAGTCACATGAAAAAGAACCACTTGGAGAACAAAACTACTGACTGTCCCCCAGGCCAAAATGTGGCTGGATGACTCCTCTCTTATCTGCACGGTCCCCAGCAGCACAGTATATTCTCCTGAGCGTACATCCAGTCACACAGTCTGAGCCATTCCTCAAGTGTCTCCAGAGTGAGGGCAGAAACAGCTGAGCAAACCTCCGTATTCTGCCACGAGTCTCTGGTGAGTGGCAGGTGACTGCATGTGTAACTAATGAGAGCGGTGTTCAGCTTCACCTGTTCAACGCTCTCCTCTGGAGGACGAACCACAGCCGTCTATTTGTTAAGCCCTTCGCCACCCGACAGGAAAGGAAAGAATGAGAGAAAGAGAGAGAGGAAATTAAACATTTACAGAAACCACCGAAGCTGAGAGAACTGCTATAAGCCACTAACTTTGAAATTCTTTACAGCTGTGCAGGGTATTTGAAAGCAAGGGGGCTGACTGATATGCTGAAAGAGCTTCTAGCTGCTGTGACAAGAAGAGAGCAGGGACTGTTGTTGTAACAACGGGCAAAATTATATTATTCGCAGTGTAATCCCTGAACTAAGATCATGTGGCACTCCGTTTTACATTTACAGTACACAGAGCAGGAAAAATATCACAACTTGTAGCTCCAGGCTACAAATAAAGACCTAACTTAATCATTTACTTTGGTTTCTCCTCAATGTTTTGAACAAAAATAATACCTGACTGAAAATATCCTGAATAATGAGCAGGAAGTTTTCACAATGATAGCAACCACATGTAGGAAAAATACAATTTGTTAATTAAACTGACAAATAATAATAATATTAAAAACACAAGAGTGAGACAGACTGTCTTTAAAATTTCAAACGAAAGAAACCAAGCGGTGCTCATACAGACCCATTGTTTGGACTTCCTCAGAGAACAGAAGCTGTTTATAACTCGTGATTATTGTTCAGTGTTAGACCTGGCACCGCCGGGGCCTCTTAAAATATCAGAGATACAAGCCTTATTGTGCGTACTTAATGATTGACTACACTGAAGGCATAACAATGAGCAGTAACAACAAAGGCAAAGCTGTGACAATCTTTTTGTTTGGCACTGAAATCGGCCCAGTTAACGCTTCTAACTACGGAAACCATCTGATTTTAAGCACCATCGGCACTCTGTCCCCACGTTTTAAATACTCACCCACAGGAGGTCTACAGGGCCATGGTCACTGGTGTCCAGATGGCGAACCCGTCTTGAGATGCAGAGATGTATTTGGAGAGCTTCCAGATAAACGGAGCTATTGGCATTGACTCCACACTGACCAGCTCCTTCTGTTTCTGCTCCGCTACTAATAGACAAACAACATTTGAGTGAGTGAGTGTGTGTGTGTGTGTGTGTGTGTGTGTGTGTGTGTGTGTGTGTGTGTGTGTGTGTGTGTGTGTGTGTCTGCCGCAGGACTGCCAGCTGTGTGACAGGCCAGTTTTAGATATCATCGTCATCATCAGTGTTGTTACCCCTGTCAGTGTCAGCAGCAGCATCATATAAGAGACGACATGAGAGACAGTCCAGCTGCCGGCTCGTTGCGCACAAACAGGGCCGATGTGAAACGTGGACCCGGAGGCAGTGTTGCAAAGCAGAGACAAACAGAGGAGATATTGTCTTCGCTGGTTGAGCTTGTCTTTATCTCAATAATTCAGCTCAGCATCTCCAGATCTGTTGCAAACAAGAACAATGAATGAAAACGACACTTTAACAAACAACTAATAACTTACAGCTACCTATAAGATAAGCACTACAATTTATTCATTAAAATTAGCAGCCATTTAAACAGTCAAAACAATACTGCAGCCGATTGAAGCCGTAAAGCCAAACTTCACTGTAGTGTCGTACCGCACGCACACATGTGAGTTTTGACCGTATGTGTGCTACATACTGTGTGGCGAGCCAGGTGAGGTCATTCAAAGCCGCGGTCATATCTCTGGATTCCTACGAAGTCCAACTAGTTTTCGCGGTTCAAGTCTCACTCTCTCCTTCTGTGTCCTGAGTGTAACCTACCGTGACATCCTGTTGGTGTACAAGAGCCTTTTCCCAGCCCCGTCCCCTGGGTCCCTCGCGCAGCATCCAGCTCCCTGTCAGATGTCTATAGCAAGGGGATGATCCTCTCCAAGGTCTGCCTGTGGGAGACGCCATTTGAATGTGGAACACTTAATAGTCTTAGTTAAGTAGAATAATCCTGTGATTAGTAGCTGAGCATAGCTGGCTGGTTTCTCACAGTGCTAGAGGGTAGCACAACCACGACGGTTGTGTAGTACAGTTAACTCTTTTTAAGTCTTTAGAGGGCTGACAAGCTGCACTCTTTTCTGTACTACACATACCCTGACAATGCTATATATATATATCCAAATTTACATAACACTCGAGATTAAAATAAACTAACCAATCTAAAAGGCCCATGCAAAGGCATTTTGGTCATCCTGGCTAATTAGGCTCAGGTTGAGGTCATCTGAAGTCAGAGGACTACCTAAGGTCACCAAACAGAATAGATTAAAGCCATGAGTATCTTGGCAGCGGTAATAGATGAAAGAAGCCTTTCAGTAATCATCCAAAATAACAGAAAACCATTGTGTGTGTGTATAGTTGTTTTATAGGGCCATTCACATAATATACCGTTACCCCGGGAGGCATTTTGACTTTTCACAGCAAGAAAAGCACACGTTGAATTGATTTATTAATGATGACTCAGTTTAATCTAGTGTCATGGTAACAGTGACCAAGCATGCACGTTTGTAGGACCACTATGAAATGTAGAGCAGCCACCTTTGTTTATCCTGCTCTTACATGTCAGAATTAAATGCATTTACTCAAGTACTTTACTGGTAATAAATGTTGAGCTACTTGTACTTGAGTATTTTCAATTGTTTTTTTGTGTGTTTTTTATTCATCTTTTTGGCTTCTAACAAAAAGCAGTGTGTACTCTGAGTCAGGTTTTAGATGTCTGAGTTGTTAACCGCTCCACCAAATACTAACATTTTTACTCTAAAGTTCTCACATGGTTTCATTTGAGGAAATGTTCAAATGATCCAACATCCAAGACTGGAGACAAAGTCCAAAAACTGAAAACAGACTTGTGGATCTGAACTTGTTTTGTTTTTCTTTCCACTCTCAGTAATCACCTGAGGACGCCTGACATGTATATACATGTAAAATGAGACATAAAGCAGTTTAAACCAGCTCCACCTGCAGCAGCTCCAACTGCAACATGCTGCTTACACACTGGTGCTCCACTATTAATAATTTCATGACGTCATATATATAATAATATAAACCAGTAGTATTACTTTAATACTTTTACTACATTTGGCTGCACAGTAGAATTTCTCCTTTAGGATTTCTGTTCGTAATGGAGTATTTTTTATTTTTTTTTTTTTTTTACATCGCTGTATTTCTTTCCTAAAGAAAAAGGATCTGAATACTTCCTCCACCACCGACGAGTTACTTACTTGATATTTGAGACACAATATATTGGTATTTAAAAAAAAAAATAAAAAAAATTTAGGCTTACATTATTGAATTATTACATTATTTAGTGAACTCGTTCTCTTTGTACTTCGTTTGTGGCAGTAAATAAATACGTCTGCACATTAGCCACAATAATCCTTCCGAACACTTTGTGGCTTTTTAAATGACCTTCAGTGACATTGTAAACACTCGTGGGCAGCGTGCTCTCGGGACGCCGCGTGTGTTTACTCTCCTCGCGGCGAACATGAAGACAGTTTTCGCGCCGTCGTCCCCTGAAGCGACATCAACTCACCAGCTCGGTGGGACTCTTGCTTTCTCCTTCTGGCTTTTTGATGTTGACGTTTCTAATTCCGCTGGTAAGATGTTGTTGTGACTTTAGTTTTTGTAGTCTCGTCAGTTCCGCGTGTCAATGTCGGATTAACCTCCAAATCTACCGACTTCAAATCGAGTTTGTCAGGAGTTTCGCGAGCGCGGTAGGCTAGCTGTGGTTAGCTTTCGTGGAGCTAATATAATGTAATGTGACGTAATGTAATGTAATGGAGAGCTGCTGGTCTCCAGACGAACAGCAGCATCGGAGCTCGGTTAGCTTGAGTTTTTATTTTTATTTATTTTTTTTTAAATATTTTTTATTTACATGACAAATTTGCTTCATCTGTTTGAATACAGTCAGTAAACAGGCGATGACAATGGTCAGGAAAACCTCCAGAAAAATGGGAAAGTACACAGTGACGCACAAATCCCGGCGTGGCAAGAGGACCGGTCGTTTTCAGGCCGGAACCATCGTGACCCGCCTTCAGGCCCGAACCACCGGCACCAACTTCTTCCACAGAGTCCCGGCAGAGGTGTTGGACATGATCCTGGATAAACTGTCCGGTGAGTGGGACTGAGCCTGGACCACAACCAGCAGTGGAAGAAGTATTCAGATCCGTTACACAAGTAAAAGAACCAATACAGCAATATATAAAAAATACTCTGTTACAAGTAAAAGAACCAATACAGTAATATATAAAAAATACTCTGTTACAAGTAAAAGAACCAATACAGCAATATATAAAAAAAATACTCTGTTACAAGTAAAAGAACCAATACAGCAATATATAAAAAATACTCTGTTACAAGTAAAAGAACCAATACAGTAATATATAAAAAAAAAAATACTCTGTTACAAGTAAAAGAACCAATACAGCAATATATAAAAAAAATACTCTGTTACAAGTAAAAGAACCAATACAGCAATATATGAAAAATACTCTGTTACAAGTAAAAGAACCAATACAGCAATATATGAAAAATACTCTGTCACAAGTAAAAGAACCAATACAGCAATATATGAAAAATACTCTGTCACAAGTAAAAGAACCAATACAGCAATATATGAAAAATACTCTGTTACAAGTAAAAGAACCAATACAGCAATATATGAAAAATACTCTGTTACAAGTAAAAGGACCAATACAGTAATATATAAAAAAATACTCTGTTACAAGTAAAAGAACCAATACAGTAATATATGAAAAAATACTCTGTTACAAGTAAAAGAACCAATACAGTAATATATGAAAAAATACTCTGT
The DNA here is from genome assembly GCF_022577435.1 of Embiotoca jacksoni. Classification (NCBI taxonomy): domain Eukaryota; kingdom Metazoa; phylum Chordata; class Actinopteri; family Embiotocidae; genus Embiotoca; species Embiotoca jacksoni. Next base: position 10,811,158 of record NW_027185340.1, read on the forward strand.
TACAAGTAAAAGAACCAATACAGTAATATATGAAAAATACTGTTACAAGTAAAAGAACCAATACAGTAATATATGAAAAATACTCTGTTACAAGTAAAAGAACCAATACAGTAATATATATATAAAAAAATACTCTGTTACAAGTAAAAGAACCAATACAGTAATATATAAAAAAAATACTCTGTTACAAGTAAAAGAACCAATACAGTAATATATGAAAAATACTCTGTTACAAGTAAAAGGACCAATACAGTAATATATAAAAAAATACTCTGTTACAAGTAAAAGTCCTGCATTTATAATCCTACTCCAGTAAAAGTACATCAGCATTAGCGGCTAAATGTAGTTAAATAATTAAAGTAAAAGTACTGTTTTGCTCCCTCTGATGAGTATATTATTAAATATGAAATCATTAGATTATTAATACTAATACTAGTGTTACATTACAAGTTCTTTTAAGACATTTAATATTATTTAACAGGTACTGTTACATTTGGTAAAGAAAACTATGTTTTTTTTTAAGTCCTAATATTGTTTTGTTTTATTGGTTTTGATGTGTGTGTGTGTGTGTCAGTGCTGGAGATCAGTGTGTTCAGCATGGTATCTAAGGAAATCACGAGATACGTTCTGGACTACATCTCCACTCAGACCTGGAAGAATAAAACCATCATCCACAGCTTTCATCACTCCACCTGCGTTGAACAGAGATCTTCTGTTGGACACTACAGAGACCTCGGTAATTCATTTTTATTAATTTTTTTTAGTATGGCTCACTGATCTATAAGACCAAACTGTCCCCGACAACCTGCCGACCTGCAGCAAGCGGATTCCTCAAAACCTCCCCCGCACTTTAACATATATTTAAATGATCAGTAAACAGGTTGTATTACGTAACTTTGACGATGTGCTTTTTGTGTTTGATGTCTCAGGTTTGTTGTTCAAGAGGTGCACCCTGTTGCTACCCACAAAGGAAAGGTTAAAATTTATCTTCAGCAAGATTTCACAGGTAAGAAGGGACAGGTGAAAGGTCAACCACCGGTACAGTAGTGATGTTTGATTGTTGTGATGCAGAGAACATTTGGGGTTCTGTTCTGTGGTTACCGATCGTTAAGTTAATTTCGCATATTTTGAACTATGGAGCAATACAAAATCACATTTGTGATATTTTTCCATATACTGTGCAACAATTATAAAAAGGTACACAATTTTATAGATTTGATGTAACTTTAAACTGCACGCCATCTTTTGAAAATTAAATACGTTTTTTTTTTTTGTCCAGCGGGTAAAATAGTTCAAATAGTGAACCACGGTGGTCCGATTCTGTATATTTATATTATATTACAAATGTTTCACAAGAATCACTGCAGTATTGTTGTTATTGGAAAAAATAATATTGATTCATCCAAATATCCACTGATACTAAAAAAAAAAAAAAAATTCTAAAATTGTGCGACTGATTTCAGATTCCTTGCTTCATGTTGGAACAGTGTCTTTCTCATGACTGCATTGGTTTCTCCACCTACGGCGTCTTCCTCCAGGTGAGTGTTGTTACAGCCTCCACAGGTGAATCACCAGGTACTGATAAAAAAAACAACCTGAAATACTTACAGAGGTGCTTGAAGGTTTGAGAATCCTTTCGGATTTTGTACAAATTCTGCATAAATAATACCTAAAACATGTAATATTGGACCATTTTCCTCAATTAATAAATGACCAAGTATAATATTCTACCAATTGGCTTGTTGCTCCCTCACTGGGCTAAACACTACAAAATCACAGCTGTTTTCTGTCCTGGCTCCTAAATGGTGGAATGAGCTCCCCATCGACATCAGGACAGCAGAAACTCTGTACATCTTCCGCCGCAAACTAAAAACACACCTCTTCCGACTTTACCTTGAACAGTAGAACTTTAGTAGCGCTTAAAATGGCACTTACTGATAGAACTTTGTCGTTTGGCTTTCTTGAAGAAATAGTATTTTCTTGATTCCTGTTGTTCTGGGTTTTGTACCCTCATGGTTGAAATGCACTTATTGTAAGTTGCTTTGGATAAAAGCGTCAGCTAAATGAAATGTAATAATATTTTTATTTCATTTTTTTTAAATTTTTTTTTTAAAATTAGTTTCCCTTTATCTACTTTTGAGACTTCTGGCAAAAATTTGATGATGTCTTTGGTCGTATTTATGCAGAAATGTGGGAAAATCAAAAGGGTTCACAAACTTTCAAGCAACACTGCGATGACAGTAAATCAAGGTCGAAATAATCTTTGTTTCACCTGGTGCTTTAAAAACATTTCAGCGGTAAAATATGAAATTACAAAATAAAGGAACTAAAAAACAAACATTAAGGGATGTTGCGCTGATGACTTCACAGACACTGATCGCCGGGTGGGACGAGCTGGAGTGCCACAGAGTCTTCAACTTCCTGTGTGACATCACAAACCTACTGCCGAAAATTGAAGCAGTAATCACCGCAAAGCCAGGTGTGTGTGTGTGTGTGTGTGTGTGTGTGTGTGTGTGACAGCGAAAAGGCTCCTGAGCGTAGAAGAGGACAAAGAAGAAATGTAATAGCAGAATGATCCATCATGGAGGACGCCGTTCTTTCTGTGAAAGCCGCGTCGCAATTACCTTTGCTAGTTTCAGACCGACAGGTATAATTTTCCCACATTGTTCAGACGGCAAATTTACACGTCGTCCACATGCAGCTGGAAGCCAGATGTCTAAAGTCAGTGTATTTTTAGGGGAGCGTTGTAATGTGTGTAATTAGAGTACTTTGTGCTGCTGCATGACGAAGTTACGCTGCTTCTCGCACACAGCAGCGCACCAACATGAAAATCATTACAAATAAAAAGATTACAAATAAAAACATTACAAATAAAAAATATTACAAATACAAAAATTACAAATAAAAAAGATTACAAATAAAAAGATTACAAATAAAAAAAGATTACAAATAAAAAGATTACAAATAACAAGATTACAAATAAAAAGATTACAAATAAAAAAGATTACAAATAAAAAGATTACAAATAACAAGATTACAAATAACAAGATTACAAATAAAAAAGATTACAAATAAAAAGATTACAAATAACAAGATTACAAATAACAAGATTACAAATAACAAGATTACAAATAAAAAGATTACAAATAAAAAAAGATTACAAATAAAAAGATTACAAATAACAAGATTACAAATAAAAAGATTACAAATAAAAAAGATTACAAATAACAAGATTACAAATAAAAAGATGACAACGCCAGACATTATTCTCGTACATCAGTCTGCGGACCGTTTGTTGGTATAATAGTAATCCATCAAGGTTTAAGTGCTTTAAAGGCTTCGGGGCTTTTCGAACGTCTTAACAGGTTGAAAAGCAACGCGTGAAGCCGTTTGTGCGTTTGTGTGCGACAGGAGTGAGGTGGTACCAGGAGCTGCAGCTTCGGCTCTTCTGTCGTCAGGTTCTGTTGGACCCGTGGCCGAACCAGCTGGAGGGTCAGTTCTGGCTAACCCAGCTCCTCAACCCTTGGCCCATGGTCAGCCAGGCCCACTTCCTGTTCGTCCTCTACGGACCTCTGCTGCCCGAGGGTGAGTTCCCTTCTTGCATACGCGCCGCGTCCGCGAGGGACTTCCGCTCCCGTTGAAAAGTGGTTTCCCGGTTCGTTCCCGCTGTGCTGCCCCCCCCCCCCCCCCCCAAAAAAACAAAAAAACATGAATCCTCTGCTGCAGCGAGCAGTTTAGTAAATGACAGGTTTCTTTCGGTTTGAACCCGAGATAAATTGCTTTCTGCATTTCCTGCCTGCGAAAGAGGGACTTCTCGCTGCGGTCGATAATTCAGGTTATGACTTTTAATATGTTGGAAATTTGATTTCAAACGCAGGGTGTAGGACCGTCGGCCCAGTTAAAAGCAAAGCAAGCTAAAAATGTAGTCACGCAGTGAGACCCAAATAAACTGGCTCATGCTTAATGCTACAGTTTGGTTTGTTAGATGTTCAGCCTGTTTTTTTGTGTGTGTTTCCCCCCCCCCCCCCCCCCCCCCCCCCCATTGTGACATTATGTGCTCTCCTCCCTACAGGCACCCTGGGCTGGCAGGACTTTGTGCAGAGGGGGCTTCCTCACGGCGCTCTGTGGGACCTGGCCAAGGCCATCCTCATGCTTTTCAGCGAACAAGATGTCAAAGGCTGCACCACCGACTCCATGCTGGCGATCCTGGAGGAGCTCATTGGTATCTTACGTCTACGTTTGTTTGTGTTGCGCGCACGCCGGGTGAAAAGAGTTCCGGGTGATGAAACCTGAGCGCAGAGAAAAGTCTCTTTACCGAAGCTTTGTTTTTCTGGACGGTAGCCGACCAGAAGGACCTTCAGTCACAGGACTCGTTGCGTCAGGTAACGTCTTCGTAAGGACTTCTCCACTGCCGGCACCGCCGATCCTCCACTCGCTTTTGGTACCGGGGTTCCTTCATGGACGGTGTTTTCTGCTGCAGATGGTTTCCCCTTAAGGCGGCCGCGTTACTACTGCGGTGAGGTCAACCTTACTGGATCCTTTGGCGGGAAACCAAACAGAGGAACGTCTGCGTCACGCCTCACCACAGCCTGGTTTCCGGGTTTCCTTTAGTCGAGTCGTCCAGTGAATAAAAAAAACAAACTGCGTCCCCTTTAGTGGCTCGGGCTGGTTAACAACGGCCAGTTTGTGCAGACCGTCCCGGGTCGAGCACTGTGGGAGGATTCTTTATGATCACTCATCACTCAGGTTTTTTTTTTTTGCATCATTTTATTTATTTTTTTTTGTATCGGCTCGGCATGTCCACAACGTTCACCTGACGGAAACCAAATAAAGCGGGTCGGTACCGGTAATGGAAAAGGGGCGTATTTTTTTTTTTTTTTTTTTTAGAAGCCCCCGACCCTCATTTAAAAACTTTAGTCTATTAAAACGAATGTTGGTCAACGGAACTGATAGCAGTCGAGTGTTGTTGTTCTTCTCGCCGTCTCCAGTCATCCCCCAACCGTGGCATGTGGAGAACGTGGCTCGTCTTTTGGTGCTGTGCGGCAGCAGTTTCTGCTACACGGTTCTGGCCAGCAAGGCCCTCAACGGACGACTCCACGAGATCTCAAGACTCATCGTCTACATCATACTGGTGAGTTATTTTATCCTCAGCCGAGTCTTGACTGCACATTCGCGAGACAGAAGGCAGAGAACAGAGTTTGAGCAAGTTGAATAAAAGGCGCGAGGAGCCACCGGTGCTTTCCGCGGTGCCGGTTTTGGTTAGTTATTTTGTAACTTCCTCGTAACGGGAGCCACAGCGGATGTCACTTCAAACTTTTCAGCCAATAAACAAAACAAAAATCTGGTTAATATCATCAGGAACGGGATCATTTCCCGACTGGATTTAGTTTTATTCCTATGGTTTAGTCTGAAAGCGTCTCTGACCGATCGTCCTGGGTCATTTTGATTCGTCATCGCAGGAAAAAGCAGACGCAGCAAATATTTCGGTGAACCGCCGTGCACTAACAGGAGCTCGCGACTCGACCCTAATTGTTTTCATAAATGAAATCTGTAAAGTAATTAAAGCTTTCGCAACATTTGTACTGAGGAAAGTTCTCCCTGAGCGGTTTTGTGTTCTCCGCGGCTTCACCCTCAGGTGTGCGAGAAGGACGGCTATCACATGAGCTGGGCCGTGAAGTTGGTGCAGCAGATCTGCAAAGTCTTCAGCACAGCTCCGGAGAAGTTCTGCTTCATCCAGGAGCTGGAGAACATGTTTTCAGGAGTCACCAGGGAGTTATACGAGTTTTCTATAGCAGGTGAGGTCGGCAGCCTCCCGGAGCTGAGCCTGAATTTGTCTCTTGATTGCATCCAACCGTTCGATGTTCGTCCTTATTCGTGCTCACGGCCAACAAAACAAAGTCGAGGGTCTCGTTAATTATGCAGTTGAAGTCTCTGCTAATGTGTTTATACGAACGAATCGGCCAGTTTTAAGATCTCATGTGACCTGAAATGGGACAAAAAGATTGGGGGAAAAATAGCATTAATAATAATAATAAAAAAATAAAAAAAAAAACAGCCAGTGATTGTAGTGACGTCTCCGCCGCTACTCACACGCTTCACATTTTAGTTATGAAATTTGTGTCCCGTAGACGTCTGGTTCTTTTGAATTGTGATCCGAGCTGAACCACTTCTCACTCGTGACCCTCGTCTCACTTTGCGCGTCTGTCGGTCGTCAACGGTGACGTTTCTCTTCTCGGGTCGCGTCTTTTTTTTTTTTAAATGCAGTAATTTTACACTCCTGAAAACGGAACCAGCGATGCATATTTAAAGTGACATTTCAAAAAAGAAAAAAAGTCAGCGCTGCCGTTATCCGTTTCCAGGGAACCACTTTGAAGACAGGGAGACGTTCCAGACGCTGTGCATCCTCCTGGACTCCAGCGCTCGCTTCCACACTAAATTCCTCCACATGGTCCTCAAATAGGAATCAGGTGAAGACGTGGAGGAGCAGAGGAAGAGACGGGGAGGGACACGCGTCAATAATGAAGGGGGTTAAATGATGAACGGAATGAAAGAGGGGGACGGCCTTTACAACGGGAGGAAGAACGAGCAGGAGGTGAAGACGGACGTGAACACGGGGAGTGGTCTCACGGTCGGCTTCATTTCAGAGAAAGTTGGAATTAAGACTCCATTAAAAGTTCAAAATAGAGCTGTTTAAATACTTAGTGTGGTTAATTATAGAAACGTTTTTGAAAACGGAATCTTGTTCTTCAACCATTTTGGATGTTAACATTTTATTAACAGTATTTAATATTTATTCATTAATAGGGACAATATTTATGTGACACATTATTTATTCTCATTGAACTCTGTAAATATAGTTGTGATTGAATTGGTACATTGTTTTTGTATAATTTATTAAAGTGATATTTTCAGTTTGAATTTGTCTTTATTTCTTTTTCTTTTTCTTTTCAGGCATCGTTGTGCGATCGATCACTTACAAACCAAAGCGTACACACGTTCCGTAACAAACTTTTATTCACCTCCCGATCGTACAATGTTCAGCACCGACGTCATGTTCAAAAATAGTTCCAATGGATGTAAATGAATAAAGCGTGTGTCGTAGAATAAAAAAAAAAAGATGCGTCAAATAAAAATAAAAACGTTTCAGCGTTGCCGTGTAGACACAATACGAGAAGGTACTTTGAGTTCAGACCGCTTTCACGTGTACCTAACGGTGTGTAACGAGGAGATCCACCAGGGGGCGCTCTAAATAAACACTTTACACAAGTACTCGCATACAAATTGTACCATTCTGATTTTTTTTTCCTTTTTCCCCCCAAGTTCAGTATGGTCTTAAAAGTGTAGCACGCACATACTACTATTTAACGTTGAAGTTTAAGGCCTACAACATCAAGTGTGACGAACACTTTTTGAGTGGTGAGTGAGATCCAGTTTACCGCATCTCTCCGTCCACGCTCACAGGTTCAGGTTCAGTCGTTCATGTGTTCATTGTTATATGATCTGGCAGAAGAAGAAGAAGAAGAAAAACAAAACACGTTTGATTTTCTGTAGGATCTTAAATTTTCATTTTTAACTACGCACTAAAGGTTTGGATACAAAATGTGACGTTTCATGAAAGAAAACGTGACCGTGGCGGTCACGGAGCAGTGTTGGGGAGGAAACATCACATTTAGACAACGCAAGACGAAGTCATGAATAACAGTAGAATATATAGTAGATGTAACACAAAAGCCCTTTCTGGAGAGGATTTAATTCTGTCGGGGAGGTTCAGTAATTTGAATATATGATTTATTTTTTCTCGTCTCGATTACGGTCCAAAATATTGATTGATTTGACCTCCAATAAAACCTAAATCCCACCCAGAGAGACGCCGAGATACAGCCTACCACGACGATCGCCTCACATGTTGCCATGGGTACAAGGATACTTACTGTGCCATTTGTTCTACAGGTATGAAAAAAACAACAACAACAACACCTTAGTGGCGGCGGTTCACAGGTTGCAGACAGTAACTATATTTGAATTTCATGAAATGCATAAATGAGACGCGATACCTTGAAGCCAGTCCAGCCCTTCCTGCAGGCCCTCTCCTTTTATAGCGTTGCTGGCGCTGAAAAAAAAAACAACCAAGAAAGATGTTGGGGGAGTTAATCTGCTTGTGGCACACACACACTCATTTTCTGGTGACTTTTCTTGGATCCTGGATGTCGAAGCGGTCTAGCTCTTAATCCATCAGTCTCCCATCTGGCTAAAGAGTAAACAAGGTGGAAAGCGCACGTATAAAAAGGAGCCGGGCTTTCCAGTAACCGCGCGTCGCTGCGGCTCAGTTACATTTAACCTACGAGTCCTTGAAAAGCGAAATACGCAGAGCTGGGAGGTAACCAGCGTGTAAATACGTTTCATCAATTTATTGTCTCTGTTAAAGACTTCGAGCTCCAACTCAGGGAGCACAAAATGTTGCAGATGGGAGATGTGACGGGACTTGGCTCGGTTTCAGTCACTTTAATCCAAGTGCGCCTCCCTCAAGACAACAGACTGAAATGTTCCATGTCTCAAAATACTCAGCGACGTCTCCGGCGATTATCGGGACTTTCATCAGATGTATTGACAGATAATATTACCAGATGTGCCAGGGTTTGTCTTTGATCTTCTCCAAACACAACATCTGCGAGACCTTGACAGAAGACATGGCGTCCCGCAGGTCAATTTTGTTAGCGAAGAACAGCACCGGCATCTTTTTGTTGCGGATATCTGGGAAAGAAGACAGATGGAACCAGAGAATCCTCGGCGAACAACGAGACCAAAATCTCTTTATTTTGTGTTTATTGGCATTTGTGGACTGAAGCTTTTAGTTTGAATGGCTAAATATCTGAAAATATTACCATTCAACTGGACTGAATACATAAACTCGACACCCTTAATGCTACTTAAGATTCATTTAAAAATTTTACAGAAGAACTTAAAAAAAAAAACAACCCACTGAAACCCAGGACACTGCTGATACTAACGCCAATAAAATGTGCTACTTTATTTTTGGGTAAAAAGGTCCCAAGTATTATTAAGGTTTCCTAGACAACTTGCTGCTTAAAAATACAGAGTATATATTAAATAAAATAAAAGCAATACAGCATTCGTGCCATATTGATTGGAGATTGTATATTACAGGTATTGCAAACATGTCAGGCACAGACCAAA